>NC_090822.1:22801582-23426582 GCF_000390325.3 Nicotiana tomentosiformis
TGGATGTCTCGGTTCCCGATGAAGTAAATAAAGCAGAGATGTGACTGTAAGGAATCGGAGTCGGGGCAAGAAGCCCCTCGAGTCGGGGTCCGGGCAATACACTTGCCCTCGGAAGAATCGGGCCACATCCCCCAGGTCCGATTCAAACCCCAAAACTTCGGAGAGCATTACCAGATAATCGAGCACGACAAATAAAGGGCCGTGATATTTGTGCCCAGCCGGATATTACGGCGTGAATCTCGGCATGTATCGACAGAAAAGCAACGATTAGTAAAACGGAAGATTTTACCTTTTTAGAATTGTACTTAGGGTAAAACTCCCCCACTATATAAAGGGGAGTCTAACTATTCATTAGGCATCATTGTAACACGCATATCAAGGCAATATACTCTTATTTTTTCTGTTACTCAAAGTTCTTATTTTTGTTCATCAGTTCTTCATTACCGTGAGCCCGGGATCGAAGGCAGGCATTTCATTAAAGTTGTTACTGAGTCCGGGATCACTCCTCTTAATTGGTTTGACAATTTATTACGTCCTTTATCTGTTTAATCTAATACAATTTATCATTTGTATTGAATTAATCCGCGTATCCTTAAAACCACATATAAATTTAATTGTTATCCATTTTTTAGGATAAACAGTTTGGCGTCCACCATAGGGCTAAGGATAATAGTGCCAATTTGATATAAATTTTTATAACACACTCTATTTTACACTTGTTCTTTGAGCTCCTAATTTTAGGTCAAATTAAAAATGTCAAATTCCCAATCTGCCCATTTGAACATTGATGCTGAATCTAGCCACCATGGCGAGAACAACAATGTGATGCCCAGCAAGGAGGCGCCACCTGTTTACCCCAACGAAGTTCTAGCCACGGACCTGATCGGTGCTAACTCACATGTGGCTATCGAAGCAAACTTGCCAATCTGTCACGACCCAAAATCCTAACCTGTCGTGATGGCGCCTATCGTAGTACTAGACAACCTGACATTACGGAATAATCCCAACACTTTTAACATGAAATGAATTAAAGTAGTTTAAATAACAACAATTCTCGTAAACAGGGATAGAAAACCAAAACGCAACGCGAAATTTCCAACTATCGGGGTGTCATAGAGTACATGAGCATCTATACATTACAAATCTTAAAAATACGGTCTATAATAGTCTGAGACTAAATACAATAAACAAGAAGGTAGGGAAGGAGAGACAAGGTCTGCGAAATACCGACAGCTACCTCGAAATCTCCAGAAAATCAACTGCGCGAACAAATCAACACCCACTGTGTCCAAGAATACCTAGATCTGCACACGAAGTACAGGGTGTAGTATGAGTACAACCAACTCAGAAAGTAACAATACTAAATAAAGAACTGAAAGTAGTAACGAGCTTCACAGCTAAGTCCAATTACAGTAATTTCCAACGTAAGAAAGTAGGCATGCTTGCAAGTTCAATAATTAAGGCCCAAAAGTAATTTCATATCAAGTTCAACTAAAACAGAAGATAATATCTCTCAAAAATTTCTAAAACAGTGATATATGACAGCTGTAGTACAATAATAATAAAATCAATGCATCCTCTCAGAGCAACATTCACTCAGCACTCGATACTCACACTCAGTAGGTACCTGCGCTCACTGGGGGTGTGTGCAGACTCCAGAGGGGCTCCTTCAGCCTAAGCGCTATAATCCGCACGGATAACTCACGTGCTGTACGGATAACTCACATGTTGTACGGATAACTCACGTGCTGCACGGATAACTCATGTGATATAGTATAATATCTGGATCCACACGGACAACTCACGTGCTATAGTATAATATCTGAATCCGTATGGACAAATCACGTGCTATAGTATAATATCTGAATCCACATGGACAACTCACGTGCTGCACAGATAACTCACATGCTATAGTATAACTATCTCACAATCAGCCCCTCGGCCTCACCCAGTCATCAATCTCTCCAGTCTCTCAGGCTCTTAGTAATCACGAAAGTTAGCCTCAACAGAAATGATATAATGTATCAACAAGGCACAATAGAGGCTGAGATATAATAACAAGTAAAACTGTGACTAAGTACAAACAATAATTTAGCAAATAATTCAACATGTACACGACCTCTGTGGGTCCCTAAAGTCCCAACACATATCCTAAACATGATTTGTGGTTCAATTTCTCTAATACCTAGAGAATACACAAATAATAACATATTATTCAACTACACAATTCCATGGAATTTGACCAAGTCACAATTCCTACGGTGCACGCCAGTCACCTAGCATGTACGTCACCTCTAAACCAATCACATAACACATAATCCGGGGTTTCATATCCTCAGAACAAAATTTAGAACTATGTGTAATTCTTTATTCTGCTATGCTTTTGCCTTGCGAATCGGCCTCCGAACGCCTCGAATCTAGTCATAATTAATTTGATTCAGTCAATACAAATTATAGGAATTTCATATGAAAATACTAATTTTCCAACAAAATCCGAAATTGCACTCAAAAGTCGCTTGTGGGGTCCACATCTCGAAACCTGACAAAAGTTATAAAATATGAACGTCCATTCAACCACGAGTCTAACCATACCAAATTTACCAAAATCCGACATTAGCTCGACCTTCAAATCCTCAAATCTTATTTTCACATTTCTAGGCCTAAATCATCTAATTTCACCTCAAAAATATGTAATCTAGTTGAAATACTCAATGATAATTCAACATTATTGACTAACAATGATCATAAGTGACTTACATCAAGTTTTCCCGTGAATTCCCTCTGAAAAATCACCCAAACCGTGTGTTTAAAGTCCAAAAATGAGAAAGAATCTCGGACCCCTCTGTTTTTGTACACTGCCCAGTACTTCTGCTTCTGCGGAATAATTAACCGCATCTGAGGTCCCGCTTGTGCGAAAAATGCACCACTTCTGCGGTTTTGCCTAGGCTGCCTGGCCTCCGGTTCTGGGATCGCGTATCCGCTTCTGCGACTTCAGCGCTTCTACGGTCATGCAGTCGCAGATGTGGCTCCGCTTCTGCGGACCATCTGCTCGTTCTGCTAGCTCTGCCTCAACCCATGCCTAGCCGCTTCTGCGATGGACCATTCGCTTTTGCGAGTTCGCACCTGCGATCAAAACTCTGCAGGTGCAATTACACCAGCAGAGGTCCAACTTTGGCAATCTCACAACTCCAACTTTTGATCCGTTAACCATCCGGAATCAACCCGAGGCCCCCGGGACCTTAACCAAATATACCAAGAAGTTCTAAAACATTATAGGAACTTATTCGAGGCCTCAAATCACATCAAATAATGCTAAAACCACGAATCATACCCCAATTCAAGCTTAATGAAACTAGGAATTTTCAACTTCTACATTCGATACCGAAACCTATCAAATCAAGTTCGGTTGACCTCAAATTTTGCACACAAGTCATAAATGACATAACGAACCTATTCTAATTTCCAGAATCGGATTCCGACCCCGATATCAAAAAGTCAACTCCCCGGTCAAACTTCCAACTTAAATTTTTATTTTAGCCATTTCAAGCCTAATTTAACTACGGACTTCTAAATAATTTCCCAGACACGCTTCTAAGTCCAAAATCAACATACAGAGCTATTGGAATCATCAAAACTCTATTTCGGGGTCGTTTATACATAATTCATTATCCGGCCAACTATTTCAACTTAAGCTTTAAATTGTTGGAACTAAGTGTTCCAATTCATTCCAGAACTTCACCGGAACCGAACCAATTACCCCAACAAGCCACATAATAACTGTAAAGCACAAATTGAGTAGTAAATGTGGGAACGAGGTTGTAATACTCAAAATGACCGGCCGGTTCATTACATTCTCTCCCTCTTAAACAAACGTCCGTCCTCGAACGAGTTTAGAATCATACCTGGACCCTCAAATAGGTGTGGATATTTGCTCTGCATATCCCGCTCAATCTTCCAGGTAGCTTCTCCGACTGGTTTGCCTCTCCTCTGCACTTTCACTGAAGCTATGTTCTTTGATCTTATCTTTCGAACCTGCCGATCCAAAATGGCCACCGGCTCCACATCATAAGTCAGATTGCCATCCAACTGCACTATACCGAAATCCAAAACATGAGACGGATTTCCGACATACTTTCGGAGCATAGATACATAAAATACTGGATGAACACCTAATAAACTAGGCAGCAATGCAAGTTCATAAGCCACTTCTCCAACCTTCTTAAGTATTTCAAAAGGCCCAATATACCTAGGACTCAACTTGCCCTTATTCCCAAATCTCATCACACCCTTCGTAGGCGAAACTCGGAGTTGTACCTTCTCTCCTGCCATGAAAGAAATATCACGAACTTTCCTGTCAGCATAACTCTTCTGTCTAGACTGCGACATGTGAAGCCGCTCCTGGATCAATTTAACCTTGTCCAAAGCATCCTGAATCAAGTCAGTACCCAATAGTCTTGCCTCACCCAGCTCAAACCAACCCACCGGAGATCTACACTGTTTTCCATACAAAGCCTCCATCTAAATGCTCGACTGGTAGCTGTTATTGTAGGCAAACTCTACGAGTGGCAGAAACTAATCCCAAGAACCCCCAAAATCTATAACACAACTGCGCAGCATATCTTCCAATATTTGAATAGTGCGCTTGGACTGTCCGTCCGTTTGAGGGTGGAATGTTGTACTCAGCTGAACCTGTGTACCTAATTCTCACTGTACTTCTCTCCAAAACTGTGATGTAAATTGTGTGCCCTAATCTGAAATAAAGGACACTGGCACACCATGTAGGCGAACAATATCGCGGATATAAATCTCAGCTAACTACTCCGAGGAATAAGTAGTACCAACTGGAATAAAATGCTCGGACTTGGTCAACCGATCTACAATCACCCAAATAACATCAAACTTCCTCAAATTCCATGGGAGTCCAACTACGATGTCCATGGTAATACACTCCCATTTCCATTCTGGAATTTCAAGTTTCTGAAGTAATCCGCCCGATCTCTAATGCTCGTACTTCACTTGTTGACAATTTAAACACCGAGCTACAAACCCAACTATATCTTTTTTCATTTTTCTCCACCAATAGTGTTGCCTCAAGTCCTGGTACATCTTAGCGGCACCCGGATGAATGGAATACCGTGAACTGTGGGCTTCTTCAAGAATCAATTCACGCAGCCCATCTACATTTGGCACACAAATACGAACCTGCATCCTCAATATCCCATCATCTCCAATAGTAACATCTTTGGCATCACCGTGCTGAATTGTGTCCTTCAGGACAAGTAAATGGGGATTGTCATACTGGTGCTCTCTGATGCGATCATATAAAGAAGACCGAGAAAACACACAAGCTAGAACCCGACTAGGCTCCGAAATATCTAAATCTCACGAACTGATTGGCCAAGGTTTGAACATCAACTGCAAGAGGCCTTTCACCAACAGGAATGAATGCAAGGCTACCCATGCTCACCGCCTTCCTGCTCAAGGCATCGGCCACCATATTGGCCTTTCCGAGATGATATAGAATAGTAATATCATAGTCCTTTAGCAGCTCCAACCATCTCCGCTGCCTCTAATTTAGATCCTTTTGTTTGAATAAGTGCTGAAGACTCTGATGATCTGTAAATAACTCACAAGACACACCATAGAGATAGTTCCTCCAAATCTTTAATGCATGAACAATAGCTGCCAACTCTAAATCATGAACATGGTAGTTCTTTTCATGTGGCTTCAACTGGCGCGAATCATAAGCAATCACTCTACCTTCCTACATTAAGACACACCCAATACCAATCCAAGAAGGATCACAACACACTGTATAAGAGCCTGAAGCTGAAGGCAAAACTAGAACTAGAGATGTAGCCAAGGCAGTCTTGAGCTTCTGAAAACTCTCTTCACACTCATCCGACCACCTGAATGGAGAACCTTTCTGGGTCAATTTAGTCAAGGGCGATGCAATAGACGATAAACCCTACACAAAGCGACGATAATAACCGGCCAAGCCGAGAAAACTCCGAATCTCAGTAGCTGAAGATGGCTTGGGCCAACTCTGAACTGCCTCTATTTTCTTCGGATCCACCTTAATTTCCTCACTGGAATCTATGTGTCCCAAGAATGCCACCGAACTAAGTCAGAACTCACACTTGGGAGAATTGGGCATAAAGTCTCTCCTCTCTCAGCCTCTGTAATACAATACCCAAGTGATGTGCATGATCCTCCTGGATACGTGAGTATACCAGGATATCATCGATAAATACTACGATAAATGAATCAAAATATGGCTGGAATACACTATTCATCAAGTGCACAAATGCTGCTGGGGCGTTGGTCAGCCCAAAAGACATCACGAGAAATTCATAGTGACCATAACGAGTCCTGAATGCCGTATTTAGAATATTTGAATCCCGAATTTTCAACTGGTGATACCCAGATCACAAATCAATATTGGAGAACACCCTCGCTCCCTGAAGCTAGTCAAATAAATCATCAATACGCGGCAAAGGATACTTGTTCTTGATTGTAACTTTGTTCAATTGCCTGTAGTCGATGCACATCAGCATAGTACCATCTTTCGTTTTCACAAACAAAACCGGTGCACCGCAAGGCGACACACTAAAAAAATAAAACACTTATCAATAAGTTCCTGAAGTTGCTCTTTCAATTCTTTCAACTCAGTTGGTGCCATACGATATGGAGAAATAGAAATGGGTTGAGTGCCCGGCACTAAGTCAATACCGAAATCAATATCACTGTCGGGTGTCATAACTGGTAGGTCTACAGGAAATACATCTGCAAATTCTCGCACTACCGGTACTTAATTAATAGTAGGAGTATCTGCATCAACATCTCTCACAAAGGCCAAATATGACAAACACCCCTTCCTAACCATACATTTAGCCTGCAAATAAGAAATTATCCTGCTGGGAACATAATCTAGAGAACCACTCAATTCGACCTTCGACAACCCCGGCATCGCCAACGTCACAGTTTTTACGTGACAGTCCAGAATAGCATGACATTGAGATAACCAATCCATACCCAAGATTACATCGAAATCAACCATGCTAAGCAATAAGAGATCAACTCTCTCAAGTCCCCCAATAGTTACCACACACGACCGATATACATGGTCCACAATAATAGTATCGCCCACCAGCGTAGATACACAAATAGGTGAAACTAAGGACTCATAGGGCATATCCAGATAATCAGTAAAGTACGATGATACATACGAATAAGTGGAACCAGGGTCAAATAATATGGAAGCTTCCCTGTGGAACACTGAGACAATACATGTGATCACTGCATCTGAAGCAACGACATCTGGCTTGGAAGGAAAAACATAAAATCGGGCCTGACCGCCACCTCATCGACCTCCCCCTCTTGGGCGACCCCTAGCTGACTGAGCCCCACCTCGAGCTGGCTGGGCGTGTGGTGTAACTGTTGGTGCTGGTGCCATCGGCTGAGAACTCTGCTATGAAGCCCCACTCAACAACCTAGGGATATCTCTCTAGATATGACCAAAGTCTCCACACTCGAAACAACCCATCCTCTTACAGAGCTGCTGGTCCTGAAAACCCGAGGCACTGCCTGTAGAAACTTGAGTGGACGAGGCATGGTGAGAACTCTGTGCTGGTAGTACACTAAATGAAGATTGGCCTGAGTGAGCACTGTAAGAACCGTGGCTAGCTGATGCACTATGATGAGCCGGACTGAGCGGGCCTATAAGGGAGATCCCTGTTGTGGTAGGACTGCCCCCAGAAGGTACCCCACCGAAACCGCCCGAACCTTGAGGCCTCTTGGCCTCCATCTCACCATGCTATTGGCTACCGACCATCTCTATCTGCTGGGCAATGTCAACCACCTTGCAAAAGTGGCACCAGATACCCTCTCCCTAGTCATAAGCAACCGCAACTGATATGTGAGGTTATCACTGAACCTCATGATCCTCTCCCTATTAGTGGGAACCAACCAAACTGCATGACAACCCAACTCAGAAAACCTCATCTCGTACTAGGACACATGCATGACATCCTGCCGAAGCTGCTCAAACTGTCTGCGCAGCTCCTCCCTGCGAGACTATATCACAAACTTCTCCAAGAAGAGAACGGAGAACTCCTTCCATGTAAGTGGTACTGCACCGACTGGCCTGTGCCTCTCATAAGGCTACCACCATCTGAAGGCAACCCCAGAAAACTAAAAAGTGGTGAACGAGACCCCACTGGTCTCCAGAATAATCATTGTCCGAAGCATCCACTGACACTTATCCAGGAAATCCTGAGCATCCTCTGACTCAGCACTACTAAATGATGGAGGTCAAAGCCTCCCAAATCTCTCAAGTCTCCTCTGCTCATCATCAGCCATCACGTGGACTACCGGGGCCTGAGCAGCTGCAACCGGCTGGGCTGGTAGTGCCCCCGGTATCTGAAGTCCCTGCATTACCTGCTATGGAGTACGGGCAACAAGGGTATGAGTACCTCCCCCGGCCAGAGAAGTGGCTGGTGCGGCCTGAGCCGAAACCACCTGAGCAAGGCCAGTGCAAACAGTTAATATCTGTGCTAGAGCCTTCTGAAGGCCTGAAATCACAATAGGTGCAGCTGGTGCCTGAGCTGGTCCCGTCGGCTCAACTATATCTGGAATTTGCTCCTGAGCTAGAGCAACTGGTGGTGCTATAAGTGCTGCTCCAACTGCTGTACGAGCTACACCTCTACCTCTACCTCGGTCCCGGCCTCTACCACAACCCCAAACTCTCGCGGCCCTAACTGATGGCACTGGTGGCTGACCGTTTGATCCGGTAGTACGTGTCCTCACCATCTATGAGAGGATAAAATAACAAAAATTTAGATTTCGGAATCCACAAATTCGCACGACAGAATACAAGAAAGCAAAATTTTCCTAAGGGTTCGGCAGCCCCAGTCCCAGTCCTCATCGATGCTCGAGAATGGGGCTTTGCTAGCCTGGCGTGTGAGATTTATTAGTCCCCCTCGAAAGATTCAAGGACTGTATAGGCAGAGAAGGTGATCGATGGTGAACCGACTGGACTCGGTCTTGTTCACAAAATAACGAAGGACGATCACGATCCTCCACAGTGACGAGTGGATTTGACCGAGGCATACTTCGTATCTCTTGTAGAAATCGAAGATAACCAGGTCCACCGAGTCCAACGTGAAGGGATAGGTGTAAACACTTAGATAACCCTCCACGTGGGTAGTGATGGCATCTGCGGGCCCGTGAACTACTACGTCCTTACTCACCCAGTTGCCCTCCTCTCGGACCGTGGGGAGGACATCTTCGGTAATGGAGCATATGTATCTTGATACTCCCTCACACCGGCCTTGCACCAATAAGGGCTTCTCAACCTTCAAGTCGTCGGCAACTGAAGTTTACGGGGTCCGGAGACCCCTCAAGGTTACACATAGGTCCCCCTCCCCCGGGAACAAACATTTTCAAGGGAGGCTCATCAGTTGGTTCATCGGTACCTGCATCAGGAGCGGACCTCTCGAGGACGACTACATCGAGAGTAGTCTCATCGATTTCAACAGTCGATTATGAAGAAGCGACTTTTTGGGGAACAGATTTAGAAGTTTTAGCCATTGTTATCTAGAAAACGCTTGAAAAATATGAAGAGAGGTTGAAAGATAAAAGGTCAAGTGCGCTGATTTTGGTAGAAAATAAGTAAAAACTTGCAACTTACTGAGAAGTTTTGAAGAACAGAGTTGAAAATATTAGAGTGTGAAGAAGGGTAGTGATATCCTGAATACTTGAAGGTAGAAACTTGGCATAAAGGTAAAAAATGAACAAAGGAGGAAAGTATTTATAGAGGTTTCGTGTCGTTTCGCATTCAGGGACGACTTGCTGATGGGTGACGCGTGTTTGAAGTCATAATGATACGATTGACGGGATGTTTTCGATTCTTTGTCGTTTCTGTCATGGCGTACTGAAGAAGGAATCAAAGTGCATATGTCGTTTCTCTTCGTTTCTGTAAACTTACTCTCCGAGAAACGAGGGAACTATCTTTATACGGGTGAAACCGAGCCCTTTGAACGCCTCGGTTTCTGATGAAGTAAACGGAGCATAGATGTGACTTAAGGAACCGGAGTCGGGGCAAAGAGCCCCTCGGGTCGCGGTCCGGGAAATACACCTGCCCTCGGAAGAATCCGGGCCACGTCCCCCAGGTCCGATTCGAACCCCAAAATTCGGAGAGCATTAACAGATAATCGAGCACGACAAACAAATGGTCGTGTTTTCCATGCCCAGCCTGATATTAGTGCGTGAATCTCGGCACGTATCTGCAGAATATAATTGATTAGTAAAACGGAAGATTTTTACCTCTTTTGAAATTGTACTTAGGGTAAAATTCTCCCACTATAAATGAGAGTCTAACTATTCATTAGGCATCATTGTAACACGCATATCAAGGCATATACTCTTATTTTCTCTGTTATTCAAAGTTCTTACTTTTGTTCATCAATTCTTCATTACCGTGATCCCGAGATCGAAGGCAGACATTTCATTATAGTTGTTACTGAGTCCAGGATCACTCCCGTTAATTGGTTTGACAATTTATTACGTTATTTATCTATTTAATCTAACGCAATTTATCATTTGTACTGAATTAATCCGTGTATCCTTAAAATTATATACAAATTTAATTGTTATCCGTTTTTGAGGGCAAACAAACTTCACAATAATAAATTTTTACAATAAAATGCTTAAACGTTTTTATGGAAAAATTAATATATAACGTATTCCTTTTAAAATTGAAGCCCCTCATAATTGGGGCATAAGGCATATGCCTTACTTGCCTGGCCCTTCGGCCGGCCCTGATTATATTAATAGTTCTATTATTGTTTTAAAGATTTTAATATTATTCTTCTTATAGTTTCTACGAAAAGTTGGTAGAACAAATGAAACGGAAAGGTGGCTTTTTATCACAAGGTTAAATTGTCTTATAGGATAAATAGCTTATCACCATTCTCACAATTTCAATATTTGAGCTTAGAAGTTACAAATTAAAGTACGCGCAGGTATGACCGAAAATTATATCACAATCGGAAAAAATTGCAGATAAACATTGATACATAGTCAACCCTTTGTGATGAAACTACGGCATGGCATCCTGTTACTTTTCTATTAAAGTTCAATTGATAATTCAAAGTTAGACACACATATAACGAGAGTTGATATCGTGCAGTAAGATTATATTCTCTTGGGAATATCCCATTATTTTTCTACCGAAATTTAATTGACATTTCAAACTTAGATATACTGAGAGTTTAAAAAATAAACTATATACTACAACAAGTTAAAATATGTAGATAATATTATTTACCCTCAAAATAGGATAACAATTAAATTTGTAAGTGATTTTAAAGATACGCGGATTAATTTGATACAAAGCGATAAATTAAGTCAAATTAAACAAACAAAGAAAAAATGGATTCAAACCATACAAGGAGGATAGTTTCAGCCTTATTGAAGTATCCGCCCTCGATCCAGGCTCACTATGGCCACCACTGATGAACAAGAGAAAGACCTACTAACAGAGAAAATAATAATATATTGCTTTGGAATGCGTGTTACAACGAGTCCTTTGAATAAAAATTATCTCTTTTATATAGTGGGAGAGTTTCACCCCTAGTACAATTCCAAAAAAGGTAAAAAAAAAAAAAAACAATTGTTAATCACTGATCTGCTGTTGATACGGGCCGAAATCTATACCGTGATATCCGGTCGGGCGCGGATATCACGGCCCTTCGTTAGTCGTGTGCAACCGTTTGGTAAGGCTTTTCCAAGGTCTTGGGGCATGAACCGAATCTGGGGGCGTGGTCTCGATGGCTCCGTTGGTAAGTGATTTGTTCGGGCCTCAGCACGAGAGGTATATCCGGCTGGTCCAGGACATAACGGTCCTCCGTTGTTCGTTCTTGATTGCCCGATAATGTTCTTCGAAGTCGTTCAAGGCTAGGATTGATTCCGAACCATGACTCGATGAGACTCTTTTCCCGATTTCGGTCCTCTATCATCATATCTCGAGCTTAGCTTATTTTGTCGGAGGTCGGGTTGTACCATGAGCCCGATTTTAACCGTATACAGATAATCCCCTCGTTTATCGGAGAGTAAATGATGAGCATGAGCTCTAGATTCTTACTTCGACACATCACGACAAAAATGACAAAACATCCAAAACGTCTCGTCAGTCATGTCACAATGGCATTAAATGAATGGCAGTCGCCAGTCGGTCGTCCCTAGACGTGAAACGTCACTGAACTCCTATAAATACCCCCTCTCTTATCCATTTTTCACTTTACACCAAATCTTCAACCTTCGTACCATCAGGACTTCAACATTCTCTAGCGTTTTTACCCCCGTTACCCAAGGTTCTTCAGTACTTTGTGAAAACTTTTACTCATCTCCTACTCAAGCCAACAAGTCTGATCTTTCAACTTTCACTCTTTCTCCATCAAACTTTTTCTTCCATAACAATGGCAAAAACCTCAAAATTCGTTCCTCAGAAGGATTCTCCTTCTTCCTCACGACCGACCACTGAGGTCGAGGAGACCGTCCGTGATACGATTGTTGATGAACCGGCAGAAGAACCCCTCTTGAAGATGTTCATTCCCGGTGGCTGTTCGGTCACCGGTGACTTTAAGGTTGAGAAGCCTTCTTCTGTACATGGTCGGTGTGAGGAGGCATCAAGATATATCTGCTTAATTACCGAAGAGGTCCAACCCCGGGGCCGAAAAGACTGCAACTGGGTCGACAAAGACATAGTGGTCCCCGGCCTTATCCCTTTACATTGGGCCCCGTAGACTCGGTCATTTTAGACTTCTGCAAGAGGTACAACGTGTGCCTAGGCCAAATTCATCCATCACTGTGGAGGATCGTGATCCTCCTCCGATTTGTTATGAACAAAATCAATGAGTGCTCGTTCACCATCGATCATCTACTCCGCTTATACAGTCCCCGAATCTTCCGGGGGGGGGGACTGATAAAGTTAGTACGTAGGGCTAGCAAAGCCACATTCTCGAGCATCGATGAGGACCAGGATCGGGGATGGCAAGGACATTTTTGTTCGAGTGAGGACCGCCAACCTGATACCTACCAAGTGGAGGCCGTTCCCCGAAAGGTGGAATGCATCACGTAAGTATTCCCTTTAAGCGTCGATTTTATGACTTATCTTCCCTTTTCTTATCGGTGTTTGTTATGTTGCAGCCATTGCTCGGTATCCGAATGCTATCCCTCAACTCAAGGAGTGGGTCGAGGGCATTGTGTTATAGATGCCTTACTCTGAGCACTCATGGCTTAAACTTTCAAACGGGCGTTGGGAGGCCCGTTCCCATGGTAAGGTTTTTTTCTCAAAAAAGTTGTAGTGAACTTTTTCTTCTAACATCGCATCCTTATTTCCTTTACTTTAATTTGCAGGTTTGCCTAAGAACGTCGAGCTTAGGTCTTAGGTTGGTGGTGAGGACTTGCCCATTGAGTCTCCTGCTCTAGGGCAAGCCGAAGATAGGAAGAGGAAGAGGGCTTCGAGTTTCCCGATCTCGAAGAAAAAGAGAACAAGGAAGAGGCTGGTGCGCAAGCCAAAGGAAACCACCAACTCCCGAGTACCAATCCGAACTTGATCTATCGTCTTAGGGACGAGCCCAAAAAGGAAGAGCCTTTTATTTTTGTGGACCGCGAGCCGTCGCCCCTCGAAGAGCAGGGGGCCATCGAAACAGAGACTCGTGAGGTCGATCTATCTCAGGCCAGGGAGGTCGATGAGGAGGCCAGGGCTGAGGCTTCCCGAGATGCGGGCAGTGCCCCGAAGGAGTCACTTGTTGTGATAGACATCACCGAGTCTCCCTCATTTATCGAGTCGATGTTCACTGAGGCCCAAACTGTGAAAGAACGACCTAACGTGGGGGCCCACAGACTGGACCATCCCCTACACTATTTTTTTGATGGCGTGGATTCCACTGCTACGGAGGACGTCACCGGGTTAGGTAACTTAGAGGTACCGAGGAAAGGTCTGTCCTTGAGGGCAGCTGGGCCTAACTCGAGCCCAAGATTGGTCAACCGGTTCCCTGCCCCGAGTGTGGATCCTGGTCATAAGTGGTCGATTATCATCACCGTTCTAGAGGATGACCGGGTTCTTTCCGCCCCCGTAGGCATTCAGTTACCTCCAGTGCCTGGTGACTGAGGAAGACCATGCCAAAATGAACAAGATAGACTCGCCATGCCTGTTCAGCGAAGCACAACAGTCGCTGAACCGGGTAACTCTTGATAACCCTTGATGATTCCAGTTTTTCTTCTGATATTTGTAATAACGTTTTGATAATTCTAATATCTTTCCTAGTATTTGCAGGCCTCAGTGCTCCACCACGAGAACTTCCTCCAGGACCGAGACGAGTTGAGCCAACTCGAGGCCAAAGCCAAGGAGATTGCTGAGAAAAGAAACATGTATAAACATCTCAGCGAGCAATGCGAGGGTGAAATCAAGAGCCTCCAAGCCAAGTTGGATGCGGCTCAGAAGGAACATGCTGACCTATTGGAACAGGTAAAAGTTTTTAAAGTTAGTGATGAGCTAGACACGGTGTCTAACGGTTAGAATCCACAGGTCCAGCAGAAGGTAGATTGGGCTGACCAACTCCGGGATGAGATGGACGAAGTCAAGGCCCTAGCCGAGGAGTGGAAGGGCAAGATGGATCGGTTGGCCTCTGAAAAGGAAACATCCCGGGAGAAATTGGCCTCGACAGATGCCCAACTTTGATCGATGAAGGAGAAGGCAGAGGCACGGTCCGAGAAAATTAAGGAGCTCCAATCTCAACTGAGCTCGGTTGTTGCCGATCGGGAAATCCCTACCAAGGAGCTTAAAACAGCCAAGTCGGTGGCTGAAATAGCCAAGGCCAATGCCGAGTATATGGTGGCCTAGTACAAAGCCAATGCTAAGGCTTCTCAGTAGCGCCTAAAGGCCATAGTCAATCATGCGAAGTGGTAGTCCTGGAGGGAGTCTCTCGAAAAGGTTCATGCCCGGGGATTCAATTTATTGGCCGAGCTTGAAAATGTTAAGAGGCTCGAGGCCGAGGCCAAGAAGTTGGCGTACCCCCAGGATGAGGAAGATTCCAAAGGGTTCGGACGGGTCCGAGGACGGGGAAGATTCCGACGGCACCGGTGATGAGGCGGGCTCCGGTGAGGATTAGGCTTCTTAGGTGCCTTGTAATATTTTGCTTTTGTACCCTTGTATTTTGTTGAGTCCGTTTTGCCTTTGTAAAAATTTGCATATATATATATATAAGGCTTTTTTCTCTTCGACAATTTTCAAGCTTGATTCTTTTTCCCTTTTCTTTATGATTGCAAAGATTTTGGAATCCTTAACATGTAATAATTAGGTCTTATTCGGAGGTTCGAACATTGTTCGTTTTCTATACTATTTTGCTTAAGGCTGGTGGGGGGCTTGGTATGATCGGAAGCTTACCCCGAAATGTTCACTTAGGATTTTTAATAACTTTACCGAGGGTATCCTTCGAACCGGTTTAGAAATTTTGAATGCCTTATGTTTTGGTTACGGATCTCGGATGTCTCTGAGCCGTTCTAGGACGGCCGTAACCTTTTAGTTCGGGTATTGCCCAATGGGCTCGTTACCCCGAGTTATTCGGGCTTGCCCAGGATGATAGTTTTGAACATGGATGGTTGTGGCCTTTAGAGTTCAGGCACTGCCTAATAAGCTTTGTGCCTCCGAGCTTCGATACCCCGGGTTGCCCGTGCCTGCTTTGGATGATAGTCCATCAGTAAGGGTGACCTCTTGGATCCGGACAGGGATTACCCTTGGGCTCGATATCTTTAGGGGATAGAATGTAGAAAATCTTTAAGCGACAAAATATTTATCCGCAAGGAGAAACTTTCTTTCATTTCTATACAAGGTTACAAATGTGTACATGGTTCGTGTCAGAGCTTGGATGGTCTATGTAGGCACGGTTCATTTGAACGTTTGGCCCTTACAATAAATCCTATCCACCGAGCCTAGGTAGTTTGAGCATAAAGTCTCTCTCCTTGCCAAAATTATTATGCGAGGGTGATGGCCCTCAGTATCGGAGGCCGATCATAGAGAGGCCTCGGATACTGCTTATGTGGTCCTTGACTCCGGTATTCGATTCTAATTTAGCACTATCCATTGTTTCCTAGTTAAAACCTTGCCGGAAAATCCATTTGGGACAAAATCGGTCTAAGGAAAAAAGAGTGTAACGCGTGCTTTCATGCCTAATAGTTGTATCTTCCCTTGATCATTACCTGCAAATGTTAGTCTAATATGTAAAGAAAATAGATGAATGGCGTCGTACCTCAAAAATAGTATCGTTTTAAGTGGGCCACGTTCTAGTTGTTCGGTAGTCGTTCACCTTTCATTGCTTCGAGTTTGTATGATCCTTTGCCGTTGATCTCGATAATTCGATATGGACCTTCCCAGTTCGGCCCCAACTTCCCCTCGTTCGGGTTCCGGGTGCTCAACGTCACCTTCCTTAACACCAAGTCCCCGATACTGAAGTGTAAGAGGTTGGATCTTCGATTGTAAAACCTTTCAATTCGTTGCTTTTGGGTGGCCATCCGGATGGAGGGTGGCCTCACGCCTTTCATCTAGCAGTTCCAGGCTCGTATTCATGGCCTCGTTGTTTGACCCTTCGGTCGTATATCAGAACATAAGACTCGGTTCCCCTACTTCGACCAGTATTAGAGCTTCGGCTCCGTAAACCAACGAAATTAAATTTGTAAGTGATTTTAAAGATACGCGGATTAATTGGATACAAAGCGATAAATTAAGTCAAATTGAACAAATAAATATAAATGGATTCAAACCACACAAGGAGGATAGTTTTAGCCTTAATGAAGTATCACCCTCGATTCGGGCTCACTATGGCCAACACTGATGAACAAGAGAAAGAGCTAATAACAGAGAAAAAAATAATATATTGCTTTATAATGTGTGTTACAGTGTGTCCTATGAATAAAGGTCATCTCCTTTATATAGTGGGAGAGTTTCATCCCTAGTACAATTCTAAAAAAGGTAAAAATATTCCTTTTCGTTAGTCACTAATCTGTTGCCAATACGGGTCGAGATCCGCGTCGTGATATCCGGTCGGGCACGGATATCATGGCCCTTCATTAGTCGTGTGCAACCGTTTGTTAAGGCATTTCCGAGGTTTTGGGGCTTGAATCGAATCCGTAGGCATCGTCTCGATGGCTCCGATGGTAAGTGATCTGTTCGGGCCTCAGCACGAGAGGTATATCCGATCGGTCTAGGATATTACGGTCCTCCGTTGTTCATTCTTGATTGCCCGACAATGTTCTTCGAAGTCGTTCAAGTCTAGGATTGATTCCGAACCATGGCTCGATGAGACTCTTTCCCCGATTTCGGTCCCCTATCATCATATCTCGAGCTTGGCTTATTTTGTCGGAGATCGGGTTGTACCATGAGCCCGATTTAAACCGTACATATATAGTCTCCTCGTTTATCGGAGAGTAAATGAGCAAGAGCTCACGATTCTTACTTCAACACATCGCGGCAGAAATGACAAAACATTTGAAACGTCTCATCAGTCATGTCACAATGGCATTAAATGCATGTCAGCCGTCGGTTGGCGGTCCCTGGATGTGAAACGTCACTGAACTCCTATAAATATCGTCTTTTCTATCCATTTTTCACTCTACACCAAATCTTCTACCTTCGTACCTTCAGGACTTCAACATTCTCTAGCGTTTTTACCCCGTTACCCAAGGTTCTTCAGTACTTTGTGAAAACTTTTACTCATCTCCTACTCAAGCCAACAGGTCTGATCTTTCAACTTTCAGTCTTTCTCCATCAAGATTTTTCTTCCATAACAATGGCAAAAACCTCGAAATTTGTTCCTCAGAAGGATGCTCATTCTTCATCGCGACCGACCACTCAGGTCGAGGAGACCGTCCCTGATACGATTGTTGATGAACCGGCAGAAGAGCCCCTTGAAGATGTTCATCCCCGGTGGTTGTTCGGTCACCGACTACTTTAAGGTTGAGAAGCCTTCTTATGTACATAGTCGGTGTGAGGAGACCTCAAGATATATCTGCTTAATTACCTAAGAGGTCCAACCCCGGGGTCGAAAAGACCGCAACTGGGCCGACAAAGACATAGTGGTCCCCAGCCCCGAAGAAGCTATTACCGCCCATGTCGAGGGATATCTAAGAGTTTACACTTATCCCTTTATATTGGGCCCGGTAGACTCGGTCATTTTAGACTTCTGCAAGAGGTACAATGTGTGCCTAGGCCAGATTCATCCATCACTATGGAGGATCGTGATCCTCCTCCGAGTTTTTGTGAACAAAATTAATGGATGCTCGTTCACCCTCGATCATCTACTCTGCTTATACAGTTCCCGAATCTTCTGGAGGGACTGATAAAGTTAGTATGTCGGGCCAGCAAAGCCATATTCTCGAGCATCAACGAGGACCGGGATCGGGGTTGGCAAGGACATTTTGTTCGAGTGAGGACCGTCGACGTGATACCTGCCGAGTGGAGGCAGTTTCCCTAAAGGTGAAAAGCATCACGTAAGTATTCCCTTTAAGCGTCGATTTTATGACTTATCTTACATTTTCTTATCGGTGTTTGTTATGTTGCATCCCTTGCTCGGTATCTGAATGTTATCCCTCGACTCAAGTAGTCGGTCGAGGGCATTTTGTTACAGATGCCCTACTCCGAGCACTCGTGGCATAAACTTTTAAACGGCCGTTGGGAGGCCCGTTCCCATGGTAAGGTTCTTTTCTCGAACAAGTCGTAGTGAACTTTTTCTTCTAACATCGCGTCCTTATTTCCTTTACTTTCCTTTGTAGGTTTACCTAAGAACGTCGAGTATATGCCTTAGGTCGGGGATGAGGACTTTCCCGTTGAGTCTCCTGCTCTGGGGAAAGCCGGAGAGAGGAAGAGGAAAAGGCTCCGAGTTCCCCGAGCTCGAAGAAAAAGAGAACAAGGAATAGGCTGGTGCGCAGGCCAAAGAAAACCGCATTCTTCTGAGTACTAACTTCGGACTTGCACTATCGGCTTAGGGACGAGCTCGAAAAAAAAGAGCCTTTTATTTTTGTGGACCGCGAGTCGTCGCCCCTCGAAGAGTATAGGGCTGTCGAAATAGAGACCCGTGAGGCCGATCTACCTCAGGCCAGGGCGGTCGATAAGGAGGCCGGGGTTGAGGCTTCCCGGGATGCGGGCAGTGCCCCGAAAGAGTCACTTGATGTGATAGATATCACTGAGTCGCCCTCATTTACCGAGTCGATGTACTACGAGGCCCAAACTGTGAAAGAATGACCAAACGAGAGGGCCCACGGAGCGGACGATCCCCTAAGCTATTGTTTTTATGGCGTTGATTCCACTGCCCCGGAGGACGTCACCGAGTTCGGTGACTTAGAGGTACTGAGGAAAGGTCCGTCCTCGGGGGCAGCTGGGCCTAACTCGAGTCCGAGATTGGTCAACCGGTTCCCTGCCCCGAGTGTGGATCCTGGTCATAAGCGGTCGATTGTCATCACCGTTCTAGAGGATGCCCGGGTTCTTTCTGCCCCCGTAGGGATTCAGTTACCTCCAGGGCCTGGTGACTGAGGAAGACCATGCCAAAATGAATGAGATAAACTCGTCATGCCTGTTCAGCGAAGCACAACAGTCGCTGAACTGGGTAACTCTTGATAACCCTTGATGATTCCAGTTTTTCTTCTGATATTTGTACTAACATTTTGATAATTCTAATATCTTTCCTAGTATTTGCAGGCCTCGGTGCTCCACCACGAGAACTTCCTCCAGGACCGAGATGAGTTGAGCCAATTCGAGGCCAAAGCCAAGGAGATTGCTGAGAAAAGAAACATGTATAAACATTTCAGCGAGCAACGCGAGGGTGAAATCAAGAGCCTCCAAGCCGAGTTGGATGCGGCTCAGAAGGAACATGCTGACCTATTGGAATAGGTAAAAGTTTTTGAAGTTAGTGATGAGCTAGACACGGTGTCTAACGGTTAGAATTCACAGGTCCAGCAGAAGGTAGATTGGGCTGACCAGCTCCGGGATGAGATGGACGAAGTCAAGGCCCTAGCCGAGGAGTGGAAGGGCAAGATGGATCGGTTGGCCTCTGAAAAGAAAACATCCCGGGAGAAATTGGCCTCGACAGATGCCCAACTTTGATCGATGAAGGAGAAGGCAGAGGCACGGTCCGAGAAAATTAAGGAGCTCCAATCTCAACTGAGCTCGGTTGTTGCCGATCGGGAAATCCCTACCAAGGAGCTTAAAACAGCCAAGTCGGTGGCTGAAATAGCCAAGGCCGATACCGAGTAGATGGTGGCCTAGTACAAAGCCGATGCTGAGGCTTCTCAGTAGCGCCTAAAGGCCATAGTCGATCATGCGAAGTGGCAGTCCTGGAGGGAGTCTCTCGAAGAGGTTCATGCCCGGGGATTCAATTTATCGGCCGAGCTTGAAAATGTTAAGAGGCTCGAGGCCGAGGCCAAGAAGTTGGTGTACCCCGAGGATAAGGAAGATTCCAAGGGGTTCGGAAGGGTCCGAGGACGGGGAAGATTCTGACTGTGAAAGAATGACCCAACGAGATTCCGAGTCGATGTACTACGAGGCCCAAACTGTGAAAGAATGACCCAACGAGAGGGCCCACGGAGCGGACGATCCCCTAAGCCATTGTTTTTATGGCGTTGATTCCACTGCCCCGGAGGACGTCACCGAATTCGGTGACTTAGAGGTACTGAGGAAAGGTCCGTCCTCGGGGGTAGCTGGGCCTAACTCGAGCCCGAGATTGGTCAACCGGTTCCCTACCCCGAGTGTGGATCCTGGTCATAAGCGGTCGATTATCATCACCGTTCTGGAGGATGCTCGGGTTCTTTCCGCCCCCGTAGGGATTCAGTTACCTCCAGTGCCTGGTGACTGAGGAAGACCATGCCAAAATGAACGAGATAGACTCGCCGTGCATGTTCAGTGAAGCACAACAGTCACTGAACTGGGTAACTCTTGATAACCCTTGATGATTCCAGTTTTTCTTCTGATATTTGCACTAACATTTTGATAATTCTAATATCTTTCCTGGTATTTGTAGGCCTCGGTGCTCCACCACGAGAACTTCCTCCAGGACCGAGTTGAGTTGATCTAACTCGAGGCCGAAGCCAAGGAGATTGCTGAGAAAAGAAACATGTATAAACATCTCAGCGAGCAACATGAGGGTGAAATCAAGAGCCTCCGAGCCGAGTTGGATGCGGTTCAGAAGGAACATGCTGACCTATTGGAACAGGTAAAAGTTTTTGAAGTTAGTGATGAGCTAGACACGGTGTCTAACGGTTAGAATCCACAGGTCCAGCAGAAAGTAGATTGGGTTGACCAGCTCCGGGATGAGATGGATGAAGTCAAAGCCCTGGCCGAGGAGTGGAAGGGCAAGATGGACCAGATGGCCTTTAAAAAGGAAACAACCCGGGAGAAATTGGCCTCGGCAGAGGCCCTTCTTCGATCGATGAAGGAGAAGGCAGAGGAGCTTAAGGAGCTCTAATCTCAACTGAGCTCAGTTGTTGCCGATCAGGAAACCCTTACCAAGGAGCTTAAAATAGCCAAGTCGGTGGCTGAAATAGCCAAGGCCGATGCCGATGCCGATGAGATGGTGGCCTAGTACAAAGATGATACTGAGGCTGCTCAGGAGAGCCTAAAGGCCATAGTCGATCATGTGAAGTGGCAGTCCCGTAGGGAGGCGCTCGAAGAGGTTCATGCCCGGGGGTTCGATTTATCGGACGATCTTGAAAATGTTAAGAGGCTCGAGACCGAGGCTAAGAAGTTGGCGTACCCCGAGGATGAGGAATATTCCAAGGGTTCAGACGGGTCCGAGGACGGGGAGAATTCCAACGGCACCGCTGGCCTTTGTAAAAATTTGCATATATATATATATATATATAAGGCTTTTTTCTCTTCGACAATTTTCAAGCTTGATTCTTTTTCCTTTTTCTTTATGATTGTTTGTTTTCAATACTATTTTGCTTAAGGCTGGTGGGGGGCTTGGTATGATTGGAAGCTTCCCCAAAATGTTCACTTAGGATTTTTTATAACTTTTCTGAGGGTATCCTTCGAACCGGTTTAGAAATTTTGAAGGCCTTATGTTTTGGTTACGGATCTCGGACGTCTCTGAGCCGTTCTAGGACGGCCGTAGCCTTTTAAGTTTGGGTATTGCCCAATGGGCTCATTACCTCAAGTTATTCAGGCTTGCCCAGGATGATAGTTTCGAATAGGGATGGTTGTGGCCTTTAGAGGTCAGGCATTGCCTAATAAGCTTTGTGCCTACGAGCTTCGATACCCAGGGTAGCCCGAGCCTGCTTTGGATGATAGTCCATCGGTGAGGGTGACCTCTTGGATCCAGATAGGGATTGCCCTTGGCCTCGATATCTTTAGGTGATAGAATGTAGAAAATCTTTAAGCGACAAAATATTTATCCGCAAGGAGAAACTTTCTTTCATTTCTATACAAGGTTACAAATGTGTACATGGTTCGTGTCAGAGCTTGGATGGTCTATGTAGGCACGGTTCATTTGAACGTTTGGCCCTTACAATAAATCATATCCACCGAGCTTAGGAGTTTGAACATAAAGTATCTCTCCTTGCCAAAATTATTATCCGAGGGTGATGGCCCTCAATATCGGAGTCCGATCATAGAGAGGCCTCGGATACTGCTTATGTGATCCTTGACTCCGGTATTCGATTCTAATTTAGCACTATCCATTGTTTCCTAGTTAAAACCTTGCTGGAAAACCCATTGTGTCAAAGGTTGGCTCTTCGATTGTAAAACCTTTCAATTCGTTACTTTTGGGTGGCCATCCGGACGAGGGTGGCCTCGCGCCTTTCATCTAGCAGTTCTAGGCTTGTATTCATGGTCTCGTTGTTTGACCCTTCGATTGCATATCAGAACCTAAGACTTGATTCCCCTACTTCGACCAGTATTAGAGCTTCGATGCCGTAAACCAACGAGATTAAATTTGTAAGTGATTTTAAAGATACGCGGATTAATTTGACACAAAGCGATAAATTAAATCAAATTGAACAAGCAAATATAAAATGGATTCAAACCACACAATGAGGATAGTTTCAGCATTAATGAAGTATCGCCCTCGATCCGGGCTCATTATGGCTAGCACTGATGAATAAGAGAAAGAGCTAATAATAGATAAAATAATAATATATTGCTTTGTAATGCGTGTTACAATGTGTCCTTTGAATAAAAATCATCTCCTTTATATAGTGGGAGAGTTTCATCCCTAGTACAATTCAAAAAAAGGTAAAAATCTACTTTTTTGTTAATCACTAATCTACTGTCGATACTGGTCGAGATTCGCGCTGTGATATCCAATCAAGAATGAATATCATGGCCCTTCGTTAGTCGTGTGCAACCGTTTGATAAGGCTTTTCTGAGGTCTTGAGGCATGAACCAAATCTGGGGACGTGGTCTCGATGGCTCCGGTGGTCAGCGATATGTTCGGGCCTCAGCACGAGAGGTATATCCAGCCTGTCCAGGACATAATGGTCCTTTGTTGTTTGTGCTTAATTGCCCGACAATTTTTTTCAAAGTCTCTCAAGGCTAGGACCGATTCCGAACCATGACTCGATGAGACTCTTGCCCTGATTTCGGTCCCCTGTCATCATGTCTCAAGCTTGGCTTATTTTTTCGGAGGCCAGGTTGTACCATGACCCCAAATCAAACAGTTATTACAAACTAAGAACTCAAGCTAAGATAATAGAGAAAATACTGAATTGAAATAGAGAAGGGAGATGGGGACACTTGGAGAAGAAGCGAGAGGAGAGAGCAAGACAAACACTGATAACTAACTGCCTAATCATTTCCTTGCATATTCTCTGCTATTTGTAACAACTTGATTCCCTACTAGGATATTCACGTGCTGCGTCATTCTTCCAAACAAAATCCACCAGTCTTTTGTTGGGCTGTTTGTTCCTTTTACTCCTCCTCAGTAAGGTCCCAGGCTCAAGTGCCTTTTCTAGTAACATTAGGCCCAACTCATGATCAGAATTCACGACATTACCCCATCTGAATTGAGAACCTTGTCCTCAAGGTTCAAAGTGGTTGAAACAGTAGGATCACAATAAAAAATAGGAGTCATTTGCTGATCAGGACGTCCTTCACAACGTTTCAATAGAGCAACATGGAATACAAGGTGGATGCGTGAAGCAAGAGGTGATTCCAACTTGTAAGCCATAGTCCCAATTCGTTTAAGAACCTGAAAGGGACCAAAGTATCTGCGACCCGACTTGTGATGCTTCTCCAACCTAATTGAGTGTTGCCTCTAAGGTTTCAATTTAACATAGACCCAGTCTCCTTCTTGCAATTGCACATTAGACTTGCTTTGTTAGGCCTCATTTGTTTTTTTTAAGATTAAGACGTCTGAATCTGAATACACGTCTGAATATCAAAATGTGTATTAAGATTAAGACATCCGAATCTGAATACACATCTGAATGTCAAGATGTGTATTAAGATCTGAATACTAAATAATTAAGACTGTTTGATTTTTAATATCTGAATGTATAAAATTTACGTTTATTTGAAAATTAATAAACATAAAATTCAAATAAAATACTAATTAATCTAATATTACATCACTAAAATATATAGCTTTTTAAAATATGATAGTTGCTGGTGGTGATGGCTAACGGTAGTGCTTGTGAATGCCGACTAAAAGCGGTGGTTGGTAGTAGTTTAGGGTAGTGGCTAGTGGTGATTTATAGTGATAGCTATTATGATTGAGGATGGTAGTGGTGGTGGTGATATTTAATAATGGCGGGTGGTGGTGGTGGCAGTTGTGATTGAGGAAGATGGTGGTGGGTGGTGGTAGTTTATAATGATGGGCAGTGCCAGCTATGTTTGTTGATGGTGATGGGGTAGTTAGTTGTGACAATTGAGGTGGATGAGTGTTGGTTATCGTTAATGATGGTGGTGGGAGTGGTGGGGATGGTGGGTGGTGGTAGTCGACAATGGTGGTGGCTATAATTGAGGATGATTGTGGTGGTGGGTGGCATGGTGGTAGTTGATAATGGTAGGCGGTGGCGGCAGTTAATAATGAATATGGATGATAGCATCTTAATGAAATTAAGTCTCTGTTATAGATCTTAATGATACAAACCTATTCAGACCCATTAAGTGGTTGTGAAGTAAAAAAAAAAACACACTTAACGATTAAGATTTGAATAACTAAGATTCAGACTTTGAAAACAAACGCACTTAATGTCTGAGATCTGAATGATTAAGATTCAGACCTCCAATAAGTGCAAACAAATGAGGCCTTAGCTAAGGATTTAATCTGATACTGAGGTTTGGTCAATTCAACTTAAGTACATTCAAGACTTCATAGCGCTTGAGCATATATTTCTCCACCAAGTCGCCAGCAGAACTGCCTAGGATATACCGAGCTATAGTGAGAGGTTCTCGCCCATATAGAACCTGGAAAAGAGTTAGGCCCTAGGAAGATTGGAGAGCAGTGTTGTACTGAAATTCTTCCCAAGGAAGCAGTGGTACCCATTCATGAGAGTTATTAGCAATGAAGCAACGCAAGTACTACTCAATACACTTGTTTAATGCTCCCGACTGTCCATCAGTTTGTGGGTGGTAAGCTGTACTCATGGCCAGCTTAGTACCCTATAGTTTGTGGATCTCTTTTCAAAAGGAAAGAAGGAACCTATGATCCCTATCAGTAACAATGACTCTTGGAGGACCATGAAGCTTGATAACATTAGCAATTAAGGCCACCGCAACAGATTGAGCAGAAAAAAAGGCTAGTAAGGGAATGGAATGTCCATACTTGGACAATCGATGCAATTACAGTCATGATTGTAGTAATGCCCTTCGAACTGGGCAAGCAAGTGATGAAATCCATAGCGATTTCCTCAAAGACCATCTCTGGAATAGGCAAAGGCTGCAACAAGTCAGCTGGAGCATGGTGTGTGTCCTTCATTTGTTGACAAATTTGACAAATTTTCACAAAGTTCTTCACATCTTGGTGCATATTTTTCCAATAAAAATTGGAAGAAACTCTATGAAAGGTGCGGGCAACACCAGCGTGACCACCCAATGGGGAAGAATGAAACTCTTCTAGCAGTTGATTGCGTATAAATGAATTACTGGGAATGACCAAACACCGGCTAAAAAACAAGAGCCCTTCTCGAAAGGTGTAAGCCTCAGGATCATCTTGTATATCCTGCTGGATCTTGAGTAACTCAGAGTGAGTTTTGTTATCTTCACATAATTCATCAACCCAATCACAAGTACAAACTGTGATGGAATTAAAGACTATGTCAGGAGGCCGTGACAAAGTGTCAGCTGCTTGGTTCTGCCTTCCCGACCTATAAATAATTTTGAAGTCGTAGTCAACAAGCTTACCCAACCACTTCTGTTGCTCCGAGATTTATATGGTTTGTTCAATGAGATTCTTAAGAGACTGTTGGACAGTAATAATGGTGAAATGATGACCCAACAACTATTTCCTCCACTTAGCAACTGATTGGGTAATGGAGAATATCTCGCGATGATATGCCGATATCACAAACCAGCAACGGTTGAGCTTCCTCGTTTTGGTGGTAAAAACTCCGAGGCCTGGGTATATCAGGCGGAGCGGTATTTTGAATTTTATGGTATTTCCCCTACTCACCATCTTCCGTTAGCCTCGTTCTATCTCGACGGCGAGGTACTAGAGTGGTATCGCTGTCTTTTTCGTAATAAACAACTAGTGGATTGAGCTCACTTTGCTGAGAAAGTATGCCGGCGATTCCGTAAACAAACTTTGGAAGGACCTAAGGGTCGTCTGGCCAAACTCCGGCAGCACTCCACGTTGGTTGATTACCAGGCTCGTTTTGAGTCCATCACAAATGATATTGAAAACATCTCTGAGTCCTAGTTGGTCCAAATTTTTGTATCGGGCTTGAGGTTGGATGTACTTGTCCATAAGCCCACTACATTAGATAATGCAACTGAATTGTCCCACTTACATGAACAACGAATTGAGTTAGAAAGGGGCCCTGCCCGACCCGCTTTAGCCAAAACACTGCCTCCTCTATTACCCACACCAAATATAGCCTTACAATTACCAACAAACATCTCACACATCGGACCTTCTTCTTTTAACACCCCAAATCCCTCTCAAACGTCTATCACCTTCAGACCTGCAACTCCGTAGAGACAAAGGACTTTGTTACAAGTGTGATGAGAAGTTCACCCCTGGCCACAAGTGTAAGGATCTTCCCCAATTATTACGTCGCGATGATATGCCGATATCTTTTGCAACTGATTCGGTCATTCTTATATTTTCATCCCGTTTGATGCTCATGTTGTCGGTCAAGACTCAAGATATGGTCATAACTCCATGAAAGAGCTGACAGAATAATAGTTCCTACTCGGAAAATATTGTGTTTGTTTACCCTTAAAATGAGTAATAATTAAATTTGTACGTGGTTTAAAGGATACGTGATTTAATTTAACATAAACGATTTAAGAACAACAAATAATTGAATTAAAGGAAAACAAGGCGATCAAACCAAATGTGATAAAACAATTAAGCTTGTCGTTAGGTTTGAATATTGGAAACCACCTCCAATCGAGCCCTCGAGATGAGCTCGGTTGCAACTAAAGAAATGAACAGCTGAAGAACACTTGGAATAATAGTTAGAAGACAATAGTAAATTTTATTGCTTTGATTGCATGCCAACAGTGGTTGAAAAATGAAACGGTTCTCCCCTTTATATAGTAGAGGAGTTTCAATCTTAACACAAGTGTTGCGACCAAACACACTCACGCAAGTATACGTGGTCATCAAGTAATAGAGTAGTGAATAAAGTATCGTTCCCACGAAGACTTATGATTAACTTTTGACTATTTCAAACTCAAATAGCTTATTGATTCAAGCGATTTCTTATAAAATAGATAATTTTCTAATTTACTACCTAAAAACTATCAAGTAATGAAATACTAGAAATCAATACAACACTTAAATAGTTTTGAATAACAATCAATATGAGATAATATTCCAGGGTCACGGGTTATCTAACAATCATGTTGCATTCTTAGCTTAAAATAACTAATTGATTTATCGGGATTGTTGATTAACAGGGTTGATATTACTCATAAGAATCTGTCGAGTCCTTACTTACCTATTTAAGCCAACTTAATACCTATATGTCTATGGAATTAAGATTAACAAGAACGCATTCACAATTCCTATATTGCAACCGAGCAAGGCAATTAGGTATATGTCTATCCTAACTGCGAACCCGTTCCCCGATGCCCGGGTTTAAAAACTTGCTCTATTTAATTCTATATGCAATCTAGAGTCCCTACTTTCGAGTTCAACTCTAGATTCGTAGATAGTATTTCAGTGTTAGCTACTCAGCAAAATAATTAAAAACAGAATTAAATAAATAACCCAATATGATAAAATCAACTTCGTCAAATTAAACTTCAAACATCAACATTCATGTATACCCATGACCCTAGAACAATAGGTTTCTTAGCCACTCATGTTCATACAATCATCAAAAATAATGTTTTCAAACATAAAATCAATGAATACTAGGAAAGGGATGGAAGAATTGATCAAATCCTTGCTTCCGAGTGTTTGGCGCCTCCCTCCTCTCTCTAAATCACGTCCTCCCCTCAAAAATAGGTTTAGGTTGGCTTTTATATGAGTTGGGAGCGTCTAAGGGTCGAAATAACCGAGTCCTAGTCGAAAAAGGACACTTTCCCGTCTTGAGCGTCCAGGGCAGCGTGGGGCGCTGGCCCTGGCGCTCAAATATTTTGGCTTCTGTAAATTGCGCCACAGCCAGCGCCCCACGCTGGCTGTGGCCCTCAAATCTCCCTTTTTTCGATTTTGTCCCGATTTTGCTCCAATTCGCGCCCTTTCGTCCCAAATTGCATCCGAATGATTCCTACACATAGAAATACCAAAATTTAGCACAAATAATCATATTAAACATCTCAAATCGTCGAGACATGAGTAAAATGTGAGGCGATATATATCAAAATATGCATACATTAAGCCGATTATCAACACCCCACACTTAGACTCTTGTTCGTTCTCGAGCAATGGAACTATATTAGCATCCCCAAAATGTACTTAGCATTATGAAAGAGGACCTCACAATTAATTCAATCAAACAACCTACCTTTTGACTATGATCGATGTCGGCAATTGAGCATGAACACACAAATTTCACATTCTTCCCGTTTTTAAATAGCCCAAGTATACTCAATATTTTTCAACCAACTCAATAAACTCAAGCAACCTCTCCACAACCACCTTACCTCAAGAGATGACTCATTACCAGTAAGCATCCTTAACACACGCACTTACCCAACACAAGAAAGTGTACAATTTCACCAATCCGTCATGAGATCAAGTGCCCTCACCACAAGCAAAAGAGTGAATATCAAAGTAGTCCACAAATTTAAATATGTCATTGAACATAAATTAAGGACATCACACAATTGAACAACATTCACTCACTCTCACAAAGAATTCATGTGCATCCCGTGGTCGTACCATAAGCTTGCCCGTAGTGTACATCTCTACTAATCTAAGCTAGCTAAATCTAGGATCAATTAGGACTTTAAGGTTGTAATGTAGGCTAAGGGACGGGTAGGATACATTTAGGAATAGTGACTAACCCTCCTAAACACTTTAATACACTACACTCACAATTCAAGCGCAATATCTTCTCAACCCATTCACTTGTCATACACCATAACTAACATGACACTCTTTTCCATCAAGCACCTCTATGGTTTCACTAGCACGAGTGAGAAGGATAAGGAGATGTGTCTTTCTACATTAGTTGAACTTTTGTTTGCTCTTTCTTGCAAAAAATTTCCTCTCTTTTTTTTTTTACACACTCCATACATTGAAGTTCATAAGCTAGTGACCTTTATTCACAATTTTAGTGCACCTTAAGGGCCCTTCCATGGTTCTACTCGAAAGCTACTTCCTAATCTCTCACCTTACTTCTTTTAGCGACTAAGTGCCTTAGGAGGTAAAGGTTCAACAGTCTCAAATTAAGAACAACTAGGAGTACGGCTTGTAATGTGGTTGCCAAGGAAACGGTATATAGGCTCAAAGGGGCTAGCAATGGGAAAATTTTATTTGTCAGTAACAAGCATCTTTATGGTCAAGCAAGAAACGCCTATGTCATCTCCTAGACTAGCACAACTTAATGATTTCGCGTTGATTAACACACGAGGCAAGTTCTAGACTACACAGGGTAGCACAGAATATCAACAATCCTTACACACACATGGCACTTGACTCACTCAAGACGGTTCTGTGTGACTCTCAAGTCAAGCAAGCATATCAAGTTGAGGATTTTTAAGCAACAATGCACTAGTGGCATACAAGTCAATCAACTGAGAAAGAGGCGTCAAAGAGTAGGCTACTTAATCTACTTGGGCATTACAATTCAAATCATATATGCAAGACGACAGAGCGCATGCTCTAACTTAACTTGCCAACACCAAATATGTCAACAGCTACCTCAGAGCAATCTCAATTTTCTCCATTATCCTACTCCTAAAAAATAAAACAAAACACCCGGTTCGAGCTACACCCTTGGAAAAGAACCGGCATCCAAAGAAAAACCAAGGGATACAGCCTAACTATCAAAAATAAAACAAAAGAAAATCTTTTTGGTATTTTTAATCGGACTTTAATCCCTCAAAAATATTATCCAACAGATCCATCATCGGAAAAAGTCCAAGTTTTTCTTAATTTTTATTTTATTGTTTTATGTACTCTAGCTAATTAGACTATGTTAGTCTTAAACTAAGCTAAAAGGTGATAAAAGAAAAAATAAATAAAATAAATAATAACACTAAAAATTTTATACAATTCAAGGAGTATTCCCTCCACCCCACACTTAAACAATGCATAGTCCCCGATGCTTAATAAATTCGAAAATAAAGTAAGGTGGAAAGAAAGAACTCCCTGTTAGTTGGAGTCTGCCTCATCAGGATGCCAACCAGCTGCGACAATGGGCTCATCATCATCTCCTAAGGGTACCAAAGCCATTGGTCCCATAACTTCATCATCATCCGCATCCTCATTATCAGATTCCTTGTCAGTATTTTCATCCTCAGATGGATGAACGGGACTGCCTGGTGCTATGCCCAACATCTCCTTGGAAGAACTGGATAGATCACTTCGCAATTGCGTGCGCTCCTCATCTGACACCCCAAGCCTGCTCATAATAACATTGAGGGATTTGTAAAGATACCTGTTAAAATTTTCGTCCCTCTCATTCCTAACAGCTTGGGTGAGCTTGGATGTGGACTCTAGCATGGATGTGATGTCTAACAATACTGTGGGTGCCTCTACTACCTCATCATAGCCAGGTTACTCTGGTACCCCACGAGAGAGCATGTATTGTGTCAGGATGTTGCCAAAAAAAACCTTTTTATCCTTCCTCCAAAACGGGTGCGGGTCATCTCCCCAAGCATGAGCTCACCTACATTTATGGGGTGCCCGGTCATCAAAAAGTAGATCACGCACATTCGAGCTCGAGTGCACTCTCTATTATGTTCGACGGGCATTAATCTAGCTTGCACAAAGTTTTGCCAAACCTTGGCCGTTTTGTTGAAGTCGAACCGGAGCATTTCAAGGTGAATATTTCCCTTAGTTCGCGTACATTTTGCATTAGAATCAACGCCATAAAGTGCGTGACGTATTGCTTGGTAGCTGGACTTTTGACGAACTTTTGAAGCCTTCGTGGGTTAGGACTATCAACTCCCAAAAAATGACACAAGGCTTCCCTATCCATTGGAATTTCCTTTCCTCTGACCCACGACTCGTCATTTTTCTCGTTCCAGTTGGCATATAACTCTCTTACCATGCTGAGATTTACCGGGCCCGGATATTTGAGGAGCTTATCCATCTTCTTTTCAATCAATGTAGCAAGTACATCTGGGAAGTTTCGTTCTAAAGCCTTCACATTTATCCCCATTTCAGACACATGTCTCCCATATGGAACAAAAGTATCATGCCATTTGATGGCGTCATCCCGAACAAGTTCCACTCGAGGTCGTGGTGGCCTCGTAGACCCGCTAGCCTGTTGCTTTCCCTTAGCTTGTCGGGAGGAGGTCTCGCCTTGCTTGTGTTTCTTTGAAGGGGGAGCAGTAGTGGAGGACTTCCCCACCCCTTTTCCTTTAGCGGTATCGTCACGAGCCATAACAACCTATACATGATAAACACAAAGATGAGAATGAATCAAGAGATGTTGCCTAAGGTCATCGTGAGAGGCAAGATGACCCCACACTTAAAACCTAAGGCTATGTATAATCGAATCATAATATTGATTCAATGTGCACCAATGTGTCATCACAAGACTATAGGTACTTAGACTTCCCTATGCCATAAAATTCAATTAGTCTAACATGGCCGTAACTTAACTATGGTGCAAGCATAACAAAGCTAAAGTCTACATTACTACACTATTTTAGTACACTAACGACAACTTACAAAAGTTTACAGCAAGATACAATACCCCCACAACACCCCACACTTCGCCCAAACTCATATACAACTACACTCGGCTACTTAGAATTCATCGGTGTTCAAATTTACTCTCTTAAGCATTTTAACAAACACCTTGTGGGCATCAATTTTGCTCTTCTATTTCAACAATGGTGGGAGAAGGTGGACCTCCCAAATTTACATGAAGTAGAGGGAATTATCGTTTACTACTTCAAACACAACTGCTCAACCAAAGTTTTGCACTAATTTCGTGTATAATCATTCCACCCACAATAACATCCAAATATGTTTAAGAGACCTAGGGGGTTTGAGGATTGGGGGAGAAAGAAGACTACAAATACTCTAAGAACTTCCAAAATACAAGAAAAAAGATAACAAGAAGAATATACCTTAGAGTCTTGAGATGGAATTGAGCAAGGAATATTGAAGAATATGAGAACTTGAGAGAAAAGGGGAAGAAGAAGAAGAGACCGTATGTTTTTTTTTTTGTGGAGAAAATGAGGGGTTTTGGGTATTAGCTATCTTAATTTAGGTGGGGGAATGGGTTTGGGTAATTGGGTATGGGTTGGGTTGTGAGTGTATATGGGTAATTGGGTAGGGTATTTTTAATTAAATAAAAAAAATGAAAATTAAAAAAAAATTACTCACCTGGACCGCCAGCCCAACGCCCCACGCTGGGGCTGGCGCTGAAGCTCCCGAGCTACTGCAAAGTGCGCCCCAGGCAGCGTGAGGCGCTGGCCTGGGCGCTCAATTTATTTATTTTTTTTAAAACAATCCCGACTATCCGAGCACTCAATATATACATTACGCACATTCCACACCATTCAACCTACAAAGAAAAAAAAATTATGGCCTATAAAAGAAAAAACTATGCTTCGAAAGCGGTAAAAATTGGGTTGCCTCCCAACGAGCGCCTAATTTAATGTCGCAGCACGACTCAACACATGTTTAAGCATCTGCTAAGTCCACTGAGGACTTGTGACGTGCAATGTCACCACCCCAATAATTTTTTATTCTCTGGCCATTTACCAAGAAGGTACCACTTGAGCTCGTATCACGCAGTTCCACCACTCCATGAGACCTCACACTTACCACAACAAAAAAACCTGCCCAACAAGACTTAAGCTTTCCAGGGAATAGCTTCAACTTTGAATTGAACAAGAGAACTTCTTGACCCGGCTCAAACTCTCGATGTTGAATGTGCTTGTCATGCCACCTCTTTGTTTTTTCTTTATATAATTTGGGATTTTCATATGCATGCAATCGAAATTCATCAAGCTCGTTGAGTTGCAGCAATGTATTCTCACCAGCTGAGTCCATATCCATATTTAACTTTTTGATCGCCCAATAAGCTTTATGTTCAAGCTCGACAGGCAAGTGGCATGCCTTCCCATAAACCAACCTGTACGGAGAAGTACCTATGGGAGTCTTGTATGCAGTTCGATATGCCCATAATGCATCATCCAGCTTTCATGCCCAGTCTTTTCTATTTCCACTTACTGTTTTCTCCAGAATCTACTTTACCTCTCTTTTTGAAACTTCTACTTGACCACTCGTTTAGGGATGATAGGCAGTGGATACTTTGTGCTTAACTTCATATTTTGTAAGAACATTATTCAGCAATTTGTTACAAAAGTGAGTTCCTCCGTCGCTTATTAACACTCTAGGAGTCCCAAAGCGCGTGAAGATGTGTTTCTTTACAAAGCTTACCACTACCTTTGCATCATTAGTAGGAAGAGCAATGGCCTCCACCCACTTAGAAACATAGTTGACCGCCACCAAGATGTACCTGTGACCATTAGAATATGGGAACGGTCCCATAAAATCAATCCCCCAAACATCAAAAAGCTCTACTGCCAGAATATTTTGCAAAGGCATTTCGTGCTTCCTCGTGATAGTTCCGGTTCTTTGGCATCTGTCATAATTTTTAACAAAGGCATGTGCATCCATAAACAATTTAGCCAATAGAAACCTGATTGTAGCACTTTTTGGGCGGTTCTATCCCCGCCGTGATGGCCTCCATATGGCGAAGCATGGCAGTCATGCAGTATAGCATTCATCTCTTCCTCAGGAACACACCTTCGCACCAACTGATCTGTGCACTGCCTATATAAGAATGGATCATCCCACATGTAGAGCCTCACATCATGTAAGAATCTTCTTCTATTATCAGGTGTCAATTCTAGTGGCGTCACCCCACTTGCAATAAAATTAACATAATCCGCATACCATGGGGCTTCACCTGAGGTGACTGCTAATAACTGCTCATCAGAGAATGTTTCTTTGATTAAACCTCCTTCAGCTACATGGTTCCGACTTTTTAATCTGGACAAGTGATCAGCCACTTGATTTTCTGTCCCTTTTCGATCTCGGATCTCTAAATCAAATTCTTGAAAGATGAGGACCCAACGAATCAGCCTCGGCTTGGCGTCTTTCTTTTCAAACAAGTATTTGATAGCTGAATGATCTGTGTAAACGATGACTTTGGTTCCCACTAGATAGGATCTGAACTTGTCAAACACCCACACCATTGCAAGCAACTCCTTTTCAGTAATTGTATAATTCATCTGAGCTGGATTCATAGTTTTGCTCGCATAATAAATGGAGTGAAAGATTTCATCCCTCATTTGCCCCAAAACAGCTCCGATTGCTATGTCACTTGCATCGCACATCAACTCAAATGATTGCGCCCAATCTGGGCCAATGATAATAGGTGCAGTCACCAACCTTCCCTTCATCTCCTCAAATGCTTTCAGACAGGCATCATCAAACTTGAAGGGCACATCTTTCTCAAAAAGCCTGCACAAAGGAGAAGAAATTTTCGCAAAATCTTTAATAAAACGACGATAAAAACCTGCATGGCCCAAGAAACTGCGAATGCCTTTGACGGATGTCGGTGGGGGCAATTTTTCAATCGCCTCCACCTTCGCTTTGTCCACCTGCAAGCCACTTTTGGACACCTTGTGCCCCAAAACTATACCTTCACGTACCATGAAATGGCACTTTTTCCAGTTTAGCACCAAGTTCGTCTCTTCACACCTAGCAAGCACTTTATCAAGGTTCATTAAACAATTATCAAAAGAACATCCAAATACAGAAAAATCATCCATGAACACTTCTACAAATCTTTCAACCATGTTAATAAAAATAGCCATCATACACCTTTGAAAAGTCGCAGGTGCATTACAAAGACAAAAGGGCATTCTCTTGAACGCATACGTGCCATAAGGACACGTAAATCTAGTTTTTTCTTGGTCCTCTAGGGCTATAGCAATCTGATTATACCCCGAATAACCGTCCAGGAAACAGTAGTATTCCTGGCCAGCTAACCTATCAAGCATTTGGTCAATAAATGGGAGGGAAAAGTGGTCTTTCCGGGTGGCATTGTTCAATTTTCTATAATCTATGCAAATTCTCCATCCAGTGACAGTTCTTGTAGGAATTAAGTCATTATTTTCATTAACTACTACAGTCATCCTCCCTTTCTTCGGCACACATTGAACGGGGCTTACCCATTTGCTATCAGAGATTGGAAATACAATACCTGCATCAAGCCACTTAATCACTTCTTTTCTTACCACCTCTTTCATGATTGGATTTAGTCGGCGTTGTTGCTCTATACTTGGCTTGTGTCCGTCCTCCATGAGGATTTTATGCATGCAGAAAGCTGGACTAATGCCTTTAATGTCAGACATTGTCCACCCAATTGCTTGCTTGTGCTCACGTAGCACCCTTAATAGCTTTTCTTCCTGCAATTTAGACAAGTGAGAAGAAACAATAACAGGTAAAGTGTCAGAACTACCCACATAAGCATATTGAAGGTGAGGGGTAGGGGTTTAAGCTCCAATTTTGGAGCTTCTTCAATTGACGGCTTTGGAGGGGGACCACTTGGCCTATTTAGGGGCTCAAACGGGTGTATTCCTTGCATGTAAGCACATGATGCATCTAGGATATGCATCATCTCCTCAACCTCATCATCAATCATCAAGCTATCACACAGCATTAGTGCTTTTTCTAGAGAGTCGTCTAGATATACACTCGTGTCAAGAAGTTGCTCATCCACCTCCACAACAGATATCATAGAGAGCTCCTCATAGTGGCGGGGAAGTTGGATTGCTTTGTAGACATTAAAGACTGCTTCCTCATTTTCCACCCTCATAATCATTTTCCCTTCTCTCACTTTAATTATTACATCACCAGTAGCCAAGAGAGGTCGTCCCAATATGATTGGAACTTGTTCATCAGCCTCAAAATCTAGAATAATGAAGTCAACTGGTAAGATAAATTTCCCAATTTGCAGCAGGACATCTTCAATCACTCCTTCAGGGTAGGCTATGGACTTATCAGCTAATTGCAACATCACAGTGATTGGACTTGGAGCTCCCAAACCCAATTGCTTAAACAAGGACAATGGCATCAGATTTATGCTCGCCCCAAATCACAAAGAGAACGACCCACATCAATATTACCGATTCGCATCGAGATGGTGAAACTGCCAGGATCCTTCTTGAAGTGCACTCCTCAATAAGTGCAACTGTCTCGAACTCAGTCAATTTCCTCTTGTGAGCCACTATATCTTTTATGTACTTAGCATACTTTGGAATTTCACGAAGTACATCCACCAATGGAATATTTAATTGAACTTGACTCAACATAGAGAGAAATTTGTTGAACATGCGATCGTCATTCTTTTTCTGCAATCTCTGGGGAAAGGTGGTGGTGGCCTTGCAGCCTCCACTGGCTCTGAACTTGCATCATTTTTCTTTGACTCGTGTATTGCCTTAGGGGTCAGCTCCCCCTCAGGTATAGGTTTGTCCTTTCTCTTCTTTGTCACTTCCTCTAGTTCCCTCCCATTTCTGAGTGTAACTGCATTAACTTGAGGGTTCTTCTCTGTATCACTGGGAAGAGAGCCTGTAGGTCTAGTATTTTGATTTGCTGCTAACTGCCCCATTTGCCTCTCAAGATTTTTGAAATCGGTCCTGAGCTGTTGATTGTCAAGTAACAACTTTTTTAGCAAGTCATTCGTACTCTCTTCTGTTTGTTGGGGTGGCTTCTGAGGCTGATTGAAATTTCCTTGAGGCCTACACTGATTCTGATTCTGTTGATTTCCACCCCATGAGAAGTTAGGATGATTCCTCCAATTTGGATTGTAAATGTTCCCATATTGTGCATGCTGATTCATCGGACCTCTGTTTTGTTGCCCCACATAGTATATAGATTCAGGATTCGTGGGGCACATGTCACTCATATGACTGTCACCACATAGTTCACAGCAAATAGACATCTGTTGTACATGTTGCATTTGTTGTGTTTGTTGCATTGTCATTCTGTTCATCTGATTTGTCAGCTTTGCAATATCTGCTCTCATGGTTGAGAAGTCATCAAGCTCAATCACCCCGGCTGCCTTCTGTTTAATTGCTCTTCTTGCGTCCCCATCTCCTTGCCAATTATGATCATTAGGAGTGAAGTTATTTAGTAAGAGTTGTATTTCACTATACGGCCTCGCCATGCAACTACCCCCACAAGCTGAATCAAGATTCATCTTTGATGCCTCGTCTAGCCCATCAACAAAAGTGTGACCCAATACCTCATCAGTCTGACAATGATGCGGGCAGTCTCTGAGTAGCTTCGTGTATCTTTTCCAAGCTTGACGAAGTCTCTCGCCATCCCGTTGTTGGAACCCAAGAATTTGGCTCCTCAGCAATTTTGTCTTCTTAGTAGGGAAAAACTTGATTAGGAATTTCCTTGCTAAATCATCCCAAGTGTGGATTGAGTTCGCGGGCTCCTTTTGCAACCGTTCCTTAGCTTCCCCCAACAATGAAAAGGGAAATAGTGTCAGCCTGACAGAGTCCTTGGAAACGTTCGGAGAATTGTAAGTGTCCGTAATTTTCAAGAAGTTCTGAATGTGCCTCTGCGGGTCTTCATGAGATAGACCCACATATTGCCCTGTGGACTGAATCAGTTGTACCATGTACTGTTTGAGTTCAAAAAGCCCCATGATATCAGGCTTCACGATAGCCTGAGTCATATTAGCAAGATTGGGCCTTGCGGCTTCTATCACCGGACGCTCCTCATTACCTGCCATCTCTATTGGATGTGGTTGAACTACGATGTCCAACTCTCTTTCTATTCTCGTTCTAGCTTCGACTTCCCTCCTCACTCTATGAAGTGTTCGTTCAATTTCTGGATCAAAAGGAAGGAGGTTGTTTGCACTTCTACTCCTCCGCATTCAAGAGAAGATCCTGCGTTAACACAAACAAGGCAAACTGAAAATTAAAACTTGAACAAATAAGTAATAAAAGCTTAACTCAGTCAAGTAGCTAATTTCTATGTCCCCGGCAATGGCGCCAAAAACTTGTTGCGACCAAACACACTCACGCAAGTATACGTGGTCGTCAAGTAATAGAGTAGTGAATAAAGTATCGTTCCCACGAAAACTTATGATTAACTTTTGACTAATTCAAACTCAAATAGCTTATTGATTCAAGCGATTTCTTATAAAATAAATAATTTTCTAATTTACTACCTAAAAACTATCAAGTAATGAAATACTAGAAATCAACACAACACTTAAATAGTTTTGAATAACAATCAATAGGAGATAATTTTTCAGGGTCACGGGTTATCTAACAATCATGTTGCATTCTTAGCTTAAAATAACTAATTGATTTATCTGGATTGTGGATTGACAGGGTTGATATTACTCATAAGAATCTGTCGAGTCCTTACTCGCCTATTTAAGCCAACTTAATACCTATATGTCTATGGAATTAAGATTAACAAGAACGTATTCACAATTTCTGTATTGCAACCGAGCAAGGCAATTAGGTATATGTCTATCCTAACTGCGAATCCGTTCCCCGATGCCCGGATTTAAGAACTTACTCTATTTAGTTCTATATGCAATCTAGAGTTCCCACTTTCGAGTTCAACTCTAGATTCGTAGATAGTATTTCACTGTTAGCTGCTCAGCAAAATAATTAAAAACAGAATTAAATAAACAACCCAATATGATCAAATCAACTTCGTCAAATTAAACTTCAAACATCAACATTCATGTATACCCATGACCCTAGAACAATAGGTTTCTTAGCCACTCATGTTCATACAATCATCAAAAATAATGTTTTCAAACATAAAATCAATGAATACTAGGAAAGGGATGGAAGAATTGATCAAATCCTTGCTTCCGAGTGTTTGGCGCCTCCCTCCTCTCTCTAAATCACATCCTCCCCTCAAAAATAGGTTTAGGTTGGCTTTTATATGAGTTGGGGTCGTCTAAGGGTCGAAATAACCGAGTCCCAGTCGAAAAAGGACACTTTCCCGTCTTGAGCGTCCAGGGCAGCATGGGGCGCTGGCCCTGGCGCTCAAACATTTTGGCTTCTGTAAATTGCGCCACAGCCAGCACCCCACGCTGGCTGTGGCCCTCAAATCTCTCTTTTTGCGATTTTGTCCCGATTTTGCTCCAATTCGCGCCCTTTCGTCCCAAATTGCATCCGAATAATTCCTACACATAGAAATACCAAAATTTAGCACAAATAATCATATTAAACATCTCAAATCGTCGATACATGAGTAAAATGTGAGGCGATATATATCAAAATATGCATACATTAAGCAGATTATCAACAAGTTTAAATAAGGTAAAAATCCCTTCCTCCTAGTAAAACACGATATGCAGTTGATATCAGGCGTGATTCGCGCCGTAATATCCAGTTGATAGCGGATATTCCGACTTCTCGTTCGTCCACTCTAACTGTCTTCCCTTTAACCTCGATTCTTGGTTTTGATTGAGCTTGATTCTTCCCTTGTTTGGCCATACCTGATCCTTGATGTGTCATTCGTACCCCCGGGCTCTGAACTGTGGGCACCCTCGGCTTTACCCAAGCCGACGTCGAACCACGTTGTCTTTCATTTCTTCATCAGGAAATTGAGGGTAACTTTATTTTCGATTTTACCCATACACAGATAGTCCCATCACCTATCGGAGAGTAGATTTATAGGAATGGCCTTCTTGCGTACGCTATAAGCAAGTTGACAAACTGAAACATCCCATCAGTCGCGTCGCTCTGACTTCGGACACGTGTCAGCCGCCGGTTGACCACCCTCGGTAGTTACTGAATTCGAAATGTCACGTATTCATTATTTCTTCCCTTTAAAAGCTCTGGTTTCCTTTTTTCACTTTTTTACTTTTTGATTTCGAACCTTCATGAGTTACCCTCGAATTTTTTATCTACTCATCAATCCTTCAAATCTTCATAAGTTGTTCTTCTCATCTTCATATCTTCATCCCTTTTCTTCAATCCTTCATATTTTACCTTCAAACTTTTATACCAAATCTTCAAACCTTCATACCAACCTTCAAATATTCATATTTCTAAGACTTCAAAGATGGTTCCCCAAAATACTGGACCTTCGACTTCTACCTTGGCCACAGGCACCGAGGCAACCCTTTTGGTAGTAGCCCAGAACCTCCTCTCACTGAATTTATCCCCGGAGACTGCTCCATAGATAATGACTTCAAGATCGAAAAAGTCTCCAAACAAGGAGACCGAGGTGAGGAGGCGTGGAGGTATGCCTTCTCCATCACTGAGGAGACGCTCTAAGTGGTCCGAGAGGACTGCAAATGGGAAGGCAAAAATATAGTCGTTCCCAGTCTTGATGAGTATATCACGATGCACGTGGAAGGGTACTTAAGTGTTTACACATATCACTTCACGTTCGGTTCTGTGGATACGGTGGTCCTTAATTTTGTAAGAGGTATGAAATCTGGCTCGGGAAAATGCACCCGTATTTTTGGAGGATCGTGACCCTTCTCCGTCACTTTGCTAACAACACGGAGGAGCCTCGGTTCATGATTGACCATCTGCTCTGAGTTTATAGCCCCCGAATCTTCCGAGGGGGTTAATCAAGCTCGTCCGACGAGCAAAGAAGACTCCCTTCTCTTCCATGGACGAGGATAAGGACCGAAGCAGGCAGGGAAGGCTTGTTCGGATAAAGACCGAAGATCTCATTCCTAGAGGTGAATATCAATACATAATGCATTGTTGAACATAGCTAACATCTTATGAGTATAATAATTGAAGCTAAATAAGTGAAATGACACATTTCAAGGTAGAGACAATTATATATAGCTCCTATGGAAGTACGTACACTTGCAATGGGAGAAAGAAAGAATATTACTTTCACTTGCATGATACAATCCTATATATGGTTCGAGGTAGCTATCGTTTTACTGGTTCGGCCGAAAGTAAAACTTCCACTTGCATGACACAACCCTATGGTCTAGGGCAGAGCTACAGATCAACTTAAGGGTTCGGCAGAATCTAATAATTTTAGCCTAGACCTTGTATTTATATTAAAAATTTTACTTTAAAAAGGGAATTCCGGTGTACTAAGATCCCTCTATGCACGGGATCCGGGAAGGGGCGGGCCATAAGGATATATTGTACGCAGCCTTATTCTGTATTTCTGCAGGATGCTGCAAAAATTTCACTTAATATATATAAATAATTATCAAGAATCTAGAACCCATGAACTCAAAATCCTGGCTCCTCCTGTGTCTATGGTTCATGTATTCTCCAATTCTAAGTCGTGTCAAAAGCAAAATGGCAGTCATTTCATTTGTGTTTTTTGGGGTTAACATCACCATAAAAGCCTAAAAAATAGGTTGATTCGAGTGATCGCTCCCAACCCCTCTTCCATTTATAAAAGCAAAAAAGCCCTTGTTTACGCTATTATGCTTAATGTCCTTGCAAAGAACTTGAAATATTTCACGAAATTTTCAACCATTACGATGTGGCTTCCACTTTCATGTATGATTAAATCACATTGCACTTTCGATGGTAATGAAAAAACTCAAACGACATATAGCTCTAATAATACTAGAAAAAGTTAGTCGACTCGGAAAATATCCACTTAATTTCCCAACATGCTCAAAGAAAGAAGATAGATCGGTTAAAGAAAAATAAGGTATAACGGGCTCTCCACTATTACTCACTAAAAAATGCTATTATGTCCTCCCCACACGCCAAGTTAACTTATTATTATAAATAAAATGATCATCAGACTTTCAGGACAATTTCCAAGTCCATTCATTTTGAAAGAGAGTACAATATCTTTTTATCCTCCATAACGGGAAATCTCCCACTATATATTGGTCATTATCTCTGATATGATTAAGCGTATATAAAAGTGGCGGACCCAAAATTTTGTACAAGCGGGTTCAATAAATAAAGATATTAATTGACAATTGGGATAGTACCCGGCACAATAGGAGAGATTTATGCAACACTTTTTTTTTTCTTTTTGTTTAATAATGCTACCACAAAATGAAAATTTTATTTTAATAAAGTTGTATTTACAAAAAAAAAAAAAAAAAAAAAAGACAACAAGAAAAAGAGATACATAAAAACTAATAGAAACTAAGTATAAGATAAGAGGACTTATAAAATAAACTAACAATTATAGTGTAACACAGTAAATAATTTAGCATAAACTAATTTAAGATTAACTAAAAAAATAATAATATCAATTGTTGCAATTACATATTTTATCAAAATTTATGTAAGAACTTTCTAGATAATTTTGGTTTCTTGAAGTAAATAGATGATATAATGTAATTCTTACTATTTGATTTGAGTAAAAACATCAAATTTAAACTAAAATAGAAAACAAAGATTAGAAAAAGAAACACATGAAGTAGGAGGAAAATAAACTAACGGAGCTTGCGTTAGTATTGATGGTTGTATGTCCACACGTGGAAAATATATGTGACAAAATTACAAAATCAAGAACGAACAATAGCTGCAGTTGCGTCGAACACTCGACATCCGAGAACCTTTGAACCCACTAAAACCATTTTTACAAGGTTTGAACTTTGTTCAAGTGGGTTCAGTAATAACAATATATCCAAAGTTGCAGAATATAACCTATATAAAATACTAAAATTTTCCGACGAAGCGGATTCATATGAACCCTCTTGGACCTATGTGGGTCTGCCCCTGATATATAACCTTCAATTATTGAGACAGATATTTCATCTAACTTTTGAAAGAACCGGTTGAACAATACTTAAAGTAATACGTTTATTTATATTTTAGTTTCCCACCTAGTGTTTGGTATCCCTGTGGGCCTGACTAACTCGGATTTATGCAAGGAAGTCTTATTTTATGGGTAAAGAGCTCCCTACCAATGTAACTTCATACCCAGGGATCAAACCCGAAATATCTGATTGAGGATGGATCAATACTTACCATGCTTCTTAGGGGTGTACATGGACCGGATTGGTTCGATTTTTATCAACATCAAACCAAACCAACTATATTTCGGTTTGGATTGGTTTGGTTTTGTCGGATTTTTCAGATTTTTTGTTACATGAATATTATTTCAATCTTACTTTGTTAAAGTTTTGATAAGTAAATACATTATATGCTTAGTAAAAATTAAAAAAAAAAAAAAAAAGGGACAAACATATGATCTATAAAAATATTCTTATGGGAAAATTTTCTTAGTAACACATGATAGTTATTTTCTTAGTCATTTAACAATAATATTTCGTTGATGTACACTTTCAGGATTAACTGTATTTAATAATTAAATTTAATAATCAATATGATATCTAAATAATAATATATTCTATTTAATTTTATTTATCGAAATACCATTTCAAATTCGAAAAAGATATAAGAATTTAATAGACCTTGACATATGAATATGAAAGAACAAAGAGACTAACGTATTTCAATAACACTTGATAAGAAAGTGATTACACAATCCATTATTTAAATCGTATTTCTATTAAATATTACATCACATAAGAGAATCTCAAATATTTCTAGACATTTTAAAAGAAAATTCTATATATTGTCATAAAAGTATATATAAAAATTATATATTTATATGTCAATTTGGTTCAGGATTTTTACTCAATATCAAATCAAATCAAGCCAAACCTAATCGGGGGTTTTAATCGATTGGTTTGACTTCTCGGTTTGATGCAATTTTCCGGTTCAGTTTGAACACCCCGCTAAGGGTGTTCGCTGGTCGGTACGGTACAATATTTAGATATTTCGGCTCGGTATTTTTGGTATTCGGTTTTCTAAAATGCTAAATCAATATCGTACCTAATTAAATTCGGTATGGTTCGGCTTTTCTCCTTTCGGTTTTGATTTATTCGGTACGGTATCTTCGGTTTGTTCGGCTTCAATATTAACTAGTGTATAGAACCATAGACTGTAATATTTTTAATTAAAGTGCTCACAAATATAATAATAAAAAAATTTTAAGCACTGTTGATAAAAATTTGTCCAAAACCAGCAAGTATCAATCCATCGAGAGAAAAAAAGTACATAAAGGAATAAATTTAATCATTAAAAATATCTTATTACTTGCTTAGAGCTCATTCCTTAACTTAAAGAATACAAGAAGGACTAATCCAATAGATGCAATTCAATACACGAGAAAAAACACCCCAAAATCATAAAAGTATTATGTTAAGCTGTTTGGCATCCTAGAGAATAAGAGGCAAAATCTTTAGCCTACATTGTTCCTCAATTTTCTTAAAGAAGTACATAAGCATTACTACCAGCCTCAAAGAAAAGTATTATGTAACTTAGTATGATATAGGAGTAATTAATAAGATGTGTATTTTGTAACTTATTATATATTTCAATACGGTATCAGTATTTTGATATCATTTTTTTAAATACCAAATACCATACCTAATATCAAATTTTAAAAAATATTAAACCAAATACCTTACCAAATACCAAAATGTCGAATACCAAATATAAAAAAATTTGGTTTAATTTCGGTACGGTAATTTGGTATTTACCAATATTATGTACAGCCCTACACCCCGCTACTATAACCTTTAGTGATTTTACGTTCATATTTTATGACGAGCTATCAAGATTCAATCTACAATAAGCGCCATGATGAGGGCGTAACTTGTACCTGGTGTGTGTAATAGCTGCAACTTAGCCCAACATTTTCGACTTGCAACATGGTGAAAAACCAATAAAATTTCAACAGACCGATATATACTATAATATATATATTTTTTTTTAATTCATTTTATAAAAACCTAAAGGTTGATCCATCAAATTTAAATTTTCAATCCGTCTCTACTAAAGAAAACCGATAATGTAAAAGTTTACTACAAGTTTGGTGTGTATGAGTTAAATCCGTTCATTTTATCCATCCATAATGAAATCATTCCCGTGTGACCCGTGCAATCCAACAATGGTAGCATGTGCAGCAGTATCCTTTTAATTTGGGAAAATGTTCTTCAAATTATAGGACCCATCCATTTTTTGTCCCCACAAAGGTATAATTTTGTTACAATAAGACATGTTTCATATTCTAAAATTCAACCTTATCAGTCAAATCCATGCCAATTAAGTGGAATCTTCAACTTATAGCAGAATGGTTCAGCTTGCACCCTTGTCAACTCAAAGCTGGGATCAGTACCCTACAGGCTATAAAGAAGCTAAGACTAATTCTGTGATGGTACTGAAGCTAAGCTGCATAACCAATGACTGTACCAAAATAGCATTTGAAATCTTGAAAAAACAACTATCCTTCCTTTCACAAGACATAAAGGTGAAAATACATGGTAATGCCTAATTCTTCTTTTGCACACAATATTTTTTTATATTGCTCCAATTCTCAAAAAATGTTATTATACACGTGTCACATTTTTTCAAAAATACAAGTTTTATCCCAAAAAGGGTTAATGAAGTTTAGTAGTAACTTATAAACCATGACTATTTAATGACACAACAATGATTGATCATTCAACTTAATTAATAAAATGAAACCGAGTTAAATTACATTAAAATTATTAGTTATTTTTCAACAAGAAATGTTGCCATCAGTACCTCTGAATCCTAAAAATTATGTGATAACGAATCAACATCTAGATCCACACTCGCAATGGCAGAGCCACAGTCAATCAAGGGATGTCACGCCGAAAAATTACATGGTATTGCTAGATAAAAATTTATGTTTTATATATATTTAGTATATGTTGACTCCTTTTGATTTTTTGGTGTATTTAATTTTTTATGTTTTGACACCCCTTAATAAAAATTCTGGCTCTATCACTGCACACCCGTGTCGGATAGTCGCATCTGTATCCGAGCAACATAGGTACTTTCATATTGATAAGTCACTAGATACTCTTCTAGCTAGTTGCCTACTTATAAAATACTGGACTATGATCATTTTCCACAAGCTGTGGAATCAAAACATGGTGCAAAGTCTCAAGGGAATGGAGAAGGGAGGATCTTTTATAAGGGATGAAAATGAGCCAAGAGACACTTACAAAATTGCATATATAATCCATTTCTTGCTAGGTGCAGGCAATTTGTTGCCTTGGAATGCCTTAATAACTGCTGTTGATTATTTTGGCTATCTTTATCCAACCAAACATGTTGAAAAGGTTTTCTCTGTTGCATACATGACTTCCTCTGTCTTGATTCTTGTTTTGATGTTGAGTTGGACCAAATGGAACCAAACAATGAGCCTAAGATTGAGATTGAATCTTGGGTTTTCAATGTTTGTTCTTTCTTTAATAGTAACTCCAATTATAGAGTGGACTAATTCGCACCGAAATGGTATAAATGTGGAATCAAATGCAGCTTATTTTGTGGTTGTTGCATCAGTTGTTATATGTGGTTTAGCTGATGGTTTAATTGGAGGAAGCTTAATTGGCTCGGCTGGTAAGTTACCAAAACAATACATGCAGGCAATTTTTGCTGGAACTGCTTCTTCAGGTAAAGTCCTGTGAAATTCCTTACAAAATTGGACATATTAGCCAAATTTGAATTTGACATTTTCTTTTGGAAAAAGGGTCTACTTTACGAAATATCTTGAACTTATCTTATGTTATACTTTGAAGTCATTCATATTATTGTCACTAGCAAATCATCTTGTATTTTCGTTTGATCCTAACAGAGCTCCAACCTGAAGTATAACAGAGGGTAACTTGAAAGTATAGTCAAAAGAAGCTAAGAGGGATAAATTTGAACTTTTCCCCCCGAAGTATTTTGACATGTGGAATCCACCCGTCTATGTTGAAGCCTAGGAAATATATTAGACAGTTTACAAATATCATAGCTCAAGCTTAAAACTTCAACTTGCCTTTTCTTCTAGGAAAATGGTCAAATTAAGAAATATCTTGGGTTTCTTCTCTATTATACTTTGAATCCATTCATATTCTTGCCATTAGTAAATTGTCTCGCATTTGTACTTGACCCTAGCAGAGCTTCAACCTGAAGTAAAATGGAGGGTATTTGGACCTTTTAGTATTTTTGACATGTGGAATCCACCCAATCCATGCTGGAGGCCCGATCTAGAAAATATATAAAACAATTTTCTAGTAGCAAAGATATGAATGACCCCAAACTATAGCAGATAATAAAATTAGGATATTTCGTATATTAGAGAAGTAAATTTTGGACCTTTTTCCTTTTCTTTTCGTATCTTGAACTTGATTAGTTTGCTTAATCAATGTTTTTTTTATTCAAATGCCAACAGGTGTTTTAATTTCCATATTAAGGATTATAACAAAGGTGTCACTCCCACATACTCCACAAGGTCTCAAGACAAGTGCTCATTTGTATTTCATAATCAGCACAGCAATTTTGATAGGTTGCATTATCTGCTGCAACATGTTATATAAGCTGCCAGTAATGCAGCCACATTACACACTTGTTCAAGATAATTGCTTACCATGCTCAAGACATAAATTCCAGGATATGGCAAGAAGTATAAGATGGCCAGCATTTGGTATTTTCGCGATTTATACGGTTACTTTGTCCATTTTTCCAGGGTTCTTGGCAGAAAATCTTGAATCAAAGTTGCTCAAAGATTGGTATCCCATTTTGCTGATTACAGTTTACAACCTGTCGGATTTCGCGGGGAAATCTTTCACTGCAGTATATGTTCTGAAAAGCATTGGAAAGGCTACTTGGTTTTGTATTGCTAGGCTAATTTTCTACCCTTTGTTTACTGCTTGTCTACATGGTCCTAAATCGTTAAAAAATGAAGTACCGATTATTTTTCTAACGACGATGCTCGGGCTGACCAATGGATACTTGACAAGTGTCATCATGATTCTTGCTCCTAAGTCAGTTCCAACTTCTGAAGCTGAAATAGCTGCAATTGTTATGGCTGTTTCATTAGGGATGGGATTAATGGCTGGTTCTGTTCTTGGTTGGTTCTGGATTATTTGAACTAAATTATTAGCCATTTAGGCAAGGCTTATTTGTAGCAATAAGTAGAACTATAACTTAAAATTCAGAAATCTTGTGTTCTGAACATTGTATTTATGCTTTAAAAATTTGTGAAATGCATTGTGTTCATCATCCTGATTTTAGCATTTTGTGATGCAGAAAACAATATAAGTTCTGAATCAGACTCCCAAAAAAGTTATTAATTGATGCATTTTGCATTCGAAAACCATGCTATAAATTGAGACCAACCACAAGAAGATGTAAAATTGTCAAATATAAAAGAGCAATATTAACATCAACTCATCTAGCATAGTTGGCAGCATTTTTTAGTCTCAAAAGATTAACTAATTTTCTGCCCATTCAAGAACCTGAAGTTGTGAGGACCAGAGCTAACACGAAAGTCAAGCTGCCTCTTATCTCTCGGGCTGTATACGGTCAAAATCGAGTTTGCCCTTCGTATAATTAGTCAAGATTGGAACATAATGGACTGAGGATCGTCATTATATTTTCGAGATATCATGTGAAGCCGGGTTATCGAGCTCAAGACCCAGACTGATCGATATCGAGCTCGAGTCAATATCGAGTTCGAGTCAATATTGAGCTCGGATCAATATCGAGTTATGATATGAAGTGGTGTTATCAAGCTCGAGAGCCAAAGACCGATCAATACCGAAATCCAAGACCGACCAAGATTGAACTAAGGAACAAAAGGCCGTTGTAGCCGCACTAGGGGAGAGAATCTCGCCGGGAATTAAAGAAAAGCTATTTAACTAATCTATCATGAGATCCCCACTATGTATTTTTAAATCCAAAGTAGGATTCCTCCACTATATCAAGAGTGACTATCATTTATGTAAGGGGCATTCGACATTCGACATCCATACATTCATACACTCTCACATTTCAGAGATTATTGAGATTCACACGCATATAGTAAATATTATCCTTTTTAAGCTTTGTACATTGGTTCATCTTGTTCATCTATAAATCACTCTCTACTCAATTTGGGTTTGTATCTATCCTTTCTTTTACAGTCGATATTCGATACATTTTTACTTATTTTCCCAATTTGTACCAAGTTATACTACGTATACTTAGAACTACGCATAAATTCAACTATATCCGTTTTTCGGGTAAACAGTTTGGCGCCCACCGTGGGGCTAATGATAACAGTGGTTGTTTGGTACGAATCTCTGCAAAACACACCATTTTACACTTGCTCTCAAAAGTGTCTTTGATTTCAGGTTAAAAACAACGAACTCTCAATCAATGGCCCTACTTATCGACAACGAAGTTGGCCTTCAAAATGAGAACAACATCCTGATGACCGGGGGATGAAAGGCCACACGTAGATCCCGTTGGAGCTCGGGACATATATCCAATTGACGTTAATTCATATGTGGCCATCGAGGCAAACCAACTTTCCGACCCCGAAAACAGCATTCATGGTGGAACTCGATCTGCAGTTCAAAATACTCAAAATGCTGGAGAAGATGGGATCAACCTGCGTATGATTTTTGAAATGTTGCAATCTCAATAAGTAGCGATAGCTCAGTTGTAGAGCCAAACCCAGACACCGAGAAGGGCCGAGCCCGGTCCACCCCGAGAAGTCACCCATGAAACGAGGCCAGCTGTAGTAAGATCAAATGAACAAGAATCGGGGACTAATCCCGAAATTTTTAAGATGTGAGAGGAACTGACAAAATGAATTGAGTGAGGAGAAAAGAGGATTGAAGCAAACGACAAAAAAGTAAGAAACTTATAACTCCAGGGTTGATTAGATCCTAGGGGAACCACCGGTATTGAAGGACTTGGATTCCAAAAAATTCGTATAAAAGCCTTTTCCCCCGAGCACGACTCCTAAATCGATTCCCAAGAAGTTTCGGAAACATGTCACCTCTTATACATGTGCCATTAAAGGGAATGATCTAGAAGACGACGGGATTGAATCAGTACTGTTGAAGAAGTTCGGGGAAACCCTGTCAAATGGGGCAATGATATGGTATCATAATTTACTATCTAACTCTATCGATTCTTTTGTTATGGTTGCAGATTCTTTCGTAATAGTACACGCCGGAGCCATAAAGGGTGAGACCAGGAAGTCGAATCTTTTCAAGGTAAGGCAAAAAGATAACGAGATGCTAAGAGAGTTCGTATCTCGTTTCCATATGGAACGAATGGATCTACCACCTGTCACGGACGACTGGGCTGTTCAAGCTTTCACTCAAGGACTGAACGAATGAAGCTCGATGGCTTCACGGCAGTTGAAGCAGAACTTGATCGAGTACCCGGCTGTTACCTGGGCCGATGTACACAATCGATATCAGAGTTGAAGACAACTAGTTGGGTTCTAGGTCCATTATTAAAAGGGACATCGACCGAGAACCAAGGTCGAACAAGGATCGATATCGGCCGTATAACGGAGATCGTAAGGGTAGCGAACCTACACGCAACTTCGTACGAGGCGAAAGGAGAAGTGATTGAGGCCAAGGGTTTTGGGGGCTGATGAAAAGGAATGGGATCGACAGGAATACTGGACCTAAGGAAGCACCGCGATTATCAAAATATAACTTCAACATCGATGCATCCTCCATCGTGTCAGCTATCGAACGTATCAAAGATACTAAGTGGCCTCGACCTCTGCAGTCCGATCCAGCTCAGAGAAATCCCAATCAAATGTGCAAGTATCATGGCACCCATGGCCACATAACCGAAAACTACAGGCAGTCGAGAGAGGAGGTAGTTCGTTTATTCAATGAAGGGCACCTTCGAGAATTTTTAAGTGACCGGGTCAGAAACCATTTCAAAAACAAAGATTGCAATAGACAAAACGAACAAGAAGAGCCACAACACATCATCCACATGATCATCGGAGGGATCGATGTCCCCAGGGGCCGATGCTTAAACGCACTAAGATGTCTAATGTAAGAGATAAGCGATCTCGGACTCAGGATTACATACCTAAAGGAACCTTGTTCTTTAGTGACGAAGACACGGAAAGAATCATGCAACCCCATAACGATGCATTGGTAATATCTGTACTTATAAATAAAACTCAAGTTAAGCGTGTGTTAATTGATCCAGGTAGTTCGGCCAACATCATTCGATCAAAGGTCGTCGAGCAACTCGGTCTACAAGATCAGGTCATGCCCGCTACCCTGGTACTGAACGGATTTAATATGGCGTGTGAAACTACTAAGGGCGAGATAATCTTGCCAGTAAACGTGGTCGGGATCATCCAAGAAACGAAGTTTCCCATAATCGAGGGTGATATGAGATATAACGCCCTATTTGGGAGGCCATGGATCCACAACATGAGGGCAGTGCCCTCGACCCTTCACCAGGTTCTGAAATTCCCAACATCGGAGGGAATCAAAATGGTCTATGAGGAGCAACCGGCCGCAAAAGAAATGTTTGCCATAGATGAAGTGATTCCGATATCTTCACTACCATCGACAAAGGGATCAGAGTCGAAGGGGGAACGGGATACCAAATAACAATCAAAAACGTCAGCCTCGACCCAACTAGAGAATCAGAAGACTGACGAGGATGATGACTATGGGGTGACTGACGAGGATGATGACTATGGGGTCCCTCGATCCTTCGTAGTCCCCGATGATTTCGACGCTACCCAATCAACGTTCGAAGAACTGGAACAAATCACGCTAATCGAACACGGGCTATTGCATCCATTTCCAAGAAGTGATCAACTTATATAAATTGCCAGTTTAAATATTTTTTACACTATCAGTGCAGTTTAATCAAACTCGGTGGCTGCCTTATTTTCTATCTGGTTACTAATTCCACTTGTCATGATACCTTTAGCTATATTTTAGGTGATAATTGATTGTGTAGGGCAGAGATACTGTTAAGACTCGAGAGGATTGTCACAAACTATGAGCGTGTTTGGATTGACTTATTTTAAGTGCGTATTGACTTTTAAGCACTTTTCTAGTTTTTGTAGTATTTGGCAATGATAAAAAGAAAAGTACAAAAATAAGCCAATAGTCAAAAGTTGGGTAAAACCGACTTATAACTTTTGGCTTTTAGCTTATAAGTTACTCCCTCCGTTCACTTTTACGTGTCCACTATACTAAATATATATTTTTATTTTTACTTGTCTACTATACTAAATCAAGAGAAAGACAATCATTTTTTTCCTTGTTTTACCCTTATCATTAACTACTAATTCCCAAAACTTTTGAAAATATTATCATTATTATGGGTAAAATTATAAAATACATATTTCATTTATTGTTTCTTAAGGGGCGTAAAGAGTCAGAAGTGAATAACTAAAAGTGAACAGATGAAGTACTTTTTAAAAGCCAATGCCAATACCATCTATGTCATCAAGACACCCATAGATGGTTGCCGTAGCGAATGTAGCGTACTAGTTATCAGTTCAACCGAATCCAACATTTTTTGCATGGAATATAAATGTATATGTAAGGAATACTTAAATTGTAGTAACAAAGATCCAATATTAAACCCGTAATTTTGGAAGTAGAATGAGCTTTGAGCTGAGAATATTAAGGTTGAATCGATCAAGTTTAAATCTTCAATCTGCATCTGGTCATGGTTGCAGTTCACGGAGCAATCTGTCATGGAAATTATTGAAACAAAGGGCATCTTAGTTTTGCAGCTATACACGGTTCTTTAAAGAATAAAGACAGAATGACAAGATTAAAGCCGAACTCTAGTCTAGTTAGAAAAGAATACTACAATTTATTTGAATGGCCATTGTTTCATTATCTATTCTATCTCTGGCTACCTAGTGATCATTTGGACATTCGTTTCTGGTACTAATTACTTCTATGCCTATATTTCTAAGATTATTATAGCAATGCCAATATTGACTGCAATATTAGTGTCTTTACAGTACAATAACGTGCCAAAGTTAATAGGTGTAGAATAATTTAAATGGTTGGGTTTTATGTTTTTTATTTATTGGCTTCAAAAATTATGAGCCACGTCATTCAATTGTTACCGGAAATACACTTTCCAGATAACAGTATATTTGATGTGATATATACAAAATAATAAAAATGGGAGCCTCAACTAGTTTTATTTTTTCAACTACACTTTAAACTTTGCATCTATTTTAAAGTGGAATTATTTCACCTTTTTTGGCTAACATGCATGGCATAAAAAGTATTACATTCTCTGTGAAATGTGTGAGAAGCAGTAAAAAGACACTTTTGATTGGAAAATCAGTAACATTCGCCGAAAAACTCCATTTTTGACCGTCCAAGCTCCGGTACTTCACTATCATTTTCCTCAATTTTTTCAAAGACTCGTCTGTTATATCTCATCAACCACAAATTCAACTCTTTCATCTCACTAATTGTTTTAACCATAGAACCTAAAACCCAAACCATAAAAATTCTTTATTTGAGTTATCGAAAACAATAGGCCACTAGCAGCTTTCAATAGGCCTCTTCAAATGTCATCTTTTAAGTTTTCTACAAAAATTTACTTCAATCACAAATTTACAATTTTTCCTCTAATGGGTCTAGTGTTTTTGTCAGAATATTCACTATATTATATTTGAGCAATTTCTTTCGTTTTGAAACATTTGTTCACAAAGGAGGGCAAGAGGGTATTGTTTGCTTCAAGTTTGGCGTTTTGATTTTGATGATAACAAACCTAACATAATTATTATTCAAAGAACATTTATTTGTGGTAATTTTATTCTTGCACATGTTTATTCAAGAAAGAAAATATTGTTAAAGATCCAAACAAATATGGGAAAGAGAATATCATATGATGAATTTATCAAGGAAGATTATTCTTAGAGATTTAATATACAAGCATCATGGAAGGAATAATATTTAAAAGTCATATTTTAAATATTGAATGGATTACTACAATATCAGAAAAAGAGGACTCTACGGAAATTATGGAAGGAAAGTTTTTAAATATCTTGAAAGGAAGGTTGGAGAAGATCTATTATTTTGTGGAAGGAAGATACTACATGGAAAATATATTACAGGCCAAGAAAGAATACATTCTCTATGGAAAGAAAATAAATTATGAATATAGTACAATCTACATAATGGAAAGAGATAATTTTCCAAGATCAAGAAAGGAATATTTTCAATATAATATGAAAAATATATTTTCTATGGAAAAAAAATATATTACGGAGATAGTACAATCTATATTATGGAAAGAGATTATTTCCCAAAATCAAGAATACTTCCCATATAATAAAAGTTCAGAGATATTTTGAGATCTGTTCGAAAGGAAATATTTTCTATATTGAAGATCTACTACCTTATGAGACGAAGATTGATACTTATACTCGGTAAATAGTATATTGACAATTACACGATGTATCTATGTATCTATAGTTAAGGAAGAAAAATCAAAGAATACAGAGATACTATATTGTGAATGGAAAAATACTTTTTTCTATAGTCAAAGAAGGAAACAAAAGTTAAGTATATGGGATATTGAAGAATATATCTTTGGTGCTCAAAAAGGAAAAGAAATAAATGAGGCTCAAGAAAGAATATGAGTGTGATATACAAGTGGATGGCATAAATCAAGGATTTCTACAAGGAAAAGATATTGTAGACAATCAACCATGTAGATCAAGAAGCTCCTGCCCGTGAATACACCAGATTCAAGAAGGATAAGATCAAGACAAAATCCTTTGATAAACAAATAGTACAAATCAGTACATAGTTTTCATAATTAGCTAAACTCTCTCTCACGATTCAAAATTTAACTAGCCGTGATGATACCTAACCTCATCCGCTAGATAAGCCAGATATTAACAATTCGATTTTTAAAGATATTCAGCTGACTCTAAGGACATCTCCAACCCTCCCTCATTTCTCCATAATTAGGGCATTTTTTTGCCATAATGGGGCTCCAATGCTCCCCCATTTGTGCCCCAAAATGGAGATGAATAGTGTTACCTCAAATATGGAGTGACACTATTCATCTCCTCTATTACTATTCATCCTTATTTTATTATTTAACTCTTTTAATTTATCTATTTATATATACCTAATTATGTTTATGTAATATCTTTATAATATTAATTTTACATCTTAACTGTGGTGTATAATTTTGATAAACTAATTTTCGTGTATTTATTATTTTTATATAAAATTGTAAGTTAATTTTATTATAAGTTATAATTATACAAAAAATATATAATCATCTCAAAAAATGAATTGTGCAAATATAAAATATTAGATGTTGCTAAAATTGAAAGGTGTGAATATAAAATATTAGATGTTGCTAAAATCGAAAGGTGTGAATATAAAATATTAGATGTTGCTAAAATCGAAAAGTGAAAATTGGAAATACATTAAAACTGGAAATATATGAAAATTGAAAATAACTACATGTATTATACTGCACAACATGATAATAAAGGATGAACGTGATCTTATTACACCAATTCAAGATGATTGAGAATGTCCGCCTCCAACGGTAGAAATGATAGTAGATGAAAATCACCGGTTCAGGCAATTTTTAGCTCGACACAAAAAAATTAAGGACAAAGATGCTCATTTTGCACTTCGTAATGCATTAATAGATCATATATGGGAGCATACTAGAGATGGAAGTTGAATATTTATGTAATATAATATGAATTTTACCATAACATAATATGTATTTAATTATCTTGTATCTCAATGATTTTATTTTTATTTGAATTATGTGTTAATATATATAATCTATAATATTTGCTTACAAATTATATTATTTAAAAATTTATGGTATAAAATAAATTTTTTGAAATTATATGTGATGAATATGTAAAAAATAAAAAAAAGATAGAATTTCTTTAATAGAAATAAAAAATAAAATTAAATAAAAATAATAATATAATATTGAATAAAGAGAAGAATATAAAATGGAATATTCTTTTTTAGAGTAAATAATGGAGTAATGGTTGGAGTAACTTTACTGTATTTTGGAGGAGAAAATGGAGACAAGGGTTGGAGATGGCCTAATACACTACCCAATGACTGGTAGTACAAATCATGAGCTTCTAAGATTAGAATTTACAAATCTGGTATGAATAAAAATACGTCATCTGTTTAAAATATACATGAACAGATTAAAATTCTAAAGCTACCAAGAACAAGAGACATCTGTGACATGATCGTAGGTATATTCAATGCTATCTCTCGCCTTATACAGATCCAACAACATCCAAAATCTACACGCAAGGTGCAAAAGTGTACTATGAATACAACCGACCTCGTGTACTCAATAAGTAACAAGCCTAACCTTAGATTGAAAGTAGGGACGAGATGAAACAAAGGTCAGCGTACAACACCAATAACCAGCAACAATGCATAATAATATAATGAAAGTAACACGAGTAATAACTCAATAATAAAATGCTCAGCTCGTATACAATTTCGAAAAAATAAACATTTTCTTTTCAAGTATAACAGTTAAACTCAAATCTTTTGCCGAAATCACCAAAACTATGAGTAAGTCTGAAATGTGTGATTTTTCTCAAAAACTTTAACAACATATAAGAAACTTCATTATCATATGGCATGAGGAAAAATACTTCTTTATGCCCACATATCAAGTATGCATGTCTAATGCAATGCAGCATAGTGATGAACTCATGTACTCGCACTCTCGGGGTACTCAATCTCACTGTCTCGCATTTTCACTCATCATGCTCAATATTCAGCACACTGAGTCACTCGGCACTATACATGGCAGATCCAAGCCAAATATAAATAAAATATTAATAAATAAGGCAACTCCATGCCGTGGGAAGATCCATCCCGAATATAAATATTAATTGTTTCTCACTGTGGGGGGTACAGCATCCGGAGGAGCTCCTTTAGCCCAAGCGCTATAATAATTCAATCTGGCCTACTGTAACGTGCAGCCCGATCCCATAATAATAAAGCCTATAAGGTTTGCTGCGACATGCAACCCCGATCCATAACAATAAAGCCTTTAAGGCCTGGTGCGGTGTGCATCCCCGGTCCATATAATAATATATATAAAGCCAATATGACATGTTGTGATGTACAACCCGATCCCATAAATATTCTCACAATTAGACCATCGGCCTCACTCAGTCATCAATCTCTCCAGTCTCTTGAGCTCAAAATGTCATGAAAATCAGCCCAAAAATGATAATATGATGTATCAATAAATAGCAATAGAGACTGAGATATGATATGAAATGAATGAACATGACTGAGTATGAAATTACAATTTAAACATATAATTCAACAGCAGAAATGACCTTAGTGGGTCTAAAAAATACCAGCATATAGCCTCAGCATGATTTCTAAAATAGTTCTCAGCTCAATTTCTTTAACACATAAATGTACATGGATAATGCCAAGATTATTTGACTACACAATTTCACATAATCAATTGCGTCACAATTTTTACGATGCATGCATACACGCCTGTCACCTAGCATGTGCTTCACCTCCAAACAAATCATATAATATGTATTTTCAGGGTTCGTACTCTTAGCTCCAAGTTTACAAATGTTACTTACCTCAAACCGTGTAATTCTTTATTCCAATAAACCTTTTCCTTGCGATGCGACATCAGAACGCCTCGAATCTAGTCACAAATAATTTGATACAATTGACATGGGGTATAGGAATCAATTCCATATGAAAATGCTAAAATTCACAATAAATCTGAAAAAGTCAATAATGGGGCCCATGTCTCATAACCTGACAAAAGTTACAAAATATGAAGGCTCATTCAACCATGAATCCAACCATACCAAATTTACCAAATTCCGACATCAACTAGACCTTCAAATCCTCAAAGCTTATTTTCAAATCCCTAGGCCCAAATTCTAGAATTACACATCAAAACACGTAATCTAATCGGAATATTCGATGATAATTCAATCTTATTAACTAACAATGATCACAAGTGACTTACCTCAAGATTCCCGTGAATTTCTCTGAAAAATCGCCCCAAGTCGTGTTCTTTCGTCCCAAGATGTTGAAATGAGCTAAAACAACAAAACTACTCAATAAAAACACTAATCTGATCGTTAAAAGCCCAATTTCCGTCGCTAAATGTGCCAAATCCATTCGCTAAAGGTGCGCACCAGAATCTGTTGCACCATCAATTTATTTTTTCATTAAAAAGCTCTAACTTCTTCGTACGAACTCGAATTTTGACGATTCTTGTTCCTATGAGTCACAAATAATAATACGAACCTAGTCATTCAATCGATACTCAAGTCAGAACTCATTATCTCAATGTGATACCAACTTCGCCTATTAAACAATTAACTCATGCTTCAGTGTAAAAACCCAATTACGGCTTGATGAAATTAGATCAAACATTCCAGATCACTCCTATAATTCATTATCAGACTCCCGAAAGTTTCGAAATCAAATTTCGATCTCTAGAACTAAAAATGGACCTTTGGATCATTACATGTTTATACTCAAAATACCAAACTTGTTAAAAACTACTCATCCAAAACTCATCCGAGCCCCATGGGACCCCCAATCAAGTATACTAACAAGTCTCATAGCATGACACGAACTTAGTCAATTCCTCAAATTACATTAAACAATATTGAAATACGAATCACACCACAATTCACGCTTAATGAAACCTAACGAATTCCAAATTCTACATTCGATGCTGAAACCTATCAAATCAAGTCCGATTGACCTCAAATTTTGCACACAAGTCATAAATGACATAATGGACCTATAAAAATTTTCAGAACTGGATTTTGACCCCCGATATCAATAAAGTCAACTCCCGGTCAAACTTCCAAACTTTCAATTTCTTGTTTTCGTCATTTTAAGCCAAATTCAATTACAGACTTCAAAATAAATATCCGGACACGCTCCTAAGTGCAAAATTATCATACGGAGCTATTGGAACCATCAAAACTTCATTCCAGAGTCATTTGCAGAAAATTCAAATTTCGGTCAACTCTTTTCATTTAAACTTCTAAACAGGATTGTTCTTTCAATTTATTTTTGAATCATCCGAAAATCAAAGCCGACAATTCACACAAGTCATAATACACATTACGACGCTGCTCAAGCCTTCAAATTGTTGAACGAGATGCAAATGCTCAAAATGACAAGTCGGGTCGTTACACTCTCTCTACGGATAACAATAATTGTGAAGGCAATCTAAATCCCTTGGGTCATGAACAAGAATGAGCAATGAATATAGCAATAAGAAAAGAACCATGCACGCCAATTATGCAAGAAATCAGGGAACCAATTCAAGGAATATTGATAGAAAATATGGATCAACAGTCAGAACCATTGGAAGCAAGAAGAATAACTATTTAAAGAAGAGTTGAAGACATTCCTGAGCACGCAACCTTCTATACAATTATCTACCCAACTACAAGTTCTTTATTCTACTCTTAACAAGCATTGTAATTCACTTTTAGTAGATTTACTGTGTACACAAAAAGAGTGAAGAGAGACAGAAAAATATTAGAAAGGCAGTGTGTCCTTAGAGGTTGTGTCATTATTTGTTTCTTTGGTGAGCGAGCGAAAAGCAAAGAGTCATTATTGGTGAGCGAGTAAAAACCAACCTTTTGCGTTGTTGGTGAGCGTGTTAAAACCAACCCTTGTTCGCTGTTGGCAAGCGAGTGAAAACCAACCTTGTAAATGTTAAAAATCACACAAGTTGTACTTAACTCATATTACAAAGAGCTAAAGAGATAAACCTCCTTGCAACCCAAGGGAACTGGAGTAGGATACCACATTGGTTCCGAACCAGGATAACATTCGTGGTGTTATTTACCTTACTGCTTTTATATTTTATTATAAGAAATTACTGTTTATTAAGATAAGTATTTGATTGAATCAAAGTAATAACAGCATTATACAGGTTGTCTCTGTATTAGTCGACTAGGTCTGAGGAGTAGTCGACTAGATATTTAAAAAGGCTAAAATTCAACCCCCCACCTCCCCCCCCCCCCTCCCCGTACTTTTAATTAGTATCAGAGCAGGTCTCACATTTTTACTTTTTCTTAACAGCAAGTGAGAAAAGATCATATCACCACACAGTTATCAGAGCCTTACTCCAAGAGAGGACTGCTGCATTAAGACCACCATACTTCAACGGATAGTATTACACTCATTGGAAAGTTCGAATGGAAGCTTTCATCAAATCTTATGATGTCAAAGTATGCCGAGTCATCAAGAAGGGTGACTTTCCTCTCCTACAGTCCAAACCAGAAAAGAAACCAGAAGGACGGGTATCTACTGAAACCCTTGATATTGATGATTATACTGATGAACATATGGCGATCGTGCAGATAAATTAAAGGCAAACAATCTATTATACAATGCTATACGTAGAGAAAATTTTGAGAAAATATAAATGTCGGATAAACCGGAAGTTACCTAGGAAGGTACCGGTAAAGTAAAAGAGACAAGGATAAACCTTTTGTTTCGTGATTATAAGATGTTTCAAATGAAGGATGATGAATCCATTGAAGACATGTTTGGATGATTTAGTAAAATAGTTGGAGATCTAAAAACTTTTGGAAGACCATATTCAAGTGGTGAACAAGTCAAAATAATTCTGAGAAGTCTACCGACTTTATGGCAACCAAAAATTATTACTCTTGAATATGGAGATCTTGACAAACTATCATATGATGAACTTTGTGGAGACCTTATAGCCTTTGAGAAAACCTATCTCAAAAATTATGGAAATAAAGAGAAGAAAAAGAGTGTTGCCTCTAAATCAACTATTGTTGAGTCTGAAGGTGAAGAAGAAGAAGAAGGAGACAAACATCAAGATGATATTGCATTATTTTCTAGAGTTGTCTCAAACATGACGCGAAGAAGCAAGAATAATAGAAGAGGCAAATCATGTTCTAGAAAAGGTAATGAAATAAGTGAGCAGAAAAATAATGACGAAAAATGCTACGAATGCGGAAATTATGATCACATCCAAGCTAAATTTCCAGAACTAAAAAGGAAACTATCTAAGGGCAATCGGAAGAGAAAATCTTCCAGTGTATGGAATGATGAATATATGCCAGATAAAGATAATGGTGGAGCTGCCAACCTTTGTGTCATGGCATGAAGTGAAACAAGTGAGAAAAGAAAAATCTTTTGGTGCCTGGAGTGATGAAGATATATTAGACAACGATCGTGAGGAATCTACAAGCAACTGCTTCATGGCCCCAAGTGAAACAAGTGAGGTAAGATCTCATGACTGTGATAAATATAATGAACTTCAAAATACCGTAGAACAAGCTTTAGAAGATATGAGAAAACTTCTTGATGAGCTCAAGAAGACTAAACGGGAGAAGAAGAACTGGGAGACCCAACTTGAAGAATATAACAAGTTAAAAAAGGAAAAGGAAGAGTGGGAGATTCTACTCGAAGATTATCAGGTTGAAAATGACTTACTTCAAGAAGAAAATGCGGAACTTCGCAAACAAATGAATAGTTTGTACAAATCTTCCCGTCATCATTTTGATTGACCGAATAAGTCTTAATAACTCCAAGTTGACTAACAAGGGATCTGCTAGTAGATGCCCTACTTCAAACAAGTCGACTCAGGAAAGTTTCAAGTTGACTAAGGCACCTGCTGGTAAATACTCTACTTTTTTTTTTACATGCCACTACTATGGTAATTTTGGACATAAGGTGTTTTCATGTAATTATGCCAAAAGTCATGCTAGATCAAAATTTGTTTGGAGACCTAAACAGTTACATGTATCTCCAGTCATACAGGCTACTAACCATGAAGGACCCATAAAGGTTTGGGTAACAAAAACAAACTAATTTGTTTTGCAGGAATTCCTTAGTCCATCCATAAAAAGGATAAAAAAATGTTTGCATATTGGTTGGTCGAGGAACATGCTTAAAGATTCTTCAAAGTTCACACATATTCAACAGAGGATGAAGGAAATATGACGTATGCTCAAAAGAAGTGACTGGTATCACTAAGGTTTATTCAAGTTCTTTTCATTGCATTAGATGATACATATCCATTTATTGGTTTAGTAAAGTAAAGCCTAGTATATGCATATTAGTCACCTATATACACTTTGAGTCTACTATCTACATCACATGTTATTCTATTTGGTATTATTTTTTATCCATGACTTAGAGATTTTAAATAGCTTGAGTACATGTGTCACGATCCAAATTTTTACCACATGCGTCGTGATGGCACCTAGTCTCTAAGACTAGGTAAGCCGATTTTAATTATATTTTTGAAGCCATTTGTTTTTATAAGTAATCAAAACTAACAGCAGAACAAATATAAATATACAACCTTCCCAAGACTGGTAGTACTAAGTCATGAACTCTAACTGAATACATGGAATGATCACGAGTACCGAATATACAATACTGTTTGATTAAAAATTAATAGTACAATGAAATAAAAAGACTCCAAGGGACTGTGACGACCAAGCAGTTCTACCTTGAATCCTTACGATCTCGCTTTAACTCTGTTCAAGCCCGATATCTCCAATACCTAGCTCTGCACAAAAATATGCAGAAGTGTAGTATAAGTATACCACGGTCTGTACCCAGTAAGTATCAAGACTAACCTCAATGGAGTAGAGACGAGGTACAGTCAAGACACTCACTAGTCTAATAACATGTGCAATATAATATACAAAATAATAGAAAACAAATAACATCAAGAAAATATAAAACAACCAATGTTATGCACAGTAAGACAATAAAATCGCCATTTAATATAGCTCAACAATTAATAAATACAATTATACCCAGTTAACTCGAGTTCTTCAATTAAATATCTTTCACATATAATTCTTACGAATAGAACACTTTTTCAAATATAATTTCGTCGAATAAATATTTTGAATATAATTCTTTCGATTAAAGAGTCACCATATGACACCTCATTTCAAAATCATAAAAATACGGGTCTTAGCCCATTTTTATATTTTTCGTAAATACGGGTCTTAACCCATTTTTTATATTTCCACGGCACCTCATGCCCATAATTAAATCATCATATTTCTCCGGCACCTCGTGCCCTCATTTCATATCACGACTGCACGGACAATTCACGTGCCAAATATCATTATCATTTCATCACAGCACCTCGTGCCCACATTTCATATCATAACTGCACGGACAATTCACGTGCCAAATATCATTATCATTTCATCACTGCACCTCATGCCCACATTTTATATCACAACTGCATGGACAATTCACGTGCCAAATATCATTATCATTTCATCACAACACGTCGTTCCCACATTTCATATCACATCTGCACGGATAATTCACGTGCCAAATAACCTTATTATTTACTCACGACACCTCGTGCCCGCGTTTTATTTTATAATCCGCTTAGCAATAGCCACAGACTCTCAATTTCAACATAAATCAGATTGTTATTAATTTACCAACAACAAGACAAATTGCACAAGGTATAAAAATAAACACAAAAAAATCACAATATCACATGAAAATCATCAACACCACAACCCCATATCATCACATATCGTCCCTGACAATAGCCACCCTTATTGCTCTTATTGTCACCCTTATCACTCCTATAGTCACCCTTATCGCTCCTATTGCCACTCTTATCACTCCTATAGCCGCCCTTATCACTCATATTGCCACCCTTATCGCTCCTATAGCCACCCTTATCGCTCCGCCTAGACAATATTCCAATAATACAACCACAGTGAAATGCCACCCTTATACCCACATAATATCAACGGTGAAATGCCACCCTTATATCCTCCAAATAATAATTAACACAACACAACAATTTACACGGAAAATTATCACGGCAACATAACAAAATTAATTCATATCACAATTTGCCCAATGGCCACAACCAAATTTCAAAGCAACGAAGTCAATTAATTTCATAACAAATAGCCAAAAGCTCCACACGATGTGTACAACACCCAAAAATAATCAATAGAGATAGAAATTACTCAACATAAAGCGAAGTTTTCATTAAATTCAAATTTTTCAACAATTTTATAAACACCTCTTCTTAAACTCATTTAATTAATTATTTGCAGAGGAAAAATTTATAATAAAAATTAAATTCCAATAATTATCAAACCAATAAATTCACGGAATTACATAAATAATCAAGTAACAATCACCTCAAATTGTCATATAATACTAGATTCAACAAAAATAAGGATTTAGGCACGACAAATAGATGATTAAATATATACCAATAATTATTCAATTTACCACACAATATGCTCAAGACTTTAACTCAATAAAATTTACACATATAAGCCGAGTACGTACTCGTCATCTCGCGTTCACGGCTTTTCACATTTCACAAATGCCACATAAGACTCGATGCCTAAGGGGTAATTTCCCCACTCGAGGTTAAGCAAGACACTTACCTTTTTGAAGTTATGCCGATAATTCAAAAATTGCCTTCTTGCTTGAATTGACATTCGAACCGCTCAAATCTATCCAAATTAATTGTATAACTTCATTAAAATTCATCGAAAATAATTTTGGATAATAATACGTCGGCTTAAAATTTTATTTTAAAAAGTCAACAAAAGTCAATGCGGGGCTCGCCTATTGGAACCCGATATAATTTTTACGAAATTTGATCACCCATTCCGATACGAGTTCAACCATATAAAAATTATCAAATTCCGACGTCAAATTGACCTTCAAATCTTAAATTTGTGGTTTATGAAGTTTGTACAATTTTTTCCTAAATTTTCATCTCAAAGTACTAAATAAATGATGAAATCAGTGATATATTCATGTATATTAATCAAATTCGAGTTAGAATCACTTACCCCGATAAATTTCTTGAAAAACCCACAAAAAATCGCCACAAACCGAGTTTCCTAGGTCCAAAATGTGAAATAATGTCCTAAACCTCGGATATATAGTACATCCTCTGAACTCAATTTCGCGGTCAGCAAAATTCCAAGTGCAGCCGCGCCCCAGGTCCCGCGGTCGCAAAAATATTGTGCTGTCTGCGAAATTCTTGGGGCTGCACTGCTAGACTTTAGTATTTTGGCCATAACTTTCTTTACAGATGTCCATATTATGACTTCTTTATCTTTCTGAAAACTAGACACGAAGGGCTATACCTTTCATTTTTAGATCATCTCAAAATTCCATGTGTAGCAAAAGATATAGGCTTCCGAAATCGGACCAACGGATCTGCAGAACTTCCTGGAGCGCAGCCGCAGACAGAATTGCGCGGTCTGCGAAAATTTGAGCGCGGCCGCGAAATTCTGCTGCTATCCACGTCCCACCTTCACCTCAGTGACCAAAAATGTGCGGTTTGCGCCTTTCCTTCGCCTCAGCGCCCAAAAATATGCGGTCCGCGTCCCCAAAAGTGCCAGAACAATATTAGAGTGCCGAAATGCCCGGACTCGCTCAAAACTCATCCCGAAACTCTTCGGAACCTCCCAGACACAAACCATATATGAATTTCAGTCATAAAATACGCTACCGACCAGATCGCTCACTCAAAATACTGAAAAGAGGTCGTCTTGACCCGATATTGACCACGGCCAAACTCCCAAATTTCTTAACTTCACAAATCTCTCAACTTCTATGTTTTATGCCGAAACGTATCAAATCAATACGGAATAACTTCAAATTTTGCACACAAGTCATAAATGACGTAATGTAGGTATTTCAATTTTCAGAATCATATTCCGGGCCCAATATCAAAAGTCAACTCCCCGGTCAACTCTTTTCTTTTAAGCTTCTTAAATAAGAATTATTCTTTTAATTAAATTCCGAATCTTCAAAAAATCAAACTCGACCACACCCACGGGTCAGAATACTTATTACGAAGTTGTTCGAGATCTTAAGTCACTGAACGGGGCGTTAATTCTTAAAACGACAAGTCGGGTCGTTACAATATGTCTTGCATGAACCATATCATTTGCATAAGATATTAGGATAAGCAAGCATGTGATTATATTAATATCGTACAAACTTGACTCGTGCATATATATGTCTTAGATTATTCTTGAAGTGAATTATATGTGTGATATTTACTTTCCTGGTAAGAATACTAATGCCTCATTTAAGTCAAGAAAGTTATTCAACCGTGAGGTCAATTCTGCACATGACATTTTTTGAGAAATACTCAAAAGGTTGAAGAAAAAAGGTATGTATTCCTATTATCGATGATTATTCAACTCAATTGGGTTATGCTCTGGATCTATATTGGAGAATAATTCATATGAGATATGATATGAAGAAAAATCAATTGTTGATTATGTTCATCCTTTTGGTCAAATGTCTATCTACTATAATGGAAAGGACAAAAATTGGTAAGATTGACAGAATCTTCATTAGCCCTTGCTACCCGCTAATCTTATGGACATGAATTTATCTTACTGGACTTATGTATCTTTGAGCAAGAGTGTGAATGCAGATTGGTATTGGTACATTCATACAAGCCGATCTAGAAAATCCATGAGAAGCATTGTGGTGAATGATGTATTCTTGAAACACAAGAATAGATGAATAATGTCGAAAGAGTCATAGTGTGAGAGCCGACAAAATGTATAATCAAGTATATTCAAAAACTGAGCTTGAAGGCAAGGTATTGAGAAACAAAGGTAAACTTATAGTTTAAGGTTTCACAGCAAGAAGGTTTGCTTCTTCGTTGAGATTATTGTTATATCTTCGTGGGCATCTTATAGAGTTTCTAAATACTTGTGATATCTTTTACTTGGTTTGATAATTGAAGAATTTCCTTAAAACATCCCCTAATGTTAAGATTTTTCTAATAGTGTTCTTGTAACCCATTCGTTTTATGATCATCTCTAAGAGTATAACTTCTCTTCTTTTCAAAATAATTTTTTTTTTTTAAAAAGGCATGGTAGTTGGATTATAGCTATACACATATATATTGATGATACTAACGAGAAGTTGTATCAAGAATTTTATAAAGTTTGCAAGGTAATTGAATTTGAGAGTACAAGGGAGAATTAACATTCCTCTTCAAGTCTCAAAATAATGCAACGCAAGAAAGGAAGTTCATTCATATGGAGGCGCATTCAAAAGAACTATTCAAGAGGCTTGAATTAGAACTTTATAGTACATAAGTACTCCCGTGAACCGTCTACTCCTCTAACCAAAGAGATATGTGCCAAAGGTAAGCTAACATGGAAGTATGCTTTGAGGATATTGAAATATTTTCTCAATTTGAGGAAAGAAATTGGTATCTTAATGATATCCTCGTGTATCCTTTTCGGTAAAAATGATTCATTATCATCTTACCTCTTTTGTGTTTATTATTTATTGTCACGACCCAAAATTCCACCCGTCGTGATGGCGCCTATCTTAATACTAGGCAAGCCGACGACCTCAATAAATCACATATTTCCTTAAGTTTGAAAACATAAAATTTGAACTTAATAGAAAATCTCACAATTACTAATATAAACACACTCCCAAAATCTGGTGTCACTAAGTTCATGAGCATCTAAATAATAACAAAGTCTGACTGATAAGAACACTATCTGAAAATATAGAACAATACAATAACTGAAAGGAAAGAGAGTCAAGGTTTGCGGATGCCAAACAGCTACCTTGATTGTCTCTAACAGATAAGTCCTCAAATTTGAAAACCACCATATCCGAAAGTACCTGGATCTGCACATGAGGTGCAGAGTGTAGTATGAATACAACCAACTCAATAAGTAACAAGACTAACCTTTGGGCTGAAAGTAGTGACGAGTTCAGCAGGTACAGTCCAGTATAGCAATAATGGTACAGAAATATAGGCATGCTTTCAAGTTCAACAGTTAAACTCAGTACAAGTAAAATAGTCCAATTCTGACATATGAGGAATATGACATCTCAGTGTAAAAACCTTGTGTACTCATGATCACAATTTACTCAGTCACTCAGTACTGTATATGTCCAATCCAACCTAAGGAAGGTCTATCCCATGTATATATATACATCAACTGACAGTCAATCACTCAGTACCGTATAAGGCCAATCTATCCCAGGGTAATTTATCCCCAAATATAAATGCTTCGGAGTCCATATCCAGGGAATTCATCACATTTATAAATAAATAAGGCAAGTCCATGCCCTGGAAAGTCCATCCCGAACATATATAAATAAGGCAAGTCCATGCCCTAGGAAGTCCATCCCGGATATAAATCATTTACGCACAATGTGGGGGGGAGGGGTGCAGACTCCGGAGGGGCTCCTTCAGCCAAAGCATGAAATAAAGATGATATGGCCTGCTGCAGGCGGGCAACCCCGATCCATATAATAATTGTCACAACCCAAAATCTCATCACAGGCGTCGTGTTGGCACCTAGTCTCTAAGACAAGGTAAGCCGATTTCAATTACATTCTAAAGCCTTTTTTATTTATTTAATAAGTAATCAAAACTAACAGCAGAACAAATATGAATATACAACCTCCCAAGACTGGTAGTACTGAGTCACGAACTCTAACTGAATACATGGGATGATCACGAGGACCGAATATACAATACTGTTTGATTAAAAGTTAATAGTACAATAAAATGAAAAGACTCCAGGGACTACGACGATCCAGCAGCTCTACCTTGAATCCTTACGGTCCCGCTTTAACTCTGCTCAAGTCCGATATCTCCAATACCTGGCTCTGCACAAAAATATGCAGAAGTGTAGTATGAGTACACCACGGTCGGTACCCAGTAAGTTTCAAGATTAACCTCAGTGGAGTAAGGACGAGGTACAGTCAAGACACTAACTAGTCTAATAGCCTGTGCAATATAATATACAAAATAGTAGGAAACAGATAACAATAAGGGTGACACAAAACAACCAGTGATATGCACAACAAGACAACAAAAATACCATTTAATATCGCTCAACAAATACTAAATACAAGTACACCCAATTAAATCAAATTCTTCAAATAAATGTCCTTCACATATAATTCTACTAAATAACTCTCTTTCAAATATAATTTTTCTCAAATACAATTCTTTCATATAATTCTTTCTAAATAAACATACTTCCAAATAAATATTTTGAATATAATTCTTCAATTAAAAAGTCACCATGTGATACCTCATTTCAAAATCATAAAAATACGGGTCTCAGACCATTTTTATATTTTTCATAAACACGAGTCTCAGCCCATTTTTCATATCTCCATGGTACTTCGTGCCCATAATTAAATAATCATATTTTTTCGGCACCTCGTGCCCACATTTCATATCATAACTGCACGGACAATTCACATGCCAATATCCTCAATGTATATAAGATCCACATGATCAATTTATTTCCACTAAAGTGAGTTTAGAATTTTAAAATCAAGTAAGAAATCAACAAAGAATTGAATTTATTTTTAGAAATTATTTGGGTGAAGAAAATAATATTGCACTTAAATTAAAGCATCAGATAAACTGCTGGTTTGGTTGTAAAATTATTTAATTTAGAACATAATAATAATTTTTTTTATTTAAATCAACTCAATCATCGAAAATCAGTAAGAAAAAACAGAAATATACTTCTTCAGAGTCTCGTGCTAAAAAGCCAAAGCCAACACAATACAACTAGGAGCAAAAAATATATAATAATAAAGTCAACTAGTACGTCACGGAAGAAGACAAGAATTTACATATTAAATGAAACAAAATCACCCAAGACACGAACATAAATAAAGAAATATCAACAGGTCACTCCCGAGGTACAGCCTCGTAGTCCCAAATCATAAATAAACTCACAATATCTCATTTTCCTATATCACCGCGGGAGCCCTCATATTTAATTTTAAAGAAATAATTTTTTTCCCGAAATAACATCCCACGTTTTAGCTACCCTTATCACACCGCATGACTTCTAGTAGTTCCCCTACTAGCCACGCATTTCAAGCCACCATTATCTCACCGCATGCGTTTCAACACCCTGACCTTATATCACCGCATGACTTTTAGTAGTTCCCCTGCTAGCCACGCGTTTCAAGCTACCCTTATCTCACCATATGCGTATCAATATCACAATATTTCACAAATCGTACCTCAAGTGCCCAAATATTACAACATTTCAAAATTTGCACATCAAGTGCTCAAATCTTACAACATATCACAGATTGCACATAAGTGCTCAAATCTTACAACGTATCATAAATTGCACATCAAGTGCTCAAATCTTACAACATATCACAAATTGCACATCCAGTGCCCAAATATTACAACTTGTTACAGAAATCAACAATACATTATTTTCCACAATAAGGAGCCCATGGCTCGACCATAATGTGCACAAAATCTTAACAAAAATATTCGAAAGTGAACAGCTCAACAAAATAATATTTCACATAAAATCAAGGTGGCAATCACACCAAATCATCGTATAAAATAATTTCAACAAACAAGGATCTAGGCATGACAAATAGAGGATTTAATAAGTGTCAATAATTTCCAATTTAATACCTAAGGGCGTCTAAGGATTTTAATCAACGAAATTTGCACATATAAACCAAGTACGTACTCGTTACCTCGCGTACATGGTTTTCAATTACACAGTTTGCACATAATACTCAATGCCTAAGGGGTATTTCTCCCACTCGATGTTAACAAGACACTTACCTTTTAGAAGTTATGCTGATATTTCAAAATCGCCTTTTTGCTTGAATTGACCTCCGGACCGCTCAAATCTATTCAAATCAATTGTATAACGTCATTAAAATTCATCGGAAATAATTTCGGATAATAAAACGTCGAATTAAAAATTTATTCCAAAAAGTAAACAAAGTGAACGTGGGGCCCGCCCCTCGGAACCCGACATTATTTTCATGAAATTCGAACACCCATTCTGATACGAGTTCAACCATACCAATTTTATCGAATTCCAATCACAAATCGTCCTCCAAATCTATATTTTTCGTTTTTGAAAAAGTTTTACAATTTTCCCAAATTTCCAGCTCAATTCACCGATTAAATGACTAAATCAGTGATATATTCATGTATATTAACCAAATTCGAGTTAGAATCACTTACCCTGATGAATTTTTTGAAAAACCCACGAAAATTCGTCTCAAACCGAGCTCCCAAAGTCCAAAAATGAAATAATAACCTAAACCTCGGATATATAGTACATCCTCTGAACTCCCAATGTGCGGTCCGCACAAAAATGGTGCGGCCACACATCCCCATCTCCTGCGGTCGGACAAAAACGGTGCGGCCGCACTCACTTGGAACTGCACTGCCAAGTTTTAGTATTTTGGCCATAACTTTCTCTACAGATGTCCAAATTATGATTTCTTTACCTTTCTAGAAACTAGACACGAAGGTCTACAACTTTCGTTTTGAATCATCTCAAATTTTCTTGTGGATCAAATGATATAATCTTCCGAAGTCGGACCATCAAATCTGAGAGTTCCTGAGTGCAGCCGCACACAAAATTGTGCGGTCCGCACACTCCACTGCGGACTGGAGTGCGGCCGCACCAAAATTTTGTGGTCCGCACAACTCCCCTGAGGTCCGCACTTTCCTTTTGCCTCAGCACTCCCGAAACTCATCTGGAACCTCCCGGACACAAACCATATATGAATTTCAATTATAAAATACACTACGGACCTGCTCGCGCACTCACAACACTGAAAAGAGGTCGTCTTGACCCGATATTGACCATGGTCAAACTCCCAAATTTCTTAACTCTACAAATCTCTCAACCAATGCCCCAAATATACACCCAAACCCCTCGGGACCCCGTTCAAATATACCAACAAGTTCCATAACATAACACGGACCTACTTGAGGCCTCAAAAAACAACAAACAACATCACAACGATGAATCGCAGCTCAAATCAAAATCTATGAACTTTAAACTTTCAAATTCTATATCTTGTGCCGAAACACATCAAATCAATCCGGAATGACTTCAAATTTTGCACACGAGTCATAAATGACATAATGGAGCTGTTCCAATTTTTAGAATCGAATTCCGACCCCGATATCAAAAAGTCAACTCTCGGTCAAACTTTCCAAAACTATTCTATTTTCCAACTTTCGCCAAAATGCACTGAATTGTCCGACGGACTTCCAAATTCAAATCCGGACACACGCCTAACCCCGAAATTATCATACAAAACTATTAACATAATCAAAATTCCATTCCGAGGTCGTTTGCTCAAAAGTCAACTCTCCGGTTAACTCTTTCCATTTAAGCTTCAAAATAAAAATTTTTCTTTAAATTTAATTCCGAATCTTCCGAAAACCAAACTCGACCACACACACGGGTCATAATACATATTACGAAGCTTCTTGAGACCTTAAGTCACTGAGCGGGGTATTTATTCTTAAAATGACAAGTCGGGTCGTTACAATAATAAAGCATATAAGGCATGTTGCAATGGGCACGCAACTCGATCCCCCTAATATTCTCACAATGGATAAACATGACTGAGTATGAAATGTATATTTTTAAACAATTAAATTCAATAGCAACATGACCCTATAAGTCCCAAAATATCGGCACGTAGCCTAAGCATGGTCTTTAATATGAGTCTCGCCTTAATTTCCCTAACATGTGGAGAATATTCGAATAATAATATGATTCTTTAATTTTACAACTCCACAGAATTTATTTTAAGTCACAATTTCTATGGTGCACGCCCACACACTCGTCACCTAGCATGTGCGTCACTTTCAACAATTGATATAACACAAAAATCAGGGATTCATACCCTCAGAAGCAAGTTTAGAATGTTACTTACCTCAAACTGTGTAATTCTTTACTTTCTATGCTCTTGCCTCGCGAATCATCCTCCGAACACCTCGAATCTAGTCACAATTAATTTGATTCAGTCACTACAAATTATTGGAATTAATTCCATATGAAAATACTAATGTTTTAATAAAATCCGAAATTTTACTTAAAAATTGCCCATAGGGCCCACGTCTCGGAATCCGAAAAAAGTTATAAAATATGAACGCCCTTTCAACCACGAGTCCAACCATACCAAAATTACTAAATTCCGATAAAAATTCGGCCCTCAAATACTAAAATTTATCCAAGAGGGTTTCCAAAACTTTCTAACTTAAATCACTAATTAAATGCTAAAAATAGCAATAGATTCGGGTAATTTGACCAAAATTGAGTTAAGAACACTTACTCTATTATTTTTCTTGAAAATCTCCCGAAAATCGCCTCTCCCCAAGTTCCAATTTGTTAAAAATAGAAAATGGGACGAAAAGAACTTAAACTTTGTGCCTAGTCATTTGCTTAACGCGATCGTGGACAATCTCACGCGATCACGAAACACTGTTTGCCCCTGACCAATTTTAACCTTACGCGATCGCGGACCTGTCCACATGACCGCGAAGCTCAACTTCACTAACCTGCGCGATCATGGACTCGTCCACGCGATCGCGAAGCACAAACGCGCGACCTCCACTTCTGCTCCATGTTCTCTACGCGAACGCGGCCTTAGCCCGCGTTCGCGAATCACAAAATCCCATAGCTTCTCAATCGCATTCATCTACATGCGATCCTGAAGAATAATTTCTCCACTGCCTCAGCTAAACCTACGCGATCGCATCCCTCTTCACGCGATTGCATAGAAGAAAACCAGACAGTGTATGAGAAAAATTTCACCAAAGTCCAAAGTCCAAAATTCAATCCGTTAACCATCCGAAACTCACTCGAGTCTCTCGGGATCTCAATCAAACATACCAACAAGTCCTAAAACATCATACGAACTTAGTCGAAACCTCAAATCATATCAAACAATGCTAAAACCATGAATCATACCCCAGTTCAAGCTTAATAAAACTAAGAACTTTTAACTTCTACATTCGATGCCGAAACCTATCAAATCAAGTCCGATTGACCTCAAGTTTTGTACACAAGTCATAAATGACATAACGGACCTCTAAAAATTTCAGAATCGGATTCTGAACCTGATATCAAAAGGTCAACTCCCCGATCAAACTTCAAAACTTAAATTTTTAATTTTGCTATTTCAAGCCTAATTTAGCTATGGGCTTCCAAATAATTTTTCGGACACGCTCCTAAGTCAAAATTCACTATATGGAGATGTTGGAATTATCAAAACTTTATTCCAGGGTCGTTTACACATGGGTCAACATCCAGCTAACCTTTTCAACTTAAGTTTTAAACTTTAAAACTAAGTGTTCCAATTCATTTCAAGATCTCACCGGACTTGAACCAATTACATCAGTAAGTCATATAACAACTGTAAAGTATAAATTGAGCAGTAAATTAGGGGAACATGGCTGTAATACTCAAAACAACTGGCAGGGTCGTTACATTTATGTAATTTCAACTCTATGATAGCATGTCTGCGGTTCGATTCTATTAGAATTATTTTTAATAGATTCAAAATTGTGTAGTACTGATCTACGTTATTAGAAGTCTAATAATTCTCTTTAAATATTTGAAATTATTTTTGGTTGACCTAAAATGAACTGCAATTTCTTGTGCTTCGTGTGGTCAACAATGATTTAGTTACTCAAAAGTCTTTCCAATTGAATCAAACCTTTGGTATTGATTGCTTAGTGTTTAGTATACTTGTCGTTGATTTTACTTTAGACTAGATATATTAAGGGATTGTGCATTTATCTAATTGAGAGATTGTTGGAAGATCTATTTTTTGTTGAGCGTATACTTTATTATTAGTTCTAGTAATTTATATCCTATTCCACCCTTTTGATGATGACAAAAGAGGAAAATACAAAAGCTCAAAAATTCAGGTAGAATGCATGGAGACAGGAGGAGCATAACTAAGGAAACCATAAATTGAGGGGGAGTCCACACTTGATGTACTACATGAATTTCGAGAAGATTACTTCAGGGAAGTAACCAGTTTATCTAGCATATATCATTACTTCCTTTAATTAAGTTTTCTTATTTTGTAATCAATGGTTTATCATAATCAAAAGGGGGGAGATTGTTAGCTTCAAGGTTTCACGTATTGATTTTGATGATAACAAACCAACATAATTATTATTCAAAGAACATTTGCTTGTGGTAATCTTATTCTTGCACAGATTTATTTAAGAAATAAGATGATAGTAAAGATCTAACTAAATATAGGAAAGTTAATATCATGTAATGAATTTATCAAGGAAGATTATTCCTAGCGATTTAATCTGCAAGCTTCATGGAAGGAATAATATTTGAAAGTCATATTTTAAATATTGAATGGTTTACTACAATATCAGAAGAGGACTCTACAAAAATTATGGAAGGAGAGTTCTTAAATATCTTGAAAGGAAGGTTGCTAGAATTCTCTACAAGATCTATTATTTTGTGGAAGAAAGATACTACATGAAAAAGATATTACAAGGCCAAGGAAGCATACATTCTCTATAGAAAGAAAATATATTATGAATATAATACAATCTATATTATGGAAAGAGATTATTTTCCAAGATCAAGAAAGGAATATTTCCAATATAATATGAAGAATATATTTTCTATGGAAAAAAAATATATTATGGAGATAGTACAATCTATATTATGGAAAGAGATTAATTTTCAAGATCAAGAAAGGAATACTTCCTATATAATAGGAGTTCAAAGATATTTTGAGAGCTATTCAGAAGGAAATATTTTCTATATTGAAGATCTATTACCTTATTTGAGGAAGATTGGTACTACACTTGGTAAATAGTATATTGGCAATTACACGATGTATCTAGTTAAGGAAGAAAATCAAAGAAGACAGTGATACTACATTGTGAATGGAACTTTTTTCTATAGTCAAAGAAGGAAACAAGAGTTATAGTATATGGGATATTGAAGAATATATCTTTGGTGCTCAAAAAGGAAAATAAATAAAGGAGGCTCAGGAAAGAATATGAATGTGATATATAACTGGATGACATAAATCAAGGATTTGTACAAGGAAAAGATATTGTGGACAATCAACCATGGAGATCAAGAAGCTCCCGCCCATGAATACACCAGATTCAAGAAGGATAAGATCAAGGCAAAATCATATGATAAACAAATAGTACAAATCTGTACATGGTTTCCACAATTAGCTAAACTCTCTCTACGGATAGCAATAATTGTGAAGGCAATCTAAATCCCCTGCGTCTTGTACAAGAATGAGCGACGAATACAACAACAAGAGAAGAACCATGCACGCCAATTATGCAAGAAATCAGGTAACCAAATCAAGGAAGATTGACAGCAAATATGGATCAACAGTCAGAACCATTATAAGAAAGAAGAACAACTATTTAAAGAAAGTTGAAGACATTCCTAAGCATGCAACCTTATATACAATTATCTACTAACTACAAGTTCTTTATTCTACTCTTAACAAGCATTGTAATTAGCTTTTAGTAGATTTACTGTGTACACAAAAGAGTGAAGAGAGACTGAAAATATTCGAAAGGCAGTGTGTCCTTAGAGGTTGTGTCATTATTCGCTTCTTTGGTAAGCGAGTGAAAACCAAAGAGTCGTTGATGGTGAGCGAGTAAAAACCAACCTTTTGCGTTATTGGTGAGCGAGTGAAAACCAACTTTGTAAACGCTGGTGGTAAACGCTGAAAATCACACAAGATGTGCTCAACTCATATTACAAAGTGCTAAAGAGATAACTTCCTTATAACTCAAGGGGACTGGAGTAAGATACCACATTGGTTCCGAACCAGTATAAAATTCCTCGTATCATTTACCTTAATACTTTCATATTTTATTATAAGCAATTACTGTTTATTGAGATAAATATTTGATTGAATCGAAGTACTAACAGTATTGTGCAGACTGTCTCCATATTAGTCGACTATGTCTGAGGAGCAGTCAGACTAAAAATTTTAAAATGCTACAATTCAGGAGTATTGCTAATTATGTTTAAAATATGTGAACTTTGGGATTATATGCATAAGCAAACAAAGCGGAAAGGAGATTAGGTTTCAGTTCAATAGTTGGGAAACAAGCTCTGTATGATTTACTGATTTCTTAGTTTGACTTGGTAGTGATTTTAATTTGGTGGTTATTCAGTGGGTGATTGGTTTGATGATTTAAAAATGGTGGAAAATAATGAGCAGAAGATGGTAGAAAAAAGTAAAAAAAAGCAAAAATTGACATTTTAAAAGAATGACCTGGCAAAACATGAGTAGTGCGTGTATTGCACTGCCTAACTGAAATCTGGTCATGGTCTTGTGGGTGTGTATTAATTTTACGTTGAACAAGTTCATGAGTCATTGGACTCTCGCAAAGTTGTGTAGTTGGCAAAACTGAACAAATGTAGGGATAAATATGTATTCTCCCTTAAAAAATAAAAAGAGATTTTATTATATTATTTTTAATAGTTCAGTGAAGTAATGGACTCAAAAAATGGCTCTATATTTTCTAGAGATCTTCAAAAGCAGCCAATTAAGATGTTGAAAGAATTCTCATCCCTTTACGGCCTTTGTGGTTCTCATTCATCAACATATTCAATATTATATAGGTTAGCAAGATACCGTGCGCCAAAAAAGAAAATACACAATATTTATACTCAATTAACCTACACTGGATCAAAAAGGAAATTAATTAGTAGAAATTTCCGTTGGAGGAAAATAAAACCAGAACTCCAGTGTTTCCAGGAACATGATTTTATTTCATTCTTAATTACAAGATCAAGCCGAGAAAGAGCAAAACTCAAAATACTCAACGGGAGTCTTAGCCGGATCGACCCCTAGGTCATTATTTGCCTTGGGAGTGGTTCGACCGTCAAGTTACTTTGTGGGGTAGGGGACCAGATCGACTGTTGCGATTGTTGTCTACAGGGTATGTAACATCCCACAAGTTGATTAGGGTTTAGCCCACTCCCTTTGTTCTACAAAACATTATTGATTCTATGTTCGCGAAGAAACTAGTCAAGGAATGAAAAGAAAGGTTAACTACGTACCCCAAAGGTTGAAAAACAGAAAACAAAAATATTAGAGAGTTTATATTTTAATTTAATTTGCTAAAGAGAACATTCATTAAACTGTGAGGTAGTTAGTCATACGAAGAAACAAGGTTGTGATGAGTTAATATCGCTCATTTCCTGTTTTCTTTCTTGTCCATTTTCTTCTTCATCATCATCCTCTGCATCCCAAAGAAAGTGAGCATAGGAGGCTAACACATAACTGCATCACCAAAAAAAAAAACATGTCTATGTTTCATTTTACGAGTTTAACTTTTGTGCGTTGAGACTTACATTATCAAGTTAAAATGACCGTATACAACAATAGGTAAATGATTTATAATATCATAATTTAGTAATCCAAAAATAAATAAATAATCTATTATAACTGGTTAAGTGCACGAATTCTTACCAATCGTCAGGGGAAGCTTTAATAGCTTTCTCAAAGTAGTTGAGAGCACGAGGCGCATCTTTATGGGATCTCCAAATTAAATCAGCATAAAGTGAAAGTATATTTCCATCACTTGGATTTGCCAATATTGCTCTCCCACAATATTCTTCTGCTTTTACCAAGTTTCCACGGACCTGTTCAAAATTCCATTTACTAAATTTACAACTTTTAAAAACGTATATAGTGAACAAATCTGCTACTCCAATACTTAAGTTTTGCTCCTATATCTTTTAAATTATCAAAAAAGCTCTCACCAAAATAAACCCTATAGTATTAGTGAAAATAATACAAACTAGCCAGTTTTCGGACTGATAATCAAAAAATAGCTAGCACTTGTAAAGTTTTGAAAAATAGTTACTATTTAGCTGAAACACGGAAAGTTCCTGGATTATGGAGATCCTGCATATGAATTTCCAGCATATTCGTTGGAACTCCAGCACATTATGCTAAAATCTCGTATATATGTAGAATATTCGAACTTCAACATATTATACTTAGAATTTTTCGGATTTTTAAAAGTGTTTTTATTTAAATTTATCTCTACATGAAAAAATAGCTAAATTTCAATTACTTTTGAAACTGCGGCTATTTTTCAATTACCAATTGTACATTAAGCTATTTATTTTTTCCATATTCTTACAATATAAAATTAAACCGATGCAAAAAAAAAAAGGAACTTTCTGGTCACAAAAAGATTTGATTGAATATGCAATTCACTACTTTAATTTACTAAAAACACAATAATCTCTCAAAATTTCATTTTATATCACATTCTTGTTTTAAAATCTGTTCCCAAAAAAAAATAGTTTTCTATATTTGCAATTGAATTTTAACACTAAACTTTTACTATTATCTTTAATGACATTCTCTAATAACTATAGAATATTATGACGTATTTAAAATCACAAGTTCTAAAGATAATTATAATAATATTTGCCAAAAGTTTTTTAATTTTTACTTAAATTCTTAAACTCCATGTCTAATCAAATATGTACATATAAAATGAAATGGAACTAATTAAGCCCGCACAACTTTGTAATTTTCTGTTGGTAAAAATACAGCTAAACAAAGTACTATATTAGTACCTCTTTCAAGAATCTTGCATAATTTCCAAGAAGCAGTGAATTGCTAGGATTAGCTTGAATCATCTTTGTGTAATACAAATCAGTATTATCACTCCCATAATTTGGTGAATCCCAGTACTCAGAATCGTCTCCCTTTCCACCGTTATAATCACCACCTCCACCACCACCACATATCCTCCCACTTCCAGCTCCTCCGCCCCCGCCGCCGTCAACCACCAGCTCAACCGCCGTTGTGTGTCTATTCTTTTCCTCAACTTCGCACCCTGCATCCGTTTTCAACCCGGAATCCGAAAACAACATCAACCCATTTGTCAACCCTACCTGTTGAAGATATATATAATGAAATAAATAAATAAATATGTATTATATATATATATATATAATAGTTTAAATTTTTAGACGTCACAGTAAATTCAACATAGTGTGAGCAGGTGCAAAGGTCTTAGGTTATGTCTAACTCTCATCGTCACTCGTTACTAACGTGCTAGCTAGGCCCATTAAAAAGAATATAATCAGGTCGCACATGAAGGGCAGGTTGATGACTTAATTAGGCTTACGAAAAAAGAGTCTATAAGGCCGCCGCCGTGTTGAAAATATAATTAAGGTTGTCAAAAAAGATTTAGCCCTCACGTGAGGGCATATTAAAGACACTTTTAAACTCATGAAAAAACCATGTGATTAGGGGTATGTGTTTAGATGAGACCGTGACACAATTCAACATTACCCGCTCCTCTTTTTCTTCTTCGTCTATTTCTTCAACTGTGAGAGGAACTACGTCATGCATGGCCATGCAACACGTGCTGGAAAAATATGATGGATTTTGGAGCTCCTTAAGATCAGTTTCAGAGAGAGCTCGGGACAATTTACGTACTATTGAATTTTGTGATGAGATTGAGAGTGATGATGTTGATCTTGAGAACTGTTTTGGTACGTGAAGCATGAAGTCTGGCTCCGGGGATGAGTGTGGAGTTGACCATGAATGCTTCAATAATTGACTTGAAGAGCTTCGAAGAAGCATTTTTTAAGAAAAAATAATCTATTTTTGATATTAAATCAGAATCTTTGGTTTTGTTTTAATATTGTTTTGGTTCTAACCTGAAGGAAGGTTTCAGAGATTCTAAGGAGGGATTTTCTGAGTCTCGGTTCAAAAAATTGGGAGCAGAGTTTGTTTGGACTGTCATAGTAGAAAGAATAGGGACCTTTTATAGCGGAAAATTCATACATGCCAATTATGTCTTTCTTTTAAGTTTCACAAATCAATCATCAATCAAAATTATTGCTCTTAACTACGTATATAATGATGTCACTAATTCTCGATAAAAAATATTGAATCTAGTCTAGAGATATAGTAACAAGAGAAAGAAAAAATTGTTTCAAGCATATCTTGGAAGCACGCCTTTTTTTCAAAGAAATTAAAGGAAGCCGAGTTATTCATATTTTATTTGATGATCCGATAATTCTAAATATTTCACACATGAAAATTAGGAGGTCATTTTTACTGATTTCTGCCTCTTTTAACTTCAATATATATGGGTATTGTCCAAAATTCTACTCCCTCAGTTTCAATTTAGATGAACTAGTTTGATTTGACACAAAATTTATGAAAGAAAAGAAGACTTTTGAAACATGTGATCCTAAAAGTTTAAGAGATAAAAACTTTGTGGGGCAATAATATTTGTATGGCTATAAAAGTAAAGCGGGTAAAATAAAAAGTTCAAAGTTAAATTGTTTCTAAATATAAAAATGTGTTATTCTTTTTTGAACTGACTAATAAGCAAAATATGTCATTTAAATTGAAACGGAGCGAATACTAATTTGACAAATTTAAAAGATCAAAACTACTTAAAAATATATCTAAGGATCATTTTGAACCACTCCTAACATAATAATCCAAGTTATTCTATCTTTTTTTTTTCTTCTTAATTTCTGCCTCTTTAACTTCAACATAATAATATTGTCCAAAACGCCTACTAATTATTTGTCGGCGTCCCCGTACTTGGTTTACATACAGTGGTTGTTTCATCTGTAGGCACCAAATCCAAATCTTCATGTGAATTTAGGCCCACTAAAGCACTGTTTTAAAAGAGGGGGGCGAGGAATTTTAATGTCTCACCGGGATAAGTCTGAATATTTAATTTTTAATATTTTATAAAATAATATAATTATATTAAATATTTATAAATACGTGAAATTGCATAAAAGATGAAGAAAATTATAAATATGTGAATATATATATACATGTGTGCTCTATTTAAACAAAAAATTAGTCAAAATAATTTTTTATATGTTACTTAGAAGTACAAGTAACTTGAGTCAAAAAAATAAAAAATTTTACATGGAAAAAAAAAATAATTAACCTACAATTTAAACTTCAAATTTGGTATTACTAACCGAAAACGTCTTTTAAAACACTGAACTAAAGTTATGGTCACTACTCGAGGTTTGTACTTTTAACGGTCCTAATTTGTCCAGTCACGTGATACTTGTCACGTGCTAAAATCTGCGGGCGAATTGAAAGCGAAAGCACATAATTTCAGTGGCACTCTTGAGAATTTAGAGGATGGGCTTAGCTTTCTTGTGGCCCAATAAATGGAACCCACGAGAATTGTTGTTTGAAAGTAGCGGAACCCATGGGCTTAATTTAACGGTGAGTTTGAAGAGTGTTAGTCAAATCAAGACGTGCCCATCATTTTAATACTAGAAGAGTTGGAACTATGTAACTATTTTTGGGCATACTTGACAGCTAGATGAGTAATTTTGGTGGGGGCCACTTTATGCATTCCCCTTAGAAAAGATAAATATCTTTGGCTGAGCAAACAAATATATAACTTCCTCGAAGATTTATATAGACCTAGTAAAATCTCTACCTAATCACTTGATAAAGATTAACACTAAACTTAACAGTAGTTAAGATGTCTATATATATATATATATATATATATGCAAAATCTCTTTCCTTTATCAAAGATTCGATCTTCCTTAAATTAAATCCGATAAATTTTACATGCAAACGACTTTATTTTAACAATTTTGTTGTCAATAAAGAGAGTTTCATTATTTTTTCAAAAGAAAAGTACACTAGTCAAGGAAGTTACAGTTAGATTTAGGGTGTGTTTGATATGCCGGAAAAATATTCTTTTATTTTTCACTGTTTAGTTGTACAAAATAGTTTGAAAAATATTTTCCTACATATCACATTTTTCTAAAATCGGAGGAAAATGACTTCCCTAGAAAAAGTTAGGAAAATATTTTTTAAAAACTTCATCTACTCTCACATCTAACCCCAACCCCCTCCCCCTCTCCAAAAAGTTTTTTTTTCAGATTTTAATTTTTTTTTCTTTTCCGTCTCCGCCTACCCCGCACCCCCGCCAAAAGAAATTTACCTTTTTTTGTATTTTTTAATTTTTTGTTTTTTTGTTTTTCTGTTTTTTTTTCCGTCATCGCCCATCCCTACTTATTTTTCAAGAAAATATTTTATTAAAAAATATTTTTAACGAAAAATATTTTTCGTTATACCAAACACACCTCAGTGGCCTCATGCCATAGTTGCCATTTCAATTGCACAAATGTCTTCAACATCCAAGAGCAGTGTATCCACACAAAAAACAAAAGAAAACAGTTCATAGAACCATGAGAAAGCAGTATCTTTGGTATTGATTTTTCACGGACCACTTTTAAGAGAATAAATCTTCTTTCCAAGTTTGTGATAATAAATTTGTGTGAACAAATTATTTTGTATGACATATACGTTACGAGAGTTCGAGTTGTGGAATCGGCAACCAATGTTTGCATTATGGTAGGTTGTCTACATCACATCTATTGAAATGTGACCCTTCCACGAACTCTGTCAGTGACGGACCAAGAATTTTGTACAAGCGGGTTCAATCTTAAAAGTATATAAATTTAGTCGTAAAATAGTAGTTGTTAAGTGGGCTCAAATAAAATATTTATACAAAATTTATACATCTTTAATCTTAATTTATACATATATACAATATTATTTTTTGTGAAACGGATTCAATTAAATCCGCTGGCCACCACTTAGGTTCGCCATAGAACCCAATATGAATATGAGATATTTGGTTTACTGAGATATTTTGGGCAGTGAGCTGCGATTAAATTATTTTGTGGAGGGCATGTCAAATATGAGCCTCAAGGCGTACTTCAATTCCCAATTGCAAGCAAATTAATTACAGCCACATAATCACATTAGAACCTGAAGGCCATATGTAGCACATCCACACTATTTTTGATTTGCCACTAAAATTTCATCACCTTGAATTTCCAATCAGAATAGAGAAATATTAATAATGGGACCTACTGCATGTGTTTATTTTAACTTTTCGTTTGATGTTTACAAAGACGAAGAGATCTTGTCTTTTATGATTTGTCTCGATAATCAAAATCTAGAGCTGATAGAGAAAAATTAGCTTTTGAATGAGAAATTGAGGCTTTTTGTAACCTGAGAGAAAAAGAACATGATTGAAATAATATTAAATTGGAATAGTATAATTTCTTAGAAATTACATCCTTGTTCTTTTTCCTTGAAATAGGTCTATGGTTCAAGCTATTGGGCTACCACTTATTTTTCTATCATTGCTCGTTCATTGTACTAATTAATATTGGGTGACAACACATAATAGAAAGTGATAAATTTTTTGCCTTAGATTACCAACAAAAAAAAAAGGCCCAAAATTTTGGCATTCTATTGCCAAGTCAAACAAAAAAAAATTGCCAAGCCAACTTAAAAAAATAGGAGAATCTAATTATTCGACTTCTAATTTCTCGCTTGTTTTCTTTCAAAAATCAATTTCGTCCAAGAAAATCAAATAATCACCAATACAGAGTTTCGGTAGTTATATTTCAGTTTGTATAACACAAGATATATATATATCCCCGTTTGTCCGTAAAATTGTGCAAGTTCTTGGAAAGTTTTCGAAAATGAGGCTTTCAATATTTTCCAGAAAAGCTTTTTTCCTCACTTACAAAACTGCAATATTTTTTCGAGTGAAATACATGTTCAAACATAATTTCAAATTCCAAATATCATTTTCAAGTTAACTCCAAATATTATTATTTTTTTTCAAAAATTACAATTTTTATATCCAAACGCCTACTTAGGATATATTACACAAGATTTTCATTACTATACATGTCTTGATATACACAAAATAAACATATATATATATATATATATATATATATATATGAATAAACGAAACAGATATAAAATAATATATATGCAATGTATACAGATATAAATCCACCGTAACCACCAAAATCCTACCCAATCCACATCAAATCTTCTTTAAAAGAGCTCAAATTTCAGATTTAACTCCCCAAAATATATATCCAAGCTATTGCAAGGATACCCATCCAATTTAACACCACTTTCCGGATTTCAAAATTTAAAGCCTCAACCTTCAAATTTCAACAATGGAGTTATGTTTTACTGTCTTTTCTCTTGCATAATTCATACTATAATATACATATAGTTATATATAATCTATGTCTATTGATTAAGAAAAATAAATAATAAATTTGGTTGGCTATTTGTATAAAAATTTCTTTTTTCCCGTAGGATTTGTACCATGTAGCTTTGAGCACTTCTATTTAAAATATATTGACTATTTAAAATTTAGTCAGTGTGGCAAATTTCAGACATGACATTTGCCACTCCTACTCCGCTTAGTTCTGCTTTTGTCTTGCTCCTCATTCTTGTTGTCTGAAATTAGGCTTTGCAGTCCTCAACTCAGTAATTTTGGATTAGAACCTGAAGTTTGGGACCGTCAAGTCTAACTTCATGTCCAAAATGTCTAAAGTTTAAACTGCACAAATAATATATTAATTTTTGACAGTTCCTAACTTCTGATCCGTTTGTCTGAAGTTTTAAATTTCAGACGAGCAATTGTCAGCTTCAGCCTTACGAGTTTGAAGGTGATAAAAACTTTATAAACTTTAGCTATTTCTTTAAATAAGGGTCCTACACACGACTATTTGTGCACTTGCCCCCCTTTTCCTTAGCAAATACTTACTAGTTAATATGGAAATGAGAAAAGTTTAATTATCCCCTTAGAACGTTGGAGTGAAATGAACAGAGGAGAAAAAAATGATCCATTTAACATATTGAAATTGAGTCGTATTTCATTTTATTTGATTCCTCAAAAGTAGTTTACATATTTTCTAAACTAGAAAGAAGAATTTTCCAACTACTTGAATTAGAAAATGTTAATCCTATCACTACAAGAAAGTAGGCACACGAGATATTTTATAAATATAACATTAAGTTAGATAAATGTCACAAAATTATTACCCGACATTTATTTTACATTTAAAGTAAATTTCGGAAATTTCAATGTTAATAATTTTCCTACATTTAAGTAAATGTTGGTAAAAGATTTACGGCATTTATTGTCACTTTGAAATTTCCAACACAGAGAGTAATGTCGGCAAACGAATAGTGACATTTGTTTGAGACTTTAATCAAATGTCAGCATTGTAGTTTTTAGCTTATTGTTTGCGACATATTTGAAAGTGTCGGAAATTTTTGAATTATTATCGCCATTTACGCAAATACTGTTAAATTGTCGAGACTATTTTTAACGCATCCTATAAAAAACATAAACTGGAATCATATATAATGAAAACAGTGTTGAGGTTTTTGTTATTTAAGATGAAATAGTCTTAAAATGAGGGTGAATGGAAAATAGAGAAAATTTTATTTTTCCCCCTCTTGACAATGAGACATTGTCCCATATTGGAAGAAGAAAAGATTTTTGGTGGGTATATATAGAATTGCTCTTCTTGTAGCTCTTAAAGAGTTAAGAAGAAAGCAAGCCTCACGTCGTCGTCGCTCGCTCTGCTCGGATTCGGATTCGGATTTGGCTATACATTGCACTCCTTCCTCTCAGCATTTCCATACGATTTTCTGAGTTTCTACTCCTTTATTCTGCATTGTTTTAACTTCAAACAAAGCAACTGTAAGTGTGATTTGCTACCGAACTTTGTGTTCGCTGAAACACTGGGGTTTGAGGTACCGCTACACCAGTGTGTGATTCGTTCTATCTTGGGAGGAAATAATCCATAATCTTGGGTACTAGGAGGGGATTAAATTCCTTAAGGAAACACTGTAAATTCAGTGGGCTCGAATTAATTACTATTTCATTACGATAACTTATATTATTATTTACAAATACAGCAATATTGGCGGGACTAACAAACAGAAGCTCTCTATATACTAATTTCAAGTATAAAAAACTGTAGTCTTTACAATAAAACAATAATATGATAAAATTATTTTCAATATTCAAGAAAAATCTAACTAATTTTGAAACAACAAAGGATTTCTTCACTTCTTCAATTAATCTGCCACTCTTTCTGCACTTCCTTCTGTAGACCTCTCTAATTCAATTATGTATCTGTCTATCTGACAACCTCCTGAATGAGATTAGAAATGATTGATGTAGCAACCTGTATTTTTATGAAATGCACAACAAATTAATCAGAAAGTATGTTGAAATTAGTAGTAAAACCTCCTAGTTTACCAACATACACATTTTCATATAGTAGTAAATATTACTAACAGTACAGCTTCTTTGGAAGCATCTTCTTAGTTATGCAGTAGAGGCAACCAATTGACGTACTCCACAACCTACCTTCCAACTCAATAAACATGAACAATAATTAGTAGAAAATATAAAACTTTAAAAGAGAATGATGTCAAATCTACAAGGATCTTACCATGAGATGCCAGAGGCTAGACTTGCTCACTGTGACTCCAAAACATACACAAAAGACTAAATACATGTCAGCAACCTTAATTTTCATATAATTTTCAAACTATTTTCTCAAATCTTAAAACATACAAAAATACCAAAGCATGCAATTGGTAAATCATTTTTACTAGAGAAGCAAATAAAGTGTAACGACCTGATAGGTTGTTTTGAGTACTAGCCCTTATTTTCATGTTCCGAGATCTCTATTAGCTCCATTTAATATTTTTCAATTTGTGTACGCAATCCGTGTCTTTTTTCGGAAAGGTTTTATGTGAAAATTTTGAAGAAATTATGAATTTTGGCTTTAAAAATAACTTGAGTTGACTACGGTCAATATTTTATGTAAACGGCCCTGGATCGGTATTTTGACGATCCCGATGGGTGCGTATCGTGATTTTAGACTTGGGCGTATGCCCAGAATTGAATTCGGATGTCACTAACTTGATTTGACTTGTTTTGTCGAAAGCTAGTAACATGAAGGTTTAAAAATTTCCTAGATTTGACCCTAGGTTGACTTTATGGCTACCGGGTTCGAATTTTGGTTCCGAACTTGGTATAGGTTCATTTTGCTATTTGAAACTTATTTGCAAAATTTGGTGCAAATCAGAATTGGTTTGATAGGATTCAGACGCTCGGTTGTGATTTTGAAGTTCTTGAATTTCTTTAAACTTTTCACGCATTTTGATGTCTGATTCATAGTTTTAGATATTATTTTGGTATTTTGATCATGCGAGCGAGTTCGTATGATGTTATTACAATTGTGTGCATGTGTGATTTGGAGCCCGAGGGGCTCAGGTGAGTTTCAGATTGGCTACGGACCATTTTTGGACTTAAAGGATTTGCTGGTGTAGTTGTTTCTGAGAGCTGGTGCCTTGTGCTTCGCAATCGCGAAGGGAAAAATGTGACTGGGGCAGAATTGTTCTTCGTGAATGCGGGGACATGGCGGTGAAGGTGAACGCGAAGTAGTGGGGGGCTTACCCTTCGCGAACGCGACCGTCCTCTCGCGAATGCGTATAGTTATGGGGTTGTGGGTAGAAGTATGTCTGCTACTCTTCACGAACGCGTTCCTTGGCTCGCGAATGCGAAGGCAGGGGAAATATGTAATGACCCGACTCGTCGTTTTAAGAATTAGCATCCCGTTCGGTAGCTTAAGATCTCGAATACCTTCGTATTATATATTATGACTTGCATGTGTGGTCGAGTTCGGTTTTCGGATGATTCGGGATTGATTTGGAAGAATAATTCTTATTTTAGAAGCTTAAGTAAAAAGAGTTGTCTGGAGTTTGACTTTTGTAAAGATGACTCCAGAACGGTGTTTTGATGATTCTAATAGCTTCGTATAGTGATTTTGGACTTAGGCGTGTGTCCAGATTTGGATTAGGAGGTCCGTAGGTTGATTTGATGCATTTCGGAGAAAATTGGAAAGTTGGATAGTTTAGAAGGTTGAGAAGTTTGACCGAGAGTTGACTTTGTTAATATCGGGTTTGGATTTCGATTCCGGGAGTTGGTATATGTAAGGCCCCGTAAAATTTCGCAAGGAATTTAAAGTTTCGTGGTGCCGGGGTAGGCGTAGGTGTTAATGATAGTAGAGATGCAAAGGAAAATTCAAGAAATGGGGTTGAATAATGCACTGGGGAGTAAAGAAAAACTTTTGGCAGAATTGAGCATTCTCTGCGGCCCATTATGCGGCCGCATAATCACTCTGCGGGCCGCAGAATGGCCGCAGAGTGAGACAGTATTTTGGGCCATTTTTTATGTCATTTTCGCGGCCCAGTATGCGACCGCAAAACCATTTCGCGGGCCGCACTCTGATCGCATATCCAGCTTTGAGATTTTCCGGAGTGAGGTTCTGCGGCGCATTATGTGACCGCAGACCAGTTCTACTGGCCGCATAATGACCGCATCCCGAATCAGATTTGCCCAGTTCTGGAGGACAATTATGCGGCCTATTCTGCGGACCGCATAAGCATTACGCGGTCGCATATGCGACCGCATACCCTGTTCCGGAGCTTCATTTTTGGATTTTTATAACCAGACCTACTTCGTTAAATAGACGATTTGTACCATTTTTGAGCTAAAATCTGTTATTTTGAGGATTAGAGAGTGCCCTAGAGTGGGAGAGAGTTCTTCAACAATTTGTTCTTCAATTCTTGCTCGAATCTTTGAGGATTAACAAGGAAAACTCACTAAGTCTTCATCCTAGAGGTAAGATTCTACACCCTAGCTCTTAATTTCGAAATTTATCTAAGAATGGGTAAATAGAAAGACAATTCTTAGGTATGGGAGTTGTTTATTTTGCATGCATGTGTTATCAAAGGGTGTAGGAAGATTGTGAGCTAAAAATGGTAAAGAATGGGTTGTGGGATGATGGAATCCTCCATAAAAGGACCTTGAAACCTTAATACACACATAGTGTTTGATAAAATGCTCAAGTGAGCTAGAACCATGATCATCTCCCTAATTTTGGTTCAACTTGTTATATTTCTAAAATAGATTGAAGTTGCTAAGAATTTCGGAACATTTTAGAGTTTAAGGAAGCTCAATTGAGGTATGTTGGCTAAACTCTTTTTTAAGAATTGGAACCCCAACACCCTTGTAAGTTCCAAGATATTCATTACAAATCGAGTATTCCGAATAGGTTTTGTGACAAAGATATATATTCAATTCTTGTTTCAAATGCTCTTATCATATTGTATTATCAATTAAGGATGTGTTCCAAACTATGGATTGTGTATTTACATATTATGATTCCAAGTCGTGATTTATGTAGAAATTATTATGCCAAATTATAAAGAAATTGTGATTGAGATTACACCTCCACACGCATACATTGGGGTGAGGTGGCAGTGCTGCTTTGTGTATGATTTTGGTATTGTTGTTCTACCACCACCCACATATATATATTGAGGTGAGGCAGCATGGCCACTCTGTGTAGGTATTGGCATCGTTGATGCATTTCTACCCGCATATATTGGGGTGAGGCGGCATGGTCACTTTGTATAGGTTTTTGGTACTGTGATTATACCTCCACCCTTATACATTGGGGTAAGGCGGCAGGGCCGCTTGAGTAGAGTTTTGGTATTGTGCTTACACCTCCACCTGCATACATTGGGGTGAGGCGGCGGGGCCGCTTTGTGTGAAAATAGTTATAGGGGATCTCATTTTAAATTCTATAAATGTTAATGGCAGCTCTTGATAAGCTTGCTTTGGTTTAAACGGCTATCTGTGCTATTCTATTGTCGTCCTGGTTCATCATATTCATATTATATTTTCGAATTCTTAAATTGTTGTTTAGTTTTCATACTAGTACTATTCGACATGTACTAACGTCCCTTTTGCTGGGGGCGCTGCATCTTTAATGGATGCAAGTGGTTCCACAGCGGAGGATATTGACCAGTGATAGCGGTGCTCATTCTTCCCGGCTGACTTGCTGAGCCCCATCTCATTCCAGGGTTGTGCATCTTTTATTTCGTATGTGTTATCGTGTTTTGAGGTATAGCCAGAGCCTTGTTGCCGGCACTATCATTGTACTCTTTAGTATTTTTAGAGGCTCTGTAGATTTAGTGTGGGTTGTATATGGGTGTTGGAATGATAAACAAGTTATGTTGTGATTAAATCACTTGTTCCATTTTGAACCATGAAGGTGTGTGTGTGTTTTGAGACATATTAAATGAAGTAACTAACGGTAATGAATTTGTATGGTAGACATGATCACCTTATTGTCTAATTAACTAAAATATGCATTATCCTTATTCATGGATGAGTTTGGTTAGAAGGAAGTATAACGGCTTGCTCGGTCGGGTTCACTCGGTTGAGTGCCGGTCGCGCTCCCCGATTTTGGGACGTGACAAACTTGGTATCAGAGCCTAAGGGTTTAAAGTGTCCTAGGATGTCTCAGAGCCGTGTCTAGTAGAGTTCTAAGGTTTTAAAGTGTCCTAGGATGTCTGAGAGCCGTGTCTAGTAGAGTTCTTCTTATCGGTGTGTTGTCGACCACATCTATAATTAGGATGCTACTTGGGCATTTAGGAATAATACCCTTCTTTCATGTTCTCGATCGTGCGATAAAGATGATTGTAAGATTATTCCTCCTTTAACTCGTGCGTTGCTCTAATTTTCAGTACATGATACCTAAGAAGAAGGCAAGAACTGGCCAAAGAGCCAATGTCACCTCGGGAGTGGCAGTTGATCCTATATTTGATGATGCAGGTGAGCACCCGAGGGGTGAGGATATTCCCCCAGTTACTACACTGCCTGATTCTACCACAACTGATCAGACCGCACTTGTCCCTACACCTACTGGAGGTACAACGGTTCCTCCAACTGATATTCTAGTTCCACCTCCAGCTCCAGCTTCCGATTCTGGTGTTTCTGATGTTGATCTTAGGGGAGCCATACAGATGTTGGCACATATAGTGGCTTCTCAGGCCCAGAGATCGAGTGTTGGGCCTACTTCTTCCAGTCAGCTAGGGGAATCTTCTAGTTCCAGGGTGAACAAGTTTCTTCAATTAGATCCTCCAGTGTTTACGGGTACTGATCCCGAGGAGTACCCCCAGGACTTTATTGATGAGATGCACAAAAATCTTCGGGTTATGCATGATACAAAGACGGAGGGAGTGGAGTTGGCCTCCTACCGCCTGAAAGGGGTGGCCTATTCATAGTTTGAGTTATGGGAGGAATCCCGTGAGGTGGGAAGTCCTCCGGCAAGGTGGGGTGAGTTCACAGATGTCTTTATGGATTATTTCTTGCCTGCCAAAACTAAGACAGCCCGTGCCGCTCAGTTTGAAAGCTTGAAGCAGGGTAGTATGAATGTGTGGGAGTATCATATGGAGTTTGCGCGCCTGTCCAAGTATGTTATTCACATGTTGCCCACTATGGAGGCTAGAGTGCGCTAGTTTGTACAGGGCCTTAGCCCCTTGGTTATTAATGAGGGCGCTACAGCTGCCTTGAATTCCGATATAAACTATGGTAAGATGGTGGCATTTTCTCAAGCCACAGAGACCCGCAAATTGAAGAATAGAATGGAGCGTCAAAGTAGCAGCAAGGCCCGGTCCGGGGGCAACTTTGGTGGTTCTTCCGATGGTGGTGGTGGTAGGTCAGCGTTCAGTGGATGTTCATTAGGACCATCTCAATCATTCGCTCAGTCTTCGATGAGTGCACAGTCGTCTGGACCTAGTCGGGGCAACAGGGGACCCCACGAGCAGGGTCGTCCCGACGGAAGGTTTCAGCAGCGGAGGCTCCCATGCCCTATGTGTGGGAGGATGCACTTTGGGGCCTGCTTCATGGACCTACCTATATTCTATGGGTACGGTGTGAGGGGTCACATTAAGAGGGATTGCCGCTCGTCCCGCCAAAACATGGGCAGGGGTGCGGCTTAGCCAGCTAATTCTGCAGCTACTACATCCACAACACCTCCAGCTCTAGGCACTCCAGCACCCGCAAGGTGTGGTGCAGCTAGGGGTCGTGCACATAATTCGGGAGGACCCAACAGATTTTATGCTATACGGAGGCGTCGGGATTCAAAGGCTTCTGCAGATGTTATCACAGGTATATTGTCTGTCCAATCCCATGATGTATATGCTCTTATTGATCCCGGTTCCACTTTGCCATATGTCACTCCTTATGTTGCTATGGAATTTGGGATAGAACCAGAACAACTTCATGAGCTGTCATCTGTATCTACTCCGGTTGGTGAGTCTATTTTGACCGCGTGGGTTTATAGGGATTGTGTTGTCACGTTGTGTGATCGGGACACCGTGGAGGATCTTATTGAATTGAGAATAGTCAATTTTGATGTGATAATGGGGATGGATTGGCTTTATTCTTGTTTTTCCAAGCTTGATTGCCGAACCAAGACCGTTAGGTTCGAATTTCAAAATGCGCTAGTTATTGAGTGGAAAGGGTGATGATGTAGTGCCGAAGGGTAGGTTTATTTCTTACCTTAAGGCCATGAAAATGATCAACAAGGGGTGTATTTACCATTTGGTCCGGGTTACGGACACCGATGCTCAGGCACCTATACTTGAGTCTGTGCCTGTTGTGAATGAATTTCCGGGAGTCTTTTCAGATGAATTCCCTAGGATCCCACCAGATAGGGAGATTGATTTTGGGATTGATGTGATGCAAGACACGCATCCTATATCTATTCCACCCTACAGAATGACACCGATAGAATTAAATGAGCTAAAGGAACAATTGAGAGATTTGTTAGAAAAGGGTTTCATCCGGCCGAGTGTGTCGCCTTGGGGTGCACCGGTCCTTTTTGTAAGGAATAAAGATAGGTCACTGAGAATGTGTATTGACTATCGGCAACTTAACAAGGTCACAATCAAGAATAAGTACCCACTGCCAAGGATAGATGACTTGTTTGACCAATTGCAGGGTGCTAGGTACTTCTCCAAGATCGATTTAAGATCCGAATATCACCAATTGAAGATCAGGGAGCAAGATATTCCGAAAATAACTTTTAGGACCCGGTATGGGCACTTTGAATTTTTGGTAATGTCTTTTGGGCTAACAAATGCCCCAGCAGCTTTCATGGATCTTATGAATCGAGTCTTCAAGCCTTTTCTTGACTCCTTTGTGATAGTGTTCATTGACGATATTCTTGTATATTCACGAAGTCAAGAGGACCATGTTGATCATCTCAAGGTAGTTCTGCAAACCCTATATCAGCACAAGTTATATGCAAAGTTTTTGAAGTGTGAATTTTGGTTGAAATCTGTCACATTTTTGGGTCATGTAGTCTCTAGTGAAGGGATTATGGTTGATCCTCAGAATATTGCAGCTGTGAGGAATTGGCCGAGGCCTACAACTCTAACAGAGATTCGCAGCTTCTTAGGCTTAGCTGGGTATTATAGAAAATTTGTGGAGGGGTTTTCTACCCTTGCCTCTCCGTTGACTAAATTGACGCAGAAGGCGAGTAAGTTCCAATGGTCAGATGCTTGTGAAAGGAGTTTTCAGGAATTGAAAGCAAGATTGACTATGGCACCGGTGTTGACCTTACCATAGGGTGCATACAGATTTGTGGTATATTGTGATGCTTCAAGAATTAGGCTTAGGTGTGTATTAATGCAACATGGCAAGGTTATAGCTTATGCTTCTAGGCAACTCAAGAATCACGAAAAATATTATCCAACACATGACTTAGAACTTGCAGCGGTGGTATTTGCATTGAAGATTTGGTGTCATTACCTTTATGGGGTCCATGTGGATATATTCACGGACCATAAGAGCCTTCAATATATTTTCAAACAGAAGGAGCTGAATCTGAGGCAGAGAAGATGGCTTGAGTTACTCAAAGATTACGACATCGATATCTTGTATCACTCGGGAAAGGCCAATGTTGTGGCGGATGCTCTTAGCCGAAAATCTATGGGTAGTTTGGCTCACTTGGAGGCATATCAAAGGCCATTGGACAAGGAAGTTCACCGATTGGCTAGTTTGGGAATTTGTATTGCAGACTCTAGTGAAGGAGGGGTAATTGTGCAAAATAGGACTGAATCATCGCTTGTTGTGGAAGTCAAAGAGAGGCAATACAACGATCCATTGTTGGTGAAATTGAAGGAGGGGATTCATAAACATAAGACTATAGCTTTCTCTCTCGGCTTGGATAATGGTACGACACACTTTTTTCCGGTTAAGGCTACCGACATAGCGGAACAATATGCTCAGTTGTATATTAGAAAAATAGTCAGGTTGCATGACACTCCAGTTTCCATTATTTCTAATCGGGGAGCACAATTTACTGCTAATGTTTGGAAGAAATTTCATCAAGGTTTGGGTACTCAGGTGAATCTTAGTACAACCTTTCACCCGCAGACTGACGAGGCAGGGCGAACTATTCATACGCTTGAGAATATGTTGCGCACTTATGTTCTAGACTTCAAAGGTAGCTGGGATGATCATTTGCCACTCATAGAATTTGCCTACAATAATAGTTATCATGCTAGCATTCAGATGGCACCGTTCGAGGATTTATATGGTAGGAGATGTAGATCTCCCACTGGGTGGTTTGAAATTGGGAAAGTAGAGTTGATAGGTCCATACCTCGTGCATTAGGCTATGGAAAAAGTTAAGATCATTAAGGAGCAGTTGAAGACTGCTCAGAGCTGTCAGAAGTCCTATTCGGATGTTCGTCGTAGGGATTTTGAGTTCAAAGAAGATGATTGGGTATTCTTTAAGGTTTCCCCCATGAAGGGTGTAATGCGATTTGGTAAGAAAGGGAAATTGATTCCGAGGTATGTCGGACCGTACAAAATCATTCAAAGGATCGGTGAGGTGGCGTACTAGCTTGAGCTACCACCTGAGAGGTCATTAATACACCCGATGTTTCATGTGTCTATGTTGAAAAAAGTAGTTGGAGATCCGACACTCATTGTTCCGGTTGAGAGTATTGAGGTTAATGAGGAATTGACATATGAAGAGATTCCAGTTTCTATTATTGATCGGCAAGTCCAAAAGCTGAGAAATAAAGAAATTGCCTCAGTGAAAGTGCTATGGTGAAACCAACAGGTTGAAGAGGCTACTTGGGAAGCCGAGGAAGAAATGAAGAAAAAGTATCCTCATTTATTTGAATAGCCATGTATTTTTAAAGTTATGTTCTATGAAAATTCTAAGGGTTACCTTCTATAAATTATGTATCATTTGTACAATTGATGTTAAGGATGTTCCTTTTTTGGTAATATATTACTTGGGAGGCCACAATTGGCGTTGTTTTGTGTTATGTTACATCGTTGGATTATGTATATGTTGTCAGGATGTGTTTCTGGGGTTCTCTGGCAGGTGGATAGGCTCAATTACAAGGGAAACTCTAGCAAATAGTTTGGAAATTTAGGGAGTTAGTCAAATTTGGGGCTGCTGGTGTGTGGTAAGGAAATTGAGTCGCATCAGATGCTAATAGTAAACTTTGACCCTCATTCGAGGACGAATGATCTTAAGTAGGGGAGAATGTAAGGCCCCATGAAATTTCACAAGGAATTTAAGGTTTCGTGGTGCCGGGATAGGCGTAGGTGTTAATGATAGTAGAGATGCAAAGGAAAATTCAAGAAATTAGGTTGAACAACACAATAGGGAGTAAAGGAAAATTTTTGGCAGAATTGGGCATTTCTGCGGCCCATTATGCGGCCGCATATTCACTCTGTAGGCAGTAGAGTGAGACAGTCTTTTGGGCCATTTTTGATGTCATTTTCGCGGCCCATTATACGACCGCAAAACCATTTCACAGGCCGCACTCTGATCGCATATCCAGCTTTAAGATTTTTCGGATGGAGGTTCTGCGGCACATTATGAGACCGCAGACCAGTTCTGTGGTGCATTATGCTACCGCAGAACAGGTCTGCGGTGCATTATGCTACCGCAGAACAGGTCTGCGGTGCATTATGCTACCGCAAAATAGGTCTGCGGGTCGCATAATGACCGCGGACCGAGTCAGATTTGCCCAGTTCCGGAGGAAAATTATGCGGTCTATTCTGCGGATCGTATAAGCATTATGCGGTCGCATATGTGACCGCATACCCTGTTTCGGAGCTTCATTTTTGAGTTTTTATAACCCGATCCTACTTCATTAAATAGACGATTTGTACCATTTTTGAGCTAAAATCTGATATTTTGAGGGTTAGAGAGTGCTCTAGAGTGGGAGAGAGTTCTTCAGCAATTTGTTCTTCAATTCTTTTTCGAATCTTTGAGGATTAACAAGAAAAACTCACTAGGTCTTCATCCTAGAGGTAAGATTCTACACCCTAGCCCTTAATTTCAAAATTTATCTAAGAATGGGTAAATAGAAAGACAATTCTTGGAGATGGGAGTTGTTTATTTTGCATGCATGTGTTATCAAATGGTGTAGGAAGATTGTGAGCTAAAAATGGTAAAGAAAGGGTTGTGGGATGATGGAATCCTCTATAAAAGGACCTTGAAACGTTAATTCAAACCTAGTGTTTGATAAAATGCTCAAATGAGCTAGAACCATGATCATCTCCCTAAATTTGGTTCAACTTGTTATATTTCTAAAATAGATTGAAGTTGCCAAGAATTCCGAAATATTTTAGAGTTTAAGGAAGCTCAATTGAGGTATGTTGGCTAAACTCTTCTTTAAGAATTGGAACCCCAATACCCTTGTAAGTTCCAAGATATTCATTACAAATCGAGTATTCCGAATAAGTTTTGTGACAAAGATATATGTTCAATTCGTATTTCAAATGCTATTATCATATTGTATTATCAATTGAGGATGTGTTCCAAACTATGGATTGTGTATCTACATATTATGATTCCAAGTCGTGATTTATGTGGAAATTATTATGCCAAATTATGTAAAGATTGTGATTGGGATTACACCTCCACCCGCATATATTGGGGTGAGGCGGCAATGCCGCTTTGTGTATGATTTTGGTATTGTTGTTTCACCACCACCCACATATATATATTAGGGTGAGGTGACATGGTCGCTTTGTGTAGGTATTGGTATCGTTGATGCATTTTCACCCGCATATATTGGGGTGAGGTGGTATGGCCGCTTTGTGTAGGTTTTTTGTACTGTGATTATACCTTCACCTGCATACATTGGGGTGAGACGACATGGCCGCTTGAGTAGAGTTTTGGTATTGTGCTTACACCTCTACCTGCATACATTGGGTGAGGCGGCGGGGCCGCTTTGTGTGAATATGTGTGTGTGTGTATATATATATATATATATCCTGGACCCCTGAAGATGTATCTTAACCTAAACCAATTGTATTATTGAAAAAAAAAAAAAGGAAAAAAATGTTGCATTTTGTTTCTAGTTATTTAGCTTGTTAAGGTTGAATATAGATCCGCTAGCCTACCAGAATAGCTTGAGATCCAGATGTAGAAATTGTAAAGAGTTACTAAAGACTTTGTGATTGGTCTACCTCAAGCCGTTAGATACATAGACTGACTTACAACTTTTGCACCCTTCTGTTGGTTATACCATGTACAATGGAAAAGGTATTCACAAAAGTATGTGAATGAAATTCGTTTGATTTTAAGAGGTTCTATTGTCCATTACCTTTGCAAATCTTTTCAAGAAGCAATAGATACACCAATAGATCTTGGTACTGCATTTTATCCGTAGACAAACGAGCAGTCTAAATGTAATATACGAATCTTTGGGGATATGTTGAGGGCTTGCATTCTCGATTTTAAAGGTAGTTGGGATGCTTGCCTAGTCTTAGCTGAATTTGCCTATAACAGCAGCTTTCAGTCAAGCATTTCAGATGGCTCTATACAAAGTCTTGTTGGGTAAAAAGATGTCATTCCTCTATCAGATGGTTTGAAGCTGGCGAGACTAACTTATTGGGTCCAAACTTAATACAATAAGCTATTGACAAAGTTCAGTTGATCCGCCAGAAATTGCTCACGGATCAAAGAAGACAAAAATCTTATGCATATAAGAGAAGAAGAGATTTAGTGTTCACAATTGGGGACAAAGTATTTCTACGAGTCTCTCTTATGGAGGGCGTGATAAGATTTGAAAAAAGAGGTAAGTTGAGCTCGAGGTTTATATGACCTTATGGGATACTTGACCGAACGTATCGTATAACACTCCCTCCAGATTTGATGTTTCATGTATTTGTATTACGAAAATACATGCCAGGGTCATTTCATGTTCTTGAAACACTAACTATACAACCAAATAAAAACTCATCTTCTGAGGAGGAGTAGATAGCTATTGTTGACAGAAAATTAAAGAAGTTACAACAAAAAGATATTGTGTACGTCAAAAAGTCTAGTGAGAAAATAACATTGTTTAATAAGTTCTTTGGGAGTCATATGATGACATGCGAGTCGAGTATTTTCACCTACCTCACTCTACAGGCACACCACTTGAGTTAAATTCGAGGACCGAATTTCATAAGGCGAAAATGATGTAATACCCCAATATTTTAAATGAGGACTTATTGGACATTTAGCAAATAATTTAAGTCCAAAAAAAAACATAGAAAAGAACAAACTAATAAAACAAAAAAAAAAAAGAATGTAAACAAAAGGGCCGAAGCCCGTTAGAAAACAATCTGCCCAAAAGATTGAAAAGGGTTTAGGGGAAGGGAACGAAGAAAGGCTTCAGGGGAAAAGAAAACAAAAACAAAAGCAGAGAAAGAAAGAAAGAAAGAAAAAAATGTTTCAGGGGTTCTTAGTACCGAATACTGTGTTTCACCTTATCATCGACATAGATTCTTGAACTTCAACAATATAATCCAGGTAATTTCATGTAATTCTTCTTCTTTTAAGACTATTAATTTATATTATGATTCTTTATGGGACTAAGTAGAGATGATGTTGGGATTGGATTAAGAGTTTAAAAGATAAAGTTAAAGAAACTGGGAGAAATCCATGAGACCTTTTCAAGAATTAACTGAGTATATTATATGAATAAGTTATATTTGGTGGATTTTCTGGATTTGGTTTAAACAACAAGTAGCACGAGTAAGTATAAATTGACGAATTAAGAGTCAAATATGAAACCTCAAGGGTTAGGTATTTTATATTAGCTATGAATTAGCCTAAACAAGAAAATTAATACGAGATCGATGTTGATGTAATTATAGATTGATTAAAAAAAGTTGTACAGATCGCTTGAGGTGACGAGTTTGGTATTTCGACACGAGTACTGTGAGTAGTAATCTTACCACAACTTGTATTTTCATAACCTTCATGGTTTATACATGATTTTAAAAATAATATTTGTTACCGAATGTTTGAAATTGCATGTGGGACAAGTCCTTTACTTGATATGGTACTGAATAGTTTACTTGAGATATTTACATTTATTTAAAATGTTCTCACTGTTACTAGACATGTTTTACTGTTATTTGAGATATGATTACTATTACCGAAATGGGATTACATGATCTGATAAGAATTGAAATGTCATGTACTATTTTGAAAATGCTTTCCTATGAATATTTACTGCTTACAAAGAAAAGTATAAATAGGAGGAGACTTTGAAGGATCTCGTAGCTAACGACAGGTTCGTTAGACCTGATGCACCTTGTATTCACCGATTACTAAGTAAAATTATAACCCTCGCTAGTGGGAAGGTAGAACTAGCATACAGTTATAGTTTCCCTCGAGTAGGGACCTACAGTTATATTTGACTCCCTTTTACGAAGGTGTCCACACAGTAATACAGATTACATGATCCTTTCTTGGAAACCTCTCAAACATAAAGATTGATATGGAACAGTGTTTACCGAGTTCATTACCGAATTGTTAAATTGATTTCTATTACATGAAAAACATGATGAGACTGATTATTGTTTCTGAAAGGGCATTCTTATGATATTTTCTATTTAATATACAAGCATGCTTTCTGACTTATCCCCAATTAAAAAAGTTGTGGTTAAGTGTTATTATTCAATGAGCTAGAGACTCACTTCCCGTTATTTTTTTCAGAGATATCAGTTAGCGCAACAAGGGTTTTGTTAATTAGAGTACACGAGTTGATAGTTTTCGGTGAGCCCCGCACTTGTTCGTGTGGGCGAAGAGTTTATTTATTATTATCGTCTTTTCTTTTGAACTCTTAGAGTCGCTCCATAGTCATTTTTATTAGTGTCGTGAGTATTCATTCATTATATAGGACTAGTTACCAGTATTGCACTTTCTTTCGTATTTTTGAGATGGTTTAAGTATTATTATGTTAGTAAGGTTGGTAATGTTGGTGAAAACTCGTTTTGCTTAGTTCATGAAGATTGTGGTTGGTTTAGGTGAATATTGGTTGATTATACATTATTTATGAGACGGAAAAACTTTGGATAGTCCTAAAACAGGGGAGACTCTGTCCGATTTTCTGTAAAATACTGATGAGGCTTACTTAGGAGCATTTGCTCCTAAGCGTCGGTCATAATCCTAAATTGGGTCGTGATAATTGGGTCGGTTGTTCTCATGCTACACTTCTTGTGCACATACTGGTGCTGATCGCAATGGCGTCTAGTAGTTTTCTGCTCGGATTCAGCCACAGTTGGAGACTTGAGGTATACCTGCACGGCGTCCGCAGCCCTGAAGTCTCCTTCTTTATCTATCCTACTGTTTATCTAGTTTCAAACAGTTGTACCTTGTTCCAGATCATATATGTAGTATTCTAGTTATTCATATACTTGTGACTCCGAATTTCTAAGAGTAGTTGGCATCGTGTTACTTTTATTCACATTGTGTTAAATACTGAGTTTATTTCTCGTTAAATGTCATTACTTCGTATTAATTGTTAAAAATTAGTTTATTTATTTATTAATGTCGGTTTGCCTAGCAAGTAAATATTAGGCGCTATAATGGTCTCGAGGTTGAGAATTTCGGGTGATGACATAAAGATCGTCAAAACAATGATTGCTATAAACTAGTAAAGCCAACTCACCTATCATTTGCAACAATACACCCAGAATAGAAGCCCCCTGACATTTGCAGATCGGTGCCCTTTTTTAGATGAAAGAACACTATCTTTTCATATTTCAAGTGGTTATTTTATGTGAAGATTAGTAGATTACTAATGTTATCATGTTAATTTAACTGAAGTGGACGTTTAGTGAATAACACAGAAGCATCGTCCGTTGCCATGGGAAGAAATTAAAGAAATACTATAAAACACTACTAGCTTAAATTAATAAGAAGGTTAGGTAATAATAATATGCAATTTATAATTTCTTTTCGGCGAATATAGTTAGGTATAAGTTAGATAATCTTTTTTTAAACAGGAAAAAACAAGAATAGCGTGCTATTCTTATAAGTTAATGTAAATATTTTGACCCGGATAACAAACCCAAGAGTCGGATCCGTTAACGGGTTGAAATAAGATTCATATTTTATTTTATGTCGAAAATGTCACGTGTCCCAATAAAAAAATGCTACATCATTAAATGAAAGGCCCATTCATTCTGTCGTTAAATGCGAGAGTAATTTTATTAATAAAATTAATGTTGTGTGTATTTTGGACTAATAGATGGACGGATGCTATTTATAAATCATTTAACAAACGATAAGGGTAGTTTATACCCTTTTCTGATTATTTATTAAAGCGATTCGGATAAGTACACACTGATTTAATTATAAGTAGATTTGGTTGCCTGTCATCAAAGGAAATCTTAAAGGATTGTGTTTGTTTTGCTAGGACCTACCAAATAATCATGTTTAGCACCTAAATTAGTACTACACTTTAATCATTCGATGTTGATTAACACACCTGTGATAGCAATGTTTATTTATCATTTTCTATAGGTCCATATGAAGGTACAAGTGTCCATCCACGTGCTTGTTATCGAGCTGGTCTTAAAATTTTATTCGCGAAATTAATAATATTGCGAAAATTAATGAAACAAATTCGGACTAAAATAAGGTTGGGCGACAAAGATGGCGGCAAGAGCAGCCAAAATCGGTGAAATGTGTCATGCACAAGTAATGACAAATTAGTAGGATTTCATGTTGTCTTAAAACTAGCTATTATATTGCATATTTATAAACTCTACTATTGTATACGATCAAAATCGAGCTTGCCCTTCGTATGACTAACCGAGATTGAAACATAATAGATCAAAGTTCGACTTTGTGTAATATCGAGCCATGATGCGAATGTAAGTTACCGACCTCGATACCCAGAGACCGATCAAGATCGAGATCGGCCAAGATCCAGATCGAGAAAAATAGAGACCGATCGAGGTCGAGATCGGCAAAAATCGAGGAAAACTTATCAAGCCAAAAAACAGAAAGCCGAAATATCCGCAATTGGGCGAGAATATCGGCGGAAATCACGACGCATATCAAGGAGAGGCCAATTAATTAATCTATCATAGGATTCTTTGATGTATTGAAAAATTGTATTAAGAATAGGACTTCCCTGCTATATAAAGGAGGTCTAATCATTTGTAGAGGGGCGGGATACATTCATACATTCATTTTTCATAGAATACAAAGCAATATACAACCTTTCTTCTGGTTTTTAATATTCAGTCATTTTGTTCTTGTATCAGTTTACTCTCCATTCAGTTTGAGGGTGATCAAACTTGGGGACCTAGGCTAATTAATTCATTCAAATTGCATTCATTTCTTTTACAGTTAATTTCGATATTCATTTATATATTTTCTCAACTTGTATCAAATTATACCACGTATCCTTAGAACCGCATATAAATTTAATTGTTATCCGTTTTTCGGGTAAACAGTTTGGCGCTCACCGTGGGGCTAAGGATAATAGTGGTCATTTGATACAAATCTCTGTAAACACACTATTTTATACTTTCTCTTGGAAGTATATTTGATTTCAGGCTAAAAATGACGAACTATCAATTAATGCCCCTACATATCGACAACGAATCTGGCCATCAAGGCGAAAATAACAACGTGACGCCCGGGGATGAAAGACCACCCGCTGACCCCGTTGGGACTTGGGCCGTGGATCCAGTTGACGTTAATTCGCATATGGCCATCGAAGCAAACCAACATTCCGGTCCTGAAAACAGCATCCATGGTGGAACCCGATCTGTAGTTCGAAATACCCAAAATATTGGAGAAGATGGGATCACCCTGTGTATGATCTTCGAAATGTTGCAAGCTCAACAGGTGGCGATAGCTCAGTTGCAGAGCCAAACCCAGGCACCGACAAAAAAGTCAGGGGAAAAGAAGGTCGAAGCAAACGACAAAAAAGTGGAAACTTATAACTCCAGGGTTGATCAGATCCCGAGGGCACCACCAATATTGAAGGGTTTGGATTCCAAAAAATTCGTACAAAAGCTCTTCCCCCCGAGCGTGGCTCCCAAACTGATCCCCAAGAAGTTCCGCATGCCCAAGATTTCTAAGTATAATGGAACGACCGACCCCAACAAGCGTGTCGCCTCTTACACATGTGCCATTAAAGGGAATGATATAGAGGATGACGAGATCGAATCCGTATTACTAAAGAAATTTGGGAAAACCCTGTCAAGGGGAGCAATAATATGGTACCATAATTTACCACCTAACTCTATTGATTCTTTTGCTATGCTTGCAGACTCTTTCGTAAAGGCACACGCCAGAGCCATCAAGGTCGAAACTAGAAAATCGGTAAAACAAAAGGAGAACGAAATACTCAGAGAATTCGTATCCCGATTCCAAATGGAACGAATGGACCTACCACCGGTCGCCGACGATTGGGCGGTTCAAGATTTCACCCAAGGACTCAATATTCGAAGTTCGGTGGCTTCGCAGCAGTTGAAGCAAAATTTGATAGAATACCCGGCTGTCACTTGGGCCGATGTCCATAATCGATATCAATCGAAGATCAGGGTCGAAAATGACCAACTCGGGGCTCTGCCCGGGTCAGTTTATCCTATCAGATCCGTCGATAGAATTAAGAGGGATATCAATCGAGAACCAAGATCGAACAGGGATCGATATCAGGCGTATAATGGAGAGCGTAGAGGCAACAGACTTGGGCGCAACCCTATGCGAAATTAAAGGAGAAATGATCGAGGCCAAAGATATCGAGTGTTCATAAGCAAGAACGGTTTTGACAGACATACCGGACCTAAAGAAGCGCTACGATTGTCAGAATATAACTTCAATGTCGATGCATCCGCCATTGTATCGGCTATCGGAAGCATCAAAGACACTAAATGGCCTCAGCCTTTACAAACCGATCCTACACAAAGGGATCCCGACCAGATATGCAAATACCATGGTACACATGGCCACAGAACGAAGGATTGTCGATAATTGAGAGAAGAAGTAACCTGGTTATTCAATAACGGGCATCTTCGAGAATTTCTGAGCGACAGAGCTAAGAATTATTTCAGGAACAGAGATTCCAATAAACAGGGTGAACAAGACGAGCCCCAACACATCATTCATATGATCATCGGAGGGGTCGATGTTCCTCAAGGTCCAATGATAAAACGCACAAAAGTATCAATCACAATGGAAAAACGGGCTCGAGATTACACACCAGAAGGAACTTTATCCTTCAACGACAAAGACGCAGAGGGAATCATACAATCATATAATGATGCACTGGTAATTTCTATACTCATGAATAAAACTCGAGTTAAACATGTGTTGATTGATCCATGTAGTTCGGCCAACATCATTCGATCGAGGGTCGTAGAACAACTCGGCCTACAGAACCAAATTGTGCCCGCAGCCCTAGTACTAAACGGATTCAACATGGCATGTGAAACTACTAAGGGCGAGATAACTTTGCCAATGAACGTGGCCGGGACCATCCAAGAGACAAAGTTCCATGTGATCGAGGGTGACATGAGGTATAACCCCTGTTCGGGAGACCATGGATCCCCAACATGAGAGCATTGCCCTCGACCCTTCACTAAGTTCTGAAATTCCCAACACCCGAGGGAATCAAAACAATATACGGGGAGCAACCCGCCGCAAAAGAAATGTTTGCCGTTGAAGAAGTGATTCCTATGTCGTCACTCTCATCAATGAAGGGGTCAAATTTGAAGGGAAAACAGGAGACCAAATAGCAATTACAAATGATGGCCTCGACCCAACTAGTGAAGCAGGGGACTAACGAAGATGATGATTATGGGATCCCTCGATCCTTCATAGTCCCCGATGATTCTGACGCTACCAAATCAATGGTCGAAGAGTTGGAGTAAATCATATTAATTGAACATCTGCCCAAACGAAAGGTATACCTGGGCACGGGGTTAAATTCCTAGCTCAGGAAAAAGCTTATTCAATTTCTTATAGCTAACATGTATTGTTTCGCTTGGTCCCATCTTGACATGACAAGGATCCCTTAGGAAATCACCACCCATAAACTAAGCTTGAACCCGAAGTTCCATCCGGTGATGCAAAAAATAAGACCCCTGTCCGAGGTCAAACATGCTTTCGTCAAAGACGAGGTAACCAAGCTTCTTAAAATAGGGTCCATCCATGAGGTAAAATACACCGAATGGTTAGCAAACGTGGCAGTAGTCCCTTAAAAAGAAAACAAACTTAGAATATGTGTAGATTACAAGGATCTAATTAAAGCATGCCCCAAGGATTCTTTTCCTTTGCCTAATATCGATCGCATGATCGATGCAACGGCCGGCCACTAGATCCTCAATTTTCTCGATGCCTTCTCCGGGTACAACCAAATACAAATGAACCCAGATGATCAGGAAAATACTTTGTTCATCACTAAATATGGTACCTACTGCTACAATGTAATGCCATTTGGATTAAAAAATGTTGATGCCACTTATCAACGCCTAGTAAATCGGATGTACGAAGAACAAATAGCGAAATCTATGGAAGTTTACATTGATGACATGCTAGTTAAGTCCCTGCGAGCAGAGTACCATTTAAAGCACTTGCAGGAAACTCTCAGTATATTGAAGAAATATAACATGAAGCTGAACCCGGAAAAATACGCATTCGGGGTCGAGTCAAGCAAATTTCTCAGGTTCATGGTATCCAACCGAGAAATCGAGATTAATCCCGACAAGATCGAAGCTATCGATAGCATCGCGGTGGTAGACAGCGTAAAGGTCGTGCAGAGGTTAACCGGGCGCATGGCCGCCCTGGGGCGATTCATCTCGAGGTCCTCCGATAAAGGCCACCGATTTTTCTCGTTGCTAAAAAAGAAAAATAATTTCACATGGACCTCGGAATGCCAACAGGCCTTGGAAGATCTTAAACGGTACCTATCGAGCCCGCCGCTGCTTCACACGCCAAGGGCAGACGAACAACTTTACTTATATTTGGCAGTATTAGAGGTAGCGGTAAGTGGAGTCCTAGTCCGAGAAGAACGAGGTACGCAATTTCCCATCTATTATGTCAGCCGGACCTTGTGAGGCCGAAACTAGATATCCCCACCTAGAAAAATTGGCCCTCGCTTTAATAAGCACCTCTAGGAAACTAAAACCATACTTTCAATGTCACATCATATGTGTTGTAACAACTTATTCACTTCAAAATATTTTGCATAAACCCGAGATTTCGGGACAGTTGGCCAAATGGGCCATAGAAATCAGCGGGTATGATATCGAATATCGACCCCGAACAACAATTAAGTCTCAAATTTTGGCAGACTTCGTAGTTGACTTCACGCCGGTCCTAATACCCGAGGTCAAAAGAGAACTGTTGATAAATTCGGGTACATCCTCAGGAATCTGGACCCTCTTCATGGACAGTGCTTCGAACGCGAAAGGGTCCGGGCTCGACATCATACTAAAACCACCTACAGGCAACGTGGTTAGACAATCTATTAGAACTGTAAAATTGACTAACAATGAGGCCGAATATGAGGCCATGATTGCAGATCTCGAACTAGCCAAAGGGTTGGGAGTGGAGGTGATCGAAACCAAATGCGACTCCCTCCTCGTAGTGAATCAGGTTAACGGAACCTTCGAAGTTAGGGAAGACCGAATGCAAATATACCTAGATAAGTTACAAGTAACTTTGCACCGATTTAAGGAGTGGACTTTGCAACATGTACCTCGAGACCAAAAAAATGAGGCTGATGCTCTCGCAAACAAAGGAATCAAATGACGAGGCCATGAATACAAACCTAGAACTATTGGATGAAAGGCGCAAAACAACCCTCATCCAACTAGCCGCCCAAAAGTAACAGATCGAGAGATACTACAATCGAAGAGCCAACCTTTGATATTTTAATGTTGGGGACTTAGTGCTGAGAAAAGTCACCCTCAACACCCGAAATTCCAATGAAGGAAAATTAAGTCCGAATTAAGAAGGACCATACCAAATTCTCGAGGTCACTGGGAAAAGGGTCCTACAAGCTCGGTACGATGAATGAGGAACAACTACCAAGCAATTGGAACATATCTCACCTAAAACGACACTACTGCTGAGGTACGCCCTTTTCTATTCCTTTTCTATTTTCAGATTAACGCTTGCAGGTGGTCGACAAGAAACAACGATGGATTTTTTAACAAACGGCACGAAGTCTTTAGGTCTGAAAGCACGTGTTGCACTCTTTTTCCCTCAGACCGTTTTTGTCCCAAATGGCTTTTTTCGGCAAGGTTTTTAACGAGGCAACGACGAATCATGATAACTTAGAATCAAGCTCGATTACGAATCGGCATCGGAGATCCATTCAACATTATCCGAGGTTCCTTTGCAATCAACCTCGAATATAAGGGGGCTACCCTCGGATATGCGTTATCTTCAAATATCAACTCTAGAAAGAAAACTACTTCATAAAGGGAGGATCTCAATAGATAGGATTTATTATAAGGGTCAAACAGTCAAATCGAACTGTGCCCATATAGATTGCTCGAGCCCAGTTTCGATCGAGAATAAAGAGAAGAATGTTCTTTACAAACATCTTATGCTTTGAAAAACAATCTTATCTTCTCTCTTAACAAAGTGCTTCGAACTTCCGAATATAAACACAAGCCCAAGGGAAATACTTGATCGAAATACAAACAATCTCTCCCTTACTCGGGGACTGCCATCCGACACAAACAGCCCAAATCATCGGGCCTCGGGAGCAAAAGACCTAAAAGGCAACGCTCCGATTTCTAAAAGTCACGGCTACCCCACTCGGGAACTATTATCTTGGGCAAGCCCAGATAAAACGGAAAAACAAGCTCAATGGGTATCCCCTAAACTAAAAGGCTACAGCCAATTTAACATGGCTCGGAGACGTCCGAAAACCATAACAAATATAGGCCTTCGAAAAATAAAAAATTCTTTCACAACCGGTTCTAAAGGCTACCCTTGGAAAAATCTCAAACTTAAGATGTTTTCCAGGAAAAACTTTGGTAACATCGAACCCCAAATACGCCTTAACCCAAAAAGGAAATAAAGGCAAGGTTTGTTCGAACCCTCGAACACAACTTTCTTGTTTCATGCTAAGGCATTTTTTAACCTTTGTAAATACAAATAAAGCAAAGGAAAAATACGAGAGCCGAAAGGGAAAGAAAAGCCTTATATTTATACACAATAGTTTTTTACAAAGGCCAAATTGGCCTAAATTTACAAATGGCCAAAAAATGGCATGCAAAAGAAAAAACAAAAAGTCCTAAGAGGCTAGGTCTTCATCGGAGGTCGCACTTCCATCCTCGGGATTTTCTCAGTCTTCGAATTCACTTGAGCTCTCGGAGTCTTCCTCAGGAAGGGTTCCTCCGCTTTGGCATTTTCAATTTCGGCCATAATATCGAAGTCCTGGACATTGACCCCCTCGAGAGATTCCCTTAGAGCTTGCCATTTTGCATGATCAACCATGCCCTTGGCCTTTGCCTTAATGGCCTCAACATCGACCCTAAACTGGGCCACTTTATCATCAGCATTTATGTTGTCCACCGCCGCCTCGGATATGGCCACAATCACCTCGGATCTGGCCACTTCGAGGTCGTTGGCCAAGCTTGCCTTATCAAAAACAACCAAATCCAACCGCGACTGAAGCTCCTTGATCTTCTCGACCTGCACTGAGGCCTTCTCTTTTGTAGCTCGAAGCTGGGTCTCGGCCAACTCCTATTGCACTTGGACGGTCTCCTTTTACGAGACTAGGATGTCCATGTTCTTTTTGAATTCTTCCGCCTCGGCCTGTATAGCATCTACCTGCATTTGGAGCCGTCCTATTTTTGTTTGACCCTCTACCGAACCTGCAAAATCGGATCGTTAGTGGTTATCTCCAATTCATCTTCACTATCGTGAAGAACTCGGAATACCTGCTCGGCCATCTCGGCATGCTCATCCCGATCCGTCACTAAGTCAACTTGAAGCTTCTCACTGAGAAGCTTGTAGGTATCACCTTTCTCAGTGAGGTTCCGAACCTCAACCTCGTGCTCCTCCCGGATTCGAAGAAAAGCCTCGTGATGCAACACCGAATCCTGCAAACAAGGGAGAAGATGTTAGAATTAGCTACAACTGCGAGTTTAAAAGAAATAATGAAGAAACCTTTGAAATTACCCGATTCAAAGCATGTTGGGCCTCGTTGAAAATACAAGTAGCTCCTACCGCGTTCATTAGGGCTTCATCTTCCTCGGTCACCAAGGATCGAAGGTAGCTATCAATCCCCACGGGAGGAGAGAAAACCGGGGCATCCGCCGGGATAGAAAGCATAATGTTTCGCCTATGGTCAGGATTAACGCTTGGGGCCGGGAATCGGTCTACTAGTTTTGGGCTTGATAAAGAACCGGTGGCGCCCGATGACGGTTCCTTTTTCGGTACCGATAAACCACCAAACCCGGTGGTATCCTCCGAACCAGTAGACTCAAACCCATCCAAAAAGCCATGGATATCGGTCGCCCCGTGAATACCTTCGTAAGAGCGACCTTCCAACATATTGGCCTCGTAGATCATCATGTCCGAAATCTAAGGGGACCCCGAATTATCGATCACTCCGAGCTCGTCCCTCGAGAAATCCTCCGCAGCTCAGGAAGCCTCGCCCTCGGTCTCTCTCTCGACCATCTCAACTCGGGCCGGAGTGGCCTCAACTATTTATGGTTCAGGAACTATGGCCAAAGCTTCCTCTTCGACCTCCGCCAGATCGGAGGATTGTGGTATCGGAGTACCAGCCCACACGCGGGCCACTAGTTGGGAATTATCTTCCTCTTCTCCTTCTTCGGACTCGTTCCTTAATCGTCTTATTAGTTCTGGAGACATAACACTAATGTCCCCATTGGGCTTGCGAGACTTCTTTGCCGGTGTTTTCTTTTCCTATCGCGGGGAACTCGTAGCACCTTTTCTTTTCTTCTCTTTGGCCTGCTTCGGAGCAGATGGGAGAACTTCTTCATCATCAGACGGGGGCCTCATTGTAACATCCTTTCCGAAGCTTGTAAAAGAAAATAAATGAGTAAGCTTGAAGAAAAGCCTGAACAATCACCATTCTAAGAAGGAAACTTACCATGATTACGGGCCTCTCATCGACCCTTCGACAACTCCATCCAAGCACGCTCTGAGTACGACCTCTGTAACACGAGGCCTTATACCCAATTTCTAAGGTCCAAAATTGGGTCCGGCATCTGGGCCACAACTGCAATGTCAAAAAATATCAATAAAGAAAGAAATAAGAAGAAAAGCAATGAGATAAAACCTTCTAAGCGAAGTACTACTTACGTTTCATATTCCATTTCTCGGGGAATGGCATGTATTCAGCAGGGATCAGGTCCGAAGTCCTTATTTGAACAAATCGGTCCATCCAACCTCGGTCCCGACCTTTATCTATGCTTGAGAATGGAGACTTATTGTCTCAACGAGCAAGCTTGATCAATCCCCCTCGATAAAGTCGGGGACTGTAGAGGCGCATGAGGTGGTCGAGGGTAAAAGGACATCACTCGATTTTGCTAACAAAAAATCGGAAGAGAATTACTATTCTCCAGAAGAAGGGGTGGATATGGCCAAGGGTCACTTCATACCTCTTACAAAAGGTAATAATGATGGGGTCTAAGGGACCCAACATAAAGGGGTAATTGTAAACACTTAAAAACCCTCCACATAGGTAGTGATCGAGTCCTCGGGCAAAGGAACCACCACATGCTTATCGACCCAGTTGCAATCCTGTTTAACCCTATGGAGGAGTTTTTCGGTTATTGAAGATATGTATCTCGAGACCGGTTCACATCGTCCCGCTACCAAGGAGGCCTTTTCGACCCTAAAATCAGTAACAGTCGGGCACCGGTCGGAATGAATTCCTCAGGGCGAGGCTTCACCGCAGCCTCACCGCTGGCGGGCCGTGATGAAGAAGCACCCTCCTTTTGTGGTACTGTCTTAGAAGTTTTCACCATGTATGAGCAAAGGAAAAGAGAATTAGGATGGTATGCGATTGGATTAGAGTTCTAAAAATTTTGGTGCAAGAATTGTGGAGCAAAGGGATTTTTTCTTTTTTTGAAGAAGAAGCAAGAGTAGAAAGAGCTCTTGAGTATGAAAGTTTGAATACTTATAGCTTGGTAATGACAGTTTAGAATTGGTAGTGGCCGACCAACGACTGACAGGCATTTAATGCCTTGGTAACTGGACTGACGGGACGTTTTGTCACATACGTCATGATCGGGCTCATCGCTGACGTCATTACCCATCTAGTCGGAGTTCAAAAATTCATATCGTTTCTCGCTATCTTCTTTCCGAGAAACGATAGAACTATATGTATACTATCAAAACCGAGTTTGTCTTTTGTATGACTAATCGAGATTGGAACATGATAGACCAAGGTTCGACTTTGTGTAATATCGACCCATGATGTGAAGGTAGGTTACCGAGATCGAGACCCAGAGACCGATCAAGATCGAGATCGGCCAAGATCAAGATCGAGCAAAATGGAGACCGATCGAGGTCGAGATCAGCCAAAATCGAGGAAAACTTATTGAGCCAAAAAACAGAAAGCCAGAATATCCGTAATTGGGCGAGAATCTCAGCGGAAATCACGACGCATATCAAGGAGAAGCCAATTAATTAATCTATCATGGGATTCCTTGATGTATTAAAAAATTGTATTAAGAATAGGACTTCCCTGCTATATAAAGGAGGTCGGGATATATTCATACATTCATTTTTCATAGAATACAAAATAATATACAGCCTTTCTTCTGGTTTTCAATATTCAGTCATTTTGTTCTTGTATCAGTTTACTCTCCATTCAGTTTGAGGGTGATCAAACTTGGGGCCTAGGCTAATTAATTCATTCGATTTGCATTCATTTCTTTTACAGTTAATTTCGATATTCATTTATATATTTTCTCAACTTGTATCAAATTATACTACGTATCCTTAGAACCGCATATAAATTCAATTGTTATCCATTTTTCGGATAAACAACTATGCTGTCATAATTTCAAAGCTTTAAATAAAGAATAGGAAAATATTTCAGCAGGGTGACAAGCAAGTTATTCAACCTAGCTATTTTGTTGTATAACACGCAAATTCTACTAGGTTATCAGAAATATGAACTATGAACAAAGAAGATGAAAAATACATGTCAGAAGGGTAGAAGGTAAGTTATGACAAAGTAGTAAGATTTCATGCTTTATTCAACCTAGTTATAGTAACACCTCAGACTTTAGACAGAGTCCCAAATTGGTAAAACACAAAAGGGATGTTGTGTATATAAGTTAACAAGACTTAGACCCTAGTGACGCATTTTAAACCAGTGAGGACCTAGACCCAGAGCAGACAATATCACTAGCAGGATGGGCTGTTACAGATGGTATTAGAGCCACTCTTGTATCAGCCTTGCCGATGGTGGGTTAGAGTTCAACTAAGTTTAGGCAAATTCCGGTTAGGTAGGGGAAACCTCAGTGATGAGTTTGGGTGAATCCCATGCGGTGGGAAAAACCTCAGCGAAGACGCTGAGTCCATAAGAGGGGGTGCATGTAACACTCCAAACTTTAGACAGAGTCCCACAACGGCAAAACACAAGAAGGATGTTGGGTGTATAAGTTAACAAGCCTAAAACTTTAATGACGCGTTTTAAACTTGTCATGGCCTAAGCCTAGAGCGGACAATATCATTAGCGGGATGAGCTGTTACAGATATCTTGTTGGATAACTATAAACTTTACCGGATTGTTATGATTTCTAGTTTTCACTAATGGTACCTCAACAAACTTATTTCATTTATTCTATCGAATTGTCTCACAAACTCTACAATTTCTAATTTCACTAATATTACCTCTTTAAACTTATTCCATTTATTATACCCGGTTGTCATAATTTTTCACTTGTTTATGGCTATCATTAAACAGATTTATTCGGTAGAGAATTCTAACAATTGGTAGAGCTTAGCTCAAACTGCTTATTTATTTAATTTTACACAAACTGTGATAGTACGGTTTTAAATTATATGCGTTCTACCAATATATTTAACTGGTAAGCATAACTTAGCTCCCATATAATCAATTTATTTATATGAAAGGCGTGAAGATATAAGCATATATCCAGAAGGCGTATACGTCATATGGCTCACCTAATAAACACACTGGGGCTATTTTGGGAACAAAGTTAAAATCAAGGACATTCTTTAAAGACCAAGTAGGAGCAGGGCCACCCAAAATTTTGCTTTTTATCGACAATAACAATAATAATAATAAGATATTCAGTGCATTCTCATAAGTGAGATTTAATTTTTTTTGCTTATTATCATTTTATTCAAATTGTCTGTATTTTAGAATTTAAGTTTTGTGCACTGATGGTGTATAAAATTTTTATACCGACACATTAAATTGACCTACAACAATCATAACAAGTTTAATATGAATAAAAATAGAGTACTAATAATTTATTATAACCGATTAAATTTAGTTGATGGTATAAAAGTTCTTTAGCATTGTCAGCTTGTATAACTTGTCTATATTTTAATTAAAGTTCAACACCTTATACCTATTGAATTAATCAATCCTTAATTTAATGCATGTTATAAAATAAAGATTGTAAAGTAAATAAATCGAATACAAGTATAGAGAGAGATTGATATTTTTATTCAACTTCAAACTGATGTACATAATAAACTGAATTCTCCTCTATTTATAGAAGAAAGGAAGCTGCTACTCTAGGCTGCTGTGTAAGCTACTACTGTACCAGATATAGATAATCTTCTACCAGAGGTAATATTTTTTCATAACGGAGTACCGAAATGATAAACTTCTTCAGGAGGCTTATTTCCAATAGAGTACTAAATAGATAAACATATTTACGGCGGAGTCCCATATGGATAAGTTTCTTCATGAAACTTATTTATAACGGAGTACTAAATGAACATCCATAATATAATATATTTATAACACTCTCCCTTGGATGTTCATTAAAAGATATTGTGCCTCGTTAAAACCTTACTAGAAAAACTCCAGTGGAAAGAATCCTAGTGAAGGAAAAAGAGTATACATATTTAGTAATACGCAATTCTAGCTGTCTCCTTAAAAACCTTATAAGAAAAATCCCATGGGAAAAACCTTAGTAAGGAAAAAGAGTACAACGCGTATTTCACTTCCCCTGATGAAAACTTTGTTCTAAATATTTGAGTCTCCGCATTCCAATCTTTTATACCATCTTCTCAAAAGTTGAAGTTGGCAAAGTGAACAAATCTGCTGGATTGTGACTTAAATAGATTTATTGCACATCGATGTCACCATTTTCTGAAGATCATGTGTGTAGAATAATTTTGGTGAAATGTGTTTCGTTCTATCTCCTTTTATAAATTATCCCTTTAATTGGGCTATGCATGTAGCATTGTCTTCGTATAATATTGTGGGTTTTTTTTATCACATTCTAACCCACATTTTTCTCGAATAAAATGAATCAATGATCTCAACCATACGCATTCCCTACTTGGCTCATGAATAGCTATTATCTCAGCATGATTTGAAGAAGTAGCAGCAATACATTGCTTTTTGAAGCGCCATGATATGACAGTACCTCTACATGTAAACACATACCCGATTTGAGATAGAACTTTATGGGGATCGGATAAATAACCTGCATCTGCACAACCAATATGATCTGCACCACCTTTATTAGCATTAGCAAGATACATAAGTGCACCAATTGCACTGAGATAGAGTATTTCAGGACCAAGGAGTTCCTCATCCTCTTTTGGAGGTCGGAACGGATCTTTATTTACTTCATGTGATCGAACACCCATTGGTATACTTAATGAGTATGCTTTGTCCATGTAAAAGCGTTTTAAGATCTTTTCTGTATAGACAGTTTGATGGATAAAGATCTCGTCTACTAAATATTTAATTTGCAGACTAAGACAAAGTTGTTCCCTTTGGAGCTCTTCTAGAGTTCCTATGAGATTTATGCCATTAGCATAAACAACAAGTATAAAAAACTATGATATTTTTTTCTTTGTAAAAATGCATGGACAAATGCCATCATTTACATAACCTTCATTCGTCAATTCAGTGAGGCGATTATATCACATACGCCCAGATTGATTTAAACCGTACAAAGATCTTTGTAATATGATTGAATACATTTCATGATACTTTGAACTATATGCTTCAAGTATTTTAAATCTTTCAGGGATATTCATATAGACTTAATCAAATGAGTTATATAGATTATGACTTGCATTTAGATGGCATGACATCTTTAGGTATCTGTACTATAGGTCTGATCCTCACAATCTTTTATAATATTTTGTACCATATTGTATCAAATATATCATTGACGATCATTTTGTATCGGTTCCTAAGCGACATAACTTGTTGAGATCTCATCACTTTCCTTATTTTTAAGTACCTGAACTTCTTCTGGAGTTTCATGAAATATTATGTCGTGAGCTCTTCTAGAGCTCATTTCCTCCTCATTATGATCATTTGCTTCTATCATTTTTTAAGGATTGTTACCTTTGGAACCGATCGGTTTACTACGCTTCATGCGTGCAGTAAACTTTATCCTTCGGGGACTTTAATTTTAATAGGAGCATTTGCAGCTGAAATATGATATTTAATTTTGGATCAGCAAATGCTTCTGGCATTTAACTTGAATTATCTTCTAAGTGAGGATCATATTCATGATAATTAGATTCATATAACATATTTTTCAGCTGTTTATTCCATCCTCCAAATGTTAGAAAAACTAACACATATACGTAATCTTCTTTGGGAAACCTATCTTTATGCATTGTGGTAGAGAAATTAATCATATACCACACATCAAAAGTTATTAGATAGTAAAAATATTTGGTTTCTGATTCTAAACCAATTATAAGGGGAGGACTTATCATATTTTGTTGGTCTGATGCATACAAGTGCTGTTGTATGTAATTTAGAAAATCTTAGATCAACACATGAGGCTTTGTTCTCATAAGCAATAGTTTAGCCATTAATAGGAGGTATTCAATGCTAAACTAGCTTGGATATAACCAGCACCATCAAGATAAACTATCTTGATTTCATAATCTGAAAATTATGCTCTTAATTGAGAAAGGTAATTTCAAATGCCAAACTGCAGGTTGACAATAAACACACATGTAACCATCTCATATATGCATCTATAAGTGGTTCACATGATAGGTAAATGCCCCCAAATTCACCTTTTATATATTCCAGAATTCAGGGGTCTTAGACCCAACTTTAGCTGGTATAATCAATATATTATGAGAACAAGCAACATATGAGAATTCTTGAAGAATTTTCTAGTTATTCAGTATATGCTTATCTGAATTCTCAAATAGCTCATTTAAAAATGGCATATGAAAACTTCAAGTTTATCATGGCATGTGCTATCTCTTAGTAAGCTTCTGATTTACTATGGCATAAACTTTTGCATTAGTAAACTTCTGATTTACTGTGACTGCTTTTGCATTAGTAAACTTCTGGTTTACTGTGATACACGATGTAGTACAAATTGAAGAATAAGGCGGGTAACTTTTCACATACATATTATTTTACCCCCTATGATTGTGAAAATATGAAGATTTTTAATCTTCCAGTCATTTGTAGTCTTAATATGATAGCCGTTTATTAGAAAACTTCCGGTTTACTACAACATATATTTTAACCATAATCATATAATATGAATGACATATTTATATATAAGCTCTTCGAGAGCCTTCGTTTATTATCCACAATCTAATATTTATCCGACACTACTCGTGTCATGTATCTTCTAGACAAATAATTAGATCTTCTGGAGCTTTTGATAAATTTTGTACTACCAAATATTGTTCAGACACTTCTGGTGTCATGAGAGAAAATCATAATTAAATGAACAATATAAAGACAATTCTAAATTAATAAATGACAAAAATTAATAATTTTAATATTTTTTACCACTACATAATATTTTCCTGCTTCAGGAGGAAATTTTAATTATTTACTACTTCAGGAGAAATCTGAAATATGAAATATTGAGAATATATTCTCTCAATCGTATTACCTCTTCTGGAGGTGAATCGTAATATATTTACATTAAGGGCGTGTTCATATTTAATATTATCACATTCACTTCAGGAAATGGAATTAATATTATCAAAAGTTCTCTTCCTTCAGGAGATAAAACATAATTATCTGAACGTGCATAATCACATCAAATTGTGATGCTTCGAACCTCTTTTAAGGTATTTGCTACTTCAAAAACAAATCGAGGTATGAATATAATATAGAGAATTTTCTCTAACTTATCTTCATTGTAACCATAGGAATCCTAAATTATTACTTTTGGTGGTCATAGGCATATAACACTTCTAGTGGTTAATAAAATTTAGTTACAGTGAGATATATGAAACATAACCGCTTCTGGTAGCCGTACTCTGCTGGAGTTCAAGTGAACCATGTAGTTAAGTCATAACAAGACTTAGGAAATATTACCACTATTGGTAATTATATATTTTTCATAAACTCTACTGGAGTTTAGATGGATCTGACATTGTTATTCACTTTGTAATCTTTTATGGAGATGACAACATGATAAAAATAAGTATATATATAAAAAAAATAGTTGTTATATGCTAATATGTATACAGAGCACGTAACATAGCAAGTTGATTCAATATCCATTGTCTTCTTAGCCTTCAAATTTGTATTTCAAATCATAATATACCTGCAAGTCCTGCATCACTAGTTGCTTAGAATTAGCACATGATGGACATAGATAATAAGCATAATTTTTCAAGCTCATGAAGGAAATCAAATTAAAATTATAAATTAATAAGCCTTATCTTTGAGAAATGACATCAGAAGGATTTCATCTCTTCATAGAGTTGGAAATTAACAAAACCAACGTGCTGTTCACCACTCCAAGGATGTAATTTTCCTCAAAAATGCTCTGAATGAACTCGGTTTGACCACGCACAAGGGCAGTATATTGCCTCACAGTCAGGTAGTGATGATGAAATTAGAGACTCGTGCTGATAATGTGTTATAAAATAAAGACTGTAAAGTAAATAAATCGAAGACAAGTATAGAGGGAGATTGATATTTTTATTCAACTTCAAACTGATGTACATAATGAACTGAATTATCCTCTATTTATAAAAGAAAGGAAGCTGTTGTGTAAGCTACTACTCTAAGCTGCTACAATACCAGATATAGATAATCTTCTACCATAGGTAATATTTATCCATAACGGAGTAACGAAAGGATAAGCTTCTTCAGGAGGCTTTTTTACAATAGAGTACTAAATAGATAAATATATTTACGACAGAGTCCCATATGGATAAGCTTTTTGAGGAAGATTATTTACAACGGAGTAATAAATGAACATCCATAATATAATATATTTATAACAAAGCCTATGTTTTTGTGCTCTTAGAATTGTTAGAAAATAGGGAAAAGCTTTGCTTTCAGCTATCGTCCATATTTAAACTTCATCATTCAGTAAGTACTCTACTTCCATTTCTCTCTCTAACAATATAGCCGTTCAACATCTCTTCTCTAAAACTCACACGTGTTCTCACGCTCTAACACTATGACGACATCGGTGGCAACGCATTCGGCTTGTATCGAACTCCAAAAGAAACCACCAGATATCCCATCGACCTCCAATTCTCCAGAACCAACCAAATCGAAGTATATAGAAGCTGTGAAAGGACCCCCCCAATTCTAGAAATTGTCAAACCCAACTCCAAGGTAATTGGCCGACACACCACCCACAATGGGATATCGACAATGATTTTCAAAGCTGAAGACTACTATTGAGTAATGGCCTATGAGTGCAAGCTTTCATTGGTTGGGAAATTCACATATGGAAGAGCAGAAATCGAATCAATTCGGGCCAAATTTATGGAACTAATCCCCCTTAAAGGAAAAGTAAGAATCAGAGCTTACGATTACAGAAATATTCATTGAATTCACTACTGAATCGGACTTCAATGAAGTCTATTTCAGAAGATTCTAAAGTATCAAGGATTCCCTAATGTGAGTTTTCAAATGGTCGCCGGACTTCGACCCGAATGAGGAGACCTCGTTAGCGTCAGTATGGGTCTTATTACCAGAACTTAAGTTTCACTTGTTGAATTAAGATTACCTTAGACAAATTCTCTCTGAAGTTGGCACACATCTTAAAGAGGATCTTGCTACTGTGGCAAGGTCCAGACCAAACATTGTTAAAGTAAGAGTTAAAGTAGATCTATCCAAACCTTTGTTGAAATCAATTTTTGTTGGTCAAGAACGCTTGGGCTTAGGGATGAAGGGACATGAACAAAGGTTTGAGTATGAAGGTGTCCCGGCATATTAAAAACCTGCAAATTACATGGTCGTAGTCATATAAATTGCAAGGTGGAAGCAAGAAAGGCAAGCAACCAGAATCAACATGACAAAAAAATAATACACCTAGGAATCAACAGATAGTTGATCAAGATGCAGAAAAGTCAAAAGGAAAAGTTAACGCACCACTCGAAAAAGGCCAGAACTGTGGGATAGTGAAGAATGCTAATATCAACAAAGATGAGGAAGGATTCACTCAAGTCACAAGGAAAAGAGGGAAAAAGTCAGGAAACAAAAACGTTACTGCAATAACTGAGGTACAGTCAAATACAAAAGGAAAGGATAGTGCTACAAAGAATCACACTGTCACTGAACTTCAAAAGGAAAAGGAACCACAACCTGAAGAACAGAAGCAGGAAAAGAAAGATATCAGGAAGAGCAAAAAGAAGAAACAAAAAGGGACGAAAAATACTATACTAAGAGTTAAAAATAGAATATCGGCAAAGCGGAAAGTTAAGCACATACCAGAAAAGAACATCATAGAGAATATGGATAAAGAGATTACACTCAAACAAAAAACAACAGACAAAAGAATCACTCAAGACCTCGTCAATATCAAAAGCAGCAGAACACCAATAACTCAACACCATGCAAGAAGATCAACTCAGCAAAGTGGAACAGAATAATCAAAGTGATGAAGGGAGCTCCGGTAACCAAATTATGTCCCCTATTACGACAGGCATCGCATGCAAACAAGAAAAATGTGGTCTAATTTCTATAGACCTAGGCAATATTAAAACTATTACTGCAAAACATCATGTAAAACATCGCCCTGATTTAGGGAATAGCTCTGAAGAGGAATCATGGGAGGATACAGAGGAAAACCATATCGAGGATGAATCATCAGATGAAAAAGTTGAAGATAGTTACATGGAGGTTGGGAATAAAGAGGAAGAATATGTTGCAGACAGTTTGATTGAAGCCGTTGCACCAGCTCCAAAGAAACCAAAAGATCCTGTTGAGAAGGAAACAAATGACACCATTCAAAAGAAAGGATTATCTCCAAGGGGAAAAAAACACAAGAAAGAAAAGAAAGGGAATAAAAACAGTAATCCTCTCACCTTAACAGGGAAATACAAAGAGAAGTCGACTAATCAACCCTAATAATTTTTTAATGATCAAGGTCATTATATGGAATATTAGGGGGATGAAATTAAAAGGTGCTTACCAAAGATTAGTACAGCTAGTCAACCTTCATAAAGTCGACTTGGTTGCTCTTCAAGAGCCTTTCCTGGATAACAATAATATTGAGGCTTTCAAGAGAGGCTTAGGATTTGGTAATATTGTGTCCAATATACATAGCAAAATCTGGTGCTTCTAGAGATCTAATCTCAATTGTACAGTTGAATCCAAAAGTAGATAACAAGTTACCCTCAAATGTAACTATTCAGGAACTACTGATCACATATGGATAACTGTGGTATATGCTAGATCTAGTTCGAACAAGAGGAAGAAACTATGGAACAAACTTAGGACTCTTAATTCTCATATTGATGGTCCTTGGTCTATATGTGGTGACTTCAACTCTATTATGGCAGCAGAGGAAAAGGCAGGCCGAGTCCCTTTCAGTTGGAAGTAAAGCTCTTATTATCAAATATATTTTACAATCTCAAACTCTTCATATTTTGCAGCTATTATGCCTCCAAAAGTTGTCATTAAAGAGATTGAAAGCTACTTTGCTAATTTCTTTTGGGGGCAAAGAGAAGGCAAAAACAAATATTATTGGTGCTCATGGAGCAATATGTGCTTTCCTAAGAATGAGGGAGGTTTGGGATTTAAAAGTTTGCAAGATATTTGTAACTCTTTCAATGCTAAGATGTGGTGAATGTTTAGGACAGAACATTCTCTATAGGCAGAATTCTTAAAAGCTAAGTATTGTCCTAGAAGCAATCCCCTCTCTAAAGTTATCAGCTCCAAAGACTCTAATGCATGGAAGAATCTTCTGGTCATCAGAGACAAAATGGATAATATCATCAGTCGGAGGATCAACAATGGTAACTCACTTTTTTGGTGGGACGATTGGACTGGCCATGGGTCGCTAAATTTTCTTATTCCTCCTGCCATTAAACTTGGGAATGAGAAAGTCAAGGATTACATTAAAGATCATGCTTGGGACCTTGACAAAGTGAGAAATATTATCCCTGATAACTTCACTAATATGATTAATGAGGTAAATATTGGGAATGGACTTCTCAAAGACCAAGCTACTTGGAAAATTACCCCCAATGGAATCTTCTCTTGTGCGAACTAAGATTGAAGAACAACAAAATTCCAATCTTCTCTAGAATTTGGATCAAAGAACTTTCCTTTAAAATTTCTTTTCTTCATGTGGAGACTAGTAAAGGGAAGACTTCCATTGGATGATAATATGAGTAGGTTTGGAATCAGTTTATCATCAAGTTGCTCATGTTGTAGGGTTCCAATAGATGAAACTACAAATCATGTTTTTGCCAACAATAACATAGCAAAGAAGGCCTGGCATCAAATAACTACCCCCTTAGGAATTCACATCAATGCAACCAACCTTACAAACTATCTTTGGCATTGGTGGAACTCTATACCAAAAAACAAAGCTCACCAGTTTATTTTTTAAAACATTCCTAGTATATTATGTTGGGAGACATGGAAGGTTAGGTGTACTAAGAAGTATGATCAGAAAATCACTTATGTTTTTAGAATTTGCCACCAAATACTTTTTCAAGTTAAAGTTGCAATGGGAAAGAAGTTCAGTAGAATAGAGGATAGTTGGAATTAGAGTCGAGTTTGCTATATTGCAGAAAATTACAAGCCTAAAATCAGTAGCCTCATGGTATATTGGTTGAGACCACATTGTAACAACTGGAAACTCAATACATATGGCATCTTCATGACCAATCAAAGAAAATATGGATCAGGTGAAATTGTAAGAAATAGAAGTGGCAACATGATTATGGCCTTTGCCTATCCTATTCAGTTCTACACTAACAATTTTAGTGAAGCTCAGGCTGCTCTTATTGGTATCACTTGGTGTTGCGATCAACATTTTGATAGTTTAGAACTTGAAATGGAGTCAATGATTATTGTTCAAATGATTCAGGGATCCATTAAACCTCCCTGGTCACTACTCAACTTGATTGAGAATATTCAAAAGAAAATGAACCAAAGAAACATTCAGGGTAATCACTGCTTCAGAGAAGGCAATGAGGTTGCGGATGCGCTTGCCAAATATGCAACAACTATCTCAGATGAAAGAATTTTCTACATGGAGAATGATCTCCCAGGTGAAGCTAGAGGTCTCCTGAGAATGAACAAGCTTCACCTCCCCAACTTCAGAAGGAAAACAAAGAAGTACTCCACCTGGTGCTATGACCCTCCATGAACAATATATCATACTTCATAGGGGAAGTGCAACATTATCCTTTTTACTATATTCAAAGAACTACTCACAGTTCCATCTCCAAAGGCCAAGGCCATCAAATTTAATAGAAAGTATTTTCCTAATATCCTAATATTTTGTATAAGGTTTCAGGGAAAGCCCTTCCTTTTCTTCCCCTACTATCCTTTATAACTTTTGAGGTAAGGTTATATTCTCCCCTCATTGTAATCTTCTCTTTTAAATAATTTATAAGGTAGGGATCCAGGCCAACCCCCCCTCCCCCCACAACCACGGGAGGTGAAAGCCTGGGTGTATGGATTATATATATATAAAAAAACCTTTATCATACTATCGGTAAAATTAATTTTTTCATTAATAAAATTTTAAAATTTACCCTTAACCCTGACATAAATCCCCAATTCCCAAATTTCTTTTATCGAAAGCACTTATTTATCAAAAACATTATCTTATCCTTAGCATCCTTTCACCATTGTAAGAAATCACCATTATTGTAAAGTCATATCTCATAAGGAATGCTTGGATTTTAAGTGAAAGGAAAGAAGACTATTTATTATTGGAGCTAGATCTAGTAGAATTGTCCAAACATAAAGATACCCTTGTTTGATAAATAGACATTGGGATTAAATCTATCCAAAAATTAGCTCATGAGATGAGGACTAACCAAGACCATATAAAGAGACCAAGGACCTCAAGTCCTACTGATGTGGGATAAATCAGTACCCCCCTCACGCCTAGGCTTGCAAGCTAGAGCGTGGACAACATAAATGGGGGCCCAACATCGGTAACAATAATTGATATGGGCCTAACTTTTATACCATGATAAAATAATTTTTGGGTTAAACTGAACCTCAAAAGCTAGGATTGTCCAAGTGAGGATTCCAAGTTACTCATCTTAAGATGATGTGAGACTCAACATTATTAATAGATAATACAAGGTGACATATCTCAGTCAAATTGCTTCAACTTAGAGTATGAAGAATCAATGTCCAATATTACATTGAAAGTTAGATATTGTTATTCTCACCAAGTATTACCAATGCCCACCTCCTTCGGAATCTCATCTAACGACCCTCCACATGCCAACACTTATGGCTGGGTCCAAAATAAATTAAATACTATTGGTTAGTTTGAGTTAGGTGAGACTAGGTTGTTATGTACAAATTTGGTATATGAGGTCTTGAAAAAGGTCAAGTTGATTTAGGAGTATTTTCGTACAACTCAGAGTAGGCAAAAAAGTTTTGCGGATCAGAATATTTGTGGTGTTGTATTTATGGAGAATGAGAATATACTTTTAAAATTTTTACATAGAAGGTTGTGATGAGATATGGGAAAAAGAAAAGTTGAGTTCGAGGTTCATTGGATCATTTGAGGTAGTGTTGGTGATATGACATATATGCTTGCATTGCCTCCTTATATATTGGGGGTACATTAGGTATCTCATGTATCTATGCTTTGAATTATATTAAAGACAAGTCACATATTTTGAATTTCAGCATATTTCTTTGGATGAGATCTTGGCTTATGAAGAGGAACCAATGGCTTTTTTGGATAGATAGGTTCGAAAGTTAAGGTTAAAGGAGATCGCATCAGTAAAAGCATTATGGAAGGGTCATTCTAGCTAAGAGGCTACTTGGGAGACCGATTCATATGTATGTAGAAAATATCTGCACCTATTTGATGGCCTATGTACATTTATAAACCTATTCGAGGATGCATGTTTATTTTAAAGGGGGAGAATGTAATGATTCAATGGGTCATTTTATGTTTTTACATCCTGTTACCTAATTTAAAACTTCTCATAGGTTCATATGATAATTTGGTACTTGTCAATATAGTTGGTTCAGGTCCCAAGGGGCCTCAAAAGCGTTTCGGAACCCTTACATAAAAATTAGAAATTTAGGATTCATTAAGTTGACTTTAGTCCTCAAATCGAGTACATGCAATTTATTTCATGTTTCGAGACCTTGGACACGTCTATATAGTATTTTAGACTTGTTGTAATGTTTGCATTAGGACCCAAGGGGCTGGGAGATATTTCGGCGCATTTGAAACCAAGTGGGAATTACTGAATTTTCTAGCTCCAGTGCAGTGCTTCGCAATCGCAATGGCTTGACTGGTGGTGCACGTGGTTATTTGAGGGAAGCTCAAGGTCGCGAATGATTGTTGCCTGGTTGCTCATCACAATCCTGATGGTCGTGGTCACGCGTTTTCCCTTCAAGGGTATAAGATGTTTAGTTTTAGGATTTTGAGCTTATTTGGAGTTTGAGAGCTCGGATCGAGATGATTTCTAAATGGAGTTTTACCAACATATTGAGAATAAGTAATATCTACTTGATTTTGGTTGTTTATCATGAATACGCACTATATTTAACACCTAAAATATGGAACTTGAAGGTAGAAATTTTGGAAATTTTGACCTAAACTTAAAAGAATATAATTTGGAGATTTGAATACTCATTTGGATTTAGAAACTAATCAAAGATTTGGATTAAAAGGGTTATGAGTCACCAGAATTTAATTCTATTTTGGAGTTTGACCATTTGGGAATGGAGTTGTCTTTCGTTGACTTTGACCTAGACCTGTCATTTGCTTATGGAATTGAGTCCTCTAACTATCTTTGATATTATTGAATACTTTTATAACTAGATCAAGATTGTTTGGCAGAACTGGATCAAGGCAAGTGTGTTCTTGAGGAGTAGAGCTTTTTTTGATCGAGGTAAGTTGAGACTTTGAGTTCAATAAAAAATATTTTTCTAATTATTTTTATTTTCTATATGCTACGTGTTTGGGGATAATGTATATGTGAGGTGATGAGTGTATATGAAAGTGTCGTAGAGTTTTATTCGTGGGATAGAATCTTAGCTTTGTATGCTTTTGTTTTACTTACTTTACTTGATGTTTGACTACTTTGGATTACACGAGTTAATGGATAGTCATGCATCAAACATATGTATTATAAATTGCATGTCAGATTTCACTCTTAGTTGTGATTATAGCACATTGAGCTTGATCCGTGCGGTTGTTTTATGCGCGTATTGGCTATGCAAGTATGTTGAGATTGGTCAATGTTGTTAAGATATTGCGTGTGAATGTCAATCCGTCTCTCTAGAGTCACTGGACACCAGAATCCTATTGGTAGTATGTGCGTAGGTTTGTTGGACACTTAGAGAGTGTTAGATTGATCTAAAGTTTGAATCTTTATTATGCATTGATGTTCATATACTCTTGTTGATGCATTTTATATGAATTCTACTTCGTTCATATCATTGCATCAATATGTAGCTAATTCAAATATTAGATTTAAATTGTTCTGTTACGATCAGTGGGCTATGATCGAAATTTCTTCACTGATAGACTCATGACATCATGCTTTTGAGGTTTAAGTTTGTGGTTGATCTAAAGTTTCTAAAATTTTATGGTATATATTAGTCATTTATATTTTTAGTCTAGTTCTTTGCTATTATAATAATCGAATTATTTGCCTTTACATTCCAGTTTGATTGGTAGTTTCTTTTGCTAAGTACAAGAATTTATTCATGTTAAAAATAATCAATTTTTAATTGAGTTATTTAATTATTAATCATCATTTGATTCAGTTATCATCAATATATCTTGGTAAATGATAGATTTCTCAAAGAGCAATTGATTTGATAGTGTTATGTTGAAAATGTAGTCGCCGGAATATGTGTTTGGTAGTGTATGTCTCATATTTAAGGGAAAAAATGATAAATAACCTAAAAACCGACAAAAACTGAATCAAACCGAATCGATAAAAAAATGACATAATTGGTTTGGTTTTGTTGCAATATTTGAAATCTCGGCTTACTTGCTTTGGTTTCTTTTTTTAGGGAAAACCGACCTAAACCGACCACGAACAGCCCTAGCTTGGGGGGGGGGGGGGTGGAGTTTTTTTCATCGCGAATGAGATGGCATGTACATGAACGCGAAGCCTTGAGGGGTTGCCCTTTACGAACGCGTGCATCCTTTCGCGAATGCGTAAGGTTGAGGACCTGGGGAGGGGGGTCAGTGATTTACACTACGCGAACGCGAGCACTAGCTCGCGAACGGGAAGACCTGGGGGAGCAGCCTTCGTGAAGTGAACTCGCGAACACTTAGGTCATTTAGGCCGCTGTGTATCGCGAACGCGGCAGGCCCTTCACAAACGCGAAGAGGGCCTGACGCCCAGACCTTAAATATTTCCAAACACAAGATTTCACCCATTTTTCACCATCTTTTCATTAGAGCTCGGCCTAGAGGCAATTTGGAAGAGAAAATTCATCATCCTTTCATAGGTTAGTATACTTTAACTTATTTTCTTCCATTTCTATCATTACCCTTTAATTTCTAGCCTTAATCTTTGTTCTTTCATGATAGAAAATTAGGGATTTGGGAAGAAATGGGGGGGTTTCTGTAAATTTCGGACTTAGACCTCAAATTGGGGTTGGATTTCGAAACTATTTACATAATCGGGTTCGGGGTGAATGGGTAAATGAGTTTTAGTCTGAATCTAGGGTTTTGACCAAGCGGGCTCGGGATTTACTTTTGTTGATTTTTGGATAAAAGTGTAAAAGTCTTAACTTTATGTATTGTAAATTAATACCCTAGCATTATTTGATGTTATTGAGTCGATTTTGGTTAGATTTGTTTGGTTTGGAGGCGGATTTTAGAGGAAAGGCCCCAGTAGAGCTTTGATTTGCTTGCAGAGCGAGGTAAGTGTTGGGTTTAACCTTGATTTGAGGGAATTAGGAACCCTTGAGCTATGTGTTATGTGAAATTCATGTGTAGCGGCGTATATGCGAGGTGACGAGTGTATATACGCCGCCAAAATACTTGTTTCCCTGCTTTCCGTATTTCCTTAATTGTTTCATTCCATATCTTAACTGTTATATGCTTTAAATGCTTCCTGTCTTTACTTGTTACTTGTCAATTATTATTCTAGTGTTAAAAATGTTAGATTGTCTCATGCTTCCATGATTGAATGTTACTTGCCTTAATTGACTTACATGCACCCTTTAACTGTCATCTACTTGACTTATCTTAGTGCTTAATATTAATTATATTGAATTATCAATTTGGCACGAGACTTCCGTCCTAGTTCTGCTCCATATTCGTTAATTGTAGAGATTCTTGTGATTTGAGTTGTTAAATTTCTTGCACATATTGATTTATTTATATTGATATGGTGGAATCGGGTTGCGCACCGCAACAGGTGAAATAAGGGTGGATTGATTTGGTAAAATAAGGGTGAATTTATATTGATATGGTGGGATCGGGTTGCGCGCTGCAACAAATGAAATAAGGATGGATTGATATGGTGAAATAAGGGTGATTATAATATTGATTATGACTATATGGTAGGATCGGGTTTGGTGCCGCAACATATATTTACTCATTATTATATATATATATATATATATACACACACACACTTCTTGTGTATATTTTGGAGTCGGTCCCAGCGGAGGTCAGTAGATTGCTCGGGTTGATTATTAGTGTGGAGACTTGAGGTACAGCTGCTCGGCGTTCGCATCCCTAAATTCCCTTCCTCGTATATCTTAACTGTGTATTTTTTTTTCTCTTTCAGACAGCTTTACTTTTATTCGGATCTTTATTGGTAGTATTCTAGTAGCTCGTGCACTTGTGACACCAAATTCGGGGCAGTATTAGATATTTCAGTTATTATGTTTTTCCGCCTTTTACTTCAGAATTTATTTCAGTTATTTTGATTTCTTTATTATTATTTAATTTGAACTGTTAAAATTGGATAAACTGTTCTAACGTTGGCTTGCCTGGCAAGTGAAATGTTAGGCTCTATCACGGTCCCAATAGTGAGATTTTTGTATCGTGACAAGTTAGTATTAGAGCACTAGCTTGCCTAGGTCTCACGAGTCACGAGCAAGCTTAGTAGAGTCTGGATGAAAAATGTCACTTCCTTATCACTCTGTGCGATTTTATTCTATAATTGATGATTGAACTCTTCTATTCTTGTTCTCTCGCAGATGACGAGAACACACACTACATCTACGACCGGACATGAGCCGGAGCCCCCTATGGCAGATATGACTAGGGGCAAAGGTCAAGGCCGAGGTCGCGCCAGAGGTCGAGGCAGAGGCAGAGCTCAGCCTAGAGCTCGAGCACCAGCACCAGCAGTGGAGCCTAGGTAGATTTTGACGAGGAGGTTCCAGCCCAGACTATACTTGTGGGACCAGTTCAGGTTCCGGAGGGGTTCATAGCCACTCTAGTGCTTCAGGACACTCTAGTCCGTTTGGTGGATTTTATTGAGAGTGTGGCCCAGATCGGTATCTTTTTGGTGGCACTAGCCGCCTCTCGGGATGGGGGAGGAGCACATACTCCCGCTACTCACACTCCGGAGTAGGTGGCTTCCCAGTTTCAGACTCCAGTAGCCCCGATAGTTGGGGTAATTTAGCCAGTTGTTGCGGCACAGGCCGATGATAGGCCCGCTTTGTCTTCTAAGGCTATGTTGAGGTTGGATAAGTTCGCCAAGATCTTTTCTTTTCATATTAGTGGCGCACCTTATGAGGACCCACAGGATTTTCTGGACCACTGCCACGAGGTGATGCAGAACATGGGTATAGTTGAGACCAATGAGGTCGATTTTGCCACGTTTTAGATGGTTGGTTCTTCCCATAGATGGTATAGGGATTATATGTTGACTAGACCAGCTGGGTCGCATGCACTTACCCGAGACCAGTTCTCACAGCTATTTCTGGAGAAGTTCATCCTTGTTACCCTAAGAGAGAAGTATCGCAGGCATATTGAGCGACTTCAGCCGGGTGGTATGATTGTTACCCAGTACGAGATTCGATTCGTGGATTTAGATCACCATGCCACTATCTTGCTTCCTATTGAGAAGAAATAAGTGAGGAGATTTATTGATGGGCTCACTTACACTCTCAGGCTTCAGATGGACAAGGATACATGGAGTGATATTTCCTTCCAGACAATCGTTGATATTTCCAGACGGATCGAGTTGGTTTGTGCTCAGGAAAGGGGGCCGGTGTCACATAAGAGGCCCCGTCATTCTGGTAGTTTTAGCGGTGCCTCATCTGGAGGAAGGGGTGCTTTTGGTAGAGGCTATCCTCCCAGGCCATTTCATTCAGTTCTTTAGGCATCTCACAGTACTTCTAAGGCTCGTGGTCCTTATGTTCCTTATTCTGGGCAGCCAACCTACAGTGCACTATCAGCTACTATCAGTGTGCCTCCGATTCAGATCTATCACCGTGGTTATCCACCTCGTTCGGGTCAGCTTCAATTCCAGCAGCCATAACAGCGGGATGGGTGTTTTGAGTATGGTGGTTTTGGGCACATCCGGAGGTCATGTCCGAGATTATTGGAGGTAAGCCACAACAGATTTCTCGTGCCATGGTTCTGGCACTGGTTGCTCTACCGCCCGCTCAGCCACCTAGGGGCAGGGGTCAAGTAGCCAAAGGTGGGGGTTAGGCCATTAGAGGTGGAGGTCAGGCTGTTAGAGGTGGAGGCCAACCAGCTAGAGTCCGTCCCAGAGATGTAGTTCAGAGTGGTGGGGCCCAACCCCAATGCTATGCTTTCCCAGCTAGGCCTGAGGCCGAGTCATCTGACGCCGTTATCACAGGTATTGTTCCCGCTTGCTATAGAGATGCTTCGGTTCTATTTGATCTGGGATCTACTTACTCCTATGTGTCATCCTATTTTGCTGCTTATCTGGTTGTTCCCCGTGATTCTTTGACTGCTCATGTGTATGTGTCCACACTTGTGGGAGATTCTATTGTTGTAGATCGTGTCTATCGCTTATGTGTGGTTACTATTGAGAGTTTTGAGACTAGTGTAGACCTTTTACTTCTTGATATGGTAGATTTTGATGTCATCCTGGGTATAGATTGGTTGTCACCTTTTCATGCTATATTGGATTGTCACACCAAGACGATGACCTTAGCTATGCCGGGGGTTGCCTTGATTAGAGTGGAGGGGGACTCCCGACCATTCTACCAGCAGAGTTATTTCTTATGTGAAGGCTCGACGTATGGTCGAGAAGGGTGTCTAGCTTACTTGGCCTATGTCCATGACTCTAGTGCGGAGGTTCCATCCATGGAATCAGTACCAGTTGTTTGTGAGTTTCCCGAGGTATTTCCTACAGACCTGCCAAGGATGCCACCCGACAGGGATATTGACTTCTGTATTAATTTGGTTCCGGGTACTCAACCTATTTCTATTCTGCCATACTGTATGTCCCCGCCGGAGTTGAAGGAGTTGAAGGAGCAGTTACAAGATTTTCTTGATAAGGGCTTCATTAGACCTAGTGTCTCGCCCTGGGGTGCGCCTGTATTATTCGTGAAGAAGAAGGATGGGTCAATGAGGATGTGTATAGATTATCGACAGTTGAACAAAGTCACTATCAAGAACAAGTATCCATTACCGAGGATTGGTGACTTATTTGATCAGCTTCAGGGTGAAAAGGTGTTTTCGAAGATTGATTTGAGGTCTGACTACCATTAGTTGAGGATTAGAGAATCTGGTGTCCCTAAGACAACTTTTCAAACTCGGTATGGGCACTATGAGTTCCTAATGATGTTATTTGGTTTGAATAATTCCCCAGCAGCATTTATAGATTTGATGAACAGGGTGTTCAAGCCCTACCTGGATTCTTTTGTGATTATATTCATTGATGATATCTTGATCTACTCCTGCAGTCGAGAGGACCATGAGCAGAATCTTCGGATTGTACTTCAGACTCTGAGAGATAGCAAGTTATATGTCAAGTTTTCAAAGTGTGAGTTTTGGTTAGACTAAGTTGCCCTTTTGGGACATGTTGTATCGGCAGAGGGCATAAAGGTGGATCCTAAGAAGATTGGGGCAGTTCAGAACTGGCCTAGACCTACTTCAGCTACAGAGATCCGGAGCTTCCTTGGTTTGGCGGGTTATTATCGCCGGTTCTGGAGGGGTTCTCATCTATAGCATCTCTATTGACCAGATTAACCTAGAAGGGTGACCCGTTCAGATGGTCGAATGAGTGTGAGTTGAGCTTTCATAAGCTCAAGACTACTTTGACTACGACGCCAGTGTTGGTGTTGCCCACCGATTCAGGATCTTACACGGTATATTGTGATGCATCTCGTATTGGGATCGGTACGGTATTGATGTAGGATGGCAGGGGGATTGCATACGTGTCGCGGCAGTCGAAGGTTCATGAGAAGAATTATCTTGTTCATGACTTGCAGTTGGCAACCATTATTCATGCGCTGAAGATTTGGAGGCACTATCTTTATGGTGTGTCGTGTGAGGTATTCATGGACCATTGAAGTCCTCAATATTTGTTCAAACAAAAAGATCTCAATTTGAGGCAGAGGAAGTGGTTGGAGCTATTGAAAAACTATGATATCACCATTTTATATCATCCCGGGAAGGCTAATGTGGTGGCCGACGCCTTGAGTAGAAAGGCTATGAGTATAGGCATCCTTGCGTACATTCCAGTTGGTGAGAGGTCGCTTGGTGTAGATGTTCAAGCTTGGGCCAATCAGTTTGTGAGGTTAGATGTTTCAGAGCCCAATCGTGTTTTAGCTTGCACAGTCGCTTGGTCTTCCTTGTATGAACGCATCAGAGAGCGTCAGTATGATGATCCTCATTTTCTTGTCCTTAAGGACACGGTGCAGCACGGTGGTGCCAAGCAGGTTACGGTTGTAGATGATGGGGTTTTGAGGATGTAGGGTCGTATTTGTGTGCCCAATGTGGATGGGCTTCGTGAGTTGATCCTTGTAGAGCACCATAGTTCCCGATATTCTATTCATCCGGGTGCCGCCAAGATGTATCAGGACTTGCGGAAACATTATTGGTAGAGGAGGATGAAGAAGGATATAGTTGCATATGTAGCTCGATGTCTAAATTGTCAGCAAGTTAAGTACAAGCATCATAGGCCTGGTGGTTTGCTTCAGAAGTTAGAGATTCCTGAGTGGAAGTGGGAGCGTATCACTATGGATTTCGTTGTTGGACTCCCATGGACTTAGAGGAAGTTTTACACGGTGTGAGTCATTGTGGACAGGCTGACCAAGTCGGCATATTTCATCCTAGTGGCATTTACCTATTCTTCAGAGCGGTTAACTGAGATCTAAATCCGCGAGATCGTCCGTCTTCATGGTGTGCCAGTGTCTATCATTTCTGATCGAGGTATGCAGTTCACTTCGCACTTTTGGAGGGTACTACAACGTGTGTTGGGCACGCATATTGAGTTGAGCATAGCATTTCATCCCCAGACAAACGGACAGTCCGAATGCACTAGATATTGGAGGACATGTTTCGCGCTTGTGTTATGGATTTCGGGGGTTCTTGGGACCAGTTCTTTCCACTTGCGGAGTTTGCCTACAACAACAGCAACCAGTCGAGCATTCAGATGGCTCCCTGTGAGGCATTATACGGGAGGCGGTTGTAACGACCTGGTTGGTCGTTTTGAGAGTTATAGCCCTGATCTCCTGTTTACTGCCTTCCCCATATCTTTTTCTGCTTATGTGACTTGTCGGGGGATTGTTGTTGTGGTTTCAGAGTGAATTGGAACACTTAGTCCCTAAACGGAAGCTTAAATCTTAGGATTTTTGACTGTAGTTGGAATTGTGTGAAGACGACTCCGGAATGGCGTTTCGTCAGTTCTGTTAGCTCCGTTGGGTAATTTTGGACTTAGGGGCGTGTCCAGATTGTGTTTTGTAGGTCTGTAGCCCATTTAGGCTTGAATTGGCGAAAGTAAAATTTTTGGAGATTTTGATCGGTAGTGGACTTTTTGCTATCGGGGTCGGATTCCGATTCCGGAATTTAGAGTATGTCTATAATGTCAATTATGACTTGTGTTCAAATTTTGAGGTCAATCGGACGTGATTTGATATGTTTCGGCATCGGTTGTAGAAGTTGAAGTTTCAAAGTTCATTAAGTGTGAATAGGAGGGTGATTCGTGTTTTTAGCATTATTTGATGTGATTTGAAGGCTCGAATAAGTTCGTGTGGTGTTTTAGGACTTGTAGGTATGTTTGGTTGAGGTCCCGAGGGCCTCGGATTGATTTCGGGTGGTTAATGGATCATTTTAAACTTAGGAAAGATTGCAGATTTCTGGTGTTCTTCAGCTCTTGTTTCCTTTTTTGCGTTAGCGAGGGGAGTCTCGCGTTCGCGACGATGAACTGGAGGCAGGCGAGATTTTGTGCTTCGCATTTGCAATGGAGGTCTCGCGTTCGCGAAGCACTGAGGTACTTGGTCTACGCATTCGCGATGGGGGTCCCGCGTTCGCGTAGAGGTATTGGCCAACTGGGTCCCCAAGCCCTTTTTGCCTACGCGTTCGCGACGTTGGTCCCGCGTTCGCGTAGGGTCAAGCTGAGTGGTCTTCGCGTTCGCGACAAGGGCATCACATTCGCGATGGAGGATTTTGGGCTGAAGTAAACTTGTGCTTCGCGAACGCGAGGCTATGGCCGCATTCGCGAAGAAGGAAATGCCTAGGCAGTATTAAAGTTTCCAAAAATAAGGGTTAGCCATTTTTATCAAAACTTGGGTTAGAGAGCTCGAATTTGGACGAGATTTTGAGGGATTTTTAGAGTCATCGATTGGGTAATGATTCTTCACTTGTTTTTGGTTTTATCCCACTAACCTATCACTAATTTCATCTTTTAATTTCGGATTTGGGTGGAAAATTTGGGGAAAATGGGAAGAAGTTCTTCAACTAAGATTTTGTTATCGGATTTGGATAATTTTGGTACGAGTGAACTCATGAGTGAATGGGTGTTCATATTTTGTGACTTTTACCGGATTCCGAGACATGGGCCCTGGGAGGCATTTTAGGGCGATTTTCTAAATGCTTGTTAAAGTCTTGATTTCATTAATTAAACTAGTCTATTATAGTTGTATTTATGGTATGAAATTGTTTTTGAAAAGATTTGGGCCATTCGGAGTCGGATAATCGAGGAAAGGGCATTCTTACTGATTGATTGAGCTTGGTTAGTGGCTTGCCTAACCTTGTGTGGGGGAAATACCCTTAGGATTTTGTACTGTTGTGATATGTGAGCGCCGTGTACGTGAGGTGACGAGTACGTACACGGGCTATTTGTTGTAAACTAGATTTATTTTACTCAGTAGTAACCTGTTTTCCCTTTAATTTGAGTTATTCCATTTAAATGAGTACTAGTCTGTTTTCATTCTTAATTGAGCTATTCCAATAGGTGTAGTTATCCTGTTTAGTCTAATATCGCATGTCTACGTGCTTTAACTGTTTATTTGAACTTTGTGAAGCATGCCTAGTTGATTTCCTGCTTTTCCTTGTTCTTTATCAGTATAACTATATAAATCTTGCTGTTAACTGTCGTATTTATCGGTTTGAGTTGTGTGTTTCCTTTTGAGACTATGAGGCGGTACCTCGGGAGTTCTCCCTGCATATTTACTTTTGAGATTACGAGGCAGTTCCTTGGGAGTTCTCCCTGCATATTTATTTTTGAGACTACGAGGCGGTTCCTCGGGAGTTCTCCCTGTATATTTGCTTTTGAGACTACGAGGCGGTACCTCGGGAGTTCTCCCTGCACATTTACTTTTGAGACTACGAGGCGGTACCTCGGGAGATCTCTTTGCTTCTTTACTTCGGGACTACGAGATGGTATCTCGGGAGATTTCTTTGCTTCTTTGCTTCTTTGCTTCTTTGCTTCTTTACTTCGGGACTACGAGACGGTATCTCGGGAGATCCCTTGTTGTTTACCCCTGTGTTGTACTGCTATTTTTGTTGTGTTTTCCTTTTGTTAAATTTTATTCTCTTAAAATACTGTTATATTCCCCTACTTTATTTATTATATACTAGTGAGCCTGACCTGACCTCGTCACTACTCGACCGAGGTTAGGCTTGGCATTTACTGGGTACCGTTGTGGTGTATTCATGCTACTCTTCTGCACATATTTTTGTGTGCAGATCGAGGTACTTATTATCAGCCCCGCTATTAGCTGAGACTGCTTACTGCTCTACGGAGACTTCAAGGTATAATTGTCGCGTCCGCAGACCTAGGAGCCCCCCTCTATTCTCCCCTATGTCAAACACTTCTTGTATTCCTTTTATTAGACTTTGGTGTATAGAGATGCTATTTTCCTTCTGTAGCTTGTGACTTACGATGTTTCGGGTTTTGGGAAGATTGTGTATTTATAGAGTATTGGTTATTGTACACGTCGAGCGGCATTGTTACTAGTTATTCAGTTATCCACTGGTGTTAATTGCCATGTTTTACTTTTGTTTTGTTATTTTTCGCAATTTGTTAGGCTTACCTAGTCGTAGAGACTAGGTGCCGTAATGACGTTATACGGAGGGAGTTTGGGTCGTGACAAGTTGGTATCAGAGCTCTAGGTTCATAGGTGTCTTGAGTCACAAGCCGATTTATTAGCGTCTCGCGGATCAGTACGAAGATGTCCGTACTTATCTTCGCGAGGCTATGGAACTGTTAGGAAAACAATTACACTCCTTGATTCCTTGTTGTGAGAAAATTGTTGACTTCAAAATTCTAAACTTCTGTATACTATTCTCTCACCAATGGTGAGGACACGTACAGGCGGATCTGATGACCAGGCACCCGCACCCCCTGCTAGAGCTGCGAGTGGTCGGGGCCGGGGTAGAGGCCGAGGACGTCCACGCAGTGCAGCCAGAGCACTCGCACGAGCTGCTATAGAGGAGCCCCTAGTAGCTCCAGCTGGAGGGCAGGCACATGAGGTACATGTTGTTGCACCAGCCCTCTAGGAGACTCTAGCTCAGTTTCTGAGCATGTTCAGCACCTTAGGTCAGACTGGATTGATTCCACTTGCTCCTGCCACATCTCAGGCCGGGGGAGGAGCACAGACTCCCTTCGCCGGTACTCTAGAGCAGCGGGTTCAGGTCGACCATGTTTCAGAAATTATACTGATGCAGCCAGTAGCTCCAGCTCAGCCCGAGGTTAGGGCAGTAGTTTCTGAGGTGGAGAAGCTTAGACTTGAAAGGTACAAGAAGTACCACCCTCTTACCTTTAGGGTATTGGCGTTAGAGGATGCCCAGGGTTTTCTGGAGGAGTGTCATTGTATTTTCCGTACTATGGGTGTAGCGGAGTCGAGTGGGGTTTCTTTTACTGCATTCCAGCTTAGAGGAGCAGCCTATCAGTGGTGGTATGAGTTGAGTAGTCCGGCTTAGGCAGCTTCACTTATATGGACTCAATTCTCGGTCATGTTTTTGAGGGAGCATGTCCCTCAGAGCCTCAGGGACGCATGGAATGGAAGCAGATCACTATAGATTTTGTTGTTGGGCTTCCGCGTACTCAGCAGAAGTTTGATGCAGTTTGGGTGATTGTGGATAGACTGGCCAAGTCAGCTCATTTCATTCCTTTGATGACTACCTATTTTTCTGAGCAGTTGGCTCGAATTTATATCTGCGAGATTGTCAGGCTTCATGGCGTACCGGTATCTATCATCTCTGACTGGGGTACGTAGTTTACATCACGGTTCTGGAGGGCTGTACAGTAGGAGTTGGGTACTCGGGTTGAGTTGAGCACAGAATTTCACCCTCAGGAGGATGGACAGTCCGAGCGAACTATTAAGATATTAGAGGATATGCTTCGTGCGTGTGTGATAGATTTTGGAGGTTCTTGGGATCAGTTCTTACCATTTTTGGAGTTTGCCTACAACAACAATTATCAGTCGAGCATCCAGATGGTACCGTATGAGGCTCTGTATGGTAGGCTGTGTCGGTCTCCAGTGGGTTGGTTCGATCTGGGCGAGACTAGATTATTGGGTACAAACTTGGTTTAGGATGCCCTAGATAAGGTGAAGGTGATTCAGGATCGACTTCGCACAACCCAGTCCAGACAGAAGAGTTATGCGGATCGGAAGGTTCGTGATGTTGCATTTTTGGTTGGAGAGCGGGTCTTGCTCCGGGTTTCGCCTATGAAGGGCATTATGAGGTTCGAGAAGAAGGGCAAGCTGAGCCCAAAGTTCATTGGTCCATTTGAGGTGTTGCGGCTAGTTGGAGAGGTTGCTTATGAGCTTGCCTTACCTCCCAGTCTAGCAGGAGTTCATCCGGTATTCCATGTTTCTATGCTCCGAAAGTATCATGGTGATCCGTCTCATGTGCTGGATTTCAGCTCAGTCCAGTTGGACAAGGATCTATCTTATGTTGAGGAGCTAGTGGCTATTTTGGACATGCAGGTTCGAAAGATGAGGTCAAAGAACATTTCTTCAGTGGAGGGGTCAGCCGGTCGAGGAGGCAACTTGGGAGACCGAGCATGATATGCTCAACCGTTATCCTCATCTTTTCACCGCTTCAGGTATGTCTCTATACTCATTCGAAGACGAACGATTATATTAAGAGGGGGAGGATGTAACGATCCGGTCGGTCGTTTTGAGAGTTATAGCCCCAATCCCCTGTTTACTGCCTCCCCCGTATCTTTTTCTGCTTATGTGACTTGCCGGGGGTTGTTGTTGTGGTTTTAGAGTGAATTGGGACACTTAGTCCCTAAACGGAAGCTTAAGTCTTAGAATTTTTGACTGTAGTTAGAACTATGTGAAGACAACTTAGGAATGGAGTTTTGTCGGTTCCGTTAGTTCCGTTGGGTGATTTTGGACTTAGGGGCATGTCTGGATTATATTTTGTAGGTTTGTAGCTGATTTAGGCTTGAATTGGCGAAAGTCAAATTTTTGAAGATTTTGATCGGTAGTGAACTTTTTAATATCAAGGTCGGATTCCGATTTCGGAAGTTGGAGTAGGTCCGTAATGTCAATTATGACTTGTGTGCAAATTTTGAGGTCAATCGGACGTGATTTGGTATATTTTGGCATCGGTTGTAGAAGTTGAAGTTTCAAAGTTCATTAAGTTTGAATGGGATGGTGATTCATGTTTTTAGCGTTGATATGATTTGAAGGTTCGACTATGTTCGTGTGGTGTTTTAGGACTTGTAGGTATATTTGGTTGAGGTCCCGGGGGCCTCGAGTTGATTTCGGGTGGTTAACTGATCATTTTGGACTTAGGAGAGATTGCAGATTTTTGGTGTTCTTCAGTTCTGGTTTCCTTCTTCGCGTTCGCGAGGGAAGTCTCGTGTTCGCGACGAGGAACTGGAGGCATACATATGTGCAGTTATTCTGTTTAGTCTAATATCGCATGTCTACGTGCTTTAACTACTTTTTTGAACTCTGTGGAGTATGCCTAGTTGATTTCCTGCTTTTCCTTGTTCTTTATCAGTATAACTATAGAAATCTTGCTGTTAACTGTCGTATTTATCGGTTTGAGATGTGTATTTCCTTTTGAGACTACGAGGCGGTACCTTGGGAGTTCTCCCTGCATATTTACTTTTGAGACTACGAGGCGGTTCCTCGGGAGTTCTCCTTGCATATTTGCTTTTGAGACTACGAGGCAGTACCTCGGGAGTTCTCCCTGCACATTTACTTTTGAGACTACGAGGCGGTACCTCGGGAGATCTCTTTGCTTCTTTACTTCGGGACTACAAGACGGTATCTCGAGAAATCCCCTGTTGTTTACCCCTGTGTTGTATTGCTATTTTTGTTGTGCTTTCCTTTTGTTAAATTCTAGTCTCTTATAATACTGTTATATTCCCCTGCTTTATTTATTATATACTAGTGGGCTGACCTGACCTCGTCACTACTCGACCGAGGTTAGGCTTGGCACTTACTGGGTACCGTTATGGTGTACTCATGCTACTCTTCTACACATGTTTTTGTGTGCAGATCCAGGTACTTTTTATCAGCCCCGCTATTAGTTAAGAGTGCTTGCTGCTGTACGGAGACTTCAAGGTACATCTGTCGCGTCCGCAGACCTAGGAGTCCCCCTCTATTCTCCCCTATGTCAAACACTTCCTGTATTCCTTTTATTAGACTTTGGTGTATAGAGATGCTATTTTCCTTCTGTAGCTTGTGACTTATGATGTTCCGGGGTTTGGGAAGATTGTGTATTTATAGAGTATTGGTTATTGTACATGTCGAGCGGCATTGTTAGTAGTTATTCAGTTATCCACTGTTGTTAGTTGCCAAGTTTTACTTTCGTTTTGTTATTTTCCGCAATTTGTTAGGCTTACCTAGTCATAAAGACTAGGTGCCATCACGACGTTATACGAAGGGAGTTTGGGTCGTGACAACGGTGTCGTTTTCCAGTTGGAAGGCTCGAGCCTGGGGAGGCTCGGTTGTTGAGTACAAATTTGGTACAGGATGCCTTGAATAAGGTTAAGATTATTCAAGATCGACTTTGCACCGCTCAGTCTAGGTAGAAGAGTTATGCCGACCGTAGAATTCATGATATTGCATTCATGGTCGGAGAGAGGGTGTTGCTCCGATTTTCACCCATGAAGGGTGTGATGAGGTTCGAAAAGAAGGGCAAGTTGAGCCCTAGGCATATCAGACCCTTCGAGATTCTTTGGAGAGTGGGAGAGGTGGCCTATAAGCTCGTATTGCCACCCAGTGTATCAGCAGTCCATCCGGTGTTTCATGTGTCCATACTCCGGATGTATCATGGTGATCCGTCCCATGTGTTAGATTTCCCCTCAGTCCAATTGGACAAGGATTTGACTTATGAGGAGGAGCTGGTGGCTATTCTAGCCCGGCAGGTCCGACAGTTGAGGTCTAAAAGTTATCCTTCAGTTTGAGTGTAGTGGAGAGGTCAGTTGATCGAGGCAACCACTTGGGACTCCGAGTCGGATATGCGAAGTAGATATCCACACCTTTTCACCAATCCAGGTACTTTTCTATGTCCGTTCGAGGAAAAACGTTTATTTTAGAGGTGGAGAATGTGATGACCCGATAGGTCATTTATAGTTTTAACCTTCATTTCTGTATTTTAAAACCTCGATCAGCTCCGTTAATCCTTTCTTGATTTGTGTGCGCAGTCTGTATCTTTTTTCGAAAGGGTTTTATGTGAAAATTTGACTAAAATGTGAAATCGTGCTTTAAAACTCATTTGAGTTGACTTCGGTTAATGTTTTGAGCAAACGGACCCGTATAAGTATTTCGACGGTCCTAGTGGATCCGTATCGTGATTTGGGACTTGGGCGTATGCCCGGAATCGAATTCGAAAGTCCCTAACTCGAATTATCGCAATTTATTGAAAACTAGAAGCTTAAAAGTTTAAAGAATTAATAAGTTTGACCGTAGTTTGACTTTGTTGCTGCCGGGTCCAAATTTTAGTTTCGGAACTTGGTATAGGTTTATTAATATATTTATGACTTGTATGAAAAATTTGGTGCAAAACGGAGTTGATTTGAAATAATTCGGACGTACGTTTGAAAAATTAAAAGTTCTTAAGTTTCATTGAAAATTTCATTCGTTTTGGTGTCTGATTCTTAGTTCTAGGTGTCATTTTGGTGTTTTGATTGCGCGAGTATTTTTGGACTTGTGTGAATGTTTGATGTGGTTCCCGAGTGGCTCGGATGTGTTTCGGATGGGCAACGAATGTTTTTGAACATAAGAAAATTTCTGGTTTTGGCTTGTGTTGTCATATGGTGTTTTCTTCTTCGCGATCGCGAAGATACTCCCGTGATCGCGAAGTGTAATATGGGCTGGAGGAGTTTTTCTTCATCGCGAACGCGATGGAATGTACGCTAACGCGAAGCCTTGGGGGTTGCCCTTCGCGAACGCGTGCAGGCTTTTGCGAACGCGTACGGTTGAGGACCTGGGGAGGGGGGATCAGTGATTTGCTCTACGCGAACGCGAGCACTGGCTCGCGAACACGAAGGCCTGGGGGAGCAACCTTCGCGAACGTGTGAGTGAACTTGCGAACACGTAGGCCATTTGGGCCGCTGTGTATCGCAAACGCAGCAGACCCTTCGCGAACGCAAAGAAGGCCTGACGCCCAGACCTTAAATATTTCCAAACACGGGATTTCACCCATTTTTCACTACCTTTTCATTAGAGCTCGGCCTAAAGGCAATTTGGAAGAGAAAATTCATCATCCTTTTATAGGTTAGTATACTTTAACTTATTTTCTTCCATTTCTATCATCACCCATTAATTTCTAGCCTTAATCTTTGTTCTTTCATGGTAGAAAATTAGGGATTTGGGAAGAATTGGTTTTTTTTTTTTTTTTTTTGTAAATTTTGGATTTAGACCTCAAATTCGGGTCGGATTTCGAAACTAATTACATAATCGGGCTCAGGGTGAATGGGTTAATGGGTTTTGGTTCAAATCTCGAGTTTTGACCAAGCGGATCCGAAGCTGACTTTTGTTGACTTTTGGGGAAAAGTGTAAATATCTTAATTTTATGTATTTTAATTTAATTCCCTAGCATTATTTGATGTTATTGAGTCGAATTTGGTTAGATTCGATTGGTTTGGAGGCGAATTTTAGAGGAAAAGCCCCGATAGAGCTTTGATTTGCTTGCGGAGCGAGGTAAGTGTTGGGTTTAACCTTGATTTGAGGGAATTAGGAACCCTTGAGCTATGTGCTATGTGAAATTCATGTATAGCGGCGTATATGCGAGGTGACAAGTGTATATACGCTGCCAAAATACTTGTTTCCCTGCTTTCCGTATTTCATTAATTATTTCATTCCATGTCTTAACTGTTACATGGTTTAATGCTTCCCTCCCTTTATTGTTACTTGTCAATTATTATTCTAGTGTTAAAAATGATAGATTCTCCCATGCTCCCATGATTGACTATTACTTTACTTAATTGATGTACTTGCACCTTTTAATTTTCATTTACTTGACTTGTCTTAGTGCTTAATATTAATTATAGTGAATTTACAATTTCGCACGAGACTTCCTTCCTGGTTCTGCTCCATATTCGTTAATCGTAGAGATTCTTGTGATTTGAGTTGTTAAATTGCTTGCACACAAGGATTTATTTATATTGATATGGTGTGATCGAGTTGCGCGCCGCAACATGTGGAATAAGGGTGGATTGATTTGGTGAAATAAGGGTGAATTTATATTGATATGGTGGGATCGGATTGAGCACCGCAACAGGTAAAATAAGGGTGGATTGATATGATGAAATAAAAGTGATTACGATATTGATTTTTACTATATGGTGGGATCGGACTACGCGTCGCAACATATATTTACTCATTATTATTGATATACTATATGAGTTAACTATTTTGATTCTAATGCAGCTTTACTTTACATTGCAACTAAGAAACAAGAATATTTCATGAGATGTACAGTTAAAATTGTGCTATGCGAAAAGAACAAAGACAAGATTAGACATAAAAACCCCACGATGGCAAATATGTACATCGGCTGATATCTCCAAATTGTGAAAAAGTCACCTTCGATCTTATGGTATCTTGAAAAATCACTCAACATGGGTGTGTTAGCCATGAACTTAATTAAAGAAAATATCGCCTTCAATCACCTCTTGTGCAATTGTATGTAGCCAAGGCAATATGTTTCACTCTATAAACTTCCAGAGTCCACTTTTTCCCCTTCTACGTTTATACCTGCTGAAATTAACTCCCTTCTCTTTCTGCTGATGCGGCTTGTGGGTAGGAAAGTGCTAACATTTTCTGTTTCACCATGTATAACTACAACTTATGCCTGCACCCTTGACTCGACATGTATGTATTGCAAACTGACATGATCTTTATGATATATCTCCTCTCTCTACAACTTTCAAACTCAAGAGTCAAGAAGAAACATAATGAAAATACTGGCTTCAATTAGAGCCTTGAACAAGTTCTACAAAGGTAATTGTGAACCTGACAATTTTGAAAGATTGAAACTTCAAGAGAAGGGGATTATGTAGGATATGTTATATTTACAGGAAACTTTTGTCCTAAAAAATGATTCAAAATTACTTAGCAGAAAGATATACTCTTTACATCAAAGCAATATACAAAAGTAGAATTTAGTATAAATTTCAAAACAATATAAAGTGACGAAACACTTATGGAATAAGAAAAATGTGACATTATAAACAGATTGCTTTACGCTGGAGCATCAATACCTTTTTATGTTAAGAAAGCTAAATATGTGAAGCAAGAAATTTTGATCCATTCTTATATATACCAAACATCATTAGGTAAACATAAAATTATCAAAAGGACTAAGCCTCACAAAGAGCCTTTTTGATCAAAGAAAGACATGTTTGCAGATATAAATATACATTCTTTTAGCACAAACAAAATACCACATTGCAATAGGTACTCTAATAGTTGGAGTAAAAGTGGACTATATATATATATATATATATATATATATATATATATATATATATATATATATAGTACACATATGAGATGGTTTTATCCTGTGTACTGAGTTGATGCCGTATTATTGCTTTGAAAATTCATTTACTGACTGAGAAAAGAAAGATCCGTATGTTCCTTTGACATTATTAATCTTCTCTTTCCAAAATACTATTTTTCCTGTTCCATTCATTCATTTAATTTCTTTGTACTTGCTTAAGTTTTTGGACCAAAAAGATAGTAATCATGCGAGAAGAAGGTAGATGAGAAGAGAATAAGATAGTTGAAGAAGGATTGAAGAAGCTTGATACCCATACTCCACCTTATAATGGTAATAGATACTGAGTTTGGGTCGTTTTCTTCCTTTCTGTCTTTTTATTTTTCCAATGGCCCATTAGAGGCTCCTCTTCCTTTTCGTTTAATCTCCTTGGAATTTTTAAATATCTTAATTTATCAATTTTCTTGAAATAGTGATATGAATAAATTGGTTGAAAAAATAAAGAATAGAATTCAAGAAGCAAAAGAGCTTTATGTAATAGCTTGCAATTGATCTTTCACCTTCTTTCCAGGCTTCTAGCTCAGAATTGGATGACATTCGATTCAAAACTATAAATGCAGAACTGAACTTTAAAATCAAGGAGAAAGAAGAAAATGAGATAAAATAGTAAGACTCACCAATCAGAAGTGGTAGAACACCATAAATCTCTAAGCGAGGGTAGCGGCAAAGAACTGCAACAATAACCCAGTCCCAGGAGCAACTATATTGCCATAGAGGGAAAAGCGTGTATTAAAGGATAAAAAAATGTGTATCTCCATAGCGTCCTACTCTAACTGGAGGGGGGAAAAAGGAGCACAGAGATGCTAAAACCCAGGCAAAGTGGAAGACGATGAATGGAAAAGCTCTAGAAGATTTTAGAGCCACAAAGAAAGCAAAATAGAGGAGGGGTACGTGGCAATTCTGCTTAGGGTAAAAGACGGAACCCCGTAAAAGACACCGCATACTAACTAAAGTAAAGATTAGAAAAGTTCAATATGCCCTTAGTCGACCATCTTAGCTTTTCTATGTATACCTATCTTCGTAGCAAACAAAGATTCTAATCTTCAACTAAGATTGTTCGCTATTAACCACATGATCTAACTGAAAAAGAAATGGAGAAGCAACTCACTAAATATTTGTGAAGCATGTTCCCCGGAAAGGGAGCAATGTTGTGTTAAGTTCACCACCAACAGATGTCACACACATGCCTAAAATGCAACACAAACCAACATAACCGGAAGCACATATTAATATTCTATCTTCTGAGAATTAAGCTCTTGGGTTCCTATATCTTTTTTCATAATTGAAAGCCACTATATCAGTGTAATTCTTCCGTGGAACAATGATCAATGATCTAATTATATTAATAAACCGTGTACTTCTAAATGAGTTTGGAGAAATATTAAGAAAGTAGTAGGAGGGTCTTCATCTTCACTATAAAGATGATCCACCAGAATTTAGTAAAAAGGAACTTCTTTTTACAACAATCCAGTAAAAAGAAAATTGGAATAGAAATCCAATAAGCTTCTGGATGTTTTTTTATCACTAAAGCAGAAGAAACAGAAAAAGGGAGCAATGCACAAGCATTCCCTGAACAGACGGCGAAAGGCAAAGAAAAAAGGTAATTTGCATTATTGTAAAATTCCATCTAAGCACAATCAACTCGTGTTAATTTATCCGTAAGAATTGATCTGAAATATAGAATCAATACTATTCCAAATTCCTCGAATTAGAGCACTATGCCAAATATATGATTATAATATTGAGAAATTTCAAGTAAAACAACCTCAAAGACATTCAAGAAGCAGGTATACTAAAATAAAGAATCCTCTAAAAAGAATATTACCTCTGTACATATCATAAAATATGTTCCTAGAGGTTGAACATTTAAAGAGCAGCAAATACATGAAAAAAGAGCACCATTGTTGTCGGCGAAGAACTCCAAGTTATGCTCTAAGCTCTTCTACTCACGCCTAACTCTCCAACAAAAAAGGTCAAATCAGACAGGAAAATAAATTCCTCGTACAGATTAACTGGAAAAAAAGAACAAGATTTGGACAAAAATTAAAAGAGGAGGTGACGTGAAAATTACAATACCCAGTTGAGAAGATGAAGAGAACTGGAAAGGGCATTATCTGAGAAGTCTGGAGAACTTGAACAAACAAGGAAATAAAAGAAGGTGAAGCAATTGATCTTCCTACAGGTTTGAAAGAAAATCATACTTCCTCAGTTTTAATTCCGTTTTAATAATTTGTGGTCCCGAACAAGTAAAAAAGGGGCTAAAGTATTTGTGTGGTTATAAAAGCTTCTCATTAGGGTAGAATTATAAGTTTAAGCTAAATTGTTTCTAAATTACTTTTAAATTTAAAAATAAATTATTCTTTTTAAATCGAACCAAAAAAAAAATAAGTTCACAGCGGACAGAGAATGGAGGGAGTACAGCAATTGGAATAGGGACGGAAGAAGGGAGGTGAAAGAGTTATGTTTTTTCTAGAATTGTGTCGAGTGATACTTGGAAAAAGCAACCTGGACCATTATACCCTTTATTTTATTGTTATTAAATGATAATTATACCCTTGACCAACTTGGCTCTTCAATATAGATTATATATTGTGGGCGTTTGGACATAAGAATTGTAAAATTTTAAAATGGTTGAAATTTCTTTTCTAAGTGAACTTTAGTTCAGAATTTATTTTATTTATTTTGGTTTTTTTATTATTATTTAATTTAAACTGTTAAAAATAAATAAATTATTTTAACGTTGATTTGCCTAACTAGTGAAATGTTAGGCATCATTCCGATTCTGAGATTTGGGATTTCCGGATGGTGACAAGGCAAAACGTGAAAATCAAGTTGGAAAAGTTGAAAAGTTGTAAAGCATGTAGCAGCGTCGGGCTTAAGGTGCAAAATGATCGATTTTTAATTTATGTGACACTATTGTTTTGCTAGTTTGTCCCCAAAAAATGATCCAGTCTAAATTAATAAATAGTTTTAACTTAACTTTTATTTTATTAATAATAAATTTTTTTATAGTTATACAAATATTATGATATATTAACACAAGTTTCAAAAATTTTATAAACACACAAATGCTATGACATATTTTAACACTATACTATTTCTTAAATTCTGTATCTACTCAAATAGTTTCGAATAAATTAAAATAGAGCAAATACTTTTTATCACTTTTCTCATAATGGGAATTTTTTTTTATCCACAAATATTATGATATATTATCACAAGTTTCAAAACTTTCATAAACGCATTAATACTCCAATAGTCTTTTCTAAACTTATTTCATATAAATTAAAATGGCAGGAGTACTTTTTTTTACTTTACTATATTGACATATTTAATATCCCTTCTTTCTTTTCTGTTCTTTCGTCCTTTTTAAAGATAAAGAAGTGCACTTTTCAATTTACCGGTATATCTTCATAGGGAAAACGAACAAGAAGAAAAATAGTATTTGACCTGTTAAAATTAACCACTTTTTGATTCCTTTCTAGTCGACGAGATTCGCCACTTCAAAATTCTCCAAAAACCTCAGAGTTCTGATTTCTTGTTTCCGGCGACTGCTCCGCCGCCTGCTCTCTTTTCCCGGTAATGCTCCCGCCGTAAAATTCTCCTCTCATTTACTGCTAAATTCATTATTATGTCTTTATATGTTTTTTAGATCATAAACAGTTCAGTAAACATTGAGGAAGCTTACGATCAGTTTAATTTCTTTAACCTTTTTCAGTAGAAGTTGGAACTGCGACATTTTCAGTAGAAGCTAATGTACCAGTTGGTTCAGTTAATATTGTTGATCAGTTAATTTTTTTTTTTTTTTTTTTTTTTTTGCAGTTGAAACTACAGTTTTTTTTACGATGGTGGTGTCGGACTAGCTTGCGCGGACCTCGACTATTTCACCGGATATGTGCTCCTCATGCCACCACAGGTACCGGATAACTCTATCCACCAAAACCTAGGGTGGGAAGAAATTACATAGTATTTTTCGTTTCCACTTGGATTTGAACCTGAGACCTCGTGGTTCTTCTCTCTCTTCATTGACTACTTGGCCACAGCCTTGGATGCGAAACTGCAGCTTTTTTGTAACAATCTATGAGTAGCTACACAACTCATTCCATCTGTCCATCATGTAACAATTAAGCAAACTCAACAAAATTCAAACAGAAATACCTGCCATAACCGCCGCAATCACATAGTGAGCTGCTACTCTACAAACCCGATGGTAGAAAGTAAACCATATAACTATAACTCTTCCGGGTGATACACCCATATGATGCCTTGATTTGTATAAGCAAATCTGACCCGCCGTGAATACACATCATTTACGGTCCTACCAGTAGACACCTAAACTGATTCCACATTGTTCTGACGTAGTAATAAGCCTTCCACAAGCCAACAAAGACCCATTCTAACTCTCACTTATAAACACACAACTGCGAACATATATATGCAAACCCGTTTCAACCCAGTCACCAACTACACCACTTGTGATCAGCTAGATCAGCTAAAACCTCGGGAAACCTAATGCATTGAATATACGAATCCTTAAATCTCTATAGTTTTTACTTAACTTGTCCATTATCCCGATACACAAGAATAATGCCAACAACCTCTTAAACCATACTCCTCAAATCAAGATCTCCGAGAAGGATATATTACTACACCTAAGCAGATCATAACATACCAAATACTATAATCCACAAGCTCGAACAAGCACAAATCTTCTCAAGTCACCCACCGAAGATGCCTACAACCAACTTTCTGACTATTGACCATTACAAAAGTAATAGTCTCACCTCTAGAAATCCAATCTCTAAACTCCAAAAGTTCAAGATTCCTCATCCTAATGAACATGCCTACTCAAACACAACTCTGAAGTCACGCCTGCCAGCATCTCCAAAACCCCCATCTCCACAGATCCTTCCATGCCAGGCAGCTAAAATCTGAACCTCAATGACTAACCATCACATAATTGCTGTAATGCTTAGTCGAATTATCCATAGACCCCATGTGTAAGCATCCTCTACAACACATTCCCTTTCTTGGTGATACTGAAATCTGTACTACTATGCCCCTTAAGCAACTCAAATCATCTGCGCTAACTCAGAGTTGTTTAATTTTAATCCCTTTTTTTTGTATCATGTTTATGGTTTTTAATGAGCTAATGTAGCAGCTGGTTCAGTTAATATTGTTGATCAGTTAACTTTTTCTTTTTTTTTGTAGTTGGAACTGCAACTTTTTTTCTTGCGCGGACCACGACTATTCCACTGGATATCTGCTCCTCCCACCACCATAGGTACGGATAACGTTGCCCATTAAGGCTTAGGATGTGAAGAAATCACCTAGTGTTTTTTGTTTCCGCTTGGATTTGAACATGACACCTCATGATTCTTCTCTCTCTTCATTGATCACTAAGTTTGTTAGTGATTAGTGTCGAATGCTACAATTTTATATTCTTCCATTTTATATGTATGCATAAAAGCTGATAAGGTAGTCCTTATGTGTGTGTTCGAGCCTTTTTGAAGATTCTCTAGATAATTTAATTTAAATACAGTAAAATGTTCTACAATTTGTTTTAATTGTTTATTTATTCATTTTGCCTATGACTACATTGATAGGTTTTCACAAGCTAGTGGTATAGTTGGTTCAGTTAAAGAAGTGACTCCGTCCGTCGGATGAGAAGTGAGAGATGAAGAAAGTCAAGAGAAAGCTTGGGAAGTATGAGCTTGGCAGAACTATCGGCGAAGGTGCTTTTTCCAAAGTTAAGTCCGCGCAGAACACCGAGACTGGCGAGAATGTTGCCATCAAAGTCTTGGCGAAAAGCACCATTCTCAAGAACAAAATGGTCGAGCAGGTATTGCTATATACTTTCTTTCCTTATATTAGGTCTAAGTTTGAGTTTATTGCCTTTAAAGATCAGAATTTGAGAAAGCAAAGTTTTTTCAGAATTGACAAATTAATCTTTTCAAAGCCAAGTTTAGATTCATGAATCTACTTTGTCAATCTTGAGTTAACTGCTTGATGATGTGATATATATATGCTCCTACTTGTGTGATAATGTGGAGCAGTAGTGATGATTTAGTCCACAACTATACTACTAAGTTGACACTTAACATTATAGAAGTAGTACAAGCTTCATTGCCGTGATGTGGGAATGTGCTTAGCATCCTTACTAACTCCACTTGCTGAGCTTTATTTATGTTTGTGGGTAGTATCCATCTATCTTGAATAATAGTGGTCAAACGGCAGTAACCCTGTCTCCCAGGAAGTGGATGGATCCTAAGTCTGTGCTTTAAATGTTTGACTAACTTGAGGTACTTAAGAAGTAAATCATTTGCTGTATCATTTTCTTTTTGACTATCTATGTTTCGTTAAAGATGATTATCTGGCTATGAGGACTTAAGATCTTGGAGTTTTTCTCCTCGTTCTTCATATTTTGCCTCTTTTTCAGGTCAATCTCTTGACTTCTTTGGTCTGGTTTTGCAGATCAAAAGAGAGATATCTATAATGAAAATTGTCAGACATCCTTGCATAGTTCGGCTTCACGAGGTAAAATAATTCGAGAAGCCTAGCATGAGTACAACTCTTTCTCTATCTCTCCCTTTCCCCATCTGTCTGTAGTATGTTAAATTAGTAGCTTCATTTTCTTAATCTTTCTATTGAGATGTTTATTGCTTTTGCATATTCATTTATAGGTTTTAGCTAGTCGGACAAAAATATATATCATTATGGAGTTTGTCACTGGAGGAGAGCTTTTCGACAAAATTGTAAGATATTTCCAGCATTTTTTATATATATTGACTGAATATCTACTCCTGGCTTGGTGTTAGTTATTCTTAGTGTTTAGCAATATTATAACTTGGTAATTTTTTGTTGGATAATGCTTCATGATCTATAAGTAAATGCTATTTTCGAATCTAGATTGATGTAGATTTTGGGAGTTAATCAAATCAACTGAGTGAATCCTAATCTGTACGTACAAAGTAAAGATTCGGGGATTATCTTCCTAAGAGAAAATAATAGAGGCACGGATCCATTATCATGATCTTCATAAAAGCTATTTGACAAGCTACCCATATATAGATCTTTCTTCTGTGTTAGCATGCATACTTGCGCTTCTGTTTTTTCAATAAAAGGTCCCAGGATCCTTTCTCTAACAACTAATAGTTTTTGAGATTGTGATACGTTTTCTATTGTTAAGCCAAAAGGTTCATCTTCAAGAGTTTATACTAGCTTTATCTTACCACTCTAATTTTAGTCTTTGGTTAATGGGTGGAAATGATCAATTTGTTAACAATAGTTTAGCTTTATTTCCGTCTTTCAGAGAGTTCAAGGATGTTTTCTAGCTAGTCAAAGTCCAACGATTGAATTTTTTTTTCATCTAATCCGGATAGTTGATATGTAATACCTCAGATATCCTAGTTCTAAACATTAGTACACAATGATGGATGCAAGGAGTACCAAATAGATCTATACTGTTGGGTACATGCTGATTCTTAGAGTAGCTAGTCAGTCTTCCTTTAGGTGTTTCCATTTTCACCAACTCTGGTACAGCTCATGGACCTTTGAACCTTTTCTTTCTTATCCGTCTTCTTCCAATGTTGATTATTAAGAAGTGATTATTTATCTTTATCATGCCTCTGCCTTTCATGATAGTTTTGCTGGATTTGTAGGTTCATCAAGTTAGGCTCCCTGAAAAAGAGGCTAGACGATACTTCCAGCAACTCATAGATGCCGTTGCTCACTGTCATAGTAAGGGTGTATATCATCGGGATCTGAAGGTCGGCAATTGCTATATGGGGAATTTGTTGTGGGGATATCCATTTTTAGCATTAACCATTAACATTTGATGTTCTTCCTTGTTCTGTAGCCTGAAAATCTTCTTCTTGATTGTCAAGGTAACTTGAAAGTTTCCGATTTTGGACTTAGCGCATTGCCTCAACAAGTAAGTAGAATCTCATTTTTTAGTTGCATTAGATTGGCAGAGCATACTATTGTTTTCTTGATTTTCCTTGCGAAAATGAAAGCTTCTAAAACGGCATTTTATCGTAATTTCAATCAGGGAGTTGACCTCCTTCATACCACTTGTGGGACTCCAAATTACATTGCACCTGAGGTACGATGTTTATCTATTTTGAATTCTTTAAATCCTTTGTGACAGTTTGCTGAGTGTTGCTTCCTATTTGGGATACCCAAAAGATGATTCCTCATTTAATTGGCCTGCTAGCCTCAATAATACTCTTCTCATCTCAAATTATTTAAATTTTAAATTGATTGGTTATTTTCATGCTAAATTTACTACTGAGTAGATATGTGATGTCATTCCAGCTTTAATGATGCCATGCTATAATGCTGTCATCATGTATTGCTTTAACCTTAAGTTTGAGAATAGTATGCTTGCTGAACAAATATTTTCAGCTTCCTTATGAGAAAGTGGCGGGATTTGTTAGCATAGTTTCCTATGTACTTTATGCTTTTCACATTCTTTTAGTCCTTTACTGAAACCTAGTCAGTCTGTCAATGCTTACGACAGCCTTGCTCGTGTTTGCCAACTGAGAATCCATATCAGCTTCATTCCTTCTCAATGTCATAGGGGTCATCTGTGGGATGTATATTTCTTTGTAGGAATACTTATACTTACAGACTGTTTGGCCAAAAGTGTTTTTTTTGCAAAAATTGAGGAGTTTGGCCAAGCTTTTAGATGGAAAAAAGTGCTTTTGAGGAGAAGCAGAAAAAGTAGCTTCTCTTCAAAAGCACTTTTCTGAGAAGCACTTTTGAGAAAAATACACTTAGAAGCAATTTTCAAAAGCTTGGCCAAACACTAATTATTACTCAATAGTACTTTTCAAATTAATTAGCCAAACACAAAAAGCTTCTCACCAAAAGTACTTTTTTGAAAAGTACTTTTGAGAGAAGCACTTATCAAAATAAGCTGATTTTAGAAGTTTGGTCAAACAAGTTATTAGTTTCCGTGCTGTCTATCTCTAGGAATGCACAATTTCTCTTCTTTGTAGAAATTAAGTCTTTCTCACTCCTCTCAACTCTATATATACTATGGATGTGTGTATATACAAATCTTCAATCAATTCTAATGAGTACCATTGACATGTGTTCTGTCTACAAGGAGCTTGAATTACGGTGAAGCCAAGAAGAGCGTTCATATCATTCATTTTACTTTGTCCCGGCACTTATTTACCTCTCATGGCTAATCAACTTTCATTTGTTTGTAGCTTTTGAGAAGAAGAAAAGGCTTCTTATATTTCTATGTGTTTACATCCCATGAGCAAAGGAATTTATACAAAGCTCCTAATGCTAATTAAGGAAATAAAATAAATCTATATAATCAATCCAACTATCAAATCAAATAAAATCAGATCTCCTAAATATAATCAAATCTCATGAAATCATGCTAATCAACAATCTCCTAAATCAAATCTCCTTGAATCATGTTAATTAACACTCCCCCTCAACTTGGTGCAAAGACGTCGTACATGCCCAACTTGCAACTCAAAGTATGAAAAGTTAGCTTGTTGAGACTTTTGGTAAACACATCAGCTAGCTGTTTTTCTGATGGCAAATAAAACAAACTTAAGATACCAGTTATAACTTTTTTTTTATGAAGTGTCGATCAATTTACACATGCTTTGTTCGGTCATGATGGACTGGATTATGAGCTATACTGATGGCAGCCTTATTGTTACAGTACAAGGAAAGTTTTCCTTTTTCAGACATTGTCAATTCCCGGAGTAGCTTTTGTAGCCAAAGAAGTTCGTAAACACCCTAGGCTATAGCTCTATATTCTGTCTCCGCACTTGATCTAGCAACTAAACTTTGCTTCTTGCTTCTCCAAGTAACCAAGTTTCCTCCTACGGGCGTATAATAACCGGATGTAGATCTTCTGTCATCTAGAGATTCAGCCCAATCCGCGTCTGTAAAGGCTTCTATTTGGATGTGATCATGTTTGGAGAAAAGTAGACCTTTCCCTGGAGCAGACTTCAGATACCGCAAAATGTGAAAGACAACTTGCATATGAGGATCTCGGGGATCATGCATGAACTGACTTACCAGGATAACTGAATAGGCTATATCCGGTCTAGTGTGGGAGAGATAAATGAGTCTTCCAATCAACCTTTGATATCTCTCCTTATCAACTCACTCTCCAACTCCGCTTTGTAATATGTGATTGCTTTCAATGGGCGATTCTGCGGGTCTTCAACCTGTCATACTAGTTTCTTTCAAGAGATCCAGAATATACTTCCTTTGAGAAATAAAGATTCCTCTTTTTGATCTATCAACCTCAATTCCCAAGAAGTACTGCAATTTTTCTAGATCCTTGATCTCAAATTCATGTGGCAACAACTTCTTCAATCGAGCCATCTCCTCTTTGTCATCTCCTGTCATTACTATGTCATCAACATAAATTATGAGAAGAGTGAGTTTACCCATTTGATGTCTTATGAAAAGAGTGATCAACGTTGCTTTATTGGTAACTATGGTTGTCCAGCGGGACGGGTCGGCCCGACCCATCCCGGTCCCGGCCTAGCCCACTAAATATTAAACGGGACATGGGATGGGACGGGCTGCCCATTTTGTCCCGGTGGGCCGGCCCCTTAAGGTCCCGTCCCGTCCTGCCAGCCCGCATGATTTTTTCTTTTTTTAAAAAGAGTCGTTGGCAACGGCTGTAAACGGCCATTTTTGGCCCTTAACCCCTCCCCCCCCAAACTTTTAATTTAACCCCGAAGTTTATTAAATTATACTTTGGCCTTATTTTAACTATAAATATCCCCATCCTTATTCTTTTTTTTTTGGCCTTATTTTAACTATAAATATCCCCATCCTTATTCTTTTTTTTTTCACAAAAATCAATCATTCTCTCTCAAATCTCTTACATTCTATCTTTATTCTTTTATCAATTTTCTCATAATTAACTACATTTCAAGTATTTGGGCAAATTTTTTGAGTAACTTTCAAGCTTCAAATTATTTCGTCAAGTATTTGGAGCAATTCTTTGGGCAATTTCTTCAAGTTTCAATATTTAATCATTGTGCACTCGTTCCATCTCCTAATTTTAATATTTAATTTTTGCATATCATTTTAGTGCTTAATTTTTGTGTTTACTTTACGTGTTTTATTTTCATGTTTCATTTGTGTGTTTAATTATTTTGTTAACTTTTCTAATTTATTTTCGTATTTAAATTATGGCTCCTAAAAGAGTATTTGGCATAACCAACCCATTTAAAAAAAGTAGTAAAGGTGCTAGTTGTAGTAATCCTTCTCCTAGAATTAGAAAACATATAGATGAAATGATTCATGTTGATGCAACTTCATTTACCCAACCCCCGGTATTTTATAATATTAATTCGGGAGAACAACTAGATCATGAAACTTTACAAAGACAATTTGGTAATGATATTTTTAATGAGAAAGAAGAAAATGAGGAAGAAGAATTAGATGAAACATCCACTAGTCCAGCAACACAAGTTCAAACTCAGAGTCAATCTCGGTCTGGAGTTTTATCCCCGTACCTCCTGTAAGGGGTAATGCTAAGGTTGGACGTACGAAAACATCACTTGTATGGATGGAATTGTTTTGAACATAATAAAGTCAATTTAGTTGCTACCTGTGTAAAATGTAAAACACGATTTGCACATGAAAAATCCGGTGGGACAGGGGGTTTAACCAGACACTTACTTAAAACACACAAACCTTTATGGATACAAGCTCAAATAGATGCCGGAAAAATATCGGATCCTAGCAGCGGTACTGGCACTCCTATTGGATTTGGCGGGGTTCTAACTTTGTCCAACAATAGTTTCACCTTACTTCTGGTACTATATTACATCCCTATAACAAAGATAGAGATCGTGAAAATTTAGTAAAAATGGTTGTTGTTTGTGGCTTACCTTTTACTTTTCCTTCTCACCCTGCTTTTGTGCATTATATACAAGAAACTTATAGTCCTATTTTTCAAGGTTTTCCTAAGACCACAATTAGAAATGATGTTTTTAAATTTCAAACTGAATATCTTCAGTATATTCGTTGTGTATTTTTTCACTTAGTTTGTAAAGTGCCTATCACATCTGATATAGGTCGTAGTCCTAATGATAATGATTATTTAATGTTACATGTTATTGGGTTGTTCATCACTAGAACATGCAAAAACGTATTATTGGTTATAAATTTGTTGATTCAAAACACACTGGAGCATATATTGTAACTATTGTTCTAGAAATACCTGAATTTATGGGCTCAATGATAAAGTTTTAACTATCACATTAGATAATGCTTCTGCTAACATCATTGTAGCAAATGGCTTAAAAGCTAAAATTTGCCCAATTAATCCAGAAATTTTCCATGTTAGATGTGCATGTCATATTTTTAACTTGGTTGTAAAAGATGGTATTAATTAATTTCTTGATGCTTGTGGTAAAGTACAACATGTTTGCGGCTATATTTTTCGTGCTAATAAAGCGAGTAGAATTCGTGAGTTTAAAGAACGATGTGCATATGCTACTAAGAGGCCTAGTTCAAACAGAACCCTTCCTAGAAGGTGGCTGCGTAGATTAAGTGTTCTTCAAAAGACTTGTATTTGTATGTGAAATTTGAAACTTCAATTAATAAAATAAAAGGCTTTAGCCTTGAATTTTTTTATGAATTGTTTTACTTAGTTATTTTATAGCTTGAGATTATATTAAATAAATTACAAGTCTATTATAATTAATAAACTATTTCGTTACACGTCTTTTGGTTTAATATTTATAATTCTTTACTTAGTTTTTTTATAATTTATTAAGTTTTAAGTTTATTAAAAAAGTCAAAAAACTAGCCGTTGCAAACTTTAAAAACTTAGTCATTGTCAACTTTTAAAAAAAAAGACAAAATGGCCTCCGGGCCACTTAAACTTGTACCTATTTGTCAGCCCGGTAGATAAACTTATAAGTTTCTCATTTGAACACTTGTACTTGACGGAATGAGTACTAATAAACACCTCCAGCTGAACGTGTTCCTCAACCGCTATGACCCAACTGGCACATCATATTCTTAACCTATTATTGTTTGACATGTGTAATTTGTAGGTCCCAATCTCTTTTTACCAATTTATTAAAGAAAAATTAAAACATTTTCCTTTCTCTTCTTCTTCTTCACCATGGCAGCACCATCACTACATATTTCTTCCACCATGAACACCACCCTCATCCACTCTAAAATCCCCAAAATCAATAATGAACACTATTCTTCTCTACTCTAAATCTCCCAAGTGAATAAAAAAGTAAAAAGAACACAGACAAAATCAGTAAAATCTTAAATCAGTAAAAAGAACTCTCTTCCATTATCTTCTCCAAAATTATCTTTGAAAATCTCCATACAAATTAGTAAAAAGAAGAAAACAATTTCCCAACAATCTCAAATAGTAGTTCACCAATACATAAATTCAAAATCATCTCTAAAATTTTCAATCTTCAACACCCAATTAATTGATTTTTTCAAAACTGAAATTTTGTTCTTTATTTTTTTCTAACCAGCATTTTCCTCTTTGAAAGTGGTCATGCCAGGTTTGTTAGAAGGTGGCTGAAGAGGTGGGGGTTTGGGGGGGGGGGGGAGGAAGAGAGACGAGAAAAGAAAGGGAGGGGGGAAGGGAATCGAACAGCAACAAAATGAAAGAGTGAAAGAGGAAGAAAGAGGATAAGGGAGGGCGTGGGGGTAGGTGAGAGTTTTAACCTTTTTCAAATTTTTCTTTTTGTTTTTCCTTTTAATTTACTTTCTTTTCTGAATTTAATATTTTTTTAATCAAAATTGTTATATTCACGAGCGTTTGTATCGTGGTTTGCACGTATTTGAGCCACATCATTTAAGTCGTTGCCACATAAGCATGGTCAATGGTCAATGGTGTTTATTAGTACTCATTCCGTCAAGTACAAGTGTTCAAATGGAAAACTTATAAGTTTATCTACCGAGCTGACAAATGGATACAAAAGTTTAAGTGGCCCGGAGGCCATTTTGCCAAAAAATAACCGTTGCTATCTATAAAAAAAAATTGTTGCCAAATTTAATGCTTAAATATTTAAATGATTGTTTTAAAAAAAGACCCACTTAGGGCCCCCGTCCCGTCCCATCCTGTTTGTTAGTGGGATGGGATGGGATGGGCCTACCGGGTCGTCCCGTTTAAGGCCCATCCCGTCATCGTCCCGGTCAAAGTCCGTTCCGTCCCGATAATTTCGTTCCGTCTCGTCCCGTTGGATAGCTATATTGGTAACAGAGGGAGATCATTGCTTTGCTGAATCTATCAAACCAAGTTCTCGGGGATTGCTTCGGTCCGCATAAGGCTTTCTTCAATCTGCAAACCTTTCCTTGACTTTCTGCAGTATCAAATTCTGGAGGAATCTCCATATACACCTCTTCTTCTAAGTCTCCATGAAGAAATGCATTTTTCACATCAAATTGTTGCAAGTCCCAAGCAAGATTAGCTGCACAAGACAAAAGAATTCTAATAGTGTTCATTTTAGCAATAGGGGCAAATGTCTCTTGATAATCCATTCCATAAGTCTGAGTGAATCCCTTAGCCACCAATCTTACTTTGTATCTTTCAATTGAGCCATCAGCTTTGTGTTTCACAGTGAAGACCCATTTGCAGCCAACCAATTTCTTGTCTGGTGGTGAAGTGACAAGTTCCCAAATCTCATTTTTTGAGATGACCTTCATTTCTTCAATCATAGCTTGCTACCATTTAGGATTTGCAAAAGCTTACCTCCAATTCTGGGAATAGACACAGAAGAAATTGACAAGGCAAAGGCTCTATAGGAGGGAGACAAAGAATTATTGGAGACAAAATTAGATAAAGGGTGTTTGGTGATGCAAGATATGACTCCTTTTCTGTGAGCAATAGGCGCATCTAGCTCATTAGGAAATGTAGATAACTCACCAGTAGAAGAAGGTTCAGCTTCGGTAGATTGCATGATGGTGTTTTCTGCTCTATTTCTCCTTTGAGTAAGTTTTCAAATCAGGCTTATCCAAAAGCCCAATAGTCTCTCCTGAATTCTTTCTCCAATTTCACTTTTCCCTATGACAATTAGGGCTGCTTATCGGGCGGATTGGACGGTTAATTACTCTTAACGGTTTGGCTTAACGGTTATCGGCTTTTAAATGTATTAATTCGCTAGCCACCCGATAAGATATCGGGCGGATTGGTATCGGTTTAGCTCTTATCGGGCGGTTTATCGGCCTAATTAAATCTATATTGCGTGCATTAATTGTTTGTTGACCGCCTAGCATACAAATTCATAATAGGAAATTACACATTGAGTCCCGACAAACATGTTTGCTAACGCCTACATAAGAATGATGTAGTGTGTCATGTGTTGTAGAGTGAAAAAAGTAGAACACATTGTAGGCTAGATTACATCCCAAAGTAGACTACATATGAGTCCAGACATACATGTATGTTAACGCCTACCATTAAATCCCAAAGCAGACTACATTACATGAGTCCAGACATACATATGTCTGTTAACGCCTAGCATACAAATTCAGAATAGGAAATTCCAGTCTATATTCAAAGTGAGTCCATGATACATATTTCAAAATGATTAATCCATAAGTAAGCAGAATACACAGAAATGTTTGACCTGCAGCTAACGCCTAACAGAGCTTGAATTTATGCAGCTTCAAAGTTCAAACAACAACTTCAAATTTCTAACTTAAACTCTCAACCAGGCATTTCACGCTATATCATTAACCATACAAACAACACCGAGCAAAAAGCAGTTATGTATAGAAATAGGAATGGATTATAAGTAGTAAACAATTTACAGGAAACTCAGATGCGCTTTTTCCCCGGAACATAATTCAAGACAGTACTATCGTCAATATTGTGGGATAAAAGTTGTGGCAACAATACTGTTGTTCTTCTATTAAACATAGACAGCAGGCATTAGTTTTAAAAAACAAAAGCAGAGGTGAACCATAGACAGCAGCTTAAACAATCTTATAGTAGGGTGGGAGAATAAGCTAAGCAAATAGCTGGAAGAAGTGGAAGAGTTTTTTATATTTAATATATATATGGATAAAAACAAATTTTATATATATATATATATATATATATATATATATATATATATATATATATATATATGTATATATATTCTTAACGGGTTAACGGATTATCCGTTAAGAAAATTGAATAATCCGCCCCCAAACCGATAAGCCGTTAATAAAAAAATTTCAATCCGTTCCCCGTCCGTTAAACCGTTAACCCGATACCAATAAGCCATTAAGCTTCGATTTCGGTTCGGTTTTCGATTTCGGTTCGATTTTGAACACCCCTAATGACAATGTCATCAAGAGGTCCAGTAATGGAATTAGGTAGAATCATGTTGAGCGCTTCGCCTCGCTTTGTGGGCGCTTTAGTATTGCATCAAGGCTCTAGGGCATACTTTTCCTTGCCATCGAGTGTAATCCTGAAAAGGCGACACTAAATAATTGATATTTCACTTTATCGTAATTTGTTTTTCAATTTCTTTGTCCATATATTTGTTATTCATGCTTATAATTATTGGTCTTAGACTACATATACATATTTTTACTCTTTCTCTAGTTGTGCCTTTTTTCATTAAAGCCCACGCTTTATTTGCGCTTGAAGCCCCAATGGATCTTGGAGCTTTTTTGCGCTTTTCGCGTTTAATAACACTGCCCCTGAAGAGGTGATGAGGTAATACTGTAATAAGACTCAGATTCTCAAAAGGTAACATCCATGCTAACAAAAGATCTCCTAGAGGAAGGGTGATTACATTTGTAACCTTTCTGTGTCGCAGAATACCCAATGAAAACACACTTTATAGCTCTAGGATCAAGTTTCCCAGAATTTTTAGCGTGGACAAAGCAAACACACCCAAACACCGTTGGAGGAACAATATATTTGTTCTTACTCTTTAAAGCTTCCAAAGGACTTTGAAAATTGAGAGGTTAAGTGGCATTTTGTTGATAAGATAGGCAGCCGCTAGAATAGCATCCCCAGTAAGGTTTTGGTAGATGCATGGTGAACATAAGAGATTTTGCTACTTCTAACAAATGCCTATTTTTTCTTTCAATGACCCCATTTTGTGCACTAGTGTAAGGACAACTAGTCTGATGGACTATTCTATTAGACTCCAAATAAGCACCAAATCGTTTATCCATGTATTCGTTGCCATTGTCAGTTCTCAAGAATTTTATTTTGGCATCAAATTGAGTACAAATCATATTTTGAAATGACTGAAAACAAGAGAAAACTCCACTTTTGACTTTTAACAAATATATCTAAGTCATCCTAGTGCAACAATCAATGAAAGTAACAAACCATCGAGGAATCAACTACCAGACAAAAAAACAGTTTGGTAGGAGCCCATACATCAGAATGAATAGTCATAAATGGAGTTGTCCTTCTATTATCACTCATATAATAAGAGTTTCTAGTATGCTTGGCATATTGCACACGCATCACAGAACAAAGATTTAAATCGAGTCCTTGAAAACAAATCGGGATATAACTTCTTCAAAACGAAGAATGATGGGTGTCCTAACTGTCTATGACGTTGTATTATTTCTTGGTTGACATCCTTAAAAGGAAGCCCGGTGCACTAAGCTCCCGCTATGTGCGGGGTCCGGGGAAGGGCCGGACCACAAAGGTCTATTATACGCAATTTTACCTTGCATTTCTGCAAGAGGCTGTTTCCACAAGGGTCTATTGGTTGACATCCTTACTTTCCCCAAAAAAAGGTTTAACCAGAGTTTTGAATTCCATCTAATATATACAAGTCATCACGTAATCTACCACTGCCAATCTTTTTTCCTGTTTGAAGATCCTGAAAAATACAATGATCGGGAAAGAACTCGATTTTACAGTTTAGGATTTGGTGATGGCACTAACAAATAAAATATTGACAGGGAACTCAGGGACATGGAGCACGGATGATAATTTAATATTAGGAGTACAAACAACAGAACTTGTTCCAGAGATAGGTGTTAAAGAACCATTGGCTATTTTAACATTATCTCCTTTGAGATACGGAGAATAGTTTTGAATGCCTTTAGAAGAGCATGTCATGTGTCTCTTTGCACCAGAATCAACAATCCAAGAATTAAGGTGAGCAGCAAAGGCGGTACCTGATTGCACATGATTGGATATGGCACCATTAGCGGAGTCACGTTTGTCTAGGAGGCGACGGATAAACTAAAATTTCATCCGAAGACAAGATTTTCCAGAAACCATTTCCTTGAATGTCTCCATATTTTTGCCCATTTAGGATGAAATCTTAAGAAAATTGCTCAAAAATAATCTGCCTTGCTGGAAACCAAATATGTCTCGACGGAACCTTAACTCCGATGAACGAAAAAATCAAAACTGGTAGGGATAGGCTCGGAATGTTCTAGCGACCCCAATAAAAAAGAAAAGTCCAAAAACAAACTTGACCAGAAGGAGTTTGTGTTGAGGGCAGCCACCAAGAAAGAAAACTCGACCTCGTTGATAAAAACAGAACCCTAGTGATGTGAGGGAGATAACTCACCTCAAAAAGGCAGCAATAACTCTGATACCATGTAGATTTTGAGAAGAAGAAAAGGCTTCTTATATTTCTGTATGTGTTTACATCCCATGAGCAAGGCAATTTGTACAAAGCTCCTAATGCTAATTAAGAAATAAAATAAATCTATATAATCAATCAAGCTATCAAATCAAATCAAATCAAATCATATATCCTAAATATAATCAAATCTCCTTGGATCATGCTAATCAACAATCTCCTAAATCAAATCTCCTTGGATCATGCTAATCAACAGTTTCTAAGTTGAGGGTGAATCTGAGTTTATAGTTCCTTTCAGAGTCCTGTTGTAATATTCTGTAATGTGTGTCTTTATCCATCTTTTCATGTAGTATCATAATCTCTGTTACTTGTTTAATATACAAGGTTTGCATCAAGTTTAAATCCACTGGGACTCTGTCAATTTGTGAACACAGTTTAGATTGCTTGAAACCTCTTTCTTCAACAAAATGCAATTAAGCTCATTCTGCTGTGTCTGACTTATTAATTTTACTTATGCTTCAGGTGTTAAGTAACCGAGGTTATAACGGTGCTGCTGTTGATGTATGGTCCTGTGGTGTCATCCTTTTTGTCTTAATGTCGAGATATCTTCCATTTGATGAAATAGACCTTCCTACCTTGTTTTCAAAGGTAGATGCCGTCTTGCATATGTAATGAGATAAATGGTTCATAAATGTATTATGTGAAGTTATTTTGCTTTATGCTTTACACAGCGGGAAGATTCTAACGGGGTTTTAAGGGATTATATTAGGGGCAATTGTTGTTTTGTTTCATATGGATAAGTCTGAGGATTCTAGGTTCTTCCTCTAGAGAACTCCTACTTGTTTTGATAGACAAATTATAGAGTATGGTTACATATAACTGAACTCAACTAGTTTTGATATAAGGCATAATTGTTGTACTGAGGGCTACAGGTTGTAACATATATAGTCTTCTTGTCATTTTCTTATTCAGTTCTTTGACCTCTATCAAGCATCAACTGCTAAGATTAGTTGAGAATTGTGAAGGGTAAGCTCTATGTGATTAAGTGAGTCTCGAGGACTGGCTTTGCCTAGTGATTATGGTTTAATGACTTTCAGTTTGTGTCTACATGAGTCACTTACTTACTTCTTTGTTTATTACTTGTTATTTATCTGTTACCCACTCCGTCCGATTTATGTGACGGTGTTGACTAGACATGGAGTTCACTTGCTACCAACAATTAAATGAGAGATGATAAGGGCTCAACGTGTCCTTTTATCTTTCTCTCTCCTAATGGAAAATCAGTTTTTATTCAGGTAGGTCCTAACATGTAATGTCAATAAGGGCGAGTTAGAAGTATTATCATTTAGGGGTTGTTTGGTTTGTGGGATAAGGATATTTAATCCTGGTATAAACTTCGGTATTACTTATACCACATTTGGTTTCCATTATAAAACTTTGCATTAGTAATATAATATCTGTATAGCTAATACACTTTTGGTTTCTGGCATTAATCTCCGAATGAGTTATGGGAAGGTTAATATTGGAAACCAAACGCCGTCTTACTAGCATAACAACAACAATAACATACCCAGTATTATCCCACACTGTGGGGTCTGGGGAGTGTAGTGTGTACGCAGACCTTACCCCTACCTTGTGAGGATAGAGAGGTTGTTTTCAATAGACCCTCGGCTCAGGAAAGCATAAGCACCGCATTAATGAAAATATAGACAAGAAGGGACGTCTTACTAGCATAAGTGTAACTTATATGTGAATCTGTATCATTTTATATGGGATAGAAGGAATACATGTAATAGCAATATATAAGAATATCTGAAGGCATAATGCCTTTAAAGTGATAATCCTTACATAACAATCCCCGCATTATTATTCACCATATAACAATCCATGCATTATTATTCACCACTAACAATCTCTACATTACTATTTACTAGTGAAACAACCTTTGTATTATAATCTCTGCACAATTAAATGCAAAACCAAATGACCCTCATAGTCTCCAAATATGGAAAAGCGTCAATTTCTTGAGACAAGCTAAAATGAAAATACTGTTACATAAAATGGGATAGAGGAAATATAATTTATTCATTTGTATTCTTCTTTTAGTTATTTTCATTTCAAGCATTTTAAAATTTTATGTAGTTGCGGATCTGAAAATTTTCGCTGCTTCCTCATTATTCTGAGCATTGCTTTTGTGCTCCATGAAATTTCTAATTGGCTTTTCTATTGTTGCAGATCAATGCAGCTGATTTCTCCTGTCCTTCTTGGTTTTCTTCTGGTGCAGTGTCATTGATAAGAAAAATTCTTGACCCAAATCCTGATACTGTGAGTGTAGAGATCACCATTCCATCTTATAGCTATGGTATCGCAATGCTTCTTTGTCGCTCAGAAGAAACTTGAAGATGGTAGGCCACCTAGAATGAAGATCTCCCCCTGCACTACAGACATGCTGTTTACGTAGCATAATAAAAAGATTCTCGAAATTTTGTCCGGAGTAATGCGTCCTTCTTATTGCGTTTTGATGAACCATTGGCTAGACTTCATCTTTTGTCCAATCAAAAAAAGTAAAAAATGACCCACAATTTATGGACGCCTTAAATACTAAATCCAGCAAGAAGCTTTAGCTAGATGGAGATGGTTTGATTGTTAGAGATGCATTTCGTGTCTATCATACTACGCTTCTTTCAATTCTTTGTCCTCCTTATGTTTTCAGCTTGTTATCAAACGTGCTAAAGCTTGACTCTATATTGTTCTTTCTGATCTCTTTAGGGAAATGAAATTAAATTATTACTGTGACTTGTGAAGGATAGATCTCTGAAGAAGTTTACCATGGTTCAAATGTTATGTTAATGCTCAAATATGTCTTTCTCGATCCAGTAACCTATTTCCAGACCACTCTACTATCGATCACTCACAAATCTGAATTGCTGAGGACAAAGCGAAAGTTCCCCTTTCTTCCCCAAGCAAACTTGTGGTGGTCACCCCTTTCTGCCGCTTCCTTCTGCTCTTTTTTTCCCACCTAAACCTTTGTTCATTTTCTACCAAAGCTATATCACATGCTTTAAATGATGCTCACTGTTATGCTTATTAAAGTTAGCAAACTAAGTACAGAACGCCCCCACTTGAAGTGAAACAGAATGTTTGTCATATCCAAGTTATTTTTATCAAGAGGAGAAGATATGCAGTTAATGGACATGATTGATTGAATGAAACAATTAGGATGTTGTGATACAGAAAAATGAAATGCTGTCAAAAGATACTGCAAACTTGCTTAGCTGCTTTCTGCCTGGATAATCTATGAAAATGTAATACATATGGAGGGTGAATTTTCTTCTTAAAATCGTTAATCACTTATGCAACACATCACTCTTTTGACGGGGCAAAGCTCTTTTTCCTAGTAATGTACACATGAATTGTTTGAGTTTAGTTGCTCGTCTTTACTTTAAGCTTGCCGATACGTTACCTTCTCAAACCAAAAAAAAAAAAAAAAATCTCTCATGAGTTCTCTGCTTACAGTTCCTTCTGATAATTGCATATGTAAGCCATACTTAATGCATGCCTACTGAGAGTTTCCTGTTTCTGTTCAATAGAATAACTCTATTACTTTTCTCATCTGTCTTTTCTCGGTAAATTTGAGAAGTTACAGTATGATTTTTGCAAACTAGAGCAGTTTTGATGTTTCTATAGCCACCATCTATGTTAATCAGAACCATATAAATGCAGCGGATCAAGATTAAAGGGATAAAAAGAGACTCTTGGTTCCGAAAAGACTACTTGCCCTTCAGGATTAAAGATGACGAACAAGTGAATCTTGATGATGTCCGTGCTGTGTTTGACGATATTGAGGTGGAATTCCATTTTATTATTATAGCATATTTATCAACTTTCATTGTATATTTTGGAAGATAAGTATAATACTCCCTTTCAATCTATGTGTCCTACTTTCCTTTTTAGTCCATTTCAAAAAGAATACCTTTTCGATAAGTTTTTAGTTCCAACATTTCCATTTTACCTCAAGGTTCAAAGGTTTTTTTGGTATGTTATACACACCTTTAGTTGAAGACTACAAGATTCAAAAGTCTTCTTTACATTCTTAAACTTCATGCCTAGTCAAACTAAGACACAAGATGGAACAAAGGGAGTATTAAATTTAAGAGAATTCTTATAGTATCAAGATAGATCCAATGATAACTGATGACTCCGTATTGCAATATCCTCATCTATTCTGTGTGGCTAAATTTAATATGCTGTTGCATCTTCAATTTTGCAGGGGGAACTTGTAAGCGAGAAATCTGTTAATAGTGATAGTAGCCCCTTGGTAATGAATGCATTTGAGATAATGACGCTTTCTTGGGGAGAAATTAGCAATTATTCTCATCTATTCTGTGCCTAAATTTGATATCTCTTGCATCTTCAATTTTGCAGGAGGAACTTGTAAGTAAGAAATCTGAATATAGTGAGGGTGGCCCCTTGATAATGAATGCATTCGAGATGATCACACTATCTCAGGGGTTGAATTTAGCAGCCTTATTTGACAGGCGTCAGGTACAGTGATTATTTCAGTGAACAAAAAAAAGGTCGAGCAAACCTTAGTTTCGTGTCATGCAGTCTTTCTGTTTCTTCCTACTGCATATATCTGTTGTTCTTTCCTTCTCTTTTATTTTTCCTGGTTTTTGCTTTAAACTTTTCATTTGTGCAATAAGAGAGGGGGTTGATGGAAGCTGCAAAGGTTTCTTCTATAATTTCTTTAGCGTAGTGTTTTCCTTTAAGAAGCAAGCTAGTTAGCCTGTCTCTGTGCTTATGTTCTTTTCTACTTTTTTTCTCCCTTTTTTGTTGATTGGATACATGTGACATGAAAACATGCTTCGTAGTGACCAACCATTTGTTTATACGTCGACTTACATTATGTATGACGTTTATACGTCGTAGTGACCAACCATTTGCTTTTTAATTATTTGTACGTTTATACGTCGTCTTAAATTATTAGAAATCATTAAAAAGCCTTAATGCTTTATCCTTGGTACTGAACATTGTCTCATCACGAGAATGGACTAAAATTTTATTTGACAATGTTGAACCGTCATTAATGACTTTGTTTGATCTCTTTGAACCTAGATCTTGGGATCTCCAGTCTTCTAGGTAGAGTTACCGCCACAATGACTTGTTCTCGGCCATAGCCCCATTCCCCTTGATGATTTCTCAACTACCTCTCTAGTTAGGCCTTTTGTAAGTGGATCCGACACATTATCACTTGACTTTACATAGTCAATTGTGATAATTCCTCTAGAGAGTAATTGCCTAACGGTTTTATGTCTTCGTCGTATATGACGAGATTTACCGTTATACATGACGCTCCCAGCCCTTCCAATTGCCGCTTGACTATCACAATGTATGCATATTGGTGCCAACGGTTTGGGCCAAAATGGAATGTCTTCCAAGAAATTCCGGAGCCATTCAGCTTCTTCACCGGCTTTATCTAAGGCTATGAATTCAGCCTCCATTGTAGAGCGGGCAATACATGTTTGTTTGGACGACTTCCAAGATACCGCTCCTCCACCAATAGTGAATACATATCCACTCGTGGACTTAGAATCAGTTGAACCGGTGATCCAATTTGCATCACAGTATCCCTCAATCACCGCAGGGAAATTACTGTAGTGCAATTCAAAGTTCTGGGTATGTTCTAAATATCCCAAAACTCGTTTCATTGCCATCCAATGAGATTGGCCTGGATTGCTCGTATATCGACTCAGTTTACTTATAGCACAAGCTATGTCTGGTTGTGTACAATTCATGATATACATTAAGCATCCCAATACACGAGCATAATTCAATTGTGATATGCTTTGGCCTTTGTTCTTTGCTAATGCAAGATTCACGTCAATTGGAGTCTTTGCAACTTTAAAGCCCAAGTGCTTGAATTTTTCAAGTACTGTCTTAATATAATGAGATTGTGACAATGCCAGACCTTGAGGAGTCTTATTGATCTTAATTCCCAGAATTAAATCAGCAACTCCCAAGTCTTTCATATCAAACTTGCTATTGAGCATACGCTTAGTAGCATTTATGTTGGCAATGTCATTACTCATTATCAACATATCATCCACATATAGGCAAACAATGACTATGTGATTTGGAACATTTTTAATGTACACGCATTTATCACATTCATTTATCTTAAAACCATTTGACAACATTGTTTGGTCAAATTTCGCATGCCATTGTTTGGGTGCTTGTTTTAGTCCGTAAAGAGACTTAACAAGTCTACATACCTTCTTTTCTTTACCTGAAACCACAAACCCTTCAGGTTGTTCCATGTAAATTTCTTCCTCCAACTCTCCATTTAAGAAGGCCGTCTTAACATCCATTTGATGAATTTCAAGACCATACACTGCAGCTAATGCTACTAACATCCGTATGGACGTAATTCTTGTAACTGGAGAGTATGTATCAAAGTAGTCTAGACCTTCTCGTTGTCTATACCCTTTGACTACGAGCCTTGCCTTGAATTTATCAATAGTGCCATCATCTTTGATTTTTCTCTTAAAAATCCATTTAGAACCCAAAGGTTTATTTCCAGGAGGAAGATCAACCAATTCCCATGTATGGTTGTTCAATATGGATTCTATTTCACTATTGACTGCCTCTTTCCAAAACAATGATTCCGAAGAAGTCATAGCTTCTTTAAATGTTTGAGGCTCATTCTCCAATAAGAAAGTCACAAAATCTGGTCCAAATGAAGTAGACGTTCTTTGACGTTTACTACGTCTTGGATTCTCCTGATTACATGTACTTTCTTTTGTTTCTTCCCGAGGTCGTTTAGATCCTTCACCAAACGACTCACATTCCTTTTTATACGGATATATATTTTCAAAAAACTCAGCATTATCTGATTCTATAACCGTATTATTATGAATGTCGGGATTTTCTGATTTATGAACCAGAAATCGATATGCTTTACTATTTGTCGCATATCCTATGAAAACACAATCAACGGTTTTCGGTCCTATCTTTACCCTTTTGGGTTTAGGAACTTGCACTTTTGCCAAACACCCCCACACTTTAAAATAATTCAAGTTGGGCTTCCTTCCTTTCCATTGTTCATAAGGAATGGATTGTGTTTTGCTATGGGGCACTCGATTTAATATTCGATTAGCCGTAAGAATGGCTTCCCCCCACAAGTTCTGTGGCAAACCAGAACTTATCAACAACGCATTCATCATCTCCTTTAATGTGCGATTCTTTCTTTCCGCAATCCCATTAGATTGGGGCGTGTAAGGGCTGTTGTTTGATGAATAATTCCATATTCTAAACATATTTCTTCAAAAGGAGATTCATATTCACCACCCCTATCACTTCTTATCATTTTTACTTTCTTGTTAAGTTGCGTTTCAACTTCATTTTTGTATTGCCTGAATGCGTCTATTGCTTCATCTTTACTATTCAGTAAGTAAACATAGCAATATCGAGTACCATCGTCAATAAAAGTTATGAAATACTTCTTTCCACCGCGAGATGGTATTGACTTCATGTCACAAATATCTGTGTGAATTAAGTCTAAAGGATTTGAATTCCTTTCAACTGACTTATAAGGATGTTTAACATACTTAGATTCCACACATATTTGACATTTTGATTTTTCGCATTCAAACTTGGGCAGTACTTCCAAGTTAATCATTTTCCGCAAGGTTTTATAATTGACATGACCCAAACGTACATGCCATAAATCATTTGACTCAAGTAAGTAAGAAGAAGCTGAAATATTATTATTATTTTCAACAACCATTACATTTAGATTGAAAAGGCCCTCGGTGAGGTAACCTTTTCCCACAAATATTCCATTCTTACTAATTACAACCTTGTTGGATACAAAAACGCACTTAAAACCGTGCTTAACAAGAAGTCCAGTAGAGACTAAATTCTTTCTCATTTCGGGAACATGAAGGACATTGTTCAAAGTCATGACCTTGCCAGAAGTCATTTTTAGAAATACCTTCCCATATCCTTCAACTTTTGCTGTTGAAGCATTTCCCATATAAACTGTCTCTCCGGGTTCAGCAAGAGCATAGGTAGCAAAAGCCTCTCTAACTGCACAAACATGGCGAGTGGCTCCTGAATCAAACCACCACAGTTTAGGATTTCCCACCAAGTTACATTCAGAGAGCATGGCACACAAGTTATCAACATCATCATGGTTTACTACCATGTTTGCTTGACCCCTTTTCTTGTCTTTCTTCGGAGCACGACACTCCGTAGATTTGTGTCCGGTTTTTCCACAGTTGTAGCAGTTTCCACTGAACCGCTTCTTGCTTGGGTTGTATTTCGGACCAGAAGCCTTCTTCCTCTTTTTGTTAGCTTCAACAATATTTGCTCCCATTATTGTTGAATTTCCACGGCCTCTCCTTTCAGCAGCTTTATTGTCCTCTTCGATTCTCAACCGAACAATGAGATCTTCAAGGGACATTTCCTTTCGTTTGTGTTTCAAATAATTTTTGAAGTCCTTCCACAACGGAGGCAACTTCTCAATCATTGCTGCTACTTGGAATGCTTCGTTGATTACAAGACCTTCAGCAAGTAGATCATGAATAATCACTTGCAATTCCTGGACTTGAGTAATAACAGACTTGCTATCTATCATTTTGTAGTCCAGAAATTTTGCGGCAACGAATTTCTTCATCCCGGCATCTTCAGTCTTATATTTCTTTTCAAGCGCATTCCACAATTCTTTGGATGTCTCCATGCTACTGTATACATTATACAGATTATCATCCAGTCCGCTAAGAATATAATTCTTGCATAAAAAATCAGAATGCTTCCACGCTTCAATCACGAGAAAGCGTTCATTATCTGGAGTTTTATCCGGCAGATCAGGAACATCTTCCTTGATGAACTTCTGTAGACATAACGTAGTTAAGTAGAAGAACATCTTCTGCTGCCAGCATTTGAAATCAATCCCGAAAAATTTTCCGGGTTTTTCTGCCGGTGCCAACGCCGGTGTTCGGCTTGTCGTTGCGTTGGCAGTCGCCATCGGAACAGCTTGGTTTTCGTTTTCAGTCATCATCTTTTCTGTAAAAGAATGACACAAACAAACGTTTAATACACGTTTTCAAACTGGAGTAAAAATCACGTAGATTTTAATATCCAACAAAACGCCACGAAGGCTTAACTCTCCAAAACGGGAGTACACAAACCACAAAGGTTTTAGTTTGCAGAATAATAAGAATAACACAAGTACAGAAATAAATATTAAATTTCTTAAGATTGTTATTCCCGGTCAATATTGCTGTATTTGTAAATATTAATTCTGCAAAATATAAGTTAACGTAATGAAACAATAATAATAAATTCGAGCCCACTGAATTCACAGTGTTTTCTTAAGGAATTTAATCCCCTCCTAGTACCCAAGGTAATGGATTATTTCCTCCCAGGATAGAACGAATAACACACTGGTGTAGCGGTACTTCAAACCCCAGTGTTTCGGCGAACACAAAGTTCGGTAGCAAATCACACTTACAGTTGCTTTGTTTGAAGTTAAAAAACAATGCAGAACGAAGGAGTATATACTCAGAAAAACGTATGGAAGTTCTGAGAGGAAGGAGTGCAATGTATAGCCAATTTGTTGAGCGAATTGTATGTTGAGTTGAGTATCTTTCTTCAACATTTGCTGCTCATATATATAGCAGCCAAGAAGGAGTGCAAGACCAAACGTCCACCCTTCATGGTGGAGCAAGCATTACATGTTTGTGGAGCAAGCACTTCATGGTGGGAAGACCATTATCCGGCTGCCAAATTATCAATACACGGATTGGAAAATATCCGTTACAAATACGGATAATCTTACGTTAATATTTACTATTAACAAATAAATTTGGTCCAAAAAATTAATCAATCAATCGATCATTTGACCAAATCCAAATCCAAATCAAAATCCAAATCCGAATCTGAATCCGAATCCGAAGCCGAAGCCGAAGCCGAAGCCGAAGCCGAAGCCGAAGCCGTAGCCGTAGCCGTAGCCGAAGCCGAGCCGAGCGAGCGAGCGACGACGACGGCGCGAGGCTTGCTTTCTTCTTAACTCTTTAAGAGCTACAAGAAGAGCAATTATATATATACCCACCAAAAATGTCTTCCACTTCCAATATGGGACAATGTCTCATTGTTAAGAGGGGAAACTTAAAATTTTACTCAAAATTTCATTTTTCCTCCATTTCCCATTCACTCTCATTTTAAGAATATTACATCTTAAAAATAAAATCTCAACAATCCCCCACATGAATGGGGAATGGCTATATCACGGAAGTATGCATGAAAAACTGTGTGATTTACAAGCAAGGATTAATTGCATCTGGATAAGTAGGTTTCCCTTTGAACTTTCCGTAGTAAACTTATGTCGGATATACTCGGTCAATCGGTAGATTTGATATCTTTGAACCGTCGATCTTTGGTGTATACCTAGACAACCATAAGTCACACAATCAACCCTTAACCGTCTTTGGTTCTCATTGTTGTGTTCGTTTCAGCCATGAACACCGCCTGGTTTCATAAGTGCGTAGAGAACTGGCCTTACAAAGTTCTCCTTGAAGCGGCTCACACTTCACACTTAAATAGGTGATTCCTAAACGTGTCATCCTGTAGATACACTATTTGATATACCCCGTATCAAATTTAGAAATCATTAAAAAGCCTTAATGCTTTATCCTTGGTACTGAACATTGTCTCATCACGAGAATGGACTAAAATTTTATTTGACAATGTTGAACCGTCATTAATGACTTTGTTTGATCTCTTTGAACCTAGATCTTGGGATCTCCAGTCTTCTAGGTAGAGTTACCGCCACAATGACTTGTTCTCGGCCATAGCCCCATTCCCCTTGATGATTTCTCAACTACCTCTCTAGTTAGGCCTTTTGTAAGTGGATCCGACACATTATCACTTGACTTTACATAGTCAATTGTGATAATTCCTCTAGAGAGTAATTGCCTAACGGTTTTATGTCTTCGTCGTATATGACCATACGACGAGTTGTACTTTTTCTCTAGTTGTACTTTTTCTGAATGTCGTTCATGCTAGTAATGTAACAAAGTCAGTGGCGGATCCAGGATTTTAAGGTCGTAGGTACTAACCTACCTTTAACGTAAAGTTGCTATCAATCATAAAGACAAGTGCAAAACTATTTGAACACGACAATAAAAAAAAGTTAATAAAAAAACATAGAATAAAATTAAAAAAAGATAAAAACTAAATGGAAAATGTGAACAAATAAAGGGTGTGTTAGATATAACGGAAAATGTTTTCCGTGGAAAATGTTTTTCAAGAAAATATTTTCTTGGAAAACAAGTAGTAATCTTATTCATTTTTCGGTGTTTGGTACGCAAATTAAGGAAAATAACTTTTCAAGAGTATTCATAAATAATTTAGATACAATAAACATGAAGTCATAAACTTTCGAATCAACAACCTTTCGAACCCACAAATTTCATAAACTTCTGAACCGCTAAACTTTCGAAATCGCAAAATTTCGAACCCGTAAACTTTATAATTTCTAAACCCATAAACTTCCAAACACATAAATCTCTGAACTCATAACTTTGGAACTTGTAAAATTTCGAACCTGTAAATCGAAAGATGAAAAAACTAAAACTGAAAATATATAAAAAAATAAAATAAAAAATTGTGCGGGGTGGGGGGGTGGGGGAGGGGTGGGTGGTGCAGAAAAAACGAAAAACAGAAATTTGAAATTACAAAAAAGAAAGTAAAAAAATAAAATCTGCGAGGGGGTGTAGGGTGGGTGGTGACGGAAAAAAAATTGAAATTTGAAAAAGAAAAAGCCTTTTTGGAGAGAGGGGGTGTGGTTAGGTGGGTGGGTGTGAGGGTATGGGATGGGTGGGTGAGGGAGGGGAAGGTTGAGAAGGAGTTTTGGAAAATATTTTTCCTTCTCTTGATAAGGAAAACATTTTCCTTCAATTGGAGGAAAATGAGTTCATAAGGAAAATGTTTTCCAAAACATTTAACCCAACCAAACATGGAAAAATTAGAAAATATTTTCCGAAAAATGTTTTCCTTCGTATCTGTATACGGTCGAAATAGATTTCGGCATTCCTACGTTCGATCGAGTCCGAATGGTAAGCAACCGGAGTGGGATTTTGGGATGAGTCCCGAATACAGTACAAACGAGCCTCAAGTTCCAAAGACTTATCGGGGAGTCGGCTCGATACTATTATCGAGCCCACGACCAAGTCGATCCGCAAGGCAACGTGAGGGTGGTCGGAAATGCGCTACACCCACCCCGAAGGTCGAACTCAAGCCAAAGCCGAGGGCTCGACCCAATAACGAGTTCGAGCCAGTATCGAGCTCGCGGACAAGAGCCGTTGCAACCGCACTAAGGGCGAGAATCTTGGCGGGAATCGAGGAAGAGACAATTCATCATGGGTTCTCCACTATATATATTTTTTATTGTGAATAAAGTAGGATCCCTCTACTATAAAAGGGGGAATCCTTGTAAGCATAAGATCATCTTACGCACTGTAACAAAAGATCACTTCCTATATTGAAAGATATCCCCTTGTGCTCATTTTACTTTATCTTACTCATTCTTCTTGCTCACTATTCTCATTCTCATAGTCAAGAACGTAGATATTACGATTTCTCTATACGGTTTGTATCAAATTATATCACATATCTTTAGAACTATATTCAAACTTAACTTTATTTGATTTTTCCGGTAAACAGTTTGGCGCCCACCGTGGGGTTAAGGATAACAGTGATTGTTTGATATAAATATGCAATATACACCGGACTTCAAGATGAAACCAACAACTTGGTACCCGAGGCCGGAAAGCCACTTGGCGATGGCACTGAAGCTCGAATCGCAGTACCTGAAATTCGAGCCGAAGTACCGCTAGATGTCAATTCGTAAGTGGCTCTTCCGCAAGTGGCGATAGCTCAGTTGCAGAGCCAAACTCATATACAAAGCAGGCCAGATCCAAATCCGCTTCAAGAAATCACCCCCAGAACGGAGCCCGCCATAGTGAAGTCAAACGAGCAAGAATCGGGGACCACTCCCGAAATTACTAAATTGCTCGAGGAACTCACAAAACGTGTTGAAGCTAATGACAAGATAGTGGAAACATACAATGCCAGGGTCGATCTGATCCCGGGAGCTCCACCAATGATAAAAGGGCTGGATTCGAAAAAATTCATACAAAAGCCTTTTCCCTCAAGTGCATCCCCAAAACCAATCCCTAAAAATTCTGTATGCCCGAAATTCCCAAATATAACGGTACGACCGATCCCAACGAACACGTCACCTCTTACACATGTGCCATCAAGGGTAACAATTTGGAGGAAGATGAGATCGAATCCGTATTATTGAAAAAGTTCGGGGAGACCCTCTCGAAGGGAGAGATGATTTGGTATCACAATCTGCCGCCAAATTCCATCGATTCTTTTTCCATGTTAGCAGATTCGTTCCCAAAGGAAATCAGACCTCTTCAAAGTAAAGCAAAGGGGTAATGAAATGCTAAGGAAATTTGTATCCCGATTTTAGATGGAACGCATGGAACTGCCACCGGTTACAGACGATTGGGCCGTCCAAGCTTTCACCCAAGGGTTGAACGAGAAAAGTTCAATAGCATCACGTCGGCTGAAGCAAAATTTGAATGAGTATCCAGCAATAACTTGGGCGGATATACACAACCGATATCAGTCGAAAATCAGGGTCGAAGATGACCAGTTGGGAGCTCCGTCTGGATCCATGCATCAGAACAGGACAGCTATTAAAAATCAAAGGGAGATTGACAGAGAACAAAGGTCGAACAAACACCGATATCAACCATACGTCGCAGAACGGATGAACAATGGTTCAACACGCAATATCGCTCGGAACAATCGAAGGAGTGATCGAGGGCAAAATTCTTGGGGGCTTATGAGCAAGAGTGGATTTGAGAAATATGCCGATCCTATGGAGGCACCTCGGCTATCGGAGTACAATTTCAGCGTCGACGCATCAGGCATTGTATCGGCGATCGAAAAAATCAAAGATACTAGGGGGCCCAGACCCATGCAAACCGACCCTTCCCAAAGGAACCCGAATTCGATGTGCAAGTATCATGGTACGCATGGCCACATGACTGAGGAATGCAGACAATTGAGAGAAGAGTGTCACGACCCGAAATTCCCTCCTTCGAACCGTGATGACGCCTAACATTTCACTTGCTAGGCAAGCGAACGTTAGAATAATATTAACCAATTTTTTAAATAATTTTTAAATTATTAATAATCAAGGAAATAAAAGCGGAAGCAAAGTTTGAAATATAGTGAAATAATCCATAAAAAACAACAGTGTCTAAATACCATCCCACAATTGGTGTCACAAGTGCACGGGCTTCTAGAATAATACAAATAAAGGTCTGAATAAAATCAAGTTGTCTCGAAATAAACACACAGCTAAAGTAAAATAGACAGGGACTTCAGAACTGCGAACGCCATGCAGTTATACCTCAAGTCTCCTCCGAGTAGCTGAAATCCGAGCAAGTCGATGGTACGCCGCCGGGACCAACGCCAAAATATGCACAAGAAGTGCAGAGTGTAGTATCAGTACAACCGACCCCATGTACTGGTAAGTGTTGAGCCTAACCTCGACGAAGTAGTGTCAAGGCTAAGGCGGGTCACTTACATTTTCTGTACGCAATATTAGTAACAACAACAATAATAGACATAAATCGGGTAACTCGTTTATAATAATTGAAGCCAACTCAGCAGTCATAACCTATTATCATTTCCATCAATTCTGTTGCAGTGTACAACCTGCTCTCACAATATATTCACATTCAATTCTGTTGCAGCGTGCAACCCGCTCTCACAATATATTCATTTTTAATCAAGTCTGTTGCGGCGTGCAACCCGATCCCCAATATATATGTGTGTGTGTGTATGTCGACTTTTAAATAAGTCTGTTGCGGCGTGCAACCCGATCCTCCAATATGGACTTTTAACAAGTCTGTTGCGGCGTGCAACCCGATCCTCCAATATGGACTTTTAATAAGTCTGTTGCGACGTGTAATCCGATCCTCCAATATGAACTTTTAATAAGTCTGTTGCGGCGTGCAACCCGATCCTCAAATATGGACTTTTAATAAGTCTGTTGCGGCGTGCAACCCGCCCGATCCTCCAATATGGACTTTTAATAAGTCTGTTGCGGCGTGCAACCCGATCCTCTAATATGGACTTTTAATAAATCTGTTGCGGCGTGTAACCCGATCCTCCAATATATTCATTATAATTAATTCTGTTGCGGCATGCAACCCGATTCTCCAATATATTCATTATAATCAATCCTGTTGCGGCGTGCAACCCGCTCCTCCAATATATTCATTTACCAATTCTTATAGAAGAATTTTCCCAATAAATGCAACAATTAATAAAAATTATAAGACAACAAGCATACAATAATTATGGTTTAATTACGAAACAAACAAAGGCAAATAGCAAATTATTATAAAAATATGCAGTTTAATATCTAATATGCTAAATGTCAATTAACAATTAAGGCACATAATTCAAATAACATGTAACAATTAATACAGGAATTCAAGAATTAATATTTGGCAAAGAATAGGAGAGAAACAATTATTATAACAATTAATTCATAATTTAAAACAATTTATGAGTTTTCAAGTAAATACACAAACAATTAATTTGACGACGTATAGACACTCGTCACCTCGCCTATACGTCGTTCACATGCATTTCACATAACAAATAATTTAAGGGTTCTATTCCCTCAAGTCAAGGTTAACCACGACACTTACCTCGCTTTGCAAATTCTAATAAATTACTCGACCACAGCTTTTCCTTTTAAATTTGTCTCTAAATGCTTCAAATCTATTCACAAACAATTCGATATACTCAATAAAAATCGTAGGAATTAATTCCATATGATTTTACTAATTTTTCAGATAAAAATTCGAAATTCACTTTAAAAATTGATAGTGGGGCCCACATCTCAAATCTTGGAAAAACTTACGAAATCCGAACACCCATTCCGAGACGAGTCCAACCATACAAAAATTATCAAATTCCGACATCGGATTGACCTTCAAATCTTCGTTTTACATTTTTGGAAGGTTTGGTAAAAATTTGATTTTTCTTCCATAAATTCATGGATTCATGATGTAAATGAGTATGGAATCATGAAATATAATCAATATAGGATAAGGAACACTTACCCTAATTTTCCCCCATGAAAATCGCCTAAACCGAGTTCCCCAAACTCAAAAATGAGTAAAATGGCTAAACTCCCCATTTTATGGGGTTTCTGGCGTTTTTGAGTGCCCCTGTGGCGCACTTTCCAGAACACTAATAATTTCCAATGCTAGGGCTAGCGCCCCACGCTACCCTGGACGCTGGCGGCTACGAAAAATCTTTCCCGACACGAAAATGGGCATAACTCTCTCATACGATGTCCGAATTCGACGATTCTTTTTGCTATGACTCCCAAATTTCAATACGGATCTAATGCTTGCATCAAAACTGAATTTGGAATTCATTTTCTTAATGGGATACCACTTATTGTTGAAGAAATGACGTCGAACGTTCTTGAAATACCAAAATTAAATTCCGTTGACCACCTGAAATCCACCAGAGGCCCTCGGGATCTCAATCAAATATACCAACAAGTCCTAAAACATCATACAGACTTACTCGGGGTCTCATATCACGTCAAACGACGCTGAAATTACAATTCACACCTTAATTCAGACTTTTGAGTTTCAAAACTTTTCAATTTACAAATCTTGTGCCAAAACATGTTAAATAAATCCAGAATGACTTTATATTTGGCACACAAGTCATAAATGACATAACGGAGCTATTTCGATTTCCAGAATCGTATTCCGACCCCGATATCAAAAAGTCAACCCCGTGGTCAAACTTGGAAATCTTTAGCCTTTAAATTACTAGTTTTCGTTAAATGGTCATAACTTGAGATAGGGGCCTCCAAATTAAATTTCGGGCATCCGCCCAAGTTTCAAATCACGATAGGGAGTTATCGGAACTGTCAAAACACTGATCCGAGTCCGTTTGCTCAAAATGTTGACCAAAGTCATCTCAATTGAGTTTTAAGGCTCTATTTCACATTTTAATCCATTTTTCACATAAAAACTTTCCGAAAAATTGTACGGATTGCGCATACAATTCGAGGAATGATAAATAGTGCTTTTCGAGGTCTTAGAACACATAATTAATAATTAACTTTAAAGATGACATTTTTGGGTCATCACAAAGAGGTAGCCCGCCTATTCAATGAGGGCCACCTTCGAGAGTTGCTCAGTGACCGAGCTAAGAATCACTTCAGAGAAAGGGACGCTGGCAAAAGAGATAAACAGGAGGAACCTCTGCATATCATTCACATGATCGTCGGTGGGGTCGATATTCCACAGGAACTCGTTCTCAAGTACGGCAAGATACCGGCCACAGGGGAAAAACGAACCCGAGGTTATGCACCCGAGGGCACTTTATCATTCGGAATCGAAGAAGTCGAAGGCATCTCTCACCCTCACAACGACGCTCTGGTAATTTCGATCCTATTAGATAAAATTCAAATTAAGCGCATCTTAGTGGATCCAGGTAACTCTGCAAATATCATCCGATCTTGGGTAGTGGAAAAGCTCGGTTTACAGAATCAAGTCGTGCCCGCAGCTCGGGTCTTAAACGGCTTCAATATGGCCAGTGAAACAACTAAAGGGGAAATTGTCCTGCCCATAAATGTGGCTGGAACCATCCAAAATACCAAGTTCCACGTAATCGAAGGCGATATGAGGTACACTGCCCTACTCGGAAGACCATGGATCCACAATATGAGGGCAGTACCTTCGACTCTACACCAAGTGATGAAATTTCATACGTCGTACGACGTGAAGATAGTGTACGGGGAGCAACATGCTGCGAAGGAAATATTTGCGGTCGATGAGATAACACCGATACCAATGACGTCGGCCTCAGAAAGGTCGAGCATAAAAAATATGGGAGGAACCAAATAGCAATCATAGCAACTGGTCTCGACCGAATCGGTAAAACAGGAAATAAATGATAACGAGGAAGAATTTCCGACACCTCGAGCTCTCATCGTCCCCGACGCCACCAAGTCGACGATCGAAGAACTGGAGCAGGTTATATTAATCAAACATCTGCCCGAGAAAAAGGTATACCTGGTTACGGAGTTGACCCCCGAACTCAGAGAAAAACTCATTCAATTTCTTGTTAATAACATAGATTGTTTTGCTTGGTCCCATTTAGACATGGCGGGGATCTCACCATCGATAACAACGCACCAGCTGAGCTTGGACCCTAGGTTCAAATCGGTGAAGCAAAAAATAAGACCCCAATCCGAGGTGAAACACGCATTCACAAGAGATGAGGTAACTAAATTTCTCAAAATAGGGTCAATCCGAGAAGTGAAATATCCCGAATGGTTGGCCAATGTGGTTGTAGTCCCCAAGAAAGGGAACAAACTTAGAATGTGTGTAGATTATAAAGATCTAAACAAAGCATGCCCCAAAGATTCCTTTCCACTACCTAGCATCGATCACTTGATCGACGCCACGGCCGGCCAGGAGATCCTCACTTTTCTCGACGCCTACTCCGGGTACAATCAAATTAACATGGACCCGGAGGACCAAGAAAAAACTTTGTTTGTCACTAAGTATGGAACCTATTGTTATAATGTAATGCCGTTCGGGCTAAAAAACGCAGGGGCTACGTACCAACGCCTAGTGAATAAAATGTTCGAAGTACAAATAGGTAAATCAATGGAAGTTTACATTGATGACATGCTAGTTAAGTCCCTGCGCGCAGAGGACCATTTGACTCATTTGCAGGAAACGTTCAAAATTCTAAGGAAATACAACATGAAGCTGAACCCCGAAAAATGTGTTTTCGGGGTCGGATCAGGCAACTTCCTCGGCTTCATGGTGTCAGAAAGGGGGATCGAGATCAACCCAGACAAAATAAAAGCCATCAAAGACATCATCGTCGTGGATAGTGTGAAAGCAGTGCAAAGGCTGACCGGACGGATAGCTGCCTTAGGCCGATTCATTTCAATATCGTTAGATCAAAGCTACAGATTCTTCTCTCTACTCAGAAAGAAGAACGATTTTGCCTGGTCCCCGGAGTGCCAACATGCACTAGAACAACTGAAGCGGTACCTATCGAGCCCACCATTACTTCACACTCAGAAGGCAGATGAGAAGCTTTACCTATACTTGGCAGTATCTGAGATCGCTGTGAGTGGTGTCCTAGTTCGAGAAGAGCAAGGTACGCAGTTTTCTGTTTATTATGTAATCGGACCTTAGGAGAGGCAGAGGTTAGATACCCACACTTAGAGAAACTGGAGCTTGCATTGGTAAGCGCCTCGAGAAAGTTAAGACCATACTTTCAATGTCACCCCGTATGCGTTTTAACCACTTACCCACTTCGAAACATTTTGCACAAGCCCGAGCTATTGGGCCGACTGGCCAAATGGGCCATTGAGCTCAGTGGGTACGATATTGAATATCAGCCTCGGACATCCATCAAGTCCCAAATCCTAGTCGACTTCGTGGCCGACTTAACACCGACCCTTGTACCCGAAGTTGAAAAGGAACTCTTGTTAAAATTGGGTATATCGACGGGGGTCTGGACCCTCTATACCGATGGTGCTTCAAATGTGAAGGGTTACAGGCTTGGCATCGTACTAAAGCCTCCCACAGATGGCATTATTAAGCAATCCATCAAAACTACTAGATTAACTAACAATGAGGCCGAGTAAGAAGCCATGATTGCAGGTCTCGAGCTAGCTAAAAGCTTGGGAGCAGAGGTCATCGAAGCTAAATGCGACTCTTTGTTAGTAGTAAACCAAGTGAGCAAAACTTTCGAGGTTCGAGAAGAAAGGATGCAGAGGTATTTGGACAAACTACAGATAACTCTACACCGTTTAAAAGAATGGACCCTACAACATGTACCTCGAGAACAAAACAGTGAAGCCGACACACTCGCAAATCTGGGGTCATCGGTCGAAGAGGATAAGATCGACTCGGGGACTATCATTCAACTCTCGAGATCTATAATCGAGGGTGGGAACGCCGAAATAAATTCCACAAGCTTAACCTAGGATTGGAGGAACAAGTACATTGAATACTTAAAAAACGGAAAACTCCCATCAGACTCTAAAGAATCTAGAGCTCTACGAACCAAAGCTGCTCGATTCACGTTGGGTGAAGATGGAACGTTGTACAGAAGAACGTTCGACGGACCACTGGCAGTGTGCTTAGGGCTAGGGGACACCGATTATGTTTTACGGGAGGTCCACGAAGGCACTTGTGGAAACCACTCCGGCGCCGAACCACTAATTCGCAAAATCATCAGAGCAGGATACTACTGGGATAGTATGGAAAAGGACACTAAGGAGTTCGTTCGAAGATGCGATAAATGTCAAAGGTTTGCACCAATGATCCATCAACAAGGAGAGCAGCTTCATTCGGTCATCTCTCCATGGCCATTTATGAAATGAGGAATGGATATCGTCGGCCCTCTATTATCGGCCCCAGGTAAAGCTAAATTCATTTTGTTTATGACTGACTATTTCTCTAAATGGGTTGAAGCATAGGCGTTCGAAAAGGTAAGAGAGAAAGAGGTCATAGATTTCATCTGAGTCACATCGTGTGCAGATTTGGTATACCAGCGGAAATAACATGTGACAATGGTAAGCAATTTATCGACGGTAAAGTGACAAAATTTCTCGAAGACCATAAAATAAAAAGGATACTATCAACACCATATCATCCTAGTAGAAACGGACAGGCCGAATCAACCAACAAAACTATCATCCAAAACATGAAGAAAAGATTGAAAGAAGCGAAAGGAAAGTGGAGAGAAATTTTGCCCGAAGTCCTTTGGGCATATCGGACAACATCTAAATCCAGTACATGAGCAACTCAATTTTCCCAAGTATACGGCTCCGAAGCCTTAATTCTGGTCGAAGTCGGGGAGCCAAGCGCAAGGTTTCGACATGCTTTGGAAGAATCGAACTACGAGGCAATGAACACTAGCCTTGAATTATTAGACGAAAAATGAAAAGCGACACTAGTTCGAATGGCTGCACAAAAACAATGAATCGAGAGGTACTACAACAGAAGAACTAATCTCCGCCATTTCAAGACCAGGGACTTAGTCCTAAGGAAGGTCACTGTCAACACTTGAGATCCTAATGAAGGGAAGCTCGGCCCAAATTGGGAAGGACCCTATCGAGTCCTCGATATAATCAGGAAAGGGTCTTATAAACTTGGGGCAATGGATAGAAAACCACTACCAAACAATTAGAACATATTGCTTCTCAAACGATATTACTCTTAAGGTATAATTTTCTTCTCTCTATCATTTATATACGTTCATTGGACGCTAACTCATTGCAGGAATTCGACTAAAAACATCAAGACCTCCGGTTTCAAAGCGTGTGTTGTACTCGTTTTCCCCTTAGTTCGGTTTTTATCCCAAATGGGTTTTTTCCGGCAAGATTTTTAATGAGGCAACAATTATGTGCTACCCGAGGACAAAATCAGCAGTATCTGAGGATCCTTCATAATCAACCTCGAATACTGGGGGGCTACCAATCGAGTAAATCAAGTTCGGCACAAGTAAGTTGTTTTCATATCTAATTCTTGTCAAACAGGGTCTTGATAGAGAAAAGTGTAAGGACCAAATGGTCAAAACAAACCATGCCTACGTAGTTTTGTTCGAATCCTTGCACAAGATACAAACACATGTATAATGACATAAAGGAGAGCTTCTAATTTCAGATATCTCACACTTTGAAAAGATTTTCCTACTTCATGGTTCAAATAGGTTAAAAAGCCTGCGGGCTAAGATATTTTGAGTTCGAGTTCGAAACAATCACTCACTCAATTAATAAAGCCTAAGGGCTATCCTACCTCGAGTTTGAGAAATCACTCACTCGATCATAAAAAGCCTACGGGCTAAGATATTTTGAGTTCGAGTTCGAAACAATCACTCACTCAATTATTAAAGCCTAAGGGCTATCCTACCTCGAGTTCGAGCAATCACTCACTCGATCATAAAAAGCCTACGGGCTAAGATATTTTGAGTTCGAGTTCGAAACAATCACTCACTCAATTATTAAAGCCTAAGGGCTATCGTACCTCGAGTTCGAGCAATCACTTACTCGATCATAAAAAGCCTATGGGCTAAGATAGTTTGAGTTCGAGTTCGAAACAATCACTCACTCAATTATTAAAGCCTAAGGGCTATCCTACCTCGAGTTCGAGCAATCACTCACTCGATCATCAAAAGCCTACGGGCCAAGATATTTTGAGTTCGAGTTTGAAACAATCACTCACTCAATTATTAAAGCCTAAGGGCTATCCTACCTCTAGTTCGAGCAATCACTCACTCGATCATAAAAAGCGTACGGGCCAAGATATTTTGAGTTCGAGTTCGAAAAAATCACTCACTCAATTATTAAGGCCTAAGGGCTATCCTACCTCGAGTTCGAGCAATCACTCACTAGATCATAAAAAGCCTACAGGCTAAGACATTCTGAGTTCGAGTTCGAAACAATCACCCACTCAATTATTAAAGCCTAAGGGCTATCTTGCTTCGAGTTCGAACAATCACTCACTCGATCATAAAAAGCCTACGGGCTAAGATATTTTGAGTTTGAGTTCGAAACAATCACTCACTCAATTATTAAAGCCTAAGGGCTATCTTACTTCGAGTTCGAGCAATCACTCACTCGATCATAAAAGGTCTACGGGCTAATATATTTTGAGTTCGAGTTCGAATGAATCACTCACTCAATTATTAAAGCCTAAGGGCTATCTTACTTCGAGTTCGAGCAATCACTCACTCGATTATAAAAGGTCTACGGGCTAAGATATTTTGAGTTCGAGTTCGAAACAATCACTCACTCAATTATTAAAGCCTAAGGGCTATCTTACTTCGAGTTCGAGCAATCACTCACTCGATCATAAAAGGTCTACGGGCTAAGATATTTTGAGTTCGAGTTCGAAACAATCTCTCACTCGCTCATAAAAGCTACGAAGATCGAATTCGATGAAATCGCATATAAAAGCATTCACAAGGCATAAATGAAATCTTCACGAAGCAAGGCAGTTAAAGAAAAAGATATTTGTATAGATATATATACAATGGTGGTTTACATAAATGGATGCAACATAGAAGAAGCTAAGGGCTAAGCTTCTGGGTTATCATCGAGAGCAGTCTCTTCTCCACGCCCCCCCATCTTCGTACCCGCTCTTGCTACCATCATCATCATCATCATCGCCATCAGAAGCCAAGGCTTCAGCTTCAGCTTCGAGCTCTTTAGCCTTTTTTATCTCTTCAGCAAGGTCGAAACCTCGAGCGTGTATCGAGGGTCTCTCTCCAAGACCGACACTTAGCAAGTTCGGCAACCCAATGTGCTCGAGTGTCGGCAGTATCCGCCGCCTCTCGTGCCTCCATCTGGGCAGCCTCGGCATCAGCCCGATACACGGCAATAGACTTGTCCGCCATGACTTTCGATGACTCAACCTCCGCCTTGGCCTCAGCAAGCCGTGTTTCAAGCTCCTCGATCCTCTTAGCCTGAGCTGAACCCTTTTGCTTGACGCTTCGAAGCTGAACATCGACCGATAATAATTTGGCCAAGATAGTTTCTTTTTCCGTAGCCAGGCGGTCGATAGTCTCCTTCAACTGGATACATTCAGCCTTGATTTGATCGACTTCTTCCCAAAGTAACACGATCTTTTCAACCTTTTGCTGCAGCTGAGATAACGAAGGGTTAACTTCCACAGTTGAGTCAAACCCATACTCTAACAGAACGAGGCTCACCTGCTTATCTAGTTCGGCCTCTTCTTCACGAGCCTTAACCAAATCTGCTTGGAGGTCCTTTATAGCCTCGTCCTTTTGGCTGCAAAGAAGCCGCAGGGCATCTCTCTCCCCCGAGACCTTCTGAAGCTCGACCTCACACTGGCTGAGGTCGACTCAAAACCTGCTAATGGCCTGTACAGTAGGGAAAAAAACACAAGTCAAGTTTGGAAAAGAACGAAGAAATCAAGTACAGTAAAATCATTACCCGAGAAATGAAACGTTGGGCCTCTTCTAGGAGGTTAGAAGCATCACCAATGTCGGAGGCATCATCGACTCCAGTAAAGCAATCCCGAAAAGGGTCCCCTACACTAGAGCCTCCACCCATATCGAGGGTCTTCAATTCTCGAGCTTCCTTTAACGCCTCCTCAGAAAAGGTTGGAAGAGAAGGCAAATGACCCACTGTCATGGTCCCAAGCGAATCGCTCGGGACGCTCTGATCGAGACTCGGGATACCAGAACCGACCCCGACCGGTATAGCCGCCATCGGCTCAGAAGCTCTCGCGACCTCGATAGCTCACGCAGATCGGATCACCAAAGCCGAAGCATCTTCTTCTTCTTCTTCTTCTCTCAGTCGTTGGACCGAGTCCATTGGAAGAACGATTGCCTTCCTCCTCACCCTTCGAGTTTTGGGCTTGGGGTCCTCTGACCGAGAGACAGCTTTTCGCTTCTTATCTTTCCCCGGTTCTGGGACCAGGGACTTGGTTCCTTCCTCACAACTCGAAGGCCTCAAAACGACATCCTTGGTTACACCTGCATGAAAGGAAATCGGTAACGAATGGAGTATAAAAAAACATTTCAAAGAACACGAGCAGTAACCCCTACCATGATTCTTGGCCTCCCATCTACCTTTCGCCAAATCACGCCAAGCGCGTTCGGCATAAGAGGAAGTCGAGACTAACTTCCAAACCTAATCCTCGAGGCCAGGTAACCCTTGTGGCATCCAAGGGACAGCTGTATATCGGAGAAAGACATCAGATAAAATCGGAAAAAGATACGAAAAGCAACTTCTTATGAAAACCACTTACGGTCGAAATTCCATTCCTCGGGGAACGACATCTTCTCTTCTGGAATGAGGTCATGGGTCCTCACTCGGATATAACGGCCCATCCAACCCCGATCCTTGTCTTCGTCGATGCTCGACATCAAAGCCTTCGATGCCCGACGATGAAGCCTGATTAGTCCTCGAAAGATTTGAGGCCGATACAATCGTATGAGGTGATTCAGGGAAAAATCCAGCCCCCTGCCTTGTTGGAGAAGAAACGAAGTAAGGTTACTATACGTCATACAGAGGGATGAATTTGACCAAGGGTGACCTGATATCTTTTGTAAAAATCAATGATCACCAGGTCGACGGGACCCAACGTGAAGAGGTAAGTGTAAACACTTAAAATCCCCTCCACATGAGTGATGACGCTCTCTTCGGGAGAGGGAATCTGCAACACAACCTCGAAACTCCAGTTGCAGTCTTTCCTCACAGCCTCGAGATGACCCTTCGTTATCGAGCACATGTATATCAACACATGCTCACATCGACCCGGAACAGATGAAGGATTCTCGACCTTAAAATCGATCTTCAGAGTACACGGGCCGGGAACATACTCATAGGTAGGCGGCTCCACCGGCACCTTGTCGCCGAACGGCCTTGAAGAAGAAGCTTTCTCCTTCTGAGGTACAGTTTTCGAAGTTTTGGCCATTAATATGAGAGGAAGAAAGGAAAAGGAAGATGAAAAGTTGATGATACCAAACACTGGTGTAGATGGCTCCGCAAGCGGCAAAATAGAGAGAGGCTAAGAAAATTTGGAAGAGTGAAGACGTAAAAGTGGTAAATGTTAGATGGAGGGGTTATTTATAGGCTTACATCGTGACGGTTCAGTATCAACGGTGGCCGACCACCATCTGACATGCATTAAATACCTTGAAAAACTAAATCGATGGGACAGCTATCACATACGTCATGATCGAGCCCTGTGAAAACGTCAGCTTATAACCCGATTGAACCGTCGAAAAGCATATCGACTCTCACCACATCCTTCTTGAGAAACGAAGGGACTATCTATATACGGTCGAAATAGATTTCGACCTTCCTACGTTCGATCGAGTCCGAATGGTAAGCAACCGGAGTGGGATTTTGGGATGAGTCCCGAAAACAGTACAAACGAGCATCAAGTTCCAAAGACTTATCGGGGAGTCGGCTCGATACTATTATCGAGCCCACGACCAAGTCGATCCGCAAGGCAACGTGAGGGTGGTCGGAAATGCGCTACACCCACCCCGAAGGTCAAACTCAAGCGAAAGTTGAGGGCTCGACCCAATAACGAGTTCGAGCCAGTATCGAGCTCGCGGACAAGAGTCGTTGCAACCGCACTAAGGGAGAGAATCTTGGTGGGAATCGAGGAAGAGACAATTTATCATGGGTTCTCCACTATATGTTTTTTTTTTAATTGTGAATAAAGTAGGATCCCTCTACTATAAAAGGGGGAATCCTTGTAAGCATAAGATCATCTTACACACTGTAACAAAAGATCACTTCCTATATTGAATGATATCCCCTTGTGCTCATTTTACTTTATCTTACTCATTCTTCTTGCTCACTATTCTCATTCTCATAATCAAGAACGCAAATATTACGATTTCTCTATACGTTTTGTATCAAATTATATTACATATCTTTAGAACCATATTCAAATTTAACTTTATTTGATTTTCCCGGTAAACAGTACCAAACACACCCAAAGTATTAAAAAGGAATAAAAGAAGAATCTGCACCGGAGAAAAAGAAGAAAAAATCAGCGAAAACAAGTAAAAAAAATAAAAATCTCTAAGTGAAACCCAAGTAAAAGTCAGCAAACTCGAGCTACTTGGGAATCGAATCCAATTTTAGGATAGCGGCGGAAAAATGGATTAAAAAAAATAGTTATTCACTCATATTATTCATTAAAAATTAGTTGAATAATGAACTTTTTAAAAATAGGTCAAATATGAATATGAATCATATTATCCACTTAGAAAATAAATAATCATTGGATAACTAATGCGTTTAACTTTTACAAGTGTAAAGCTTCAAATTAAGGATTCCTCAAGTTTGAGAGACTAAGAAATTTTTTCAAAAATGATCATTTTCATTTCAAGAAACCATGGATCCATATTATCCGCCAGTTAACCCATTTTTTTAAATTAAATATGGGTCGAATTGGATCGGATAAATGATCTATTTTTACATTATCCTTTTTCGACTCGTAACATATTCTACCCGACCCGACCGATTGCCACTAGTCAAAAGAGCAACTTTTACCGCAATAAAAGTAATGTTAGACGGAGGGGAGTAATTGGTAGATAGCACTATCTCACGGATTAGACGTTCTTCACATGCTTTATCTATGTTTCCTGATCATCTATCACAAGTCAAATAAAATGAAAAAATACACACCCACACACAGCAAGTTACACAACAAGTTAACACTAGAAAATAGTTTACCAGTGTACCTTCTTCTCTAAATTAAAAAAGAGAGTAAAAGAACAATAAAAGAAGGAAAAATGGTCAAATATATCTACTTTTAAATATTGTTTATATTTGTTCTCGTTATATTTTGGGAACAAAAATACCATTGTTGTTACAATTGTTATCAAATATACTCCTATTTCCAAAGGAGGTCTACTGTGTCAATGACTCAGAGATTAAAATTCCACGTGAGTTGACATTTGGGTGAGGTGGATGCCACGTCACATGCCACCTCACCAGCCTAACCTTATTTTAGTTGAAGGAAAACTAAAATCACCATTGGACTATTTGGAAAAGCTTGAAGAACATCCAAATGGGTCTACAGTGAATCCGTGATTGCTTAAATCTGCCTTTGCCATGGACCCATTTTCTCCAACTTGATACAATCCTTCAAGTTAAATGAAGCTCCCAAAAATCACACTCTAACTCACACTATGAGAAGGGTCTAAAGAACCAGACTTTTTTCAATTCATATGAAAACACACAAATTCACTTAAAATTCTAACATATAACATTTGCAAGATTGAATATTTTGATAAACTAAGATAATATGTGTGCTTCAAATGAGGAGTTCTCTTAGTTGGGAACATGAATCCTACCCAACATATGGAGATTTCACCATTCTTTCATTGTTTACCTCATACTTTTCCACAGTCAGATTTTTGCGTGATATATCTGATTTTGGGGTACTTTTGTTTTTAAAATTTGTTTTGGTAGCTTTTATGAAATCAACTCATACGATTTCATCTTGAAACTTCTTGATATTTGGGATTTTTTGGATTGTTTTTAGATGGGTTTTTGTTAGTTTTGCTGATTTTTTAATGCATGGATCCCAATGTCAGTTAAGGGAGTGGGTAAAATAATTAAGGTTAGTGTGGTGAGATGGCAGCTACATGTCATCCACCTCACCTAAATATCAGTTCATGCCTGAGTCATTGCAACAGTAGATCTCTGTTAGAGATAGGGGCATATTTGATAAGAATGGTAACGGCAAGGGTATTTTTGCTCCCAGAGTATTACGGAGGTTAAATATAAACAATATTTAAAAGTAGAAGGATATATCTAGCCCTTTTCCCATAAAAGAAATATACAGTCAAACACCTCTCTATAACATTCTCGTTTATTCTAATTTTTTTAACTGTTATAGTGAAATGTTGTTATAGAAGACATATATTATAACATAATATAAAAATCGGTTCGAAAAGAACATGACTTTTATAATAAATGACTGTTATATATGAATATTGTTATAAAGAGGTCTGTAATGTACATGTAAAGTTACTAACTAAAAGTCGTTCATAAAATGAATGCATTAACACCAAGAAATTGTTTACAACTTTACCTTCTACCCTAAGTTAGAAGAGGGCAAAAAAGAATTAATATTAGATGAGATTTCAAGGTTGAAAATACTTAGTTCCACATTTGCATTTCCATGATAGGAGATAATAGCCTTCATCTTCTCTAGTGTATAATGTATTTAACGCTTTGCTAACTTTCCCAGAAGAAGTAATATGTGGAGGAATGACAAGTACAGCCATGCAAGGTCTGCAGCCTTTGCACCTATTTACACACTTTGGTGGACTTGATCCCAACATCACCATTCTCATTTGCTTCCTTTCTCCACTTCTCCCTATAAACAACAATTTTAATTTTTTCAGATAAGACAAACAAGAATTAGCGATGAATTTTGTAGCTAAATAAAAAAATCTGTTGCTAATATCATTTAGCGACAGAATATCAAAAGATTTTGTTAATTGCGAGCAATTTAACGACAGATTAGCAATGAAGTTCGTAATTAATTCCAGATTTTTTTTGTAGTGGCTCAACCGAAAGGAAAACAACAATTAAACATTTTCAACTCAATATCGAACTAAATTATTTTACGTCCATGCGAAGTAATGGATACTCTAGTTTTTTTTGTTTTGGAGGGGGGTTGAGTTTCTCCTTGACAATCAAAGGGCTCCTAACCCTTAGAATCGGATTTAGAATTTTAAGTTAGTGAATGTAGAGTTCACTACATCCACTATCATGTTGTTACATTGGGATCATTTTGTATAAATATATACTTTATTCTGAAAGATTTATATATAGTTCAAGTAGAAAACAGACGTTTCCGAATAATACTATAAGAAATTACTACTCAATTAATAAGCAATATGGAGCTTTCTAAGTACCTGTCATGAGACTAGTAGATAAAGAAGGTTAAGGGATAAATACCTTTTTCAAAAAATTGAAAGAAAGAGTGAGAAGAAGATAATGATGTGTTTCTCCTTAGGTTCATGTTTTTTGTCACCCCCTCTATTGTTTTACCTGATATAGAAGGAAGGAATGTGAGTGAATAGATGAACATCAAAATGACAGCAAATTTTAGTCCTTTTGAGTTGGACATATTAGTGGTTGAGGCCATCACCAATCTTTCACAACATGAAAAATCAAACTCCCTTTCACACCAAAGTGTGTTTTGAGTGTTAGGGAGAATTTAGTAGTGTCTCACTCTGTATATCAATATAGTTCTACTTGTGGTTGTTTCTAAAAACACAAAAATAGAGCTTTATTAACTAGAAACGGGCCCAACACGTACATAAGGTGTGTCACACAACAATCAATGAAACGGGTGAAAATCAAGATTCAAATTCTAAAAAAGGAAAAAAAATATTTGCTTAAATTTTGATAGATAGATGTGCTGGTGAAATGTACTAGATATGTAATAAAATAGTCTGAGGTGTATGTAAGATTGGTCGGGCACTAAGAGTGAACCCTAACATGGAGGGGCGAATTCAAAATTTAAACATAATGGGTTCAATTTTTAAAATTCTTAATATTGAACCCGTAATATTTTTAAAGTTATGAATGCATACCCATTTGTTGCTGTAATTTATGCACCGCGTCAAAAATTATGGGTTCAATTGAACCCATCGAAATTACGCTACATCCGCCCCTACTATACTAACATGTACCAATGTGTTATTTAGCTGTCAATAATGTGGATAAAAATTATGAAAAATCAGGATTTAAATTTCAACAGCGACAAAAAAAAAAACTTAATGGTTTCTTGTCATTTTGTCTAATATTTGGCTGACAGAGTTATTTAGTATTTGTGTTAATGGGATACAATAGACATCAAATAATAGTCGAGGTATACACAAACTAACCGAAATTATTATAAAATAAAAATAAAAAGAAGGGGCCATCACAAAGAAACTTTGATTTCCGAATTGAGAAAACAGTAGTGCTGACTCCATTAATTTTCAGTGTGAATGACAGTAGTGACAAATTGAAGCAACAGGTTCTCAAATAATTGAAGTACTAAAACCACTTTTTTCAAATAGAATTGGCCAATCCTTACTTGGATTCTTGTATCTTTCCTTTGATTGATGTCTTCTTTTTCTCTTTGCTATTTCTTTACCATACAAGGACATGACATTTGACTAAAGATAGCAAAATTGAGCTATTTTTACAACTGGCTATTGGAGTATGATGTAAGATTACAATATAACTGTACAGTTGTTTTTTTTCTAGCCTTTATAAAAGCATACAGTTCTAAACAGTAGTTTTGAATGTTGTCTCTATTTTTGTAATTTTGTTTTATGATTACTAAAAATATTGCATGTAACTATTGCAGGCTTTCAGAAGATGCCTGCTCATTTTACCAAATGCTAGAAATATTCCAACATTGCTTAATAGTTACATGACATATCAATGGTTCTCCTATTGTACGTCAAATAGAAAAGCATTTGGCTGCAATGTTGGAGACAAGGGATTTTAGATACCCTTACACATTTTAAGTTCTTTTTACCCATTCAATATTTCGGGTTAATTTGAGTTATGATAATTGAATTTACTCAATATAAAATAAAGTCATAAAATTATCTTTTTCACATTAAAATAAAAGAAAAGGGCCAAATATAACCATGTACTATGAGAAAAAGTTTATATATACTCTTCGTTATACATTAGGCTCACATATACTCCTGCCGTAATATGATTGGTTCAAATATACCTCACTTTCGCTAAATTGGTCTAAGGTGGACCTTCGTCCTACGTGGCATTGATATTTGATGACGCCTTCCCTCTATTTGTTTTTTTTACCACTAAAATTTTCTTTCCTTCCACCACCAGTGCACCATAACCGTCACCATGAACAATGTTGAATTTTCAGCTAGTCAACTTAGACCTGATGGCGTAGGCAGAATTTTTGCTAATGGAGTTCAGAAAAAGAAAAAGTTAAAAAAGACTGGCTAGTGATAATTGAACTCGCGGCCTTAAAAAAAGTTTTTAACCCCCCTTGACCCAAAATCCCGCCTCAGGCATCGTGATGGCACTTAGTCTCTAAGACTAGGTAAGCCGATTTTATAATAATTCAAGTCTTTTTTTTTAACCAACAGCGGAAATAATTACAAATATAACAACCTCCCAAGACTGGTAATACTGAGTCACGAACTCTAACTGAATACATGAAATGATCTCAAGGATCGAATACTCAATATTGTTTGAATAATAAATAACAGTACAATAAAAGGGAAAGACTCCAAGGAACTGTGACGACCAAGGAGCTCTACCTTGAATTCTTGCGATCCCACTCTAACTCTGTTGAAGTCCGATATCTCCAATGCCTGGCTCTGCACAAAAATATACAGAAGTGTAGTATGAGTACACCACAGTCGGTACCCAGTAAGTATCAAGACTAACCTCAGTGCAGTAGAGACGAGGTACAGTCAAGACACTCACTAGTCTAATAACCTGCGCAATATAGTATACAAATTAATAGAAAATAAATAACAATAAGGGCAACACAAATCAACCAGTGAGACCGGCATGGCAATAAGAACACTATTAATATTGCTCAACAAATAATAAATACAAGTACACTCAATTAAATCAAGTTCTTCAAATAAATATCTTTCACATATAATTCTTCCAAATAACTCTCTTTCAAATATAATTTCTTAAAATAAATATCTTTCAAATATAATTCTTTCAATAAATCTTTTTCAAATATAATTTCCTCAAATAAATATCTTTCACATACAATTTCTTCAAATACTACTTTTTGAATAAAAATCCTTCCAAATAAATATTTTGAATATAATTCTTTCAATTAAAAGTCACCATGTGACACCTCATTTCATAATCATAAAAATACGGGTCTCAGCCATTTTTATATTTTTCATAAACACGGGTCTCATCCCACTTTCATATTTTCACGGCACTTCGTGCCCATAATTAAATCTTCATATTTCCCCGGCACCTCGTACCCATTTTTCATATCACATCTGTACGGACAGTTCACGTGCCAATAATAAAGCCATCATATTTTCTCCGGCACTTCATGCCCACGTTTCATATCCCAACTGCACGAACAATTCACGTGCCAAAATCATCATTATTTACTCACGGCACCTCGTGCCCACATTTCTTTATCACAACCGTCTGGCAATAGCCACAGGCTCCCAATTTCAACATAAATCAGACTATTATCAATTTACCAACAACAAGACAAATTGCACAAGGTATAAAAATAAACACAAAAAAAATCACAACATCACATAAAATCACCAATGCAACCACTCCACATCATCACATATCATCCCTGACAATAGCCACCTTTATCTTTCCTATAGCCACCCTTATCACTCCTATAATAGCCTCCCTTATCCCTCCGCCCTGACAATATCAATAGCCACCCTTATCTCTCATATAGCCACCCTTATCTCTCCTATAGCCACCCTTATCGCTCCGTCCAGACAATATCCCAACACACATAACAAAAGTGAAATGCCACCCTTATACCCATATAATATCAACAGTGAAATGCCACCCTTATATCCTCAAAATACTAACTCAACAATATACACAGAATATTATCACGACAACATAACAAAATCAATTCATAACACAATTTGCCCAATGGCCACAACCAATTTTAAAGATATAACAAATCAATTAATTTTATAACAAATAGCCGAAGGCTCCACACAATGTGTATACGACCTCAAAAACAATCAACAGAGATAGAAATTACTCAGCATATGGCAACGCCTTCATTAATCCAAATTCTCAATAATTATATAAACACATCTTCTTAAGCTCATTTAATTTATTATTTGTAGAGGAAAATTTATAATGAAATTAAATTTCAAGAAATATCAAACTATCAAACTCACGGAATTCAAATAAATATACAAGTAACATTCACATCAAATAGTCATATAAAAACAAATTCAATAAATGCGAATTGAGGTATGAAAAATAGATGATTAAATAAATGCCAACAATTATCCAATTTACTACACAATATGCTCAAGATTTTAACTCAGTAAAATTTTCACATATAAGCGCGAGTACGTACTCATCACCTCGCGTACACAGCTTTTCACATTTCACAAATGGCACATAAGACTTGATGCCTAAGGGATAATTCTCTCACTCAAGGTTAGGCAAGATACTTACCTTTTTGAACTTAGGCCGATATTCCAAAATAGCTTTCTCACGTGAATTGACCTTCGGACGGCTCCAATCTTTGTTAAGCCTTCCTTACATTACTACGAGGTTCCGAAAATCCTAGCAACTTCAATCTATTTAGAAACATAATAAAAGTGAACCATAATCAGGAAGAATTTCATGGTTTCAGCTTATTTGAGCATTTTATCAAACACTAGGTATGCAAATTTGGTTACAAGGTTCTTCTGCAAGATTTCCTTCATTCCACAATCCAATATTTACTTATTTGATCTCAACAATCTTCCCACAAACCTTATTGGTACAAGCATATATATATAATACTCTTACATCTAAGAATCATACTCCCAATCACCAACCTTTTACCCCAAACTCGAAATTTGAAGACTAGGGGTTGAATCTTACCTCTTAGATGAAGATCTTGTGATTCGCTTCCTTGATTATTGAAGATTGGATGATTAGAATGCTAGGTTCCCTCCTTCTCTCTCTAAAATGCTCTTACCTCTCTCTAAAACCCTAAAAAAAACCACAAAGGCTATTTATTAAAATGGGGACGGGGTTATGAAAATAGAAAGATTAACCCTCCGAAAGCAGGTCTGCGGTCGCAGAATGGACCGCAGAATGGGTATGCGGGCCGCACAATGGTCGAAAAATTCGGTGCCCAGAACTAGGCTGTTCTGGTCCATTCTGCGACCAGTTTGCAGTCGCAGAAGCAGTTTCGCGATCGCATAACTATTCTGCGATCACAGAATTGGTCGCAGAATCGCATTTTTTGAGTCTTTGTTAATTTGGTCATAACCTCTTGTAGGAATGTCCAAATGACGAACGGTTTGAAGTGTTAGAAACTAGACTCAAAGATATTTCATTTGATAGGTAATACACCATATAACACTTTATATAATGAGAGTTATTCTCATTTGAAGTTAGGTATTGTGCGAACTCACTTGAAACTTTAGTCTATTATGAAATTTTTAACTTTTACATTCGATGCCGAAACCTAACGAATCAAGTCCGATTGACCTCAAATTTTGCACACAAGTCATAAATGACATAACACACCTATTCTAATTTCCATAATCGAATTCCGACCTCGTTATCAAAAATTCAACCTTCGATCGAACTTTCCAAAAATCGTCTAATTTCCAACTTTCGCCAAAATGCGTCGAATTGTCCTACGGACTTTCAAATCCAAATTCGGATATACGCCTAAGTCCGAAATCACCATACGAAACTATTGACATCATCAAAATTTCATTCCGGGGTCGTTTGCTCAAAAGTCAACTCTCCGGTCAACTCTTTCCATTTAAGCTTCTAAATAAGATCTGTTCTTTCAATTTATTTTCGAATCTTCCGAAAATCAAACTCGACCACACCCACGGGTCATAATACATATTACGGAGATGCTCGAGACCTTAAGTAACAGAACGGGGCGTTAATTCTTAAAACGACAAGTCGGGTCGTTACATTCTCTACCTCTTAAACATACGTTCGTCCTCGAACGTGCTAAGAATCTTTCTGAGGACATTAAATTACTGAGTGTATTCTTACACACATACTCGTGGGTGATTCTATATTCCGCAATTTAACATGGGCCTGACAACACCATTTCAGTTGAGATTATTTCTTTTATCTATACTTATAAACTTTAAAACCAATTTCTTACACTCCAAACATTTTCAAAATGCCTGATTTTCACATTAACGCACGGTATTAGTCTCAACTGGCTATAGCAACTCGTGCCTACGCACACATCAACTTTCTTGATAGTGTTGAAGTACTTCAAAAATTTTCCGGGGTGTTACATTCTCCCCCACTTAGGATCATTCGCCCTTGAATGAGAAGTAGAGTCCGCCCTCAAACACATAACATAACTTATCTCTTCTTTTGCACGTCTCAATCCTCCAAATTTTACTAACTCCCAAATTTTTCAGAAATTTCGGCAGAGTCTCCCCTGTAATTGGGCCTATCCACCTGCCAGAGCAACACCAAAACAACTCCTAACAACACATCCATAACCCCACAAAGCACCACAATGTATATATCAATAACAATAATCTCAGCATTACAAGCACTACATTATCATAATGATATCAGGACATGAAGCGCATCATATATATATGCCCATCACCACATCTCTGGTCTTAATAGTTGTTCATAATCGATTACAACATCGCCAATTAACCAAAACCTCGTTTCAAATTTTCACAACACTGACAGCAAAATGTGAGGCATGAAGACCTTATAACTATTTACCCGACTTAACGAGTCACATTTAACGCCACCTGGGCACTCACCTCGTAGGTTAAAACTCAATAATTACAGCACAATTATGGCACAGAAACACATAAAAGAATTATCACATAAGCCTATCATGCATAACTCTCTATTAGTACTATAGTACAAATTAAACTTCACAAAGGGAGAATTTAAACTCATAAATATTTCACTACAAGGACCTCGTCCTTATATAACTTCCACTGCGGCTTGTAGCCCGGTTTCAATATTTCACATCATATAAAAATGGGAGGATATCATCCTCAACTCCGAATCACAAGTATTTTGCACATTGTGCCAACTGAAATTTCAATTTCCTTTCTTTCTTCTTTTCAATAAATTTCGTAAACATTTTTCATAACACATAATGAACCCTCATACCGGTAGGGCATATAATTCATAAAATTGGAATCAATTATTCTGAAACACATCAAACCCATTGTAATGAATAATAAAAATTATTTTTGGACTTATAGCCGTCAATGGTGCCCAAAAATAAAAATGACAGACACGGGCTCAAATCTTCAAATCTCCCAATAGGGATAAACATATAAGTGGGTCACAAAATTACGAAGCTCACCCATAAACAGAGCATAATAGGAGGACTCACCTCAATATTTAGATCCGAATCAAATTAAGGGAAAATATTCTTTTATAACAAATCGGGATCGTACCTGTAACGACACCATCTGGTGTATCGGCCTCAGCCAAATCATAGCGATTATATCAACGGGTCGGGCCTCCACCTCTTAGCTCTACCCGTCTGTCCTCCACCCCTAACTGGCTGTGCACGTGGGGTAGTAGTTGCACTGGGGCCCATAGTCTGAGTGTTCTGATAAAATCTACCCCTTCCAAGTTTGGGACAATCTCTCATAATGTGCCTAGTGTCACCACACTCATAACAGCCCCTCTGAGGTCACAGTTGCTCATACTGAGTCTATACCGGATAACTGGAATAACCATTATAGGAATCCCGTACCGGTGGTGCATTGTAAGAATTTACTGGAGCACTCCGAGTAATATGATGTACAGAATGAGCTGGCTGACTGCTCAAGCCTGCGCTATAATAGGTCCTAGCTGAAGAGTAAAATCCACTGAACCCTCCAGAGCTTTGAGACCTTTTGGCCTCCTTAGACTCCCTTTCCTCGCCTAGAACACCCTCAATCTTCCTCGCAATCTCCACTACTTGTTGAAATGGAGTATCATTTTACAACTCTCGAGCCATGCATATTTTAATATCATAATTGAGCCCCTCAATAAATCTGCGGATCCGATCTCTGATTGTAGGAACAAAGATAGGTGCATGACGGGCTAACTTACTGAACCTGATAGCATATTCTGGCACTGTCATAGTTCCCTAACGCAACCATTCAAACTCTATGTGCCACGCATCTCGGAGAGTCCGGGGAAGAAACTCTTTCAAGAATATTTCTGAAAATTGAGCCCAAGTTGGTGGTGTTGCATCGACTGGTCTACCTTCCTCATAGATTTGCCACCACTGATACGCTGCTCATGACAGTTGAAATGTAGTAAAGGCAACTCCGCTCATTTCCACAGTACCTATGGTGTGGAGAATACGGTGATAATTTTTTAGAAATTCTTGGGCATCCTCTGTAGTTGTTCCACTGAAAGTAGGTGGACTATACCTCTTAAACCTCTCAAGTCTCTTTTGTTCTTCTTCTGATGCCTCTGGCCTGAACTCAGGCCGAACTGGAATAACAGGTTGTACCGGTACTACACCCGGAACCTGACTAACGTGAACCTGCTGCTTAGGAGTTGTGGTAGGAGTCTGAACTACTCCCCCAATCTGCGAAATATTTGGTGCAACAGAGATCAATCCCGCCTGAGTTAATGTACCAAACATATTCAGGAACTGTGCTAAAGTCTCCTGAAGCCCGGGGGTAACAACAGGTGCTTCGGTACCTGTCCCCCAGCTGGAGCTACTGGAGGCTCCTCAACTGCTCTTCTAACCGATGTTCTAGCTGTGACACGTGTCCTTCCTCGACCTCTACCTCGACCCCGGCCTCTTGCGGCCCTAGCAGTATACGCGGGTGCCTGCTCAGCTCACCCGGTAGCACGTGTCCTCACCATCTGTGAGAGAATAGAGATGCAAAGGCTCAAATTCTAAATTTAACAAATTCCGCACGACAAGAATGAAAGAAGTTGAAATTTCCTAACAGTTTTGTAGCCTCTTGAAGATAAGTACAGACGTTTCCATACCAATCCGCAAGACTCTACTAGACTCGTTCGTGACTCGTAGAACCTATGAACCTAGAGCTCTGATACCAACTTGTCACGACCCAAAATCCAGCCTCAGGCGTCGTGATGACACTTAGTCTCTAAGACTAGGTAAGCCGATTTTATAACAATTTAAGCCTTTTTTTACCAACAGCGAAAAGAATTACAAATATAATAACCTCTCAAGACTGGTAATACTTAGTCATGAAATCTAACTGAATACATGAAATGATATCAAGGATCGAATACTCACTACTGTTTGAATAATAAATAACAGTACAATAAAAGGGAAAGACTTCAAGGAACTGCGACGACCAAGTAGCTCTACCTTGAATCCTTGCGATCCCACTCTAACTCTGTTCAAGTCTGATATCTCCAATGCCTGGCTCTGCACAAAAATGTGCAGAAGTGTAGTATGAGTACACCACAGTCGGTACCCAGTAAGTATCAAGACTAACATCAGTGGAGTAGAGACGAGGTACAGTCAAGACACCCACTAGTCTAATAACATGTGCAATATAATATACAAAATAATAGGAAATTATAATGACCCGACCAGTCATTTTGAGTATTACAATCCCGTTTCCCCATTTACTGCTCAAATTGTACTTTATAGTTGTTGTGTGAATTGCCGAGGCAATTGGTTCAGGTCCGGTGAGGTTTTTGGAATGAATTGGAACACTTAGTTTCAAGGTTTAAAACTTAAGTTAAAATAGTTATCGGATATCGACTTATGTATAAACGACCCCAGAATGGAGTTTTAATGATTCCAATAGCTTAGTATGGTGATTTTGGACTTAGGAGCGTGTCCGAAAAATTATTTGGAAGTACGTATTGGAATTTGGCTTGAAATGCCAAAAGTTAAATTTTTGGGAAGTTTGACCGGGGGGTTTACTTTTTGATATCTGGGTCGGAATCCGATTTTGGAAATTTGAATAGGTCTGTAATGTGAAATGTGACTTGTGTGCAAAATTTGAGGTCAATCGGGCATGATTTGATAGGTTTCGGCGTCGTTGTAGAATTTGAAATTTTCAAAATTTATTAGGCTTGAATCCGTGTGTAGTTCATATCTTTGAGTTTGTTTGATGTGATTTGAGGCCTCGAGTAGGTTCGTGGTGTGTTTTAGGACTTGTTGGTGTATTTGGACGGGGTCCCGAGTGGCTCGGGTGAGTTTCAGATGGTTAACGGATCAAATTCCACTTGAAACATTTCTGGAACTGCTGTCTACTGGAGTGATCGCACCTGCGAAGCTTTTGATCGCAGGTGCAAAGCCGCATGTGCGCGAAATCAGTTGCAAAAGCGGCCAAGTGTGGAACTGGGCAGTGCTCGCAGGTGCGAAGAATTTGACGGCATTTGCGAGGCCGCATGTGCGAAGGGTTAGCACAGAAACGGAAAAGGGTGAGAAAGTCGGGCAGCGCAGGTGCGGAATTTTATCCGCAGGTGCGGAGTCACATCCGCGCTTGGCTCTCCGCAGAAGCGGCCTTGCTCGCAAATGCGCCCATTTGTCCGCAGAAGCGAGGGTCGCAGGTGCGACCCCTTGTCCGCAGATGCGGAAATCGACTGGGCAGAACCTTAAAATTCGAGAGGTCATATTACTGTGGATTATTTGTTTAAATTAAAAATTCATACTCAGTCATATTTATTTCATTGCATATCATATCTCAGTCTCTGTTGTTATTTATTGATATATCATATCATCATTTTGGGCTATTCTTATGACATTATGAGCCCATGAGAGAGATTGGAGAGATTGATGACTGAGAGAGGCCGAGGGCCTGATTGTGAGGATATTTTATGGATCAGGGCTGCCCGCTTGTAGCAGGCCTTATTGGCTTCTTATTGCACGTGAGTTGGCCATGCGGATCCTTATATTATTATTGCACGTGAGTTGGCTGTGCGGATCCTTATATTATTATTGTACGTGAGTTGGCCGTGCAGCACGTGAGTTGGCCGTGCGGATCCAGATAATTATATTATGACACGTGAGTTGTCCGTGCAGCACGTGAGTTATCCGTGCTTATAGCGCTTGGGTTGTAGGAGCCCCTCATGAGTCTGTAAACCCCCAGTGAGCGCAGTCGACTATAAACAGGGATCGGGCTGCACGTCGCAGCAGGTATTGTATAGCGCTGAGTGATTGAATGTGCTGAGCACAGTGAGAGAGAATGCGACACAGTGAAATTTAGTACTCTGAGAGTGTGAGTACATGAGTACAATCTCTGAGATACATTGCATTGACATACACACATAACATATATGCATAGAGATGTGTTTTCCTCATACAGTACGATATCACATTATTCATGATTTCTCGCATATATTGACAGATGGGCATAGTGATGTATTTGGTTTACACTGGTTATCTCGAAAGAAAATGAGATATTTTATTTATTATTGAAAGGAATGTGGAAAATTTTCTGTTTTCAAACTTATTCACATTTTTGGTAACTTTGGCAAAAGATTTGGATTTTCACTGATGTACTTGAAAGGAAGAACTATTATTTCTGAAATCATGATGTGACAGAGCATTTTATCTCTGAGTTACTTCTGGTATTATTTGCTTTATGTTGTTATTAACAGTTGTGGATTAGTGGTTTTGGACCCGACCTTGGTAGAAGCTCGTCACTACTTTTAACCTAAGGTTAGGTTTGTTACTTACTTAGTACATTGGGTCGGTTGTACTGATACTACACTTCTGCATATTTCATGCAGATGTTGAATGTTGTTGTTGTTGTGCTCGATGGTTGCGGGATCTGAAGGTGTACCTGCGTTCCTGTTGTAGCTGCCTCTTATTCAGGGTAGCCTTATATTTATAAAAGCTCTGTTTATGTATTATCCAAACAGATTATGCATTTATTTTATTTCAGCTTTGTACACTCTATTCTTAGAAGCTCATGATTTGTACTACCAGTTCTTGGAGAGATGTATTGGTTTTAGATATTTTCTTTTAATTAATTTTACTTGAAATTGGATTGTTGGAAATTTGCTTGCCTAACGGGTTGGGTTAGGTGCCATCACGACTAGTGAGATTTTGGGTCGTGACAAGGTGGTATCAGAGCCCTAGGTTCTACAAGTCATGAGCAAGTGTCTAGTAGAGTCTTGCGTATCGGTATGATGACGTCCATACTTATCTTCGAGAGGCTACAGGGCATTTAGGATATATACTTCCCATCTTTCTTTCCTTATCGTGCGAGATTGATTCAGCTTAAGACATAAATTCTTTGAATTCCTTCCACGTATTCGTATGTGCACATGAGCGCTCGGTATCAGCTGTGCATCGCCGGCTTGTGATTCTATGAACGAGGTTCGAGGTGAGTATTCTGTGTTTTGGTGATGGGCCAGTCTGGAGGACTTGAGGCCATGGTTAGACCGCAGTTTAAGCTCGGTAGCTTCAGTTATAACTTGTATATTTGGACTTATATATCCGGTAATGTTCCTACGAGTTGAATTTGTGGCTCGATGAGCAGTGGAAGTCTTTGTGATGAGTACGATGTAACTACGGGATGGGTTAAGACGATTTGAATGTGACGAGAAGCGTTTCTGTGAAATGTAAAGGAAAGGCCATTGGGTGCTTGATTTTCGTTTTGATGTGACATACAGTCTCGAATGTGAATGTTTTGAAAGATCTTTCATGTGTTTAAATTGTGGGACAAATTAAACTCTTAGGTCTGGTTAACGAGTTGGACTCAGAAAGATTTAGTGATTGCGTAGAAATTGTGGCTGCGAGAAGATATAACAAGATGCCAATTTGAGGCTAGGGAGGTGGGTTATCTCCTGGAGAGTAATCTACGTAGGTATGTTCCTTGTAATATGAGTGGAGAGTTTCCTTTCTGTCAGTGGGGCATATGTGTGGAGATTTGAATTCGAATTTAGCTGAGAAAGTCGACCTGAGTATCAAGAGAATGATTGCGATCTTAGCGGATGATTTGGGGTATTTTTATGATTGGCATTGCATGAGCTTAAGAAACATTTTGTGGCACTGACTACGGTATTATGACAGTAATAGGGTATGGGTATTGTGAATTATGGAGTGTTTTAATCTATGGCTTTGAGCCAAGTGGGGGAGCCTGCTATAGACAAATAATTCATGGGTATGTGTCAAATTTTGTTTGGGTCTAAAGTATACTTGGGAATTAGTGATGACTTGCAGAGGTGGAGTTCGAAAATGACTCGAATAAGGAAAATTCTTGGTTACGGATTATATTGCACGGATGAGGCACAGATGAGTGAGTTGTTATTGGTGAATAATGTAGCGCGCACGAAGTATGAATTTGGTATGCGGTGTTAAAGTAGAGTTACTACTTTGAGTGTTGTTGTGTTAATGGGGCATGTGTCTTTTGGCCCATTTGGGCGGTGCAATTAAATTTGAGCAAAGTGGGTGACTCCCGAGAAAATTCTAGTGGGTATGAGAATTATATATAGCAATTGAGAATGTTTCCGGACTTGCGTATGGTTAAAATCTGAGATTTTCGTTTGATGGTGCCTGGACTTGCGGGAATTCTGTATGACTATGGATTCTACACTTTTATATAAGGAAGGTAAGAAGAACAATTTCAAATCCACATAAGGTATTCTCAGAGTAAGGGTTACAGTTGTAGTAGTTTTGAATGTGCTTAAGAAGACTACAATTGCTTATGGGCCGTAGGGCGTTGTGGTTCTATGTTAGGTTGTGCAAATGGATACCAAAGTATTCTTGATGGTTTCTACCGGTGTGGATAACGTGTTGTGTATTGTGATTTCCTCCTGGAAAGAAGCAAGATAAAGGTTTCTAACTAAAATGGTATGTAAATTATTGGTGACTCAAAGTTGATAATAAGATTTTTGTGCCTTTCGCATGATGGCAAGATAGATGTTATGTGTCGTATGAAAGCTAGATTTTCATGTACAAGGTGGCACTACAGTCTTGAAGAGAAGGTAACGAATGTTGGACAACATGAACGGTTTCAAATAACTAGATGAATACTATTACTACTTGGTGTTGTTTGAGAAAGGAGCGAACTTCAGAAGGCGCATTGTATTTTGACTTACGGATGTATAAATTAGTATTGCGGTACTCACATGGTTGATAGACTGCTGATATTCAAATTTTGTCAAGTGGTACGGAAGAACTTTCAAAGTATTTCTCGTGGGATGATCGTGTATGAGAGAGGTGTTAGGCATTTGGGCGGTGGAGATGAAATCAAATATGGTGATCCACGTGTTCTATGGATTTGGAGATTGGGAGTTCCCATGAGCAGATTATTTCATGGTTGTGGACTGTGAAGTTGTGGCCGGATCTAGCCGGATGATGAAATATGTTATGATTCAGTCATTATGGATTTTCGGAGGGATTTTTATCTATTTGTGGGTAACCCGAGTTGATTTGGGGGTCCATAGGTAGGCCCAATTAAGATGTGTATTCTACACCGAGCCGGAATAGTTGGCTCCATACTGCTATTATTGAGGGATGTGTCATTCGGTTGATGTTGAACTTATTCGTGTTCTAAAATGATCTGTGAGTTACTCCTTTATGCTATGAGGAGTTGTGATCCATTGGTTATGTGCACAGATGGTGCGGTTCTATTTGAGCCTTATAGCGAAATTTGAGCGTGATGAGTATTTGGGTATTGTATGATCGATTGCGTAATGGTTATGTTCTTTTAGGTTTTGTGTGGTATTTTTGTCATTTGCCTCTCTGTGGTTATTGATTTTGAGAGGGGTGGCTCGAGGTATATATTATGGACCAACGTTTGGATGGGGTCACGCATTGCAGCGGAGTTATGTTAAGGTATGAACCTTGTGTTATGATTGGGTGATGGTTCTACAGTGTATGATGAATTTTCAGCATTTCGTTGTGGTGGTACTTGTTAATCTGGCGGGGCAGTTCTCTCATTTGAGTTATTTTCCATGACTGGGTACATTTGAATTGTTGCGTATTGGTGTACGGATGGCACGAGTTGTGGCTCTGAGTTATATTGGTGAGGCATGTCTATGGAACAGTTGTGTTTACTAATATAAGGTCATTGGACCCAGAATGGGTACTATCAGGTTTGATTTCGGTATATTCGGGAGTATAATATTGAAAGTCGGCTCAAAAAGCGATCATGGTACTGGTTGGAGCAAGAGAGCTCCGTGACTTGTTGATCTGGTAAGTGGTCATGAAATTTCGCGTGTTTCTTTTATTATCAACAGTGTACGAAGGTTTTGGGATGAGGTTTGGTTCGATATGGGTTTAATACTAGTATGCGGTTGGTTTTGGAATAGTCACTGCGATCAAGAATGGTGCTACGAGCATGCGAGTTGTGTAATATGTTGGTTGATTATATCCGTGGTTATAGTTATAGCTCGATACAACTTGTTCGGACTTATACGGTGTGTAAATGTAAGATTTGTGTCTTGAAAGAAATTTTAAAGGTTGGAAATTAAACTCCAAGGTTTATGGGCTAAGGTTAAATTAATGATTTTCAGTTGCATTGTGTAGTCAAGCCTTATGTGGGATAGGGTGACGTGGGTTCACCCCCGAGTACGTGTGTGGTAAGATGGAACAGTGATTTGATGGCTTGGAAACAACTCTTGGCACGTTTGAGGACGAACGTATATTTAAGTGGGGGAGAATGTAATGACCCGGCCGGTCGTTTTGAGTATTACAACCCCGTTTCCCTATTTACTGCTCAAATTATACTTTACAGTTGTTGTGTGAATTGTCGGGGCAATTAGTTCGGGTCCGGTGAGGTTTTTGGAATAAATTGGAACACTTAGTTTCAAGGTTTAAAGCCTAAGTTAAAATAGTGATCGGATGTTGACTTATGTGTAAACGACCACGGAATGGAGTTTTGATGATTCCAATACCGTATGGTGATTTTGGACTTAGGAGCGTGTCCGAAAAATTATTTGGAAGTACGTAGTGGAATTTGGCTTGAAATGCCGAAATAAATTTTTGGGAAGTTTGACTAGGGGGTTGACTTTTTGATATCGGGGTCGGAATCCAATTCTGGAAATTTGAATAGGTCTGTAATGTGAAATGTGACTTGTGTGCAAAATTTGAGGTCAATCGGACGTGATTTGATAGGTTTCGGCATCGTTGTAGAATTTGGAAATTTCAAAATTTATTATGCTTGAATTCTTGTGTTGTTCGTATCTTTGAGTTTGTTTGATGTGATTTGAGGCCTCGACTAGGTCCGTGGTGTGTTTTAGGACTTGTTGGTGTATTTGGACGGGGTCCCGAGTGGCTCGGGTGAGTTTCGGATGGTTAACGGATCAAATTCAACTTGAAACATTACTGGAAATGCTACCTACCGGTGTGATCGCACCTGCAAAACTTTTGGACGCAGGTGCGAAGCCGCATATGTGCGAAATCAGTCGCAGAAGTGGCCAAGTGTGGAACTGGGCAGTGCTCGCATGTGCAAAGAATTTGCCCGCATCTGCGAGGCCGCATGTGCGAAGGGTTAGCACAGAAGCGGAAAAGGGTGAGGAAGTCGGGCAGCGCAGGTACGGAATTTTATCCGCAGGTGCGGAGTCACATCCGCGCTTGGCTCTCCGCAGAAGCGGCCTCGCTCGCAAATGCGCCCATTTGTCCGCAGATGCGAGGGTCGCAGGTGCGACCCCTTGTCCGCAGATACGGAAATCGACTGGGCAGAACCTTAAAATTCGAGGGTTCAACATTTTCATCCATTTTCAGATTTTGGAGCTAGGGTTGGGCAATTTTGGAGAGAAAATTTTCCACACAACTTGGGGTAAGTGTTCTTAACTCCCTTGTGATTATATTTCATGAATTAATCTTCATTTTTGGTGTAAGATTATTGAATCTTCAAGAGAAATAGAAGGAAATTTCTATAATGTCACAAAATGAATTTTTCAAGTTTGAATACCGATTTGGAGTCGGATTTGGGTGAAATTAGTATGGTTAAACTTGTAATTGGATGGGTTGTCGTATTTTGTGAGTTTCGTCGGATTTCGAGACGTGGGCCCCACGGGTGATTTTTGGGGTGTAATTTCGGATTTTTTGGAAAATATTAGCGTTTTGATATGGAATTAATTCTTATAAATTGTGTGGACTAAGTCAAATTGTTGTGACTAGATTCGAGCCATTGGGAAGTTGATACGCGCAAAATGGAATTTCTGGAGCATTGCTTAGCTGGCTCGACAATGGATTTGGCTTGTTCGAGGTAAGTAACTCTTCTAATCTTGGAGCTGAGGGTATGAACCCTGAATATATGTATTATGTAAATCGTTGGGAGTGACGCACATGCTAGGTGATGGGCGTGTGGGAATGCACTATAGAAATTGTGACATAATTGTTTCTTTGGAATTTTGTAGTTAAATAATTCTTGGCATTTTCCATGAAGTTTTATGTGTTAAAGAAATTGAGCTAAAAAATATATTAAAAATCATGTTGAGGCTATGTGCCAGTATTATTGGGACCCACAGAGGTTATATTACTGTGGATTATTTGTTTAAATTAAAAATTCATACTCAGTCATATTCATTTCATTGCATATCATATCTCAGTCTCTGTTGTTATTTATTGATACATCATATCATCATTTTGGGCTATTCTCATGACATTGTGAGCCCATGAGAGAGAGACTGGAGAGATTGATGACTGAGGGAGGCCGAGGGCCTGATTGTGAGGATATTTTATGGATCAGGGCTGCCCGCCTGTATCAGGCTTTATTGGCTTCTTATTGCACGTGAGTTGGCCGTGCGGATCCTTATATTATTATTGCACGTGAGTTGGCCGTGCAGCACGTGAGTTGGTCGTGCAGATCCTTATATTATTATTGCACGTGAGTTGACCGTGCAACACGTGAATTGGCCGTGCGGATCCAGATAATTATATTATGGCACATGAGTTGTCCGTGCAGCACGTGAGTTGTCTGTGCTTATAGCGCTTGCGCTGTAGGAGCCCCTCTTGAGTCTGTACACCCCCTAGTGAGCGTAGTCGACTATAAACAGGGATCGGGCTGCATGCCGCAACAGATATTGTATAGCGCTGAGTGATTGAGTGTGCTGAGCACAGTGAGAGAGAATGCGACACAGTGAGATTTAGTACTCTGAGAGTGTGAGTACATGAGTACAATCTCTGAGATACATTTCATTGACATGCACACATAACATATATACATAGAGATGTGTTTTCCTCATGCTGTACGGTATCACATTATTCATGATTTCTCACACATGTTGACAGATGGGCATAGGGATGCATTTATTTTACACTGGTTATCTAGAAATAAAATAAGATATTTTATTTACTATTGAAAGGATTATGGAAAAATTTCTATTTTCAAACTTATTCACATTTTTGGTAACTTTGGCAAAAGATTTGGATTTTCACTGATGTACTTGAAAGGAAGAACTATTATTTCTGAAATCATGATGTGACTGAGCATTTTATCTCTGAGTTACTTCTGGTATTATTTGCTTTATGTCGTTATTAACTGTTGTGGATTAGTGGTTTTGGACCCGATCTTGGTAGAAGCTCGTCACTACTTTCAACCTAAGGCTAGGTTTGTTACTTACTCAGTACATGGGGCCGGTTGTACTGATACTACACTTCTGCATATTTCGTGCAGATGTTGGCTGTTGTTGTTACTGTGCTCGATGGTTGCGGGATCTGAAGATGTACCTGCGTTCCTGTTGTAGCTGCCTCTTGTTCAGGGTAGCCTTAGATTTATAAAAGCTCTGTTTATGTATTATCCAAACAGACTATGTATTTATTTCATTTCCGCTTTGTACACTCTATTCTTAGAAGCTCATGATTTGTACTACCAGTTCTTGGGGAGATGTATTGGTTTTAGTTATTTTCTTTTAATTAATTTTATTTGAAATTGGATTGTTAGAAATTGGCTTACCTAACGGGTTGGGTTAGGTGCCATCACGACTAGTGGAATTTTGGGTCGTGACAGAAATAAATAACAATAAGTGCAACACAAATCAACTAGTGATATGCTCAGCATAGCAACAAGAACACTATTAATATTGCTCAATAAATAATAAATACAAGTACACTCAATTAAATCAAGTTCTTCAAATAAATATCTTTCACATATAATTCTTCCAAATAACTCTCTTTCAAATATAATTTCCTTAAATAAATATCTTCAAATATAATTCTTTCAATAAATCTTTTTCAAATATAATTTTCTCAAATAAATATCTTTCACATACAATTCCTTCAAATAATACTTTTGGAATAAAAATCCTTCTAAATAAATATTTTGAATATAATTCTTTCAATTAAAAGTCACCATGTGACATCTCATTTCATAATCATAAAAATATGGGTCTCGACCCTTTTCATATTTTTCGTAAACACAGGTCTCAGCCTACTTTCATATTTTTACGGCACTTCGTGCCCATAATTAAATCATTATATTTTCCCGGCACCTCGTGCCCATTTTTCATGTCACATCTGCACGGACAGTTCACGTGCCAATAATAAAGCCATCATATTTTCCCTGGCACTTCGTGCCCACGTTTAATATCTCAAATGCACGGACAATTCACATGCCAATATCATCATTATTTACTCACGGCATCTCGTGCCCATATTTTTTTATCACAACCGCCTGGCAATAGCCGTAGGCTCCCAATTTCAACATAAATCAAACTATTATCAATTTACCAACAATAAGACAAATTGCACAAGGTATAAAAATAAACACAAAAAAATCACAATATCAAATAAAATTAAAATCACCAATGAAACCACTCCATATCATCACATATCATCCCTGATAATTGTCACCCTTATCTCTCCTATAGCCACCCTTATCACTCCTATAATAGCCTCCCTTATCCCTCCGCCTTGACAATATCAATAGCCACCCTTATCGCTTCTATAGCCACCCTTATCTCTCCGCCCAGACAATATCCCAACATACATAATAACAGGAAAATACCACCCTTATACTCACATAATATCAACAGTGAAATGTCACCCTTATATTCTCAAAATACTAACTCAACAATTTACACAGAATATTATCACGGCAACATAACAAAATCAATTCATAACACAATTTGCCCAATGGCCACAACTAATTCCAAAGATATAACAAATCAATTAATTTCACAACAAATAGCTGAAGGCTCTACACAATGTGTATAAGACCTCAAAAACAATCAACGGAGATAGAAATTACTCAGCATAGGGCAACGCCTTTATTAATCCAAATTCTCAATAATTATATAAACACCTCTTCTTAAGCTCATTAAATTTATTATTTGAAGAGGAAAATCCATAATGAAATTAAATTCTAAGAAATATCAAACCATCAAACTCACGGAATTCACATAAATATACAAGTAACCTTCACATCAAATCGTCATATAAAAATAAATTCAATAAATGCGAATTGAGGTATGGCAAATAGATGATTAAATAAATACCAACAATTATCCAATTTACTACACAATATGTTCAAGACTTTAACTCAGTAAATTTTTCACATATACGCCCGAGTACGTACTCGTCACCTCGCGTACACGGCTTTTCACATTTCACAAATGACACATAAGACTTGATGCCTAAGGGGTAATTCCTTCACTCAAGGTTAGGCAAGATACTTATATTTTTGAACTTAGGCCGATATTTCAAAATAGCTTTCTCACGTGAATTGACCTTCGGATGGCTCCAATCTTTCTTAAACCTTCCTTATATTACTACGAGGTTCCGTAAATCCTGAATTTTATGGTTTTAGCTCATTTAAGCATTTTATCAAACACTAGGTATGCAAATTTGGTTACAAAGTTCTTCTACAAGATTTCCTTCATTCCACAATCCAATATTTACTTATTTGATCTCAACAATCTTTCCACAAACATTATTGGTACAAGCATATATATATATATATATATATATATATATATATAATACTCTTACATCCAAGAATCATACTCCCAATAACCGATCTTTTACCCCCAAACTCGAAATTTGAAGATTAGGGGTTGAATCTTACCTCTTAGATGAAGATCTTGTGATTAGCTTCCTTCATTCTTGAAAATTGGATGATTAGAATGCTAGGTTCCCTCCTTCTCTCTCTAAAATTCTCTTACCTCTCTCTAAAACCCTCAGAAAAATACCCCAAAATAACCCCCAAAGGCTATTTATTAAAATGGGGCCGGGTTATGAAAATAGAAAGATTAACCCTCCGAAAGCAGAACTGCGGTCGCATAATGGACCGCAGAATGGGTATGCGGGCCACACAATAGTCGCAAAATTCGGTGCCCAGAACTGGGCTGTTCTGGTCCATTCTGCGACCAGTTTGCGGTCGCAGAAGTAGTTTCGTGATCGCATAACTATTCTGCGATCGCAGAATTGGTTGCAGAATCGCATTTTTCTAATCTTTGGTAATTTGGTCATAACTTCTTGTAGGAATATCCAAATGACAAACAGTTTAAAGCTCTAGAAACTAGACTCAAAGATCTTTCATTTGATAGGTAACACATCATATAACACTTCGTATCATGAGAGTTATGATCATTTGAAGTTAAATCTTCTGCGAACTCACTTGAAACTTTAGTCTATTATGAAATTTCCAACTTCTACATTCGATGCCGAAACCTTTCGAATCAAGTCCAATTGACCTCAAATTTTGCACACAAATCATAAATGACATAACAGACCTATTTTAACTTCCAGAATTAGATTCTGACCTCATTATCAAAAATTCAACCTTTAATCGAACTTTCCGAAAATCGTCTATTTTCTAACTTTCGCATAAATGTGTCGAATTGTCCTACGGACTTTCAAATCTAAATCCGTACATACACCTAAGTCCGAAATCACCATACAAAACTATTGACATCATCAAAATTTTATTCCGGGGTCGTTTGCTCAAAAGTCAACTCTCCGGTCAACTCTTTCCATTTAAGGTTCTAAATAAGAATTGTTATTTCAATTTATTTTTGAATCTTCTGAAAATCAAACTCGACCACACCCGCGGGTTATAATACATATTACGAAGCTGTTCGAGACCTTAAGTCATAGAACGGGGCGTTAATTCTTAAAACGACAAGTCGGGTCGTTACAGATACCCTTACATATTTTAAGTTTTTTTTACCCATTCAATATTTCGGGTTAATTTGAGTTATGATAATTTAATTTACTTAATATAAAATAAAGTCATAAAATTAACTTTTTTACATTAAAATAACAGAAAAGGGCCAAATATAACCATGTACCATGAGAAAAGGTTTATATATACTCCTCATTACACATTAGGCTCAAATATACTCATGTCGTAATACGATTGGTTCAAATATACCCCTCTTCCGCTAAATTTATCTAAGGTGGACCTTCGTCCTATGTGGCATTGACATTTGATGACGCCTTTCCTCTATTTATTTATTTTACCGTTAAAATTTTCTTTCCTTCTACCACCATTGCACCATAACCGTCACCATGAACAATATTAAATTTTCAGCTAGTCAACTTAGACCCGATGGCGTAGGCAGAATTTTTGCTAAGGGAGTTTAGAAAAAGAAAAAGTTAAAAAAGAATGGCTAGTGAGAATTGAACTCCCAGCCTTACAAAAGGTTTTTAACCCCCCTTGACCACTGAGTTATACTTTTGGTTTGTGTTAAGGGGATTCAAAATATAAAATATAGAGGTATAAAGCGAATTTTTTCTTGTATGTACAGTGTAATTTTCTCCCGAAACCCCCCTTCCGCTCCCCTAAATCCGCCCCTGCTCAAACCAAATCGGAGTATCTAAACAGTATGGGACTGAATGCTGCCCATCTGCAAATGCTTTGAGCACCTGGGTCCGCAAAAATATACTTCAATTAGTCACCCCAATATCATGCACTAGTAGAACATAAAGAGATTATCTAGTTTCTCACGGAAGAGAACTTAACTTGAAATTCATGAAGCTTCAGATTATATTGAATCCAATGCGAGCGATGAGAGGAGAAACAAATATATATAAAAGACTAAAGTTTGAAATATAATATTGTTCATGGTGGCGGTAATGGTGGCAATGGTAGTGGAGGAGAAGGAAATTTTAGTGGTAAAAAAAATAGAAGGGAGAGATAAAATGGGTTAGGGGCACTGAACTTGCATGCAATGTGGCATCCACCTCATCAAGTGTCAGTGTCACGTAGGATTAGATGTTCACCTTGGACAAACTTAACGAAAGCAGAGTCGGACCTACGTTGTGGGTTGAGGGGTCACGGGACCCCGTTAGCCGCGGCAAAAATACTATATATCTATCTATCTATATATATATATATATATATATATATATATATATATATATATATATATATATATATATGTCCATATATATAGGACTCCTTAAATATTTAAGATGTGCCCCCAAACACAAAAAGGCAGATGAAAAAGAGACGGACCTATGTTGTGAGTTGAGGGGTCACGGGACCCTGTTAGCCGCGGCAAAAATACTATATGTATGTGTATATATATATATATATATATATATATATATATATATATATATATATATATATATGTGTGTGTGTGTGTGTGTGTGTGTGTGTGTGTGTGTGTGTATGTGTGTGTGTGTGTGTGTGTGTCCATATATATGGGACTCCTTAAATATTTAAGATGTGCCCCCAAACACAAAAAGGCGGATGGAAAAGTAGTTGCGTTGGGCATTTAAGTTCGCTTCTTGTCTGGATGACGTGGGTTCGAAACCCCTCTTCAGCCTTTTCTCCTTTTTGTTTTAGTTTTTGGAATACAACAGTTTTTAGACTTAATAGCAAATTGCTTTAATTTTAACTTTTATCTTCTTTTTGAATTCAACTATAGCTTAGTACTAATACATAATAGTTAACTTAATTAGTTTTATTCTCTTTCAAATCCCTACCTTAAAATTAAAAGCCTTAAATTGTAACTTATTGCTCCACAAATAGAAACATACAAATCCTTCTTCAACAATCACTTTGATTCTGATTCGGCAATGGCAACTAAGAGTTTGAAACTCTTCTTTAATTCTTTGGCTATTAACATACCCATAATCTTGATTCCTTTAATAAATTTTGATAATTTAAGCATACCCTTTTTTTATTAAAATATTAAAAATTTAAGGTGTGAAACATGCTTAATCAAACACCTTCCCTTTCCATAGCATCCATTTTGCGAAGAAATCTCTCTGTTCAGTGCTTTCTGTTTCTTTAAAACTTATTTTTATTTATACTTGAACGATAAGTCATCATAATATTAAGTTTTCAAAGAGTTGCACGCCGAATTTAATTTATCGCTAGTGATTAGCATACAGTGGTGCCCCCGTTGTGCTAAAATTCTGGGTCCTCCTCTTTAACAGAAGAGAGGTATATTTGAACTAATAATATAACGACATGGGATATTTGAACCCAAAATATAACGAGAGATATATTTAATCTTTTTTCATAATATTGGGATATATGTAGCCCTTGTCCGTTAAAATAATCATACTATATGAGAATTACTCAGCAAGTACAAATGAGTGGAGTGTAATATTTCTGGCACTAGGTTATGACGTGTCATTTGTTACATTTGTGTTTTGCCAGTTTGTGAATTACACGTAAGAAAATGAGAAAATATTAGCATGTATAAATTTTATCAACCTATATTTTAAACAAAAGACAAATATAAAATCATTAAAGAAAACAAATTAAAAGAAGCATGCACGTTTACGCAATGCTATAAATATTCCAACATTGCTTAATAGTTAGTACTTGTTATAAATAAAATTATATTTAAGGTGAATGTCTATATTTTAGAGTGATTTTAGGGTTTGTTATTTTATGTCTAAGTCATTTTTTCCTATAAATAGAGGAGTTCTATTCCATTGTAATTGATTCTAAATCAATAAGAATCATCTCTTTACGTTTCTCTGCAATACTCTTTTTCTTCTCTTATTGTTTTATAACACGTTCTCAGCACGAGACTCCAACCAACTGAGTAAAGGCTTTGGGATACGTGTATGGTGCTCAACTTGTACATAATATCGAGCATAATGATTGTCAATTATTCCATGAACTTCCTTCGGGAATAAATTCTGGATTTAAGGTAAGTATTTTACTTTATTTTTCTTTTTTAAAATTTTAAAATTCTATAATTTGATTTTAAATACAAGTAAGGACAATAAATTTTAATTATAACTCTAATAGATTTTGTAAGAAATTATAACCACCCGAAGTGGTAAAATTTCTATGTCTTGCTATGATCAAATTCATGTATGATTATGAACACAAGAAGTGAAAAACCGTCCCATTGACTTTGCTTCATTCTCATTCCCTTAAGAGAATGTGATAGCAGTATGTGATAAGTCTGAAAGAAGATAAAATTATTACCGTGAAGGTATCAATGAATGTGGACGTGGTAATAGACGAAATTATAATCGTTATTATTGTGGTAATGAGAATAATAAGGATTCTCAAAATAATCCTTCACTCTATGAAAGTAATGTTTGTCATCGATTTGACATGAGATTTTGTAAAGCACATATAGATGATTATGGTCTATTCATGATTTGAATGTGAAAACATGTGATTTATGAATACATATTCATTCTTGGAAGAATATGAACATACTAGTGGTAGTGAATATACCACACCCACCTATAGAAGGAGGTTTGAGATGAAATAAGAAAATAATTTCATTATTATGGCATGAATGGTCATTGATCACGTACCTATTATGATTATGCCAAAATATTGGCAATATGATTATTACAGGGCAAAAGTGAAGGAAGCAACATATCTTGCCTATAATGATTTTGACCATGACCATAATGGTATACTTTCTCTTTGAAAGATATATTTACCATATGGATGTGATGAATATGTGGTAGAACAAAATTAATTGATAGCTCTGGAAGAGCCAATTTTACTATTTTGGAGACATAAAACTGATTATCAATAATGTATTTTGTCGTAGTAAGTCTCAAAGAAACTTATTGAGTTTCTAAAGTATTCACGAAAGTGGTTGATTATATTGAGACTATAAATAAAGGAAAGATTTAATATTTTTTATTACTACAACTTGTAGCAGTGTAATATGTATGTGAAAAATTACCCGCTTTATTCTCCAATTTGTACTATACAAATAAAAGAATGTCACAATAAAGTAGAAGTTTATTGATATAAAAACTCATATCATAATAAACTTGGCGTTTATTGATAATTGCACACGTCATAATGTAAACCTAGAGTTTACCAATATTAATAATTTATCCAGTTGGCATAACTGATTTAGCCATGTTAATTTAAGTATGATGTGCAAAAATAAAAGAGAATTCACATGATAAATATTACAGAACTAGAAAGTTCTTTACGAATTCTCTTGTGTTGTTTGTTCTCATTAATTAATAGACCAACTAAAGTTGGGATTGAATCCCATGAATGCTGAAAATATCAAAGGTGAATATGGTCTCATTCACCTGTCATTTATACCACATAAAATGCATCTATGAGATGGTTGCATGTGCGATTATTATTAACCCGCAACATGGTGTTTGCCAGATAACTTGCTCAATAACTTATTTAGAGCATATTCCAGATTTTTTATTCAGGATTGTTCATCTTGTTAAGTTGGTTTACATCACAGTTGGTTTAGCAAAATGATTTATTGAGTGTCTCCACTTAATAGCTAAATTATTGCCTATGATAACAGAGTTAACTATATCAGTTTGATATAGGTTATATACGAAAGTATATTATATTCTTCCCTCACAAGTGGTTCAGAGTCAGGAACTAAATAATTTCATCTTATTATTATTGGTGTGTTGTGTATATTTTGATTAACACCATAACGCACAAAGGTGGATTTTCAATGTTGAGGAAGCAAGTTAGTTTTTCTAACATGAGGGGGAGACAAGATAAACAGTTGGGAAAAAGTTACGTGGAATGAATTATCCTTTGTACATCTAGATCCTCAAATAAGATAATATGAACATGAAGTTCATAAAAAGATAATTTATCTGCAATATATTGCAAAGCATGCCGGATGCATTTGCTGACCCAAAGCGAGTAACTATACTCTCACTAAAATTCTCCTATTAGAATAAGTCCTAGAAGGACAAAATCTATGGTACACCTAAAGCGTTAGACAAATCAGTTTCAAATAAATTTCTTGATAAAGACGATGAGTAAATGATCAAAATGATCATAATAAGGAGGCAAGTGATCTAGAAGATCACATGACATAACGCTTCATAAAATTTCGGGAGAGGTTCAGGTACCTGAAAATATGAATGAAGAGATCTTATGTTATGTCTTTATGAAAAAATATTGGAATCAATATAAATTGTTCGTCGACTACATCTATGATAACGTTAAATATATAAGAGGATCTTAAGTCTGGAGAAACAATTCAAGTAGAATTAGTTTCATACGAAAGACATGTAATTTTGGACATGTAGTTCAAACACTTGAAAGTATAAAGTCAATGGTGTGTGCAATCACTTTTATCTATTTTATATGTCTAGCATGGCATGAAAACTTGATATGCATCTAAAGTCGATTTGTATGGCTTATATGACTTAGCTTATATGACAATCCCTAAAGGATTTAAATCGCTTAAAGTATATACAATTCTTGGTCCTGAAGCACCTCATCCTAAAATGCAATTTGTGCACATATGTATCTTGCTATAACTTAAGCATGAAAATGTGATAGCGAGAATTCTTACCTCTATGGAGATATTAAAAGGGTCATTCCACGACATTATATGAAGACATTATATATCTATCAAGAATGATGATTTCAAGGTACAACATATTCATTCAAGTTAATATGGATGATTTGTTTACCAAATAACCACCAATAATATTTCGAAGATGGTGCACAAGATTGGAATGCAAAGGCTCAAAGATGTGAATTGATGTTATCATCAGGGGGGTTAATACGTATTGTACTTTTTTTTCCTTATAAAATTATGTCCCACTGGATTTTCCTTGCGAGGTTTTTAACAAGGCAACCAAAGGCGAATTTCTAAACATGTGTACTCTTTTTCCTTCTCTAAAAAATTTTTTCACTGAGTTTTATTTTAGTTAAGGTTTTAACGAGACACATTATCTATTGGATAGACATTCAAGGGAAAGCGTTATAAATAGAATTGTATTTAAGGTGAATGTCTATATTTTAGAGAGATTTTAGGGTTTGTTACTTTGTGGCTAAGTCACTTTTTTCCTACAAATAGAGAAGTTCTATTCCATTATAATTGATCCCAAATCAATAAGAATTCTCTCTCTACATTTCTTTGCAAAACTCTTCTTCTTCTCTTATTATTTTATAATAGTACTTGATTTATCAATGGTTCTCTTATTGTACATAACAATAGAAAAGCATTTTTGGCTGCAGTGGTGGAGACAAGATTCTCCCTTGACAAAATTCTATTAAAAATTTACCTCCCATCAATTTTAATGAGTGATTGAGCTTAGCTATAAGCTGCCAATTTTAGACATATTGAATTAAATGTTGGGCAAGTTACATATTTAGTTGATCGGTCAAAAATAACTACATTATATATATACACACACAAAAATTATACTTCCTCCGTTTCTATTTGAAAATAATTTACCTTTATAAATTATTTGTAACCACACAAAATATATGTGTCTCATTTTATACCACAAGTTCAAAAATCTTCTCTTTTTTCTTAAACTCTGTGTCTTGTCAAATAGTATATTTTACCTGTTATTATTTTTGAAAATGGCTATACTGTGTAGTTTTTCCTTAACAACTTGTTTGGATGGTTGTTACATATCGTTTCATAATGTATCGTATTGTATTGTACTGTATTGCTTAATGAATATAACGTTTGGATAGATTGTATCGTTTACCATCGTTTCATGATGTCACGCACCAATAATATGAAGAATAAACTTTCAACATTACTTAGAAAAAATTAGGATACAAAGTAGAAATATTGTATAAAAAAGCAGGATAAAGAATAAAATATGATTATTTAATAATAATGAAGGGCAAGATGAGAGACAAAAAGTAAGGTAACGATGCCACCATACCAAATTCGTCGTTTCATAAAGTGGAACTTTTCGTCTTTATATAACGATGGATTTAACGATACGATACAATAAAATTTAAGTAACAATCAAAACAAATATTGTATTTAAAATAACAGTACGATACAATACAATGGGTAACAACAGTCCAAACATGCTGTAAATGTTGTGCCAATAACGGGAAAGGGGTCTATTTTGTGCGAATGGCTGGCATATCCATGCCAATTTCTCAAAGTTGTTTGGTCAAATCATCGTTTCGAATCTCCTTGACAACAAAGTGGGGCAAAGTTTGTTGTACAACACTAGTGGTGGCAAAATGGTTAGTTACGACCCATATACAACCTGACCCACCCATTTGCTCTTTTTTAATCCGACCCGCCCATTCAGCACACAAAACTCGTAAAAGCCCACAGCTTCAGCCCTAAGGTAGGTGTGGTTTGTTTTGAAGGCTGCATATAAAATTTTGGTTGCAAGCCGACCTGATTATCAATCAGTATGCGACAAGAGGGGGGTACTCAGATGGTCATCACCCCTCACCAATAATCTCAGGGTCGTGGGTTCGATTTACCAAAGGAGCAATAGCTCCAACAAAAGTAAATCAAAGTGGAGGGTACATATGATTACGCTCAACTGGACGAGTTATACTTATGCAAGTCAAGATAGGGCCAAATATACCCCTCTACTTTAATAAATTATTCACATCTACCCTCTGTTATACTATCGGAACATATCTACCCTTACCGTTAGCCAAACTTTTTAAAAATATCCTTCACCTAATAGAAAGCCACCAAATTAATAAAATAATCATTTTAAAAAAATTCAATAACCCAAAACCAGTTAAACCCATCATATAAAAATTTGAAACCTAAATTTGTGAGACGTCTTAATACATTTTATTTATTTAGAGAAAGACGAGAATGATGGTGGAAGTAGAATTAGTAAGAACTTATATTTTTAGTTACTAGTCGTTCATGGTGGCATTAAGATGTCATGTTATCACTTTTGATTATTTTTTTGTGTGGTTATAACATGTCATCCCTTTGTCTAATGTAATGTACACTTGACAATCGGTTTGTATGTTGGTAACAATTGATATATACTTTAATAATACTTGTGTTTGGTTAATATATGAAGTTAGTGTACTTAGGTTGCTAAGTTGCTTTCTAACTTGTTGGTGTACTTTATTTCATTCTTGATGAATTTCTTAGACTGTAGCTTGATATTAAATTGAATCTCCTCTAATTATTTTCTAATTTTTGTTCATTATAAGCTCAGTTATTACTAAGAATTATGAGTATTACATCCCATTGCTTTGGTTCTTACGGCGTGATTTGACGATAATTATTTGTTACTGATCACGCCCAACTAAGCCTTATAAAAATACTAAGTGGTTGTTGCAAATATAATCCAGTTTACAAGTCCGAAGTCGAATCCTACAGAGAACTAAGGCTTAGCTATAATTATTCAATATTTCTAAGAAACATAAGTTCAAACAATTTCCTAATTATAAAGATTATAATGTTTATTTCTAACTAATTAACTAACAACTATTATAAAGCATTACAATTATCACCAACAAGGATGAAATTTGAGACAAGACTAAGGAGATCTAGAGTTATGATTTTCTCAATTGTCAGAATCCTTCCCGCTACATTTTCTATAATTTTACCTAAGTATTCTCTATCGATCGTGAGTACTTCGGGTGTTGTAATTCTCTTCCGAGCAACTACTATAATTTACTAGACATATTCTTCTGAACTACGCTAGCTGGCACTAATTCACCGCTCACTAAGATCGCACCAAGATTTTGTTATTCCTAATCCCACCTTTAAACCCTCCGTATTGATTCCTTACATACGTTAGGAGTGATTTTATTCAACAACTACCTAAATATGTACCATTTTCCAAGCAATACATATTAAATAGGCACAGTCAATTGATGGTCATTCAATCAACAGCAATAAACACGTAGTTAAACAAGTAGAGAAATCCAACGGCTCAATTATATAAAATGCAATAGAAAAATCATCCTTCAAAAGGCTCCATCAAACCCTAGATGAGAAATTTTAGCTACTCATAACCATACAAACAATCATGATAATTATTGAAAGCATTAAAATACAGATTAAGGAAGAACAGAAGAGAAAACTCTTGTGATTCGTTGCTTCCCAGTGTTCTCGTATCCCTCTTGCCTCTCCAATAATGTCTCCCCTCTAAGAAATAGGTTTAGAACCCTTTTTATACATATTGGGGTCGTGTAGGGTTGAAACTACTAAGTCCTAGACAAATTAGGACAAAATCCACCCTTAGCCGTCTCGCTTGGCGCCAATCAGGACGCCGAAATTTTCCATTATTCTGCCTTTGGCGTTTTGGTTGGTGCCTGGCACCAACCTGGGCACCAAAATCATACTCCCTCCAAATTCTTCTGTTTTTACTTCACTTTGCATGCAAGCTTGCCAAATCACTTCAAATTGACTCCTACACATATAAACATTATTATTAAGCTCGAGTCACAAATATTTACACCAAAGTTAACAACATTGAGGTATAATGCAAGGCAAATTACATGCGAAAATATGGATTTTTAGCCTAACATCACCACCCCACACTTAAGCTCTTGCTCGTCCTCGAGCAACCTAAAACCTTGCTAACCAAACAATGCACGCAAGACATCATACAATGGAGGAACATTTGGCAATTCAACACATTACACCTATGACCATGGTTGATACATACAATTAAGCCCTTGCATACGCATTCATACCTTTCCCAACTTTCACATGCCGGAATATTAGTGACAATTAAAAACACTCAAACAACATGCCCATAACAACCCAACCTCAAAGACCGACTCGTCGCCAATAAACACTCTCAACTCGTGCGCTCACCCAATAAGAGATGTTTAATAACGTCACCTATCCGTCATGGAATCATGTGCCTCACCAAAGAATACGAGGGTATTTCGTCCACACATTCAAATATGCATTCGAATATAATTTAAGGACATCACATATATGAACAAAGGACCACTCACTCTCACAAAGAAATTTATGTGCAGACCGTGGTTGTACCATATGCTTGCCCATAGTGTATATCTCCACTAATCTAAGCTCGCAAAGTCTAAGATCAATTAGGTCTTTATGGATTTTAATATAGGCTAAAGAACGGGTAGGATATATTTTTGGATATGGTGACTCACCCTCATAAGAACCTTAATACACTACACTTAACTTTTCACTACACACTTTTCATGACCAATTCAAGCAATGCCACGAAACCATACACAACTTGGCCCTTTTCTTTAAGCACAACTCTGCATTCACTAGCCTGAATCCTGATGAATAGGAGGTGTATTTTCTATCTACTATTTTTTTTTCTATATTTTATTTTTATTTTTGTATTTTCTTTGCTTTTCTTTTTCTTCAACACTCTCCAGAATTTTAGGTTGCTCGGCTAATGATCTTCCAAAATATACATGCACCTTTTGGCCTTTCTACGGTTCTACTCAAAAGCTATCCCAACTCTCACCTTACTCTTCTAGTGACTTAAGTGCTTTCGGAGGTAAATGTTCAACAAGATTTAATTAAGGACAAGAAAGGAATTGGCTTGTAAAGTGGGTGCCAAAGAAAAGGCGTATAGGCTCAAATGGGCTATCTAAGGATAATTTTATTTATGGTGGCATAATAGCTCAATGGGCAATCAAAGAAATGCCTAAATCATCTCCTAGACTCCCAAAGCTCACTTATTTCATTTCGACTAACACACAGGGAAAGTTCTATACAAACACATGATAACAGAGAATGTAATCAAAATCTCACATCACACATTGCACATGACCCCAATCGGACGTTTCCATTCCAACTCTCAAGTTTAGGCAAGTAATCACAAAGTCAAGAAGTATTAAGCAATAAAGCACTACGTGAACAATGAGTCAAGTAACTAAGAGAAAGCGCCACAGACAGGCTATTCAATCTTTTCACAGCATCAAGTATCATTAAAACATGTTAGGAAGGTAATTTGCATGCTAAGGCCTAACTATGTTAGCATCAAACAGGTCAAAAAGCACATAAGAGCACTTAAGTTTTCTTCCCTCAATTTTCTAAAAATAAAAAGAAAAAAAAAATAAAACTACCCGGTTCAAGTTACATCCCCGGGAAAAGAACTGATGCCAAAAGAAAAACCAAGGAGGATTATTATCTACCTACGACTAAATAAAAAAAATATTTTTGGATGTTTTTTTATTGGACCTTAATCCCTCAAGAAAGTTGTCCAAGAGATCCATCGTCAGGAAAAGTCCAAAGAAAATTTTATTTTTAGTTAAACTAACACAACTAAAATATCATAGAAAATCACCCAAACAATCTCCTCACCCCACACTTAAAATTGGGCATTGTCCCCAATTGTGATGACCCAAAAAGTTATCTTATATTTTTGAACTCGATACTGCGCTCTTAAGCCTAAAAATCTTATTCTTACCCTCCACTATTTGCATGCACAGTCCGGGCGTGTTTCCGGAAAGCTTTTATGTTAGAAATAGATGAAAATAAGAATTTTGTCTTAAAAGTTGATTTAGTTGACTTCGGTCAATATTTTTGGTAAACGGGCCCGGATCCATGTTTTGACGGTCCTAGTGGATCCGTATCGAATTATGGGACCTGGTCGTATGCCCGAAATCGAATTCGGAGGTCCCTAGCTCGAGTAATGAATTTTTGATGAAAATAAAAATTCTAAAAATTTATTGTTTTTAAGAATTGGTTAATGCCTGTATTTTTTTATATCGGGTTCGTATTTTAATTCTGGAGCCCGGTATAGGTCCAATATAATAGTTATGACTTATCTATGAAATGTGGTGAGAAACGGAGTTGGTTTGACGTGATTCAGACGTCCGGTAATAAAAATAAGAATTTTAAAGTGTTCTTGAGAATTTCATTTGATTTGGTGCTAAATTCATAGTTCTAGGTGTTATTTTGGCGATTTGATCGTGCGAGCAAGTTCGTATGATATTTTTAGACTTGTGTGCATGTTTGGTTTGGAGCCTCGAGGGCTCGGGTGAGTTTCGGATAGGCCACGGGATGTTTTGGACTTTGGAAAATCTGGTTTTCTGCAGATTCTGGTGTTCTGGCATGTCCTTCTTCGCGTTCGCGAAGGTCCTCTCACGAACGCGAAGAGTAAACTGATGATGCCGGAATTTTCTTCTTCGTGAACACGAAGGCTTGGTCGTGAAAGCGAAGCGATGGGGGTGTTACCCTTCGCGAACGCGACAAGCTCATCGCGAACGCGTAGTGTTAGGCACTGGGGGGAGTCAGTCTTTCCTTCTTCGCGAACGCGAGCAATGTCTCGCGAACGCGAAGGCCAGGGGGGTAGCCTACGCGAATATGGTCTCGCGAACGCGAAGGCTTGGCAACCAATGCTCTTCTCGAATGCAACAATGGCCTAGCGAACGCGATGCACACTGTCGCCCAGCACTTAACAGAATCCAAACACGGGATTTAGCCAAAACAATTCATTTTCTCAAAAACCAAACAGTGAGAGGCGATTTTCAAGAGTCATTTTCTTCTCCAATGTGTTGGTAAGTGATTTTAAACTATTTTCTTTCTATTACCCATTACATTTTATGAATTATCAACCTAAAATCTAGAGTTTTCATGGTAGAATTAGGGGTTAGGGTAGAAACTAGGGATTTCGGAAATTTGGGGAGTTAGTCCTCAATTTGAGGTCGGATTCCAAAACCAATTATATATCCGGACTCGGGGGTGAATGGGTAAATGGATTTGGGTCCGAATCTCATGTTTTGACCAAGCGGGCCCGGGGTCGATTTTTAACTTTTTGGAGAAAAATTTGGGAAATTTAATTTATGTAATATAATTGATTCCTTTAGCAATATTTGATATTATTGAGTAATTTTTGAATAGATACGTGTGGTTTGGAGGAGAATTCTAGAGGAAAAGTTGTGATTGAGAATTAAGTGGCCTTCGGAGCAAGGTAACTGTTGTGTCTAACTTTGACTTGAGGGAATTAGGAACCTCAGACTATTTATTATGTGAAATTTATGTGAGCGGCGTATATGTGAGGTGACGAGTACTTATGTGCCGCCAATTTACTTGTTTTCCATGTTTCTTCCATTTTTCTTATATTGTCTCTTTCCTATGCCTAATTGCTACGTGTTTAGACTAGGGTTGTTAAATTGATTGTTCTTATCATGTTCATGGACCTTTTGGTGATCATTGAGATTTATATTGTGGAACGAAATGTTGAGGTAAGGCTTGTACTTGTTATTTTATCTCCCGGTTGTTAATTTTTCATTGCATTATGGTAAGGGAGAGTGTTAATGCATGAAGGGTGATGTCGTACCATATTGTGAGTGTAAAAGCACGAAGGGTGATGTCGTGCCATATTGTGAGAGTAAAAGCACGAAGGGTAATGCCGTGCCATAATGTGAGTGTAAAAGCACAAAGGGTGATACCGTGCCATATTGTGAGTGTTAATGCACGAAGGGTGATGTCATGCCATGATATGAGAGTTAATGCAGAAGGGTGATGTTGTGCCGCTTCTATTATTTTTATGGTGAGATTGAGAGTAAAAGCACGAAGGGTGATGTCGTGCATTTTTCCTTACTGTATTCGTTGTTTTTGTTGATTCATAGTATATTAGTTGTTTCAGTTATCATTCTGTTGTAGTTCTTTATCTCGTATTTCCCCCAGCATGTTTCCCCCTCCCGATATGTCATGTTTAATTCTTTATTTCTGTTATTTATATATACATTATTAAACTATACAGGTTGATTTGTAGGTGCCTTGCCTTAGCCTCGTTACTACTTCGTCAAGGTTAGGCTCGACACTTACCAGTACATGGGGTCGGTTGTACTGATACTGCACTCTCACTTTCTGTGCAGATTTTGGTACCTGCTCAGGTTGATCGAGATTTTACTATTGGACCGCTATCTGGAGACTCAAGGTAGATCTGTCGGCGTTCACAGATCTTGAAGTCCCCGTCTATCTTTTTGGTTCTACTATTTCTTTCATTCAGACAGTTGTATTTCTTTCAGGCTATTACTTGTAGTAAATTCTAGAATGCTCATGAATTGTGACTCCAGATCCGGGTGGTAGTAATTAATACAGTTTTTATATATTCCGCACTTATTATATTTCATCTTAGTTAATTATTGTTATTTACTGAATGGAAATAAGGAATTGGTTTAATGATTCTCTAATGTTGGCTTGCCTAGCAAGTGAAATGTTAGGCGTCATTACGGTCCCGACGGTGGGAATTTTCGGGTCGTGACATATTGGTATCAGAGCACTAGGTTGCCTAGGTCTCACGATTTACGAGCAAGCTTAGTAGAGTCTGGAGGATCGGTACGGAGACGTCTGTACTTATCTTCCAGAGGCTATGAATTTTAGGAACAAATTTCACTTTTATTTTTCTCTGTCGTGCAATGTTGTTTTCTCAATGCTGATTGAACTCTTCTACTCTTATTCTCTCGCAGATGGCGAAAACACATACCGCTTCCTCAGTTGAGCAGCATCCAGAGCTTATAGTGGCAGCTCCTACGAGGGGCAGAGGTCTAGGCCGAGGCCGTGCCAGAGGTCGAGGCAGGGGTAGGGCTCAGCCTAGAGCCCGAGCAGCAGCCCCAGTAGTGGAGCCTCAGATAGAGCTTGACGAGGAGGTTCCATCCAGACTGTTCCTGCAGGGCCAGCTCATGTTCCGGAGGGATTCATTACCACTCCAGTACTTCAAGACGCTTTGGTCCGTTTGATGGGCCTTATGGAGAGTGTGACCCAGACTGGCACTTTTCCTATGGCACAAGCCGTCTCTTAGGCTGACGTGATTCGGACGTCTAGTTGTAAAAATAGGAATTTTAAAGTGTTCTTGAGAATTTCATTTGATTTGGTGCTAAATTCGTAGTTCTAGGTGTTATTTTGGCGATTTGATCGCGCGAGCAAGTTCGTATGATATTTATAGACTTGTGTGCATGTTTGGTTTGGATCCCCGAGGGCTCGAGTGAGTTTCGAATAGGCCACGAGATGTTTTAGACTTTGAAAAATCTGGTTTTCTGCAGATTCTGGTGTTCTGGCATGTCCTTCTTCGCGTTCGCGAAGGTCCTCTTGCGAACGCAAAGAGTAAACGGATGAGGCCGGAATTTTCTTCTTCGTGAACGCGGAGCGATGGGGGCGTTACCCTTCGCGAACGCGACAAGCTCATCGCGAACGCGTAGTGTTAGGCACTGGAGGGGAGTCAATCCTTCCTTCTTTGCGAATGCGAGCAATGTCTCGTGAACGCGAAGGCCGGGGGGTAGCCTACGCGAACGCGAACATGGTCTCGCGAACACGAAGGCTTGGCAGCCAATGCTCTTCGTGAACACGACAGTGGCTTTATAAACGCGGTGCACACTGTCTCCCAACACTTAACAGAATCCAAACACGGGATTTAGCCAAAAATATTCATTTTCTCAAAAACCAAACGGAGAGAGGCGATTTTCAAGAGTCATTTTCTTCCCCAATGCATTGGTAAGTGATTTTAAATAATTTTCTTTCAATTACTCATTACATTTTATGAATTATCAACCTAAAATCTAGAGTTTTCATGGTAAAATTAGGGGTTATGGTAGAAATAAGAGATTCCGGAAATTTGGGGAGTTAGACCTCAATTTGAGGTCGGATTCCAAAATTAATTATATATCCAGGCTCGGGGTGAATGGGTAAATGGATTTTGGTCCGAACCTCGGGTTTTGACCAAGCGGGCCTGGAGGGCGATTTTTAACTTTTTGGAGGAGTGTTAATGCACGAAGGGTGATGTCGTTCCATACTGTGAGTGTAAAAGCACGAAGGGTGATGTCGTATCATATTGTGAGAGTAAAAGCACGAAGGGTGATGCCATGCCATAATGTGAGTGTAAAAGCACGAAGGGTGATGTCGTGCCATATTGTGAGAGTAAAAGCACGAAAGGTGATATCGTGCCATAATGTGAGTGTAAAAGTACAAAGGGTGATGTTGTGCCATATTGTGAGTGTTAATGCACGAAGGGTGATGTAGTGCCATGATATGAGAGTTAATGCATGAAGGGTGATGCCGTGTCGTTTCTATTATTTTTATGGTGAGATTGAGAGTAAAAGCACGAAGGGTGATGCCGTACATTTTTCCTTACTATATTCGTTGTTTCTGTTGATTCATAGTATATTAGTTGTTTCAGTTATCATTCTGTTGTCATTCTTTATCTCGTATTTCCCCCAGCATGTTTCCCCCTCCCGATATGTCATGTTTAATTTTTCATTTCTGTTATTTATATATACATTGTTAAACTGTACAGGTTGATTTGTAGGTGCCTTGCCTTAGCCTTGTCACTACTTCGTCAAGGTTAGGCTCGATACTTACCAGTACATGGGGTCGGTTGTACTGATACTGCACTCTCACTTTCTGTGCAGATTTTGGTACCGGCTCGGTTGATCGAGATTTTGCTATTGGACCGCTATCTGGAGACTCAAGGTAGATCTGTCGGCGTTCACAGATCTTGAAGTCCTCGTCTATCTTTTCGGTTCTACTATTTCTTTCATTCAGACAGTTGTATTTCTTTCAGACTATTACTTGTAGTAAATTATAGAATGCTCATGAATTGTTACTCCAGATCCGGGTGGTAGTAATTAATACAGTTTTTATATATTCTGCACTTATTATATTTCATCTTAGTTAATTATTGTTATTTACTGAATGGAAATAAGGAATTGGTTTAATAATTCTCTAACGTTGGCTTGCCTAGCAAGTGAAATGTTAGGCGCCATTACGGTCCCGACGGTGGGAATTCCGGGTCGTGACACTAATGCACACCATAAATAACAAGAGGGTGACAGAAACTCCCTGGTAGGCCAAAGGCCGAAGCATCAGCAACTCATAGGATACTCAGACTTCTCCCAAGCTTGGTCCTCCGTGCGGGTACCTCACACTTAGTTCCAACCATCTAGTTTACTTTTGCTTTCTTCCAATGGATTTATTTTCCATGCTCCTACAAAATAAACAAAAACTACACTACAAAAATAACACACACAAAAAAACAAATAAAAAAACTAAAATAAAAATAAAAAACAGTAAAGTTGAGTTGCCTCCCAACAAGCGCCTAATTTAACGTCGTGGCACGATGTGAATCACTTTCTTCCTCCACTTCGAACTTATGAATTGGATCCCAAGTTTTGATTCTGCTTTATGATCATGCTCTTGGGATGGTGTAAATTCTTGCAAGCCAAAAATTAAATGATTCTTTATGCACTTTTTGGCTTTCAACCGAGGAGTCCGACCTTGCCTAGATGACCTTGAAATTTTCAGAATGTAGGGCTCATCTACCCATTCCTTTGACTCTTGCATTGGCTCATACAGATCAATTTTCATTTCACCATCCAAATACAATGTAGAGAAGTGTTTGGAATGAGGTCCAACACGCTCAAATACATGAACTTCGAGATGTTCAACATCCTCTACACCAATGACACTAGAGTCAACTGAATATTTATCTTCAATGTCCTCGGTTGACTCTAGTATCATGCCTTCAACATCGGCATCCTCAAATTCTAGTTGGCTAGGTTGTTGGTGTTCTACTCTTATCTCCTCCATCAGAGTGTCAACTGCTGACTCTAATTCACATTATTTTTTGCTACTATCCACCATATTGACTTGTCAAACATTCAAAGTTTCGACCACTTGACTCACTTGAGCCTTCAAGTTGTGAATAGTTGCCTCTTGCCTTAGTATCTGTAATTGTGTTTTATTATTTTTTTTCACAAGGCACATTAACATACCCTTGATCTCATTTAGGTCAGCATCCCCAGGTTCTTTGTTCCTAGTAACTTCACAAGTAAAAGTAGAACCATCATAATAAGGGATGGGGGGAGGATAAGAAATGTAAGCACAGACATAAAAGTGATCATCTTGACCACCACACATATCACACACATTCCACGCATGAGATTGAGTTGGTGCACATAACTCGCTTTCGAAAATATATTGATAATTTTGGCACGAGTGGTTTCCTCCACAATATGCATGAGGATGATCAAAAGTAGAATTACCAACATCAAAACTCCAATAATTCCAAGATGCCATGTTTTTCAAATCAACCAGTAAAACTAAAATAAAAAAATATTCAAATACTAAAAAAAAACAAAAATTCAGACTTGAAATCTAGCAATATGTACAGCTACAACTACACCGTTAGGTCCTTGGCAACGGCGCCAAAATTTGATCACACCCAACTATGCCTTATAAAAAGGAAAGCGACCGTTGCAAATATAATCCGGTTTACAAGTCCGGAGTCGAATCCCACAGAGAACTAAGGCTTAGCTACAGTTGTTCAATATTGCTAAGAAACACAAGTCCAAATAATTTTTTAATTATAAAGATTATAATGTTTATTTCTAACTAATTAACTAATAACTATTATAAAGCAGTAAAATTATCACTAATAAGGATGAAATTTGAGACAAGACTAAGGAGGTCTAGAGTTATGATTTTCTCAATTGTCAGAATCCTTCCCGCTATATTTTCTATAATTTCGCCTAAGTATTCTCTATCGATCGTGAGTACTTCGGGTGTTGTAATTCTCTTCCGAGCAGCTACTACAATTTACTAGACATATTCTTCCGAACTACGCTAGCTGGCACTAATTCACCGCTCACTAAGATCGCATCAAGGTTTCGTTATTCCTAATCCCGCCTTCAAACCCTCTGTATTGATTCCTTACATACGTTAAGAGTGATGTTGTTCAACAACTACCTAAATATGTACCCTTTTTCAAGCAATACATACTAAATAGGCACAGTCAATTGATGGCCATTCAATCAACAGCAATAAACACGTGGTTAAACAAGTAGAGAAATCCAATGGCTCAATTATATAAAATGCAACAGAAAAGTCATCCTTCAAAAGGTTCCATCAAACCCTAGATGAGAAAGTTTAGCTACCCATAACCATACTAAAAATCATGATAATAATTGAAAGCATTAAAATACATATTAAGGAAGAACGGAAGAGAAAACTCTTGTGATTTGTTGCTCCCAGTATTCTCGTAGCCTTCTTGCCTATCCAATAATGTCTCCCCTCTAACAAATAGGTTTAGAACCCCTTTTATACATGTTGGGGGCGTGTAGGGTTGAAACTACTAAGTTCTAGCCAAATTAGGATGAAATCCGCCCTTAGCCATTTCGCTTGGCGCCTGGCGCCAATCAGGACGCCGAAATTTTCCACTATTCTGCCTTTGGCGTTTTGGTTGGTGCCTGGCACCAACCTGGGCGCCAAAATCATACTCCCTTCAAATTCTTCTGTTTTTACTTCACTTTGCATGCAAACTTGCCAAATCACTTTAAATTGACTCCTACACATATAAATATTTTTATTAAGCTCGAGTCACAAATATTTACACCAAAATTAACAACATTGAGGTATAATGCAAGGCAAATTACATGCGAAAACATGGATTTTTAGCCTAACATCAGTTGCCCAAATGCTTAAAGCAGAATAATAAAATCACGGTGCGTGAATACTCATAAACAAAGGCACGCTATCGGAGGAAAAAATACTTCGGTAGCTGCCTTAAGACTTCAGAACTGTTAACCTAATAAAATGCTATAAACATTCAAGTCATGGTGGAAAGAAAATCATGATGAATACTCGGTACAGTTCGACATGGTGGAAAAAACAAAGAGACAAGCTAAAAGAAAAAAAAAGAAATTGAAAAATGTAGAATATAATAAATATACAATAAGGATATTAAAAGAATCGGGACTCACTATATAAATGAATATATGGTCGTCGGTATTTTTATGTCTTTCACTTTTTGAGTTCAACAAGTAACTACGAAACAGATGACTAATATGTGAGGAAGAAGTGCAGTAAATGAAAGGGTTTTAACGGGTTATTAATGGATTTTTAAAAAAAAGGTATTTTTTTTTAATTTGGTGGCTTTCCGTTAGGTGAAGGGTATTTTTAAAAAGTTTGGCTAACGGTAAGGGTAGATATGTCCCGATAGTATAACGGAGGGTAGATATGAATAATATACCAAAGTAGAGGGGTATATTTGACCATTTTCCCTTAATTTTAAAGGATAGTACATAGTGATAAATTCATAATCATAACTATTTTACTGTTAATACACTTATAGCCTCTTATTATGGTTTTAATTCACACATCTCATATATAAGTAACAATTTCTTCCGACAATATCCCAATTCCCAACCACAAAACAGTTTCAAAAGTTTGTCCAAAAAAGACATGGATATGCATCCCATATTTTTAGACTTTGTGAAAAGGTGCGAAATTCACAAAGCATATTAGTTAGAATAAATCTCTATAATATAGGAAACAAGGTGGACCTACAAATCCAGTCCATTGAATCGTTGCATTATATATAAACAGAGATGTCAACAATGATATGCAAGAAAAAAGTAGTGTCAAAAACAACCTAAGGCAATTCAAAACCTAATCCCCGAATCGAGGGACTGTGCACTTTCAATCTCGTACTTGCCTTTCAAATATGAATCGAGGGCCAATGAACAGGTTATCTAGTGCGCACGGAAGATGCACAGTGAGCAAATTACGCAATGCGCACTCGAGCAAATTACGCAATGCGCACTCGTTTCAGTGCACAGTGAACAAGTTACGCACTCCAAGGATAGCGACAATGAACAGATTATCTAGTGCGCACGGAAGGTGCACAGTGAGCAAGTTACGTAATGCGCACTCGTTTCAGTGCACAGTGAAAAAGTTACGCACTCCAAGGATAGCGACCGCGCATTTTCTTGGAATTTTCCCCCCACACAAAAAAAATTGATCTTCCACCTATTCAGGTAGAACACAAGTACTTCCTATGTCAAGTAGGATCAATCATCAAGCTCTGAGAGTGCATAATAATCTCTATACTTATGGTAGAAACATGCATGTTTTTCACAGGTAAGGAAGAGAAACATTCAGCACAATTTAGACAAACAGACAGTTTATTACATAACGAGATAGTTGCAAAGTACAAATCTGAAATACAGGGAACCTGCTACAAAATAGGACTTTTACAATCCTATTAAAAACTAGGACTTGGATAAAGAAGAACAACCTAGGAACAAACCTAAGTTGTCATGGCAACCAATATGGAATAGTTGCCATTACCAAGCCCCTGATTAACAGACACCATGCTAACAGAAATTGTGCAATGCCAACTACAGACTACGACACAAAGTAAACGCTTACAACAACAACAACTCTCCAACACGAAAATTACGAATGAAAACTATGAAATGACTGTCTGATTCTGCAGTGTAGTACCAAGGCAAGTGCATGACCAATCCGTCCATACAAGTTTAAGAGAAGCATATCAGTTGTTCAATACCCCCATGTTTGCAGCGACACGAGTGAAAACTTAAATACCAGGACTTTGGTAACTGTATTCTCAGGATACCATGGCTGTGAAAGAGGCAGCCTCCAAAAAACAGGAGACCGAAAAATTTGGAACAGGCTTTAAGTAAATGAAGCCTGCAAAAAATATAGCGGAAAAAGTTGTTTGTCATAGCTTCCCGGAAAACAACCAAGCCACTGAGGTATCACATAAAAACCACGATCATGTTCGCTTCAATCCCGCCAAGCTGAATGAACCAAGTAACTACCACTACTCATCGTCCGAATCCCTCCCTTTTGGATGCATTGCCTTGTGCCATCAGTTAGCTTAGGAGAGGATATCACATCTCCACAAGTCTTCAACAAGAATCTCAACTCTGCTGCTACTGATTGCATTGCAGTGTTGGAGATTTAAACCGACTAAGCTCTCCCCCAACTTTTTAAGAGCTGGAACGCTCTTGTTTGTTACCATGGAGCAACCTGATATCGAAAGAATCTGCAAATTTACTTGCACTCCATGGGATAAAGCAGCTACACCAGAATCAGTTATTGAACATTTTGAAACATCAAGATCGTTAAGTAATGGACAATTATCAGCAATTGCCACCAAGCTTGCATCTGTAACCTTCCTGCATCCGTCAAGATTCAGCACTTCCAAGGTCTCGCTGTGTAGCCTAGCTAGCGACAACACAACTTCATCGGTCAGGTTAAGGCAGCCGGTTATATTAACCTTGACAAGTCCTGCCTTGGAGCTCATCTCCAAAAGTGGGAGAAGCCCGGCATCTGTTATTCCGGTAAGCCCACTGAGATCCAAGTGATGTAGCTGAGGACACAGCATACCAACCATCGCTAAGCTAGTGCTACCAAATCCTGGACAGCTTCGGATGGACAACGATCGAAGAGATTCACAGGGTGACAACAACGAAGCTTGTAGAGGTAAATCTTTGACTCCCATACACTTCACTAGGGAAAGAGACTTCAACTTGCCGAAGTTTGAAACCGCATTTAGAATGCCTGCTTGGGTGATCCTGTTGCACTCTTCCAACAAGAGACTCTCAAGAGATCCTGTTGCAGCTCTAGCAAAAGCAACAAGTCCACCATCAGACACAAAGCAACACTTGCGAAGGCACATATGTTTAAGATTTGAACAGCCTTTTCCCACTGCTTCAAGACTTACATCGGTCACTCCTCTGCACAAAGTGATCGACAAAGAAGCCAGAGACTGAAGACCACGAGCATTACCCATAACCCAAAACCCCTTCTGACTGACATTACGAAGTGAACCGAGATTAAGATCGGTAATCACCTTGCCATAGTGACCGATGACAGCAAGCGAGAAATCCGTGATGTTTAGGGAATTAAGTTTCACTTTCTTCAACATTGTAGCACCTGACGAGAGAAGGCTAGCAACTCCCTGATCCCCTACAAGAGGGCAGTCTTTAATAGTAAGAGACTGCAATTTGGTACAGCATCTTCCAATAGCTTGCAGGCCCTCATTTCCAATATTTCGACAAGATTCAATCGTCAAAGAAGTCAAACTCGGGCAATTCTCTGCTATTGCAACTAGACCTTTGTTGGAAATTGAGGGGCATTGGGATAGATCCAGCTTTTCTAATGAATGACATCCCCTCGCGATCTCGACAAGACCTTCATCTCCAACATAAGGAACATTCCACAATGAAAGAACCCTAAGAGAAGGACAACCATGGGCAACTGCCGATAGACCAACATTAGTAATACCACGAACCGAGTTGCTCCCCCGAACTGAGAGCTTTCCAAGACCCCCACGGCTGGAAGTTCCGACTGCAATAGCAGCAAGTCTAATATCTGTAGCTTTCTTCCCTTCTAAACACCTAGTAAGGTATCCATCACACTCTACTTCAACATCTTCATCAGCTGAGACCATTTTTCCATCACTTGAATCCCCATTATTAGCAACTGAAATATCGGTATGGCTCTGGATCTCGGAGTTCCTTACATTACTCGAGAGCATAAGCCAACGTTTAGAAACACAAGCTGCTGCACTCCTTTCACGGCCTCCCTGCAATCTTCTGAAGATCTCAAATAGGCATTCGTCGGGAAGTATTTCAATGGATGGATTCTTTGTCCGCTCTTCAACAACAAATGGTCCGCTAATCCGCGCCTTCTTCCTAAGAGGGCAGTAAACTTGAGCATGACCAAGTGACAACATAAGACCCAAATCTGCTGAACAAAGTGACCCTCCTGAATAGAACTCATCATCACCTGAACATCAAATAGCAACAACTTCATCAGCTATCTTTTCTGCTAATCAACATCCTACACCATACTAAAAATGAAGTATTCCCAAGATACTGATTTTATCCCCATTTCCTCCAAAATCTAATCTTTAACTTCATTCAAATGTAGTCAAATTATATCAGAAGCAAAAGCATGACCAGGTAAAAACTCGTTACACATAAACTGAAAACTAAGATCTACCTACAACAACAACAACAACAACATACCCAATATATTCCCACAAGTGGGGTTTGGGAGGGTAGTATGTACGCAGTCCTTACCCCTACCTTGTGAAGGTAGAGAGGCTGTTTTCGGAATTAAAATCTACCTAATAAGAACCAATTATCAGGTCATTAACAGACAATTCTAGCTACGAAGATCAGAGCAATAATTCTTATTCACACCTTCTATATTAGAAATTACCAATGTTTAATATAGATTCTGAACAAAAGATACATAAAGAGTTACCTAAACACAAAAAAGTCTTTATAGGATTAACATCTTTAACCAAAGCAATGACTTTTCTCTCTTCCATATCAAGAATCAAGCTCTAACATATTCATTGAGCACTACAATAAATCTATTCTCAAGATTCAATTTTTTCCTCTTTTTTTAATGAAATAACTATGAATCGAATCAGGACAAGTAAATCAGCAGAAACTAAATACAACCCAGATGCTAAAATCCTTAAAACTCAAAACCCCATAATTTCAAAAGGCAGAAAAAAAGGAGGAAAAAATTAACTCACCACTGTAATTAACAAGAGTAGGCATGGCTGCTGAGCAAAAAGAACCAAACTTTGTACCAAGAACAACAGCACAACCAAGATTTTATCTTCAACCAAGATTTGCATTTACATAAAAAAAAAGTTCAAGATTTTCACTGAAACCCTATCTAAGTAGGGCAAAAAAAATAGAGAGAAAAAAAGAAGAAGGTTGTTCAAAGAAGAACAAGTAATGTTCTTTTTGCTTTCACAAACAGTTATGGTGAAGTGCATATATATAATAAAAACAATAGTACATAAATTTAGTTAATAAAAATTATTTATTATATTAATTAAATAATGTATTTGGTGAGGTGTCAAGTCTACATAAACATAAATCATCGCCTCTTTCTCCAGTTCTTGCACCATTCATTGAATCATTCCCAAAACCGGTTTTTTTCGGTTTTCTTTCATTTCCTGCCACTTGTTTCTGCTGCTTACATCACACCGGTTCACATCTTCTTTTCCGGTTCTTTTTTTCCCTTGCTTTTTCTTTAATCAATTTAGTTTTTTGAGTGGATTGCTCTAGTGGTAAGCACCCTCCACTTCCAACCAAGAGTTTGTGATTTCGAGTCACCCCAAGAGCAAGGTGGGGAGTTCTTGGAGGGATGGAGCCGAGAGTCTATCGGAAACAACCTCTCTATCTCAGGGTAGGGGTAAAGTCTGCGTACACACTACCCTCACAGACCCCATTAGTGGAATTGTTGTTGTATACTAGACGTTGGAAATTATAAATAACTCAAGAAATGGAATTGTAGTTCTTGAGGATTTCCACTAGATATGATATGGAGAATGGAATTTGTGATAAATTTATTATTTTTCTAAATTAGTCATTCTGATAAAGATAATATATTCATGTTTTTTTTCGTAATTTTTGACTAATGACTTATTGTTATTATTTTTTATGGCGAGCGTTTAGAACTCAAAAATAGAAAAAATGATTTATTATAATATTATTTGGATAAAGATATTAATTCCGTAATTTTTGCGTTTTTTGACTAATGATTTATTATAATATTATTTTCTGGTGACCGCTAACTGTTTAAAACTCAAGAAATGAAAAAGTAATCCGGGAGAATGTACACTAGATTGATTTATGGATTTGAAATTTGAGATGGAATTTAATTATTTTTCTAAATTAATCATACTGATAAAGATATTACTTTCGTGATTTTCATAAATTTTGACTAATGACTTGCTATTATAATTTTTTTTGGCGACCGTTGACTAATGAATCTTAATATATTTATACAAATTAATTAATTCGAGTAAGATTACAAAAAAGTAATTCTTGAGGATATATATGAAATTAATTTGGAAAATAGAATTTAAGAGGATCTTAATTGTTTTTCAAACTATATTAATATCATTGATATTTTACTAATAGTCCTATATTATATTTTCTCAATAATTGTTGACTTGTCTGACTTAAAATGAATACAAATTATAACGACAATTATTTTTTTTAATCATACCGATTAAACGTATTTTACTTCGATCTTCTTCCTTGCTTTTCTATAATAGATTTAGTTTTCATAGTAGAAGATAGAAACTGATAAGTAGAACTTAAGTAATGGAATAGAAATTCTCGGGGATGTACCCTAGATTTGATTTATAGAAGTGAAATTAGAATGAAATTTATTATTTTTCTACATTAGTCATTCTGATAAAGATAGTATATTCGTGTTTTTTTCACAATTTTTAACTAATAACTTATTGTTATTATCTTTTATGGCGAGCGTTTAGAACTCAAAATAGGAAAATGATTTTAGAGAATGTACACCGGATTGATTTATAGAATTGGGCTTTGAGATGAAATTTATTATTTGTCTAAATTAATTATTCTGATAAACATATTATTTCCATGATTTTTGACTAATAACTTATTATTATTATTTTTGGTCAAAAGAGAAGCTAATATATAAATTTAAATATTGTTCGTACAACTAGACATGCTCCTCTGAGCGTCAAAGTTGCCAAGGTTGGCCAAAATATTAGAAACATCACTAGAGATAGATCTACGATGTGTAGCTCCAGAAATATCCAACATAAGACTAGGCAAAATAGCAGATGGTGGTAGTACTAAAACAGTAGGACCACCAATTTTTCTAATTTTCAGTCCTTCCTTAGCTAGCAAGTCAGCCACTTTGTTTTGCTCCCAAAAACAGTGTTTTAATTCCGGATCTCCTAGCTGCTGTCTTAGTATCCTGCAATCATGTAAGATAGATGTATATTGTGGGCAGTTAGTTGTAAACATGTTAATAATCTATATTGAATCTGTATCGACATCCAGGGGATGAAGGCCATGAGCATAAGCTAATTTTAGATCATGTAGAAGTGATATGAGTTCGCTATATGTATTATCAGATTGAGGAATCTGCATGTAGTAGCCCACCATCCAATCCCCTTTGCTATTTCGAAAAACTCCGACAATACCTCTTGCTCCATCTTTAAATGCTCCATCAATATTGAGTTTGAAGTAACTTTGTTTAGGAGGATGCCATTTGACGTGGAGAGTTAGAGGTGGTTTGGTGTTGCTGTCGTGTCTTGCTAGAGCAACATACTCTGTAGCTCGCATATGTACCAAATCAAAAGAAGGAGAGTTTGTGAGGTTACTATAGAGGTTGTTATTTCTAGTGATCCAAATATGCCAAAGACAAAAGGAAAATAATTCTTTCCATGTGTAGATTGCATTTGATAATGAATGAGTTATTGTTACTTGCTATTATGATGACTGTTGATTGTTGAATCTTAATATGTATACAAATAAATTATTTCAAGTAATATTACTGAAAGCAATTTTTGAGGATATACTACATTATAATTAATTTGGAGAATATAATGGAATTTAGAAGGGACTTAATTGATTTTCAAATTATATTGATGTCATTGATTCTTTACTAACGATCTTTTCTTATTATGTTTTTTCAATATTGTTCATACATATGACTTGATACGTATATAAATTATAACGAAAATTCTTGTCTTTAATCATACCGACTTATCGTGTTCTTTTTCTATGTTTTTTCTTGCCTTTCTCTAATCAACTTAGTTGTCATACTATAAGATGAAAATTGATAAATAGAACTCAAGAAATCGAAATTCTTCTAGATGTACCCTAGATTTGATTTATAGAAGTGAAATTTGAGATGAAATTCATTATTTTTCTAAATTAGTCATTTTGATAAACTTCTGTAATTTTCGTATTTTTTTACAAATGATTTGTTGTTATCATTTTTTGGTGATAGTTGACTATCAAATCTTAATATGACTATCAAATTAACCCACAACGGAAGGCATTCTATCCAATAAGGCCGATACTTCAGATCCTGTTTGGACCAAATGGAAGATATTGTCAATAAATAGAAGTATGTCTTGTTCATTAACATCTCGAAAATATTTCGCCATAGTTAGGGCAGTCAAATTACCAACTCTCATAGTGTTTAAGGAAGAAAACCTTATTGTAGGCTTTTTTTTTATATTTAAATAGTGCCAAATTCAAAAAGGAAAGGAAAAAGATGCTTGTACGCACGTTAGATTTGCAAACTCAATTGACCCTACTGTGTCTAGATCAGGGTTCTCGATATATATGGCTTGAAAATCAAACTCTTCTCTAATTTAACAATAGACATATTTCACAGTTTATTATTTTCCGGTCATTTTAATAGAAACATGAGGGGCAACAATCCTAATATGCATACATGTTAATTTTTTTCAAGTATAAAGTAATTCCTGATGATATAATAGCATAATTTCTTAAAATACAAATAGTTTACATGTTGACAATGCAAAAAAGGTTATAACTAATAATTACTAGTACAATATCTTATTAAGAATTTTTTGTAATTTCTGATATTAGATTTTTAGAATGATACATGTTTCAAAATACGTTTTTTAAGTGGCGGAAAAAATGCTTATTTTCTTTCTTAATTTTCATAAAATCGTATAGGAAATTTTATAGTTGTAGTTTTAATTTGGCTTTTAGTTAATATATTATAATATACTTAGTTATCCATATACCACTTGTTTTTCAAACTAAACTTAACGCCCTAATAAAATGAAAATCTTACCAACAAGAGACATGGTAGAGTGATAATTAGTCGTTCATCTTTAACCAAAGGCCTCGAGTTTTAATCCTGGGGTATGAACTCGCATTTGTTAGAAACACTTATCCTCCAATGTGGAACTTTCCGGTGCGACATTAGATTGAGTGGGACCCAATACGGATCGGACACCGGATAAAAAATCAGAAAAGAAAATGTTATTCAAACTAATATTTGTGTAAGATTTACATTTTACGGTAGGACGTATTAGGAAAAATAATACATGTATTAGTTTTGGTATTATTATTTCTTTGTTTGGTAGTATATATTTCTCAACCTATATATAACTAATACATGTATTAGTTATATATCATATTCAGTATTATTCTTATACACCTTACCAAACGACCCCAAAGGGGTTAAGTGTATATGTAATTGAGTCGTATTATATAGATATTTTGTATAATCCAAAAACCAATATATTAAAGAAAAAAAGAAATAACTAATACTAGGTCATTCTACTTGATTAAAGAAAATGTGTGAACAAGTTGCAGAATCAGAAACATTGTAAGTCACACATAATTACAACAACTATATTGTTGATTGTTTGAACAAGTACGGACTAGTTGTGTATTTGTACTTGAGTAGAAGAACAACATGCCTTTTTCAAGAGTCTCGATATGAGTGAAAAACAGCTTGTATTTTGCAGTACACTGAACCTGAATGTATTCCTTTAAATTTAAAACGGAAAGCTACAGCAACTTGGCCATATATTTTCTGATCAAACTTTAATTGACAAACCTTAGAGTTATAATCAACTTGGATTTTTTGCTTTGTTCGTTTCTCTTTTAGGTGTTAACACGTCTTAATCATAACATAAAATTATAGAAAAAGTTAGACAAGAATTAGCGAACAAGAAAGAGATTCATTCCATCACCATTAAAGAAAGGTTGTGATGGAATGATATAATCGCTTCATCTTTTAACTAACTAGAGGCCTCAGATTAAACTTGAAAAATGAAAAAATAAATATTGATATTGAACACTTCCATAGATTTCATGGACCTAATAAAAAAAATTATTTATTCGAGAAACCCGCCTTAACATAACAGGAAGGACTGCAAGATGGTTTCGCTTCTGTCTGAATTCGAAATTCACGTAGGCCTTACCTGACGAGGAGCTAAATAAATCGAGATACCAAAATGCATACCGGACATTGAATAAGAAATCAAAGAGAGAGAGAGATTTATCCCATCAATTTTTTTAGTAGCCTAAGCTAGTCATTCTCAAGAATTTAGCTTTGTATAATATGAAATGGATTAGCGCCCGGGCTGAATCTAATGAATAAGATATGAGTTTACCAACTTCATTTAGACTAAGTAAATTTGGCTTAAATCTCTGTATACGTGATAAAAACTTCATTAAATAAGTATAATAATAAATTTCGAATCAAAGTAATGTAATGTACGAGAATTTCGAATTCGAACTTATAAAATTTAAATCCCGAATTCGCATCTAATTAATGCTCCCTTATGATAGGTACTTATTTATTTGTAAGCAACCAAGACAAAAATCAAATAACTCGTAGAATATAAATAAAAATTCTGAATTGTAATATTCAATCAATTGTAAATTCTGTTTTTTAGGGAGTGGAGTTATGAGATAATTATTTATCCGTAGTTGATGTCCTTTTGTTACAAATAAACGCTTAAAACATTAAACATCCACTTCGACGTGGTTACTATGGTTATGAACGGAGGGGAGTGAGAATTTAAAGTTTATGTGTTTGAAATTTTAGTACGTTTAAGTTATTAAATTCTAAATAAATAATTTATATATATTAAATAAATTTTTTAAAATAAATATAGAGTTTGAACTAAAATGTCTGAGTTGGACAGAACTCGTACCGTTAATACAAGCTCTGCCACTGGTTACGAAAACTTTGAATTGAGAAAAGGGAGATAAATACAGTGCACTGACTCCACCAAAAGTTAAAGGAAAGGAGAGTAGTTGTGGGAATGATTAATGAATGTCAGAGTTAATTACATAATACATATATGTCTCAGTTAACTGAATCTAATTTTGGCAATTGGTTAGAAGTTCTGTTGATTCTTCTTCTTCAGCACAAGTGACAACATTTCAGCAACAATAGTCAACCTTTGTGTATCTTGTCTTTGTCTATGATATCCCAAAATTTCTTTACTCTTGACTTTTTTATGCCTTATTTATCCACTTGCTTAACAACTCAAGAGGCGGTTTGGTATGATTGATAAGTAAAAGTAATTCTGGAATAAAAATTTAGTATAGTCTTATTCCTTATTTGATTAATAATTTTGAGATAAGTTAAAAATAGTACTGGAATAACTTATACATATCAGAGGGTGAAATAGTAATCCCATGATAAAGTAGTAAAATTAGTAAAATTGACAATCCCAGCATAACTTGTCTTCAAACCAAACAACCCCTTAATATTTTGCATGTTTGCGGCGGGGATGTTTAGAGAGTAATTAATATCTAGATCGTTTACACTCAGAGGCAGATTTACAGCATAAAGTTCACGAAAACTCAATAGTTTTTGCTCAAATATAATCTTGTATATGTGTATCAAAATATTCATTAAATATCAATAAATATTTGACTATAAAATCTAGTTGTTATTGTTTATTAATTTAAAATCGACATAAAAACTCATCAACTTTAAATCATGAATTCGCCTTTGTAATGGGTACTTCCTTTCCTACTAACCTTCTTTTCCCTATTCTTCTTTGGAATTAAATCAAAATGATCACAATAACGAAGCAAGTGATCTAGAAGATCACATGACATAACATTTCATAAAATCTCAGGAGAGGTTCAAGTACCTGAAAATATGAGTGAATAGATCTCTGTGTTATGTCTTTATAAAAAAGAAGGTTGAAACTGATATAAAATGTTCGTCGACTATATCTATGATAATACTAAATATATATGAGGATCTTAAGTCTGGAGAAACAGTTCAAGTAGAATTGGTTTCATACGAAAAACATTTAGTTTTGGATCTAAAGTTCAAACACTAGAAAGTATAAAGTCAATGGTGTGTGCAATTATCTTTATCTATCTTATATGTCTAGCATGACATGAAAACTTGATACACATCTAAACTCTATTTATATAGCTTATATGACTTAACTTATATGACAATCCCTGAAGTATTTAAATCGCTTAAAGCATATACAATTCTTGGTCCTGAAGTACCACATCCTAAGTACAATTTATGCAAATATATATCTTGCTATAACTACAACATGATAATATGATAGAGAGAATCTCTATTGTGATATTGAAAAGGCCATTCCACGGTATTTTATAAAGACATTACATATCTGTCAAGAATGATGATTTCAAGGTACAACATATTCATTCAAGTTAATATGGCTGATTTGTTCATTAAAACTCTACCAACGATCTTTTGAAGATGGTGCACAAGATTGGAATGCGAAGGATCAAAGATGTGAATTGATTTTCTCATCATGATGAGTTAATATGCGTTGTACTCTTTTTTCCTTACAAGGTTTTGTCCCACTGAATTTTCCTTACAAGATTTTTAACGAGTAACTAAAAGGCATATTTTTAAACATGTGTACTCTTTTCCCTTCTTTAAAAAATTTTTTCCACTGGGTTTTATTTTAGTTAAGATTTTAATGAGGTACATTATCTTTTGAATAAATGTTCAAGGAGGAGTACTACAAATAGAATTGTATTTAAGGTGATTGTCTGTATTTTAGAGATATTTTAGGGTTTGTTACTTTGTGGCTAAGTCACTTTTTGCCTATAAATAGAGGGGCTTTATTCAATTGTATTCATCCCAGATCAATAAGAATTCCATCTTTCTAATTTTCTCTGCAATACTCTTCTTCTTCTTTTATTGTTTTATAACGACTTCTTCTTTTTTATTTTACTTGTCATGTTTACTAAAATTAGTTATTCCAAAATAACTTGTTGTTTAAGAAAAATATACCTTTATTTTAATAAATATGGAGATAGATTAATGTGGTGAAAGCAAGAAGTAGTGTTAAACTGAAATTCTAGAATAAATAAGGATAATTTAGTCAAAATATCTTTTTAATTAATATTTTCTTAAGAAATACCAAAAGGAGAACGTGATAAGTAAAATGAAAAGGAAAAATATTAAAAATAATTACCTCTAATTAATTTTTGAAGTAATTTGATTATATAAATATTCTTATACCATTCCGCATAGAAATCGAACTGTTTAAAATACTTGTTGGGATCAAAAGGCGGAGCTAGGATTTGAACCATATGAGTTCGAGATTATAATCCTTTTAAATTACTGAGTTCTAAATTAATAATTTGCACATTCATTGGATTTCTTAATGCAAATACAAAGTTTGAATAAAAGCTACAGAGTTCGGCTGAACCCGCAAACACCACTGTGGCTACGCCCCTGTTGGGATCATTTTATTGAAAATAGTTGTTCGAAAATACTTATTGTTTAAGAAAAATCATTTTTTTAATCTTTAGTTTTACCCTTATTTTAATGCGGTGAAAGCAATCTTAAGAGGTGTGAAAGGAAAAAGTGACAAGTAAAATAAAAAGGAGAAATATTATATATAATTACCTGCAATTATTTTTTTAAATAATCTAAATATATAAATATTTTTATACCTTTCTGCATAGAAATTGAACTGTTTAAAATTTTAGATTGGCCTTCGAAAGCAGTGTGTGTAAAAGTAAAAACTCTCGGCTGGACAACTTTAGAAAGGGGTGTGGGTATTAGAGCAAATGTACAATGTATTTGCTATTAATTGTGTAGACAAAAACAATTAATTGGATAAATCCACTGCATGTCTCAAAGAAAGACAAATAGACCCAAATTTGTCTAAACCACAAGTGTAAAAAACCTTCTGATACATTCTAACCTTTTTCTTTATTCCTCCGGTCCTTTTCTTATTTTCAATCAATGGGTCCCATCTTTACTTTCTATTTGGGCAAGTCTTTAGTTTATTTGTGCATTTAATTAACCATACATTTATTCATTTTCATTTTTTAATTTAAGGTTAGCTTCATGTGAGTTTTAATTGTATTTTAATAAAACCTTGCCTGGTTCACGAAAAGAAAGGAAAACAAAAATAATGTATGTCGGTAGTATCGGCATGAACAGGATATTATATTATTTTGCTTGCCATAGGCGAAACAAGGTTTCATGTCGACTTGTCTCAACAAGACATATTTGTAATAGGTATATTTTTTAACTTCTAAACAGATTAAGGGTATCAGTTGGGTTAGGGTAGCGGTAAGGGGTTAGAAATATTCATTTAATTGCAAGCTATATTCATTTTGAGACACAAGATGATGTGCTTTTTTCACACATTGTAAGACTTTCAAACAAGATATGTCAATGTAATCAAAAATATGAAAGAGCTGAAACCTTCGCAGGCAGATAAGAAGTCAGAATTTGAAGTTTATGGGTTCAGGATTGTAGTCAGTTTAAGTTATTAGATTCTAAATTAATAATTTGTACATATATATTCAATGAATTTTTTAAGACAAATACATAATTTTGACCAAAGTTACTGAGTTTGACCAAACACGTAAGGCACATGAGCTCCGCCTTTATTCGTAGGACCTCACAGATAAACATATATCTATCGGGGAAGACGAATTAGCAGGAGAATTTGAAGAATAACAAATTTCTTATAAAGAGGTTTGAAAAAAACTTAAAAAGATTACATAATAGGAATTAGAGGAAATAAATTTGTAATTAGATTAACTATCTCAAAATGTAAGTTAAGGCACCCATAGAATTCTTTTCAGTCTCCATCTTTTAAAAGTGGTTACATTTGCCCCACCTAGGGAAAAAAGAAAAAGAAAATAAACGATGGATAAAGCAATAAAAAGAGCGCTATTGCATTTCAATCGGCTCTTTGAGTGCATGATTCACAAGTGTCAACTAAGAAATTCATGTACCAACTGTAGGATTGTTGCATTTTTCTTTAGTCATCTTAATTTAAAAATTTATTAGTCCGATTAAATATACTAAGTAAGTTCGCTAAAAGAGGTAAAATGCTCTTTAATTACTTGAAAATTCTTCATTTTCAGAACCAGAACTCTTATATAAAGGCGAATGCTGGGTATAATTATTGATTCAATTGAATCCATCATTTTCGTGAAATATAAGTGTGCATTTTAAAAAATAAATATTAAATTATAAACTTAAAATTTTAAAGTATAACGATTCACGATTCATTAATAATAACTGTAAAAAGTTGAATCATTAACTTTAAATTCCGGATTCATCTTCTCTAAGCCTAGTCACTCACCTTAGTCCTTAGGCGAATTTATCATAGAACACACGAGTTCACGTGAATTTAATAGTTTTTATTTAGATAATATATATATGCGTTAAAAAATCTACTAAATATTTATAAATATTTGACTGTAAATTCAAGTATAATTATAAATTTATTTAAAATAGTGCAAGAATTCATAAATTTTAAATCTTAAATATCGTTACTTAAAAGATCAAACAAGCAAATCTGACACGATTAAAAAATGACAAAACAGAAAACCAACCAAAAGGAAGCAATTCCAAAGAAGCTAATTTTGCAGAATATTTAATTCTTTCGGTTAAGATTTGTACAAATTGTCAGCCCTAAGTTTAATTTCCCCCCTCTATACAGGCCACCTGTTGAATGTGATTAATATGCTGCTGTTGACAAGGAAGCAACAGCTACTCCCTAAAAAGATTAGTACTTCACGTAAACTTTAAATTCTATTGTCAATTTTGTGTCTATGTACATGTACTAGAAGTTTTGAATTGAGATCTATATATATCTAGACTGCTTACCAAATTTATTTTGGTGGACTTTAATACTTATATAAACGTCAATTTTAACTTTTGTTGATAAATTCACGTAACAATGCACGCTAGCGCTTTAATTTGTACATTGTAATGAATTCTGATTTCAAAGGATTTTGTCAGCAACAACGGCTACTTAGTGTACCATTTGACGGAGGGAATGAACTGTTATTTCCTTATATGGTATTGGATAACTTTCTGCGTCTATGTGTTTTTTTCAGTTAACAGATTGATATTCGATATTTATGTTCTTACGAATGAACTCATTCCACATTTAAAATTATAGGTTTAAAATCTAATATTTATTGAAATGTTCATGTTTTTCACATATATATCCATATTTTGCATAGAAAATACTAGATTTTGTTAAACCAAGTAATTATGTTCTCCGTCTGCTACTAGCTCTATTGTCATATTGGTTACGCTCAAGATGTCTACGCTTCAACTTGCCATATTAATAGAGGAATAAATTGTTGCCTTGTTATATGTTCTTAGTTGATTCTCACTTTATGAATTAATTTTTAGATTGAATTAGATTCCAACATCAATTTATTTACATGGTAGAAGAGCTAGACATATCCTAATTTTTATTGATCAATGTTGGGGCTCCACATATCTATATTGTTCACGTTCCAAATGTCCAACCTAGGGAGGGAAGAACATAAGTTGAATATCCCACGGTGAGTAGATGAATTGTCGTCTCGAAATTCTCACCTCATAAACTAACTTTTAGTGTTTGATTAAATTTAGTCTCCATCTAATATTCTACAAAAAATTAAAAAAAAGAAAAGGACTAGCAAATTCACGTAAACTTTGAATCCCGTACATTGTGTCTATGTACATGCACTGAAAAGACTAAATATCAATACTGCTTACCTAATTTATTTGGATAAACTTTCATAGATTATATTATCATTCACTTGCCGATGCATGCCTTTTTTGTATATACATACAGAAAAGCGTGCATATCCAAATGCTTTTTCTCTTTACATTGGAATGAATTCGGATTTCAAAGGAAATTGTCAGCAGCAGCAGAATAGTACTTCACGTAAACTTTGAATTCTATATATATATATTGTGTCTATGTACATGCATTGGTAACGAGATGGAATACAAATTTAAGACCTTTAATCATTTGGATATGAATATATCATCATCAACTTTAACTTTTATTGATGAATACATTCACTTATGACTTAACGGTGCATGTTTTTGCTAGCTATCGATATATATATATACTTTTTGAAATAATGAATTTGTATACCAAATAATTGTTACGTTTGGTTGTTGCTAATTTGTCTTTTTACGCTCAGTTTTTGTAGGAATTTAGCCAGAAAAAGCAAGAAATGCGACTATGTGTTATATCATGCGTTCCCACGGTGTAATTTCATTCATGCATCTTCTTTGTTCTCAGGATTAATCCTTTTGCTTTTTCTTCTTTCTCAGTCTATCTTTTGTTTTCTTTTTTCTTTTACTTTTAATCTTAAGAATGAAGTTGAACAGTGCTTACTACTTGAGCAACCCTCTCTTATTATCAGCAGTTAGTTTGATATTTCAACTACCTCAATCAGGACATTTTTTTAAAAAAATATTAAAAAATCATGTTTTTTTTCAATTGAGGAATTGGTAGGTTTAAGATTTAAAGTTTAGGAATGTCTTTAACAAAATCGTTCAAGATGTATAGCATTTGTTTAAATATAATAGTACTATGAAGAATAGTAGTAACTTTTGTATTGGTAAAGACGTTAGATAAATTCTAGTTTAAACACTCTATGTTTAATTGCATAATCTTTTTCCAAATTATTAAGGAGTACAAATCTTGAATACAAACTACAAAAGAAAAAAAAAGAAAAAAAAAAAAGAGAGAACAAGATTCTACACGCACGTGTCAAACACATGAAAAAAATTGCAATAATAGGTGGAGACAGATAGACATGATGTTGCAGCTCTTAAGTCTTTTGTGTTTCATCTATAAACTTTAAAAAGATACAAACTGATATGTTTATTCAGTTACATTATTGCCAAGAATATAAAAGATTAAAATAATAATAGATGAGAATGAAAGAGCGAATGCATCATAATTTTTATTTAATGTTTGTTTTCAATTTTAATTTGGGGTTTCCAAGAATATAAAAGATTAAATATTATAACCAAATGAGAATAAAAGACCAAATACCTCAAAATTTTATTTAATCTTTTTCTTTTTACTTAATACTAGTATATGTTTTTTGTTTCCAAGATAGGGTAAAATAGAAGAGAAAAATTCATATAAGTAATACCTATTAGTGGGAATCGGTTTTAGACTTGGTAGAAAACTTCTATCATGATAATAATAATAATAATAATTATTATTATTATTATTATTATTATTATATTTATTTATATATATTTATCTTTTTTTACTTGCATTTTTATTGAAAAGGGGATGGAAAAAGAAAAAAAAAATCTACAGGAGAAGGAGGTGCATGCATTATTTATATAAGATAAAAATAAAATAATCCCCTAATTAAGGATGTGTGGGTGGTGGAGAGGGAAGTGTACATTGAATATTACTTGGGAAAGGGATGACATGTAGGGCTCTATGCCTTTCAATTCCTCATATACTATATAGTTATCCTTTCATATGTCTAGGGTATGGGCTCTAATACTATAACCCTAGCTCTGAAATAAACTTAAAGCAAGACAGAGGATAGGGTGGTTGTATCTCTCTTTTATCATTTCATTGTGCTTTTCAATATGTATTTAGTATTTTTATTGGCGCTTCGACTAATTCGATATAAAATTTATTAAAGAAGATATCGCTCCTTATTAATTAGGGCTACTTAATTTTTAAGGCTCAAACTTGAAACCTCTTATTAAACATGAAGAAACTGTATCCATTTCATTGTGCTTTTCAATCTGTGTTTAGTATTTGTATTGATGCTTCGACTAATTCAAGTGCGTGCGATATCAGATCCATTAAAGAGGATATCGCTCTTTATTATTTAGGGCTACTTAATTTTTAAGGCTCAAACTTGAAACCTCTTATTAAACATGAAGAAACTGTATCCATTTCATTACAAACGTAGGCGGTATATATATTTTTTCTTTATATGAGTTTTCATATACTCTCATAGCTATGCTATTATAAGTTTCTTGTTTTTCAGTCTCTCTACCCAAGGTAGGGGTAAGATCTGCGTACACACTACCATCCCCAAACCCCATTAGTGGGATTATACTGGGTTGTTGTTGTTTTCCACTTGTTTCTTGATATTTATATCAGAATCTTTTTCTCAGAGAATTACATACAACAATATGGTCTGGGTTCAAGGGATGTTTCCATTATGCAACAACTTGTTGAAAACATTATCAGGGCTATTGCAAATTGTGAAAAATCAGAATATTTTTCTAATTGTTATGCCTTTTGTTTTGTCGAGAAAATAGCAATTTTATTTCTCTGAAAGATAATGACAATCCATGGTACTTCAAAACAATTGCTAGCTAGTAACACTCTAACGATTCCTTCTCCTCATATTATACCTGTTTTATATTTACAAAAGATATTTTTAGAAGAATTATATTCTTTTATTCAAATTGAAATGAATTATTTTGAAACATTTCCTCTATTACAAACATTTTAGCTCTAGAGGTGGTTTCCACTTTCCTCTACTTGGTATTTTTTCTATAAAAAAAAAAAAAAATGGTTCAAAATCCAGCTGCTCCGGAAAAAAAAAAAAAAAAAACAACTAACAATAAAGTTGTCCTCTTACTTCAACTTGTATATTAAAATTTTTAAATAAATAAAGTAGACCAACTTTGAGCCCATCTTACTCACTAGTTGTCCAGAGCAAAGCAAATGGGGTGTCAATTGGCAAATTGCTGTTTTCAATGCTAAAAAAACAATGCCAGTTCATTATCTATTGTCAAGATAGCAGTACAGATTAATTATTTCTAGATCAAATTGCTGGATTATAATTTAATTAGGGTTCAAATCTAGCTAACTTAATCTTCTTTTTAGCTAACACATATTGGTAATTAGTTTTTCCGTTGTGATTCTTTCAGATTCTTTAATACAAGTGTCCTAATCCCTTTCCCAACTCCCTTTTTTTTTTTTTTTTTTTGTGGATACATAATTAACCAACTTCGAGTAGACCAAAATGATTGTGAGAAATTTGAACTATAATAGTTTTTTTTTAAAAAAATTACAAAATCTTACTCACCCAAGTGCTGCAAAAAATAAAACCCAAGTAAGATATCACGTATAAATTTTTAATCAGTTAAGTCACCATAGAATTACAGGGAAATAAGGACGAATATATATGTAATTCCCTTCGTCCCATTTTTAATGTCGTTTTAGTTCTTTTTATGTCTATTAAGAAAAATAATAAATACAAATATAGTTTACTAAGTTACTTTTATTAAATACTTTTCGAGAATTGAGCAGTTTTAAAAAGAAATAATATAGTTGAAAACAATAATAAATTTCACCTTGAATTTCTAAAGTGATAATTATTTTAGAATAATTTTTTTGAGCTAAAATGACCGTTAAAATGGGACGGAAGTAATAAAGAACAAGGACAGTTTAAGGGTTGCATTTATATCAATGCCTGCCATATTTTACTTTCAAAAAGCTCAACAAAAATATTAAAATAAACAATCATTTAAGTAAATTACTAGTTTTGGCGGTATTATATGATATACTAACATACACTCGTATCAATTCTCAAGCAAGAGAAAGTAAACCGAGATTAGTGACTCAGAGCTCAAAATACAGTTGTACCCTACTGTAATAAAATTCTAGGACTTAGTGTCAAAAGAGCTTAATAATCAATTAAGTAAACATCGGTAATTGTTTAACACGACTAAATTATTTCATCCGGTCCATAATAAGTGATTTATTGGTCTTTGGCACACCCCTTAAAAAATATTAACTCCTAGAAAAAAAAGAGTACTTTAACTAAATTACCATTAATTAAAATTTGCATATTGTTAACTTGACATATTGAAATATATAAATAAGGACAAATTTGAAAAAATAAAATTAATTATTTTTTGATTATGTAAAAGGGCATTTATTTTGGATTAAAATAAAAATGTCAAAAGATCACTTATTATGAACTTGAAAGTAATTTATTAGCGCAAGGCTCATCATTAGTCTTAATTAAGTATTACTAACTCTTATACACAAAAATAATGAATATGCTAGAATAAATAGAATCTACATAGAATAAAACAATTAATTGCGAGGAAAATCAGGCAGATGTAATGTGGTCAAATGGATTTGTTGAAATAGGACATTTGGAGACCAAATACACTGTAATCTTAACTTAAGACATAAAAGACCAGATTTTTAAAGAATTAGGATTGGTTTTTATAATTTTCTAACACATTGAACGGTACAAGAGAACGATATATTATATTTGTTTAGTGTAATATTTTATTAGCAGTTAATCAATTCCAAATCGCCTTATTATGCGGGTGTTAGAGTGTAATCTGCAGGAGATTATTTTCTTTGTCATTTACCAAGTAGACTCGTGATTTTATACACTGACAAAATCATTTGAGATTTTGCTTTGAAGTTTTAAAGATATGATTTTACAAAAAAATGTGTGATTATTTTAGCAAAAGGAAATCAAAAGAAGATTTTCTCATTTCTTTATTATAAACTCCATATATTTTGAAACAAGGTTAGACTGGAGAACTAAACTTTTTTGTGAGTAAAACAATGCACATTTGAGGAAATCTTTGTTGGAGATTACAAATCAAATCGAATGAAATAATTTTGATTCGAGGAAAATTCACATTGGAGAAGTTAAACTAAAGATACTAATGATTTGGTATTACAACCTGCTCATTTAATTTTATCTGGCATAAGAAATAATATTAAACATTGCCGATTTAACTTCTTTATTGGAGAAAATTAAAAGGAAAAATAAAACAATTAGTGGAAAATAATGGAAAAGTGAACTCTATACATGAAACTTCATAGTTGGTTGTGATAATTAAGACATTTTGTTAAAAATAATTTCTTAGCTATAGTGTCCAACTAAAATCTATGTAGATGGATCTGAAATCATATTCAACTTCATAATAAGTGAGATTAGTAATCTAAAAATTAAGCCATGTAACCAGCAATAAGTCTATAACAAGTTAGAATACACTAATAATATAAAAAATATACTTAACTCTATTTGTAATATATATAAATTAAATCCAAGAAAAGCATAAAAAAAAAAAAAGGCATAAAGAAATGAACACCCCCTCCACCCACACACACAGAGGGAGGGAGGGGGGCATTGGGCCTATAAGGACTTATTTGGGATAGAAATGACACCAGGTAGCCACTTTAAAAGACTGTTATTTAAAAATTAGTCAGTGCGTCCTCAATTTCAGTTTTTCAGTTTAAGTTTTCGGGAAAAAAGTGTCATGAATTATCTTGAATTTAAGATTTTTAGTTTAAAATTTCAGGTTAAAATAAGTACTGACTACTCTCTAAATAACATCTCTGAGAATGACTATCTATGCACTTGCCCCTTATTTGGGCTAGTGCATTGCATGTTGGACTTTAAATCTCGTACAAAGTCCTCAATCCAGAAAATTTTTAAAGAATTCTACAACCAAGAATTAACCCAAACAGCCGCAAATCCAACCGATTCGGCTAAAAATAATTGGATGTATAATAAGTATATAATCTTATATTATTAGTATATAATCTATGCATACCGGCTAAAAAGATTAAACAACAAATCCGATCGTCTCTTTTCAAGAAAGTTTTAGAAAAATTACAAAATGTGGAAAAGTTGGGGACTACTGTAATCTATGGGACTGTGAATAAGCTCAATTGTTTCTTGCAAACTTACATAATTTGCTCAAGACTTACAGTTAAATATTGTGGTAATTCTCATCATCTTATTGCTCTTCATTAAGTGATTGTCAAGTTGCTTTTACATCACAAATAATGCAATACAATATTTATGGGGAGAACTGCACGGATAACCACTAATTACAGATGTTTTTACTTTTTAGCCACTGTTTTAAATGTATTTACTCTCTAGCCAATGCTTAATACATTTTTACCCGCCCAGACAAAAATACCCATGTGCTAGACATGGGTGCTGTGTAAATATTAAGGACATGGTGTCCTTAATTTCATGAATGTTGTGTAAATATTAAGGACAAAGTGTAATGTATTTGCAACTTCTGTCAGTGTAAATGTTAAGGACATGGTATCCTTAATTTCATGTGTGCAATGTAAATGTTAAGGACATAATGTCCTTAACTTGTATTTGCAACTTCTATTGTTAAACCTTAGGACATCATGTCCTTAACTTCATATGTGCAGTGTAAATGTTAAGGACATCGTGTCCTTAACTTCATGTGTGCAATGTAAATGTTAAGGACATCGTGTCCTTAATTTCATGTGTGCAATGTAAATGTTAAGGATATAATGTCCTTAACTTGTATTTGCACCTTCTGTTGTTGAACCTTAGGACATCATGTCTTTAACTTCATATGTGCAGTATAAATGTTAAGGACATGGTGTCCTTAACTTTATGTGTGCATTGTAAATGTTAAGGAAATAGTGTCCTTAACTTTATGAATATTGTGTAAATGTTAAGGAAATAGTGTCCTTAACTTCATGAATGATGTGTAAAAATTAAAGACATGATTTGTCCTTAATATTTACACAACACTCATAAGAAAGGGTAAAAACGACTTTTCGTATCAATTTTAATAGAGTAGTGGCTATTTTTGCTCAACATTAAAAATACTGGCTAAAAAGTAAATACCACTTAAAAAAATAGCCATACCACGCCATTTCTTGATATTTATGAAAGACAGTTTTTATTAGTCAAAATTGAAAATTACTACTCCCTCGGTTCCAACTTGTTTTATTGGGTACGGAGTTTAAGAAAAAATAAAAACTTTTGAAATTTGTGGTCCTAAACAAGTCAAAAAGGGACCCAAAATATTTGTGTTGTTATAAAAGCTTATCGTTAAAAATGAATTGTAAATTTACGCTAAATTGTTTCCAAATTTAGAAAGGGGTCATTCTTTTTGGAACATACCAAAAAGAAAATAGATTTTGGTAATATATTCACATAAACTGGAACGGAGGGAGTATTATTTTTAAAAATTACTCCATTGGCCGCTGGTATAGTTTATCCTAAAAAAGAACTTAGAAACGTCGAAACAATATAAACACTAAATAGCTCATTTTGTTGCAACCAACTCCAACACTCACAATTATGTCATTTCCAGAAAATCTGGAATCTATTATAAGCAAATCAAATTTGACCAAATTAGCAAAGCAGCAACATATATAATCACAGATTATGCAGAGTAAAATAGCTTGCCATTTACAAAGCATATTCAATCTCTATATAAATATTTCCTTTACTTTTAGCCCTCTCATTTCCTATCAGTTAAATCTTAAGTTTTCTAAACATACTTCCATCCATTGCCTGTCCCTGTATTCTGGAAACTATACACAATTTTTTCAGAGGTTAAAACAACCAGAAAAATTCAGATAACACAGAAGAAAATCAATACACAACTCGGATCAGTTTATGGTTAATCGTACAAACCCTCGTGCTCCCAAATATCAGCAAGAAAGTCGACCATGTCCTATAAAGAACAACCATTTGGAAAAAGTTAATCCGAGCCTTCCCTTGAAATAGAAGAGAAAAGATATCAACAAATATTTCAATAGGTGACACTCACCGAGAGAGGAATTGGTTGAGGAAATCGCTTGTTAGTCCCAAATAAGCTTTCATAAGATACATTCCAACTACAGTGACACAGAACAAGCAAAATTAGCCGATAAAAGTAGACAAACTTAATATAATGTGAGAGAAACAGAAATCTGGAGTTATAAAAATTATAGCGTCTATTGGAAAAGTCTAGCAGCGCAGTCAATCATGTCTAATCGTGAAGTTAATTATCTCCGATAATCTTCTAGTGACATTATACCACTTTAAGAAAAGTCCTAAATTTTGATTCCCTGAGAAACATGAAGATGAGCAAAGGTTCTCACTTTAACATGGGTTCTTCAACTCTTCGGTTCTCGGGCTTTTTACTTGCTAGCCACTGAAGTCTGGACTGGTTCCAAAGAAGATAGCCTGCAATCAGCAGACTGTCAACATAGCAAACACAACTTTAAAAGTCCCTATTCATGCAAGTTGGAAACAAACTCGAACGTAGATGAAAATGGCTACTGAATTTTTTTTTTAACCGTGGCATTAGGGCCAGCTTGCCCTCACCTCGACTAATTCCACGGGATACCTGCTACCAGCAATTGGTACAAGGTAACTTTGAAAATGGCTAGTTTTATATATATATATATATATATATATATATATATATATATATATATATATAAAGGAAGAAAAGGGAAATCTAGTCATTGCAATGAACTTGCCTTGATTTACGAATTCATTATTGGTGGTAGCACTGCCAGTGCCACTGTGATGAGCGAGGCTATTTGAGATACTGATGGAAGACATGCTTCTTTGAGACTGAACGGTACTGTTCTCCATCTCACATGTACTTGTGCTCCAAAAATCATCTGATATACTCGGTTTTCTCACCAACCTTCCTTGAATTCTCAGTCCTTTAGATGGCTCATCCACAGCAATAATTGGATGAGATTTGGAACAGCAACCAAAACAACCTCTGCTCTGTTCAAATTCAGGTTTATTTGCATATACAACCATATGGTGACAAGAAGAAAAATGTTTTGATGCCACAATAACTATGGTGACAAGAAGAAAAATGTTTAGAGGACACTTGAACTATCAAACAAGCACACAGAGTCCCAGATTAACAATATATACGTGCAAACTATCAAAACAAGAAAACGCGGGGGTTGGGGGGGTTGTGGGGGGGGGGGGGTACTCGAAGGATGTCTTGCTACAGCAGTTTGAAGAGATGAAATGTCTGTCTGATTTAAATTCAAATTAGTTACGGGTCAAGTGAAAGGGCATATGGCGAATTTTCTCACAGTAGGATATTTGTCCTTTCTTTATTGGAGTAGGGTGGGAAAGGTGCAAAATAAGCATTAGTAAACTCTGTTTTATTAGAAGAAAAACTTGCTTCAAAATTCCAGTGCTCTAGAGCACTCAACGATGAATTAAAGGGAAAGAATGGGAAGAGGGGAAATCTCCACACTGTATGTTCTCAAAGCTGTTCACTGGTAGATCCATATTAACAACAATCGACATCCAAATTGTGAAGAAAAAAAATCTAAGCATCCGACTCATTATCTAAACACTACAAATGGATGCTGGAGTAGCTCATAACCTAGGAAAACCTTTTTGAAACCCTTATACAACCGATATGGGACATGCTCTCTAAAACTCTCCCGTGCATAACCTGTAGATATTTTCTTTTCACTTTTTTCTCTCTTCCACTTTTGCTTCTTCTTTCCTTTTCCTTTTTTCTTTATTTGGAGAAGACTGAAGTGGCTTAAGTCAGCATGGAGTAGAGAGAAGGCTCAATAGGCTAGGAGTGTGCCTGCAAATGGCTCGATGGACTGAATATGTAGAGGCACAGATCCATAGAATAGGCAAAGAGAAGACTAGTGAAAACTAGCCTACCAAAGTTCACTTCTGAAACCATTGAAGAGGATTTGAGCATAAAAAAAAGTTAGAACTATGGGTGCAATAGCCCATATAGACTATATTTTGAAATCCTTAGACAACCGATATGGGACAAGTTAACACTAATGATCAATGAAGTTTTCGCTCATTGTGAGTTCAGCCTTGTTAAGAAAAATAACTCATAGAAATAAAATTTCACTGGTAATAACAAGAATAAAATGGACCACCAAGATACGGTAATCAACGAGAATAGAAAGAGTAATACACCGGGATTTTAAAGTGGAAAACCCTCCTCAATAAGGAAAAAACTTACGGCCCAAGCTCAGGAGCAAATCTAGAATACAATTCACGGGTTTGGCAGAACCCAATAGTTTTAGCACAGGCTGTGTTTGTGTTAAGAAATTCACTTAAGTGATCTTGTCCTAGAATCCATAACTCATAAGCTTAAAATCCTGGATCTGCTTCTGCCTAAGGGGTGCAAAATAATATCGATATAGTACGATAATCTACACTTGATAGTCTCGAGTAAAATACTCGAAAGACCACTACACACTCTAATGAAACAACTTTATTTTGTACACCTAAAAATGATACCACTCACTCTCTATTTTATTATATGCGAATTGCTATCTTCTCTTGTTTTTGTATTCTATTCTGTGTGTTGAAGTGAGAGAAATGCCTTTATTTATAACAATAGGAGCTATGAGCTCCAAGAACAAAAATAGAAAAAGAAAGGAGAAATTACCAAAAATTTCTCTTCCACACACTTCATATTGTTTTGGCACATGGCGATTTAACAAGTAGGGATGGATCCCACAAATCTCTTCTTCCAGACTTATTCACCTAAAGGAGGTAATACCGGACTTATAATTTGAGCGCATGCCGACAAGGTTTTTGCACAACTCAAACTTGTCTCTTGGTACCATCTTGGTCAACGTACTTGAAGGATTCTCACATGTGGAGATCTTCAAGAAATGCAAGGATTTGCCCCCTGCCTTTTGTCGAATCCAATGAAATCTTGAGTAATGTGTTTAGTCCTTGCATAGTACATGGAGTTCTTGCTCAAGTCTATTACACTTTGAGCGTCACTCCTTCTAATGCAAGTCAATTTCTTGAAGAACCATTTGAGCCATATCATTTGAGTGAGCGGCACTTATGCAAATTCAACTGCCATGATATAGCTCCTCCTAAGAGAGTAAACAAATATCCATTAGTGGATTTTCCATTATCAAAATCACCTATCATATCAGTATTTGTATAGCCCTTCTAAATTGGATCAGATCTTAAAAAACACAAGTAGTTCTGAGGTACCTCTCAAATGTTGAGTATCCACTTGACTATTTCCTAGTGTACTTTTTCGGGATTTTAAAGAAAGTTGATGATCAGCGATTGCATGTGCAATGTAACATCTAGTGCTTACTATTTCATATATCAAACTCCTAACGATAGAGAATAAGGAACTTTGGCGTTGCTGTCTTTCTCTTTTGTCGTGAGACATATCTTCTTGCTCAACTTCATGTAACCAATAAAAGTTGTGTTGACTGGCTTAGCACTCTTCATGTTGAAGCATTTTAATACACACTCAATATACTTGTCCCGGGACAACCAGAACTTTCTACTCGTTCTGTACTTCTATCTCGACTAATCTGCATTCCTAGAATTTATTATGTTGTACTCAAGTCTTTCATGTTCAATGACTTGGACAAGTCTCCCTTCAACTTGGCTATTAGATTTTTATCATGTCTTACAATCAACTTATTATCCACATATAACAAGATAATATTGTTATCAAAATATCTTTTGAAGAATATATATTTGACTTTCATGAATGAGTCAAATTTCGTGTACCACTGTCTTGGTGCATGTTTCAACCCATAGACTCTTCTTCAATTTGCACATCATGTGTTCCACCATTTTGCTTTAAATTCTTCCGACTGCTCTATATAAAGGGTGTTTGGGTGAAATCAGCTTTTAATTTCTTTTTAACTTTTTGCAGTTTTTGGCAAAGTCAAAAAGTACTTAAAATAAGTTTAAAACTGCTTAAAATAAGCCAAAAACAATAATTACTTTTTTGCTTAAAAGCTATTTCTACTGAAAAACCACTTTTTTTAAGCCAATCCAAAGTCCAAACGGGCTCATAGATTTATTCCTCTTTATCTCCATTAAGGAATCCATTTTTCACATCCAATAACTCTACCTCAAGATTTTGACTAGATGCTAAGCTCAAAATAGTTCGAATAGACAGCTTGCTACTTCTTTCTAAACAAATCGCTATTTTGATCTTTCATGAGTTTCAAGACTACTTTGCATTTGACTAGACTTTTTTCCTTTGGAAGTTCAGCCAACTCGTGCAATTTCTATAGAGATTCCATAATCTTCTTGCATAACTTTCATCCACTAATGAGAGAGCATCTCCTCAAGAATTTCTAGTTCCACATCATCACTAACGAGGACACAATTTAAGAAAGAATACATCGACGATTCTACTATTTGCCTTTCTGATCACTTCAATGGTCGTTGTATTTCACAAGTAGGGTGAGATCTTCCTGGAGGGGCAGATTTATGAAATCCATCTCCAACTTATTGAAAAGCCATATGTCAAAAAACACTTTTGAAATTCATCCTTGGAGGCCAAGAATGAAATGTGTGGAGAATTTTGGCAACTTCTCCCATGGTTGGAGCCCACAACTCCTATTGTTATGAATAGAGATATTTCCCTAATTTCAACACACACAAATAGAATACGGAAGCAAAAGCTGAGAACAATTCACATTCACAAACAGTAACAAAAAGTAATTTGTGAGAAAAAAATATAGAGTGTAAGCGATATCATCGCGAGGTGTGTAGATCAAAAGAAAGTTGTTTCTTTTGAGTATAGTAGTCTGTTGAGTATTTTGCCCGATACTACCAAGTGTAAACTTCTTTATTATACTGATACGATTTTGCTCCTCTCAGGATGTGAGTTTTTACATTATTTGGAAGTGTTCTCCACGATAAAACCACAGTGTCTTTGTTACTCTCTTTTTTCTTGTCGATTACTGTGTCTTGGTGCTCTTACTTTTGCTCATGTTATTCACCGTATATATTTTTTATAGGTTATTTTTCACAACAAGGTTGATGTTACAATGAGCATAAACTTCATTGGTCATTAGTGTAAGAGAACTTGTCCCATGTTGGCATATTTGGGTCAATTAAAAATGACTTTAAATTTGCAATTCTATGGAGCAATCGATGATGGATTTATAACTTCACAAAATGATAGTACATGATACAAGTATGTTCTTCCACCAACTTTGTTACAGGTCCTAAATACAACTTATCGGCTCCTTTCTAAAACCCAATGACAGAGCTAGAAATGGGAAGAGGGGAATCACCAGATCATATGTTCTCTAATTTGTCCATAGGTAGCTCCACATTTACAAGAATCGACATTCTAGTTGTGAAAGAACCCAAGTATCCAATCCAAAATCTATACAAGTGGAGTAGCCAAGGACCTTATACACCCGAAACCTTATACAACTGATGTGGGACAGATCCACTATACCCTCTTGTACGTGTAACCAGTTCTTGGGTTTACACGGGGACTTAAGACCTTTTTTACTCCTTTTTTTGTATTTTTGTCTTTCTTTTCTTGTTTCTTTTCTTTTTATTTTATTTTTATGACTAGACGAAAGTGGATTAAGTCAAAGTAGAGAGAAATGGCTCAATAGACAAAGAAGTGTACCTATTAATAGCTCGATGGACTGAATTAAGAGATGTCGAATCAGAAGAATAGGTAAAGAAAAGACAATAGTTTAAACGAGCTTAGCAAAGTTTGATTTTGATACTATTTGAATGAATCTGAGCATCCAAACCAACACCTTACAACTATGAGTGGAGTAGTCCAAAACCTTATAAGTTTCTTTACAAACCCTTAGGCAACTGATAGGGGACAAGTTCTCTCACGCTAATGATCAACGAAGCCTGCTCATTATGGCATCAGTCTAAGGCTCCACTGTTATGACTTTCTATGCTCCCTTTATCACCTATTATATGACTCCGTTCAATTATCACATAGGAAAGGACAACCAGGAACGATCTTTAACACAATTTAGCTAAAACATTTTTTCAGAATAGAGTTTAAATGTGCAAAACAAGACAAACGTAATATAAGATAGTAATGTATTACTATATAAGTTTAGATACTTGGTGATTCTTTTTCCTTTATTAAAAAAGATTGGGATGCACTAAAAACAAGTTGGTAAGATAATTGGGGATGAAGAGTGAGCACTCCCCTTATAGCAGCCATTCAAAATCATGTTACAAACATCCACCATCGATGACAAAATCTTCAAGAAAAAGTATGTCGCAAGAATACTGCAGTTGTCAGATTTAATTTCAGCAGTATTCATAAGCTACTCCTAAGTCCTTGAAAACTCTCCCCTTTCCGCACCTATCTCCTCCCCATCCCCCTCCCAAATCACATACGAAAGGCTCTCTTTAACTTTGGAGGCTCATGCATCAGCCTCATCACATACAAAAGTAACAAGCACTAAGAGTCTAAGACAGTGACTGGTAGGAGGTGAATTAAAGGAGGAACGAGGAAGGGCTATTTCCTTTGTTTGCTTAGTAGTACGAGGAATGTGAGATTACTGAAACAGTATGCTTCCCTTCAACATAAGTTTTTCTGATCCCTCCAGAATTAGAAGGAAAGAAGAAAATAAATCTTGTACTTTCTTTTTTAGAAGTACCAAACAACCAGAGGAAAAGGCTAAATACTCCTGAAGTGCAAGTAAATTGGAAGGTTCACCTCCACCCTCCTTCTTTCCCTTTGTCCCCCTTACAGGAAGAAAACAAAAGGTAAATACTAACAAAATATACACTCAATCACTTTCTAATCCAACATAACCCCTTCAAAACCAGCTCCAAGAATGCTAGTAAAAATACGCTCGATCACTTTCTCGTCCAACATAACCCCTTCCAAACTAGCTCTAAGCATTAGTTCCCAAGGAAATTATACTTATTTAAAGCAATAGGAGAACAGAAGCAAGTTCCAAACAGAACATATGAAAAGATAGTCATCATCCCATGTCAAAAACGATATCTACTTTGGTAATTTTATATGCCAAGATTGATTGCTCACATGCTCATTTTTACATTTTTCAACCTCACAACTAAGATGAGGTACATAAAGAAGCGCCTATGAGATCGTTCCAACTATTGATTGTATAAAGACACTGAAATTACAATATCCTCCCCAAACTTTGTCAAAGATTTTTCGAATTTATTTTCCGAGCTATGTTGCGCGGACTCTCCGGGTGCGTGTCGGATGCTCAAGAAGTAGTGTATTTTTGGAGGATCCAACACGGGTGCGGCAGCACTTTGGAAGGTCCGTGCAACATAGTATCCAAGTTTCCTGCAATTCGGACTTTGTGGAGAAGCTCAATTTCATAGTAGTTAAGACTTGAATGTTTTCATAAAACAAAGATAGGATTAGCCTTTTAGTAGATGGACTTTACTTTAACGACAACTCTTTAGCCAACAATTTGGAAGATCAAACACCACACTTTACAAAGGAATAAAGAGAAACTTATGTTTCTTATTCAGTTTCCTCCATCTAAAGAGAGAAAAGTTCTAAACCTTCTCATTCTTCCTCTTGCATAAGCAAAACCCCTTCTCCAATTCTTTTTTTTTTTCCTTTTTCTTTTATGGGTATCCTATTGAGTGGCTAAAATATAGAAACAGCCATTAAATGATTCCAAATAGGTAAAGGAATCACAATTTTCAGAAAAAGTCAATGGTAGCAAATAATGTGTTCACAAACAACACACAATCACTTAACAGCCTGAATTCACCAAATTTTGAAGACAAAACAGAAACAGAAACAGAAACTAAACTACACTAAGAATAAACAAGAAACAAAAATTGATCATTAAGAATCTGAATACATACCCCATGCAAGCCAGAAAGTGACTGATCCAAGCACTGAAAGAAGTGTAAATCATCATATATCTAAACATACAAGAATATCCAATTGTTCTTTAAGGCTCCAAATGAACCAGATCACTAAAACCCAAGCATAAAAATCCAATCTTTTTCTGCACCCAAAAAAAAAAACCTTTTTCAGTTTCAAGAATCAGATTAATACAGAAAAAAAAAAAAAAATTCTTTTTCCTTACCTTAGAGCAACCATAATATACATATGGATAATAAATACAATACATCAATTTATTATTAAAGATATAAATGGTAATGAAACTGAATTCCAAAAGGGTGTTTCTATACCTGGGGCGCCCCTCTCTCTCTCTCACACACACACACAAACACACACAGAGACACAATGTTTCTCTCTCTGCTTTATCTGTGGGTTTGATATTTTAATAGTGGACTAGGAAGTGAGGTGGCCTAGGTGGTGAATAGTTAGGTGTCTCATGTCTCTGAGGTTAAATTATTTTATCTTTATAATACTGAATGTTGTAATCCAGTGATTAGTAAGATAAAGTGGTGAATTATGAGATTTTAAGTTTAATTAGTGGATATAAAAATATTAAATTATTTTTTTATTTGCTTTAAATATTGAGTTGTTCTCACAATAATAGTCGAAAAAATATATATTATATATATATACACAAATTTTTTTTTTGTATATTCTGTATATTATATATAAAAATTTTATATATTTTTTCGACTATCAAATATAAACGGCGCGAGATAAAAGCGAATAATAGCACAAATTGGCCCAAACAGAATCATTTTATCTTTATCTTTATGCGTATTATCATGTGTGCTTTGTGGTAAAGTGGTATTACTACAATTTTTAGAATCAAGAATCTGATGGGATGGGCCACGTGACTGTGATGGTTAACTGAATGGAGTATTCAGTAGTAATTGTTGATTGACTCTTGTGGATAATACTATATTGTACTATGAGTTTGGGAATATATGGACTGCTTGATTTTTTTTGATTTTGGTAATTGTAATGTTTCGGTAAATTTGCGTGTACCTCAATTAATTTTATAAATACATAATATACAAGTATCTCAAATTTAATTCATAGTTTTAAACCCATTTTATTGATCACTAAAAAGTCACATTTTTGAGTGCATGCAGTGTAAAGCTAGAATTTTTACTAAATTCTAGCTATAGAGAATTAAGCACACGAGGAATCCAAAGGATTTCAACAATATCTACTATTAAAAAATAAGTTTGACAATATACAATGTAATTTTCTAATAAACGTTAATCTGCCCCTAAGTGCATGGAATATTGGAACTTATTGTAGACATAGGATAAACGAACAAATTAGAAAATGTGCCCCTTGCTAACATCTTTAAAATGTACATTTCATATAATTGGTATTATAGTAGAGCGATGTTCATTCAAGAGCTAATATTACAAGTTAATAAGAGCGTATTGCAGACATAAAACAAGTAAATAAAAAGTAACAGTACTCCTACAGTTAAAAATTATAGATGCAATATTTCATACCTCAACCCAGCTTTATCTTTCTTGGTGGAGCCTTTTTCTATTTCCTTTTTGACTTTTTGAGGGTGGGGTGGGGGTGGGGGTGGGGATGGGGTAGTTGGTGGACCAAGAGAGACAAGAGAGGGTGACAATATGAATCCTTATGTAATTTATGAATATACACTTGTTTGCACAATTTTTGGTCAAAAACATTAATGTACTGAAATTTCTTGATCTAAAACAAAAGAATAAATCTTCATACTTGCGCAAAATTTCTCTCGTGTGAAACAAAAGGTACGCAAATTTCTCTCGTGTGAAACAAAAGGTTGCAAGTCGTACATAACAAAATACTTCTTGGAGCAATAATGAGGCAATAAATAACATTCAAGTAAATACGGAATAAGTTTCACCCGACAAGGGTGAAATTTCCCACTGATTCTTTTAATTATGATGGATAATGACAAGTGTTTGAATATTTCGATTCCGATTCCTCTTGGATCACGAGAGAAAAGATGGATACATAGGTATAAAGGCAAATTTTGTATGTATCTTATAAAGAGAGAATTTTCAGAAAATGTCAATATAGTTATTTACAAAAGTGTTCCATCCCCCCTTTTTAGGATTACACCTATTCCTATTTATAGGGGTACATGAGTCACAAAACCCTAGATAGTACAACAGAAAGAAATATTCACTAGAATATTCTCTAGGGAATTTGACTCTTTAAACTATCTGTTACTGCACGCCGAGCAAAGGTGCTCGTCCTCGTCTTCTACTAAGCCACCTCGACCTCGACGCTGATATGCCTTCATTATACGACCTCGACCTTATGATATGTTGTCATGCTAATGCACATTTGACTTCCGAAGGATTTTATACCCATTGACCAAGTCAAATATGTGACGTGAAGTTTTTCGCCCATACAGTTAGTTCCTCCGCTTACCGAGGACGTCCTCGCGGACAGGTTCGGTAAGTGGCTAATAATGGTCGTCGTAAAAAAGGAATGATGTGGCACTTCGAGGGTCACATATTTCAAACCCTTAATCTTCCGGGTAACTTCTTGGAACTAGCCTGTCAGGGAAAGGATGTGACGTCTTGACGTCATTCGTCATGATGACGCATGTTCCTGATACGTTGGGTCGATACACGCGTGGCCTTTCATTGATTCTACCGTTTCGATTTTTGGTTGCAATCACAATGAACCGTTTCAAATTCGGTGTTTCTTCTCTATAAATAAGGAGATAATTAGCATTGTTTGAGTTTTACCTTCATTGCAGCTATTAAAACCGCCTTTGCTTTCTCTTATTTCTCTTGCTTATCGTCTTCTGGCTTTTCTTCCCATATTCTTAGCCTTTCTCATCTAACTTTTCCAAACTTCATAACCACGTCGAATTTAACTTCTGGTATCAATGGGGAAGTCAACCCGCTCTACTGGCTATTATAGTCCCTATTCATGAAGGAGATGCCATCTCCGTCGTTGAAGAGGAGGTTCTCCCTTCAGTAGATGAGATTATCCCCTGCAACCATGATGCAAAATCGGATTTTCACCGGCCGCCAGAGGCGATAGTTGAGGTTTTCCGGTCTTCTATGACGGCTAAGTGCTTGGCGGATTTCAAGGACAAGTATGTCCTCCCCAATCAAATGGAGCTTGTACCTGCCAACAACGATGAAGTGTACGATCGTCCTGGGTATTGTGCACTCTACGCTTATCCTTTCACCATTGGATACTCGTTCCCTCTTCCTCCTCTAGTAGAGGAGTTTTACCGCTTTTATCGGGTCTGCCCAGCTCAACTCGCCCCTTTCGTCTATAAGGTGATTAAGATGTTGTCGAAGTTTGCCGAGTTGGCTGGTGTCGAGATCACCGTGCGGTATTTAGTGCATCTGTTCACACCCAGCTTTTACCGGGGGCGATGTTGAACCTTCGACATCGTGGGGGCAAGTCCCTGGTAGTTAGAATGGATGACAAAGGTAGTCGTCAATTTTGGCTCGACTTCTTCTTTGTCAAGACTGAGGTCGTCGTGGCCGATGTGATAAGCGCAAAACACAATACGAAATTGATGCTCGCTGTTTAAAGATAGTATAGTATGATTAACACTTTGGTTGGTATGATTAATAACTAAAATTAACTATGAAAACTAAAGCAATTAACAAATGATCACAGAAAGATAAGAATTGAGCAACACCGAAATAGTCAATGGGTGAAATAAGGGTCGGGATGGGATAGGTGCAAGATAACTATTCAGGATCTAACTCTAGTTCAATTTACTCTAATGTCCTAATGATTCTCACGAATTCACTTGATGATCAGTTCAAACGTGTAGCTAAGAGTTCTCTGTCGATTAAATCCTAATTCTACGAGGTGAACTAATATAAAGCCTTGTGAAAATATGCAAGAACGCGTAAATGGATTAGTCTTTAGGAAAACGTCTCTTGAATATTCTCCTAACTTGATTTAATCACAATTCAACAAGCTCTTTCAATTACTTAAAAGAATCACTGAATTAAACCAAACAAAATAATACAAAGATAATCACCAAAATATTCCTCGTTCGATTAAATTAACCGGTGAATAAAGTTGCAATCAATTCAAAGCTCCATTAACGAATTCATACAAAGACCTAGAGTTAAAATCCAAAAATATTAATCAAAATACCATATCCGCCAAACCCTAAGGTAAACTACTCTATAATCATGGAGAAAGTCATCACAAATAAAGTTGAAGAATAAGAAAACATGAATTCAATCCAAACTCAGGTGTTGAGTTGAGGAAAGAATGATGAATCCTTGTGCTTTGAGTCTCCAATGCTTTTCCAATCTTCCGTCGGTCCAAAAGTCCTCTAAAAATCATATTTTTGATGTATTTATACAATGTAGGAACGAGCCCGGACGAAACTATCCTTTCCAAGCCGAAGTGGGAAATTACTCTAAGGAAAATACTCAGCGCGCCCCGCGGCGCCCCATGTGCTGCACTAGTGGGAAAGTTCAGAGATCATTTTTTTTCACTCTACAGGAATTTTGCACTAGTACCTTGTGCCCCGCGACGCGGTAGTGCATTTTTCTCTGAGTAATCTTTTTTCTCACTTTTTGACATCTAGACTTGGTCCTCGACCCTCGAAAAGTGATCTGGCTTCATTTTTTGGGATTCTACTCATACTTCAAAGCTCCAAGTCATCTATTTTAGCTCCAAACTTGCTTCTTCACTCGAAATCACATCCTACCCAATATAACACACGCAATAAGTACAAAGAACTAACAATTAGGCTCAAATACATTCAAAGTGTAGTAGGTAGAGTGTAAAATATAACCAAAATACGGGTTCCTAGCCTACCATCACGATGTCACCGATTTTCCTGAAGCCTGGAACCGCACTTGTAAGTATTTGCATTTTGCTTTTACCTATTTACGCAGTCATATACTCCAAACTTGCAAATTAATCTTTCTCATTTTGCAGCTATGGATCGGCCTCTTCAGTTGGTGGTGCATCTTGCTGACTGGGTTAGACAAATCCTCCTCTGCACTGCAGGGATTCGTGATTGGTTGAGCTACTGGCAGAAGTTTAAACCGGTCCTACCCTCGACAGGTAATTTCTTCTTTTGGTCGATGTTACATTTGTACTCGCTTACTTTATCATGACCATCTTTCATACTTCCTCTAGGTTCTATCAGGGGGCTGCAAGAAGGAACATGGCGCTGACGCCTTCCTTCAGGAAGAGAAGGGTTACCGCTTCCTCTGGCCATGCTTCCGCCTCGCCTGCCGTGCTCATTCCTTCTCTGGCTCTGCCTCATGTTTAATAAGAGGAGGTTTCTTCTCATGACACAGACTTAAGACCTCGCAAGAGGAAAGCCGTAGCTACAGGAGAGGGTATACCCACGGACGTTGACTCGTCAGAGGCCGAGATCGTGGTGCGGTAAACTGTGATCATTTCTATCGATGAAGCATTGTGGCGGCCCCTAAGATGCCTAGTTTAGAGGGGGTTAGTTCTGCCGTACCTTCACGACCTGAAGATGAGGAGGCCGTCGTGGGCGCCTATGGTGATGGCTCTTTGTGTCCTGGGCGGGGGGAGGCCTCGTCTTCTAGGATGGCCCGGGATGTTTCTCTTGCCGATGGGGCAAGAGGCAAAATGCTCGTTGAACAAGATGCGTCTGATGGTGATGAGTCCGGCTCCGACCTCGACCCTAAGGACCTCAAGATGATCGATAGTGGGACTACTCAGGTCGAAGTTAGGATAGAAGAGGGTCGAGGACTATCATGATTTCAGTGAATCGTGATTTGCTGAAGGATACTAAGGACGTGGTTAATGCCCCCGGGCCCCTTTGCTCCAAAGCTGAGCATACGACCCTTCAGGAGTTGAGAGATAGCACCTTGTCAAAGAGCATCGCCGACCTTGCTCTCAGGGTAAGTCTCTTCTTTTTTTATTCTCTCCTTTTTTCTTTGGTTTTGTGTCCAAGTGGTACTCTTACTTATCTTTTCTTTGGTTTGCAGACCATTATTTTGGAGATCGATAACGTGTAGAGATAGAAAGAAAAGGCAAAAATAGATCTATTAGAGGTTGCAGACGAAGTACAAGGAGTTCCGCGAGAAGTACAGGTATGCTCAGAGGCGGCTTTCACGAGGAGGGCGACGCGCCTGCCTTGAGAGAGGAGCTGAGGAAGAAGGATGAGGAGTTGCTCCCGTCTGTGAAGTGACTCAGTGCTCTCAAGGGCTCTTTTAGGAGAAAAGAAGAGGAGCTTGAACTGAGCAAGGGCGTGGAAGCCCAATGCAGGCGATCTTTAGAGCCAAATTGATAAACTGCAAAGTCAGTTGGATGAGTGTCAGTTTGAAATAGACACGCTCAGGGGAGAGGTCACTGACAGGTAATAGTTGCTCGAGGAAGCGGAGTCTTCCCGAATGGAGGCTCGAAGGAGGGACGAACTTTTAGAGTTGGCGAACAGAACTCTTCGCTCTAAACGAGATAATGTTCAGTCCACTACTGAAGCTAAAGAGGCCAGGCTCTGGGAGAGGATTGGTGAATTGGAGAAATAGAACTCTGATTTACTTGAGCGGATATCCGTCGTAGAGGGTGAGAATGCCAAATTGCTTGAACGACCCTCTATTTCTCATGCCTCTGAATTTCCCGTCGTTCCCCGGGAATAGTATGAGGAATGGTTCCTCGCCGAAGCTCGAGTAGATGTGATTCGAGATCTGGGTTGGACGGGCTTTGTCTTTGAGACGGTCCTGGAGGAGGCCCGAGTCAAAGCTCGTAAGGCTCGGTTGTCCTGCGGTTATGATCCCACGATGCTTCAGCCTGGTGCCGAGGACGATGATGAAGGGGGATTTGGTTAGTTTGAGGATAGTGCATGGTGTGACTCTGCCTACAATCGAGGCGAGGATGGAGAGGACGACGGGGACCGTGCTGGTGATGACCATTAGATGTTCTGCTTCTATTTTTGTTTACCTTCCTGTACTATACCTTTTGCTGGCGTCTTTGAACTCCATTGTAAATAAATCAAAGTTGGTTTGGCTATATGCGTACCTTCCTTATCTATGTATGTTTTTCTTCTGTATTTGTTTTTTTTTCTTATGCACCTTCTTCCCTCATTGTTATATTTTAGGTTGCGATAGTCATGGGGTTGAGTGGCGATAGGCCGTATCGGACCTTGTTCGAATTAGTTGAATCGTGTTTCAGAGTTGAGTCGTGGATGGAGGCCAATAAGTGTTTGTTTGAGCTGGTCGATCGTATTAGTTAGTTAAGTCGCGGCGGAGGGCCGATAGGAGTTGTTTGAGTTGGTTGAACACACCTTTTAGTTAGGTCGAGGCCGAGGGCCGATAGGAGTTGTTCAAACTAGTCGAACGCACCTTTTAGTTAGGTCGAGGCTGGGGGCGGTAGGAGTTGTTCAAACTGGTCGAACGTACTTTTTAGTTAGGTCGAGGACGAGAGTCGATAGGAGTTGTTCGAACTGGTCGAACGCACCTTTTCGGTAAAGTAATTTCAATCAACGAGTATCTCATTTATTTCAACATCATTGTGTTAGTTACATCATTTCGCCCTGAGGCTAATTTTGAAGAAAAATACAAGTTTTTGGTGATGGCTGACGTTCCAGTCCCAATATATCTAGTCCCTTCATTGTTCGACTTGGATATTCTTGAGGAGTCGGGCATTGAGAATGTGTCTGTCTTTGCGTACTCCAATTCAAAATGTTCCATTTGTCGCCTCGTTAAAAACCTCCTTAAGAAAACCCTATTGGGACAAAACTCAAGTGAGGGAAAAGGAGCACAACTTATAAGACACTCCTTATTTTTCAGAAGTTGAAGTACTTGAGGTGGCTGATGTTCCAATTATTCGGTAGGAGCTTCCCTTCTATAGCCTCCAGTTGTAAAGAACCCTTGTCCGCTTTTCCTATGATTTTTTATGGTCTGTCCCAATTGTCTCATAATTTGCCTTCTCGCGGATCTCTTCTTGCTTGGGTCATGGCTTTAAGCATGTAGTCCATCATCTTGAGTAACTGGAATTTTTGTTGTAGTAGCATTCTGCTTGTTGTTTTTTTGTGCGACCATTCTTATGTATGTCATATCTCGTCGCTCTTCGACCTCGTCAAGGTCTTGTCTCATATTCTCGTCATTGTCGGTGTCGCTTTCACTGGAGTACCTTAGGCTGGGCTGTCCGACTTCGACTGATATGACCGCTTCCATTCTGTAGACTAGGGAGTAAGGTGTTTCTCTTGTGCTCATTTTTGGGGTTTTCCTGTGCGCCCACAATACTTCTGGGAGTATTTCCGGCCACAGTCCCTTGGCTTCCTTGAGTTTCTTCTTCATGATGTTTAAGATAGACTTGTTGGAGGTCTCTGCTTACCTGTTGCCCGGCTGGGTGGTAAGGAATTGAAAGTATCCTTTTAATATGCCATTTCTCGAAGAACTCCGTGGTTTTTCTTCCTATGAACTGGGGTCCGTTGTCACAACTTATTTCTTTAGGTAGGCCGAATCGGCAGATGATTTTTTTCCATATGAAGGCGATTACTTCTTGCTCACGAACTTGGGTGAATGCTCTTGCTTCCACCCAAATAGAGAAGTAGTCAGTCAAAACTAAAAGTAATTTAACATTACCTCGTCGTGGCGGAAGCGGTCCCACAATGTTCATTCCCTATTTAATGAATGGTCATGGAGAGGTGACAGGGTGGAGGTGTTCGCTTGCTTGGTGAATTATCGAGGCCAACTTCTGGCACTGTTCACATGCTTTTACGAATTCCAGAACATCTTTCTTTATTGTGGGACACTAGTATCCCGCCCGTATGAGGCACCTGACTAGTTCTCGGTCACCAGAGTGACTGTCGCAATGGCCTTCATGGACTTCCTCGAAAACGCGTTGGGTTTGATTCGGGCCTAAAGACTTTGCTAAGGGGATGTTGTACGTTCTCTTATATAAGTCTCTGTGAAAGAAATTGTATCTGGCAACTTGCATTCTCAACTTCCTAGCTTTCTTTTTGTCGTTTGGGAGGGTTTCGTCCTGCAAATAGTTTATAATACAATTGCGCCACTCCCAGGTTAAGTTTGTAGATTTTACCTCAATGTGGTCTAATGTCGAGCTGAGAAGATGTACCACGCTCCTGTCCCCAGGAGTTATGCTTTTTGTTGCGGCAGCCAGTTTCGCGAGGCCGTCCGCCTCAACGTTTTGAGTTCGTGGAATTTGGTCAAGCTGGCATTCGTCGAATTTGGGTAGCAACTTTCATATATCGGTATGGTAATTATGCAACCTCTACTCTTTGACTTGGAAACTCCCAATAACTTGGTTGACGACAAGCTGAGAATCGCAGCGTAGCTGTAAATGCCTCGCCCCATTTTCGAGTGCTAATCCCAATCCTGCAATTACGGCCTCATAATAGGCCTTATAATCGGCCTCGTTATTAGTTATATTTGGGCATCTTATTGATTGAAGAATGACTTCACCGGTAGGAACTTCGAGCATGAGTCTCAGTCCGGACCCGCATGCGTTGGATGCAACGTCAGTGTGTAGGACCCAGAGGTCTCGTGTTAGGTGAGAAGCTTGATTGGCTTCCTTTTCGGCCTCGAGCATCATTTGGCACTGAAGTCCGCGACAAAGTAAGTCGGTGAGCACTTGTGATTTAATCGTTGTGCGAGGCTGATAAATGATGATGTGCTCGCTTAATTCAATCGCCCACTTGGCCAGCCTCCCCGATAACTCAGGTTTGTGCAATATGTTTTTAATGGAAATGTGGTGACGACCGAGATTGGGTGGCATTGGAAGTACGGTCTAAGCTTTCGTGAAGCTACGACAAAGGCCAAGGCCAGTTTCTCGAGGTGGGGATACCTCGTCTCGGCGTCAATAAGTATTTTATTGATATAATAAATTGGAGATTGCGTACCTTAACCTTCTCGAACTAGGATCGCACTTACTGTTACTTCTGAAACAATGAGGTAGACGAGGAGAAACTCTTCGATCTCGGGCTTTGAGAGCAAGGGTGGTGATGACATGTATGCCTTGAGTTCCTTCAGCACTTGCACACATTCAGGCGTCCATTCGATGCCGTTATCCTTTTTGAGTATGTTGAAGAACCTGTGGCACATGTCAGATGACCTCGAGATGAATTTGGACAGGGCGGCAATTCGACCCGTCAGTCTCTGGACTTGTTTCTTAGTGGTAAGATATTCTGATATCCCATCGATGGCCTTAATCTGATCCGGGTTGACCTCGATTCCTCGTTATGATACCAGGAAGCCCAAAACCTTTTCTGAAGTTACGTCAAATGCGCATTTCTCAGGGTTGAGTTTCATCCCGTGTTTCCTTAATATTTTGAATGTTTCCTTTAGGTGGTCGATGTGATCCTCAGCCCTCAAGGATTTGACCAACATTTCATCGTTGTATACCTCAATAGTTTTGCCGAGCTGGTTTTTGAACATCTTCGTGACTTGCCTTTGATAGGTAGCTCCCGCGTTCTTCAACCCAAATGGCATGATCCTGTAACAGTATGTTCCCCTGTGAGTGATAGACGTAGTTTTCTCTTGGTCACCTTCCTCCATGAGTATCTGATTGTAGCCCGAGTAGGCGTCTAGAAAACTTAGCAACTCATGTCTTGCTGTTGTGTCGATGAGTTGGTTGATGTGTGGTAAGGGGAATGAATCCTTTAGGCAGGCTTTGTTCAGATCGATGAAGTACACACACATCCTCCATTTCACATTCTTCTTTTTGACCATTGCTACGTTGGTGATCCATTTGGGGTATTTCGACTCTCTGATGGAGCCATTGGCCAATAGCTTTTCTACCTCCTTGTGGACGGCCTCGTTGATGGTGGGTTGAACTTTCGTCGGACCTGCCTTACCTGGGGTTAGAAGGGGTCGACATTTAGCTTGTGTGTGTCTATGTCTTTGGGGAGGCTAGTCATATCTGCATGGCTAAGGCAAACAAATCCGCGTTAGCTATTAAGAATTGACTGAATTTACCTGGGTTTTGGAGTTCGCAGCCGATGTAGGATTTTTAGTGAGGTCGCTATGGTCTAGCTGAACGAGATCGAGGTCTTCTACGACAAATCCTGTGGCTGCGACCACTTTTGGGTCTGTAATGGTATCTTTGGCTTTGATTGGTAAAGACCTCGACCCTACTGATTGATATGCCTCTTTTTCCTTTTCTTTTTATTTTGTTGAATTGTCGTGTCGTCCAAGGCGATTCGATAGTATTCTCGGGATGTGCATTTTCCCCTCGTATCCTGAATATTCCCTAGGGGGTCGGGAATTTGATCACTTGGTATAAGCTAGAGGGGACTGCCCTCATGGGATGTATCCATGGCCTCCATACGATGGCGTTATATGTGGTGTCCTGATCCATGATAGAGAACGGGGTCCCTAATGTTACTCCACCGGAGAGGACGGGGAGCGTGATCTCACCCGACGTCCGTTCAACTGCGTTATTAAAATCGGTTAGTGTAATGCAGTGCGGCATTATCTTTTTCTCAAGTCGCATCTGTATGAGGACTCGATGATGAATGATTCATGCTCTGCTTCCATCGTCTACCATAATTCTTCTAACATCAGTATCAAGAATTCGTAAAGTAATGACAAGTGCATCATTGTGAGGAAAAGTCAAATCATCGGCATCTGTCTCATCGAAGATAATACTTTCTCTGAGGCCGTCATACCGTTTGCGGGATTGTTCTCTTGAGTTTGTGAGTGGCAATGAAGGTTATGCCGTTGATGCAGACGTCGTCTCTACCACCAAAGATCATGTTGATTGTGCAAGCGGGAGAGGGCGGCTTTGGTGGGATTGGACGCTCTCGACCCTTTGCTAATGTGTTCCTGCCTTTGTCGCTGAGTAATTCTTTGAAATGTCCTTACTGCAACAGGTTTGCTACTTCTAACCTTAGAGAGTAGCAATCTTCCGTTTTGTGTCCGCGTTCTTGGTGGAACTTGCAGAAGGCGTCAGACTTCCTGGTGCTTGGGTCGGACCTCATCTTTTGGTTTCCACTTCACCTTTGTTCCGAGTTCTCAAGTGCGTAGACTATCTCTGTAGGTAAGACACAAAATTATGAGCAGATAGTAGGGGGAATACCTCGATCGTTCCTATTAATATCTAATCTTGGCCTAGAGGGGCTGTCTTCTCGGTAAAAATTAGGGACGGATGACTTAACATAGGGTTGGTGTCATTCTCTGCCTGTCCATGGTGATGGATGGTCTCTCCTCACATTGTACCTGCATTCCTTTCTGGCTCGGATTGTACCGAGATGAGTCGTCAAGTTGGCCCGTTGAGGTCTTTATCGTCTACCACGACCTTAGCACAGTAGGCATTGTGGATCTCGTCCCACATGGCTGGTGGGTACTTCATCAACCTTCTCAATAGCTTTCTGGTCGCCCTCGAACCTTCCCTGCTCAGCCCATTCTGAAAGGCTGATACGACCATTCCTTCGAAGACATTGGGTAAAGTCATCCTTGCCCTGTTGAATCGGGCGAAGAAGTCTCTCAGTCCTTCCCCTAGGGATTGCTTGATGGCGAAGATGTCATTCACCCTTGTTTCAGCTTTCTTGGCTCCTGCATGTGCCGTTAAAAATTTGTCGGCCATCTCTTCAAATATTTCTGTGGAACAGGCTGGCAGCTGTGAATACCACGTCAACGCCCCTCCCGTGAGGGTTTCACCTAATGTTTTCAGCAAGATGGAGGACACCTTCTCTTTAGTGAGGTCGTTTCCTTTTACAATGGTTACGTAGTGAGTTATATGATCCTCGGGATCAGTCGTTCCGTCGTAGACTCGGAGGAACGGGGGCATCTTGAAAGTTTTTGGTATGGCATGAGGAGCCGCTTCCTCCTTGTAAGGTTGTTCCCTAAACCTACATGCGTCTTTTTTTTGGTAACAATTTGGGGGCACCTAGTATTTTGTCTACCCGTTTCTCGTGCTCCTTCATTTGTTCCTTGAGCACCTTATTATCATTTTTCATTTCCTCCATTCTTTTCAACACGACGACGAGGACATTGTCACTTGCACTGTCAACAATTGTATGAGTTTTACCTGAAGTGGGAGGGTTTGGTTAGTCGTCTCGTTCAATGATGTGTTGTGCTACATGGATTCTCGTGGTTTCTGTGGTCGTGCATGGGGCTTGTTTACTCATCACGCTAACTAGAGTGTCGGTTAACCATTCTTCGAAGAGCTTCTTCATAGCGGGTGTCGTCCCCTCTCCGCTGGACGTAGAGGCCCCCTTTCCATTTGGTATGGTTGTGATGCAGAAAAGGTGTAGGCGACTTCCCTAATCTGGGGGATGACGTGGGGGTCACCTCCTCATCCTGAGTGTCGTACTCTGCATCGATGGCGCTCATAAGGTTGAGTGGGACGTTGTCCGTCGCTTTTGTTCTCTTTCCTTGATTACCTGCCATGGAGTTTTCGTATACAAAGAGAGAAAGGATAACTATACAGCTCGTTAGGTTAGCAAGTCACGAGAGTTATAGATCTGAAAGGAAACTAAAAACTTGACTAAGAAATCCCCACAGATGGCGCAAAACTGTATGAACCAAAATTTAGATTTAGGTTTTATACAATTAGATTTATAGAGAAAAAGATTAATCTAAGCCAATATTAATATCCAAATGATAGATCTAGTATATTTATGACACAAACTACACGTGTGTTGTTAGATAGCAATATCTTGGAGCAATAATGAGTCAATAAATGATTTACGAATGTGAAAGAAAGCAATAATGACAATAAATGGCATTCAAGTAAATAACGGAACAAGTTTCACCCGACAAGGGTGAGATTTTCCACTAATTCTTCTGACTTTGATGGATAATTATAAGTCTTTGAATATTTCGATTCCGATTCATTTCGGATCGGGAGAGAAAAGATGGATAAAGAGGTATAAAGGCAAATTTTGTATGTATCTGATAAAGAGAGTATCTTCAGAGAATGTTAATATAGTTATTTACAAAAGTGGAGAGGAATATTCACTAGAATATTCTCTAGGGATTCTGACTCTTTAAACTATCTGTTACTGCACGCCGAGCAACGATACTCGTCCTCGTCTTCTATCAAGCCACCTCGACCTCAACGACGCTCTACCTTCGTTATACGACCTCGACCTTATGATGTTGTCAATACATAGTTGGCTTTCGAAGGCTTTTATACCCGTTGATCAAGTCAAATATGTGACGCGAAGTTTTTTGCCCATATAATATTCTAACAGAAATAAATGACAATTTTCAAATGTATTTATTCAATTAGAAAATTCATTGAATTTTTGGGCATACAAAACCAGGGTAATGTGGCTTGTAGCAGAGTACGTTAATCAAATGCCTGTCTATAGTGGTTAAAAATAAAAAAGAAAAGATATTTAGTGTTGCCTTGTCTGGATTAGTGTGTATATGCGTGAGGTATACTTAAGTCTGAATTAATGCACAATGTGTGAGTTATACATACTCAGTAAATTATATAGCACGATGAATAATCAACTTCGCAAAAATGGACCGAAACGAAACACAATAAGAAAATTTAATGGAGGATAATAGTTCCACCTCCGATTATGAGACCATCTAATTTTAAATAAGATAACACAAGCAATTTTGAAATAAAAAAAGTTATATTAAACACCTTGATTGAGTTTTGAAAGGCATATGCATTCATTTAATGTGATTTTCTACTGTTGAAAATTGACCAGAAAAACAGAGACGTCCCGTAGAGATGTGGAACTACTTGAACACAAACCAAAGCTGAAATGTAGTAATCAAAAATAATTGACATCCAATAATTCACCTAACAAGGGCTCCAATAATGTTGACACATGCTATAAATATATTATATCATGAATGTCCATCTAGTACTCCGTTGTAAATAAGTTTTCTCAAGAAACTTATCCATATTGGACTCCGCCGTAAATATATTTATATATTTAGTACTCTATTGGAAATAAGCCTCCTGAAGAAGCTTATTATTTCGGCACTCTGTTGTAGATAATTATTACTCATGTAGAAGATTATCTATAACTGGTACAATAATAACTTACAAGAAGCTTACACAGCAGCTTGCAGTAGGAGCTTACAAGCAGCTTATACAGCAGCTTGCAGTAGCAGCCTACACAATAGCTTGCAGTAGCAGCTTACACAACAACTTCCTTTCTTCTATAAATAGAAGAGATTTTAGTTCATTATGTACATGAGTTTGAAGTTGAATAATATATCAATCTCTCTCTATATTTGTCTTCGATTTATTTACTTTACAGTTTTTATTTTATTACACATTATCATCACGAGACTCTACCATATCGAGCACTTACTTTGAATTTTGTTTTTCTATTTTAGGATAAGAAGTAATTCAAAGTCACAATACTGAGGGAACTAATAGATGGTGCCCAACAGAAAATCCGGAAGAAAAGCAAGTCTCTACATAGTTAGAGAAATCAAAGGCTTAGCTTGTGTATTTCTAGCTATTATGATTATTTGGTGCCGAAGCACCGATTGCTCGGAGGTATCAAGTATTATTTGTTTTATTAATTACTCATCTTAGCTATTAAAAGTATTATAAAGAGCAATCATGTATATCATGTAAGAGAGAAATTTGCATCGGTGCATGCGTATCGCTAATGATTGAAAGAGATTTGTCACCTCCAATAGGTAATTTTTTTAAATCCATCCAATCTTCCTATTATCACTAGGAATGATAAATATTTTGAGAGGTAACAAATTTGCTCCTGCATAGCATTGCTTGAACTCCAGTAGAGTTCATGAGAAATATAAGATCACTAGAAGTGATTATATATTTTATATCGTCTTATTGTAACTAAATTTTATTAACCACCAGAAGTGGTATATGCCTATGACCACTAGAAGTAGTAATAGGCTTTTATCGTTACAATTGAAGATAATCTAGAGAAATATTCTCTATATTACATGCATGCCTCAATTTACTCCCGAAGTAGCATTATCTTAAAAGAGGTTCTAAGACATCACACAATTTGGTGTGATTAATGCACGTTCAGATAATTATGTTCCATTTCCTGAAGGATGAGAACTTTTGATAAATATTAATCCATTCCCTGAAGTGAATATGACAATATTAATAAAGCTCATAAATATGAACGCGCTCTTGATGTAAATATATTACAATTCACCTCCAGAAGAGGTAATATGATTGAGAGAATATATGGTCAACATTTCGTATTTTAAATTTGCTCCTGAAGAAGTAACACAATTAAAATTTTCTCCTGAAGTAGGAAAATATTATGAAGAGGTATTTTCTTGTGCTTAAACAATTGTTTTATATTGTTTATTTGATTATGATATTCTCTCATGCTACCAGAAGTGTATGAACAATATTTGATAGTACAAAATGTATCAACAATTCCTGAAGAACTAACTGTTTGTCTAGAAGACACATGACACCAGTAGTGTCCGATAAATATTAGATTGTGGATAATAAATGAAGGTTCTCTAACAACTTATATACAAATATGTCATTCATATTATATGATTATGGTCAAAACATATTTTGTAGTAAACCTGAAGTTTACTAATACAAATGGCTATCATATTGAGACTACAAATGATTGGAAGATTGAAAATCTTCATGTTTGTGAAATAGGGGGTAAAATAATATGTATGTGAGAAGTGACCCGCCTTATTCTTCAATTTGTACTATATCATGTATCACAGTAAACCAGAAGTTTACTAATGCAAAAGCAGTCACAGTAAATCAGAAGTTTTACTGAGGCAAAAGTAGCTATAGTAAATCAGAAATTCGCTGATACAAAAATAGCCACAGTAAATCAGATGTTTACTAATGCAAAAGTTTATGCCATAGTAAACCAGAAGGTTACTAAGAGATAACACATGCCATGATAAACTTGAAGTTTTCATTTGCCATTTTTAAATGAGTTATTTGAGAATTCATATAAGCATATACTGAAGAACTAGAAGATTGTTCAAGAATTCTCTTGTGTTGCTTGTTCTCATAATAAATTGATTATACCAACTAAAGTTAGGACTAAGACCCCTGAATTCTGGAATATATAAAAGGTGAATATTGGCCGATTCACCTATCATGTGAACCACTTATAGATGCATATATGAGATGGTTACATGTGTGTTTATTGTCAACCTGCAATTTGGCATTTGAAATTATTTTTTCTCAATTAAGAGCATAATTTTCAGATTATGAAATCAAGATAGTTCATCTTGATGATGCTGGTTTATATCTAAGCTAGTTTAGCATTGAATACCTCCTATTAATGGCTAAACTATTGATTATGAGAACAAAGCCTCATGTGTTGGCCTAAAATTTTCTAAATTGCATACAACAACACTTGTATGCATTAGACCAACAAAATATGATAAGTCCTCCCCTCACAATTGGTTTAGGATTAGAAACCAAATATTTTTACTATCTAATAACTTTTGATGTGTAGTATATGATTAATTTCTCTACCACAATGCACAAAGATAGATTTTCCAAAGAAGATTGGGGATATGTGTTAGTTTTACTAACATTTGGGGGGGTGGAATAAACAACTGAAAAATATGCTATATGAATCGAATTATCATTAATATTATCCTCACTTAGAAGATAATTCAAGTCAAATGCCAGAAGCATTTGCTAATCAAAAATTAAATATCATATTTCAGTTGCAAATACTTCTATTAAAATTAAAGTCCTTGAAGGATAAAGTTTACTGCATGCATGAAGCGTAGTAAACTGGTCGGTTCCAAAGGTAACAATCCTTGAAAAATAATAGGAGCAAATGATCAAAATGATCAAAATGAGAAGGAAATGAGCTCTAGAAGAGCCCACGACATAACATTTCATGAAACTACAGAAGAAGTTCAGGTACCTGAAAATAAAGAAAGTGATGAGATCTCAACAAGTTATGTCGCTTAGGAACCGATACAAAATGATCGTCGACGATATATTTGATACAATATAATTCACAATATTGTAAAAAATTATGAGGATCGGACCTGTAGTGCAGACACCTGAAGATGCCATGCCATCTAAATGCAAGCCATAACCTATATGGCTCATTTGTTTAAGTCTATATGAAGATCCCTGAAGGATTTAAAATGTCCGAAGCATATAGTTCAAAGTATCGTGAAATGTACTCAATCAGATTACAAAGATCTTTATACAGTTTAAATCAATCTGGGCGCATGTGATATAATAGCCTTAGTGAATATTTGCTGAAAGAATGTTACATAAATGATGTTATTTGTCTATGTATTTTTATAAAGAAAATGACATTAGAATTTGTTATACTTGTTTATGTTGATGACATAAATCTTGTTGGAACTCCAGAAGAGCTCCAAAAGGCAATTGAATATCTTAAGAAAGATGCAAGATCTTGGAAAAATAAAATTTTATTTTGGTATGCAAATTGAATATTTAGCAGACGAGATCTTTATCCATCAATGTGCCTATACAAAAAGTGTCTTTAAACGCTTTTACATGGACAAAGCGCACCCATTAAGTACACTATTGGGTATTCGATCACTTGAAGTGAATAAGGATCCGTTCCGACCTCCAGAAGAAGATGAGGAACTCCTTGGTCCTGAAATACTCTATCTCAGTGCAATTGGTGCACTTATGTATCTTGCTAATGCTAACAAAGGTGGTGTAGATTGTATTGGTTATGCAGATGCAAGTTATTTATCCGATTCCCATAAAGCTCGATCTCAAATCGGGTATATATTTACATGTGGAGGTACTGTCATATCATAGCACTTCACAAAGCAATCTATTGCTGCTACTTCTTCGAATCATGCTGAGATAATAGCTATTCATGAAACAAGTAGGGAATACGTATGGTTGAGATGAGTGATTCATTTTATTCGAGAAAAATATAGGTTGGAATGTGATAAAAAAAATTCACAATATTATATGAAGACAATGCATAACCCAATTAAAGGAAGAATTCATAAAAGAAGATAGAACGAAACACATTTTACCAAAGTTATTTTTCACACATGATCTCGAGAAGAATGGTAAAATCATTGTGCAACAAATCCGTTCAAGTGACAATCCAGCAGATTTATTCACTAAATCTTTACCAAATTCAACTTTTGAGAAGATAGTATACAAGATTGGAATGCAGAGACTCAATATTTGAAACAAAATTTTCATCAGGGGAGTAAAATACGCGTTGTACTCTTTTTTCCTTACTAAGGTTTTTCCCATAGGGTTTTCCTTATAAGGCTTTTAATGAGGCATCTAGCAATGCGTATTACTAGATATGTGTACTCCTTTTCCTTCACTAGAATTTTTTCCCACCGAGTTTTTCCTAATAAGGTTTTAATGAGGCACATTATCTTTTAATGAACATCCAATGGGGAGTGTTATAAATATATTATATTATGAATATCTATTTAGTACTCCGTTATAAATAAGCTTCCTGAAGAAGCTTATCCATATTGAACTCCACCATAAATATGCTTATATATTTAGTACTCTATTGGAAATAAGCCTCATGAAGAAACTTATCATTTCGGTACTCCGTTGTGGATAATTATTGCTCCTGTTGAAGATTATTTATAACTGGTACAATAACAACTTACAAGAAGCTTACACATCAGCTTGCAGTAGGAGCTTACAAGCACCTTACACACCAGCTTCTTTTCTTCTATAAATAGAAGAGATTTCAATTCATTATGTACATGAGTTTGAAGTTGAATGATATATCAATCTTTCTCTATACTTGTTTTCGATTTATTTACTTTACAGTTTGTATTTTATAACAACACATTTATTAAAAGTTCAGTTCAGATTTTCACTGACAAGCAAAGTCCCCATTCACACACCTCTCTATTCTACAACAAAATAAACTGTTAGCAGCCTTCCGTTTATTAATTTTGCGGTCCAACACTGTAACATTGTGTATGCGCTCCATTGAATAGCTCAAGCCTTAGCAACCTGCTTCGATGGATAATTCATCGACCTTTATTTCTATCCTGATGGACCAATCAAATAAATGAAAGTGAACAAAGTTGCATTTCCACGGGAAAAGAAAAGAAAATTAAAATCCATCCTATTTTTCCTTCTCCGACGGATAAATCACTCTCATGGTCAGTAGTGCAAAGCAAGGAGAGGGACATCTGCCTCGGAAATTAACAAGAAGAATAGAAGGAAGGTACTAACATACTTATAGTTCATTGTAATTGTACTAGCACACATAACACATGTACTTAAGGGTATGATGGGTTAAGAGGAAAAAACAGAAAGCAAAGCTGAGCAAAATTCAAGAACGCATCGATGTTTAGGAGTATCTGAGTGTTACACTCTTTGTGGTAAAATTTTACTGCTTACTGTTGAATAGAACGGAAACCAGACCCCTTTTCCACCAAGGTGTCACAGTTGGCTCGGTCTTCCCAGGAACAAGAGAAGTCAAACCTGTGCGAATACTTTCGGTTACTGAAGTATCCTGCTTGACCCTCGTCACTACAGGCCTGAAGAGGTATCAGTAAAAAGTTTAAGTAGTCTGGCATCTCTTTTACTTATGCTTGTATGTAACAGAGCATAAGGGACTAAATATTTAAAGATGGTTGTGCAATGCAAGAAAGTAACAGATTCATCCAACATGAAAGCATAATGAACATATTTCATAGAAAGGTATAACAACTTCTAGACATGGATTCTTGCACCATATTCGCATCCAAATATTACACAACAAATCAAGATAGCAACAGAAATTTAAAATGTAGTTAAAGGTACGGTTAGGTTCTCTTTTCCACATAGTTAGTGTAAACAACCATGAGCTGTTTCAACAATTCAGACTTCAGCGGTTCTCTTTTTCTTCGGACGACTAATGGAAGCAATGTTACGGCTTTGAGTTCAATAACAAGGTGTGAACCATTGGTATATCCAATTTTTATACAGCAACTCTCTCCATTCGACTTTATTATTTGGCCTGGTTCTGTTTTTATCCATCCCAAAATTATGACTTATTCTTAGATGGCAAAGGCTACCCACTTTAAAGAAGTCAATATAATACTTAATTCAAGTCAACACCCAACGAAAGTACAGAGATGATAAACAGTGTACATGAAGACTGTTCAGAAGCAAGGACTTCTAATGTCAAATATGCATAAAATAATCTGATAATTATGATTCTGAGAATGTGTGCAATGTGTGCCGCTCTGTGAGGCTCCCTTTCTTGATCAGAAGTTTTCCCTGCCGCAATTCAATTTTGATAAAATGAAATGTTCCCAAACCAAAATCTCTAATTTTTAAAAGAAAAATGAAATGCTACCCCAGTGCTCACTACTTAGGATGACAAACTCTCATGTGAGAGCTATCTCTATCCCTGTCTATACTTGGCATATCTCTATTTTAGTTCGTGTTAAACAAAATGAGATTCAAGTACTAGAAGCTTCAGGTTTTTACCTAACTGCATTATTTTTAATATTAAAAGAGATAAATAAGCCTTAGAATGCATACATGGTTGATATGAGACCTTCGGACGCAAATGTTGAATAGCCTTGTCTCTGTTTGTGCTTGGGATTAGCTGTGCATAGAACATATACTCGCCCACGCCGCTTGACTGTGCGACAGAACTCGCACATCTTCTTCACTGATGCCCTAACCTTCATGGCTGTTGATGATCCAAACCAGAAATGATGAGAAATTTATCCATGAGCATGACTAGGAAATACCACAAGCATTCACCAAAGTAAGATTTTAACTTTTCATAAATCAGACTAAGCAAAACAACGAAAGGAACTATAGCTTGATTAGCACAAAGTTTAGCTTGTTTTCTGCCTAAATTACAATGTCCACAACTGCCAAAATTCACCTAAGGTACCATGCCATCCAATGATGGATTCAGGAATGAAAGTCCATATATAGATCACAATAAAGAATTTATTAAGTCCTAAAATCAAAATCCTTGAAAGTCTTCATATTTCAATCCCCAAGCCAATAGTTATTTACAAATTCTTAAAAAAGAAATGAAGAGTAAAATTAGGGCACAAGTTGAAGGAGATAACTGTACAAAATATTCAAGTAGAATAGTCAAAAGTGAAAAGCGCAAAAAACACCAGAGTTTGTTCGGTCTTTAAGCGCAAGGCGAAATTAAAGCATGGGCTTTAACAAAGAAAGGTGCTAATGAAGTGTGTGTGTGTGTGTGTGATGTATTACCAAAAAACAAAGAGAAACAATACTACTTGGAAAAAAGAATCGAACTAACTAAAATTATGCTAAATACATGAAGTAAAATTATGTCAATCAAGTCTAAAACAATTTTTAAATTTCTGATTTAGATGAAAAGATGCAGTTTAATGTTCTCAAGAGCTAGTTTTAACATGAAATTTAAATGTATTATTCTTAATAACTAAAAATTTTGCTCGTAACATTTCCTAGCAATTAGTATATCAGCTTCCCAACAATACTAATTGTTTACTACTACTCTTCTAAAGATAGAGCCCATGGGTGATGTGTCCCATGCCTTAGCACCTTAATGCCTATTCCAAAGCGTCACTTAAGTGAGGCGAAGCACACAACCTGGGTTCAACTGAGCTGCAGGGCTTAAGCGCGCTTACAAGTCTTTAGCAACAGTGTCTTCAATTTGAAGGTCCATTTTACATACAATTCACCCCTCTCATAATAATATTCCATATTAATGATCTTATTCTTTCATTCTGTTTTCATTTTCTGAGAGATGTTTTTCAGAAAATTTACTGGAAATAGATAAATACATAATCAAAACTTTCGAGCCATCACGAAATGGGTTTGCAATAAGGGTTTAGGGTTTTAGCATATAAGAAACATAAATAAGTAAATATGGGGGATGGAGAGAAAGAGAATTAGGGGTACCTACTTGGTTTTGCCGGAGAAAGAGATCGCCGATGAGTTCGCCGCAGAGAGATAGAGATTAAAGTTTAACAGCCGACGGAGAGGGGGTGGCTTTGCAAATTCAATTCAATCGATTTCACCAAAACGTTCAAAGGAATTGGTGGGCCGAAATGTATAGCAATCTGGATCTAGAATTGAAGTCCATTTAGAATTTGGGCTTATTGATTTGAGGGTATGCAAGTCCAAATTATTCCATACAATCTTTTTCGTTTCTATACAATATTTGAAATTTATTTATCAAAATTATTCTACATTTATATATTACCCGACCTAACTGTATTTATCTTACGATTTATTATTAATACCTTAAATTAGGAGATTCAATTACACCATTTTCCTTTTTTCTCTCCTCTCCTCTTTCCCTATTCTCTGCCGCCTCTCTCCATAATCAATATATTATTAGTGCCTTAAATTAGGGGATTTAGTTATGCCTTTTTTTCCTCCTCTCCTCTTTCCCTATTCTCTGTCACCTCTCTCCATCCAAAAGCATGGAGAGTTGAATATTGAATCTTGGATGCACACCTCCGTGAAACTCAAAATTTAAGTAAAATGTTCAATGCCTCCACCTTTGTCGATGTAACACCAGCAGCAGCAATAAAAACTCGACGATGATAAATTTGTATAGTACATCACCATACAAATTAAAAATAAAATTTCGTACAAATTTGATATATCTACAACAACATATAAACTAAAAATAAATTTTATAGAACTTATTTATAAGTTATCTACAACTTTTATATATTATTTTTATCCAATTAAATACAACTACAACATCATATAACTTAAGTACAATTTTCATACAAATTTTACACAATCTATCTTTTGTATGTATTTTTTATATAATTTGTATATATTTTGTATGTGATGTGTTCTTCTTCCTCTCTAAAATTCTAATCAAAACTTCCTCCTTTTAATACAATTTTGATACATATCAACAACTTTATGTATATAACTATCTTTCAACTTTCATACAATATTCAATTTTTTTTTAAAAACTATAACAAAATACAACTTAAATACAATTTACATACAACTATAATATAACTTTTATACAATTTTGTATGTATATTGAATGTCGTGTCTTCTTCTTCTTTTTTTTTTTTTTTCTTCGAGTTTCAATCTGAAATCCAGCCAAAATCAACTCTAATCTTCACCAAACACCCTCAAATTGAGATATAAACTTCAAAAAATATTTTCAATTATTTGCAACAACACCCAATCCAAACAAATAATTTTTTTTTTTAAAACTCAAATTCGAATTCAAAGTTTCGAAATTTTTAATGGTTGTCAATAGTAGAGAGTCAAACACCTTCAAAATTTATTGTTTGACAATTTCAATTCGAACACCAATTGTGCAACGTGAAAGAAAATTGTTAAGTTAAAACTCTATAGTAAAACGATTGAAATCTATTGATGAATTTTCTAAAAAAAAATAAGGGATAAAGTAGATGAGAAAATATAGAAAAAAACAGAGAAAATCGAAGGAAGAAAAATAGGATTGGGGAAAGAATAGAGAGTGTGTATGTATGTGTGGGCGTGAGAGAGAGAGAGAGAGAGAGAGAGAGAGAGAGAGAGAGAGATGGAAGAGAGAATAACTAATATTCCCTTTCAATTCCTAATATAAAATGATACTTATTAATACTAATTTGTATATAATTAAAAAATTATATATCAATTTGTGATTAAGTAAACTAAATCATAAACAGTGAGGGTAAATAAATTTCTAATATAGTAGATATAGGTAAAAATATTCAGATTATATATACACATACATAAACAGAACACATATGTTTCTTGGAAATATACATAATATAGCCGCTCAACATATATATTTTGTATACATATTTTGTACATAGTTCATGTATATTTTTTTATTAATTTGACTAGCGGATATAATTATTTTGGCTGACCGGCCAATTATGTTAAAAGCCCTATTGTTTCTTGTCTTTTTTTATTGTTATACATTAAGTAAGTACTAAAAGTCTAAAATTAATATAAAGTCACTAGACATGTTGCGAAATTGAACAATTCTTTAGTCTGGCTATGATATAAGCTTACAAAATTTCGAATCAAGGATTCAATATAAATTTAAAGAATAGCATGACAGTTAACAGGAAAGACATGAATCCAATTGAGCAGCAGTGACAGGAGGTTGTTGGACTCAATACAGTTCAAATTGTGATCCCTTAATACTCAGGTTAATCCTACACGAAGAGAGAGAGATAATAAGTCAATGAATAAAGCTCATATGCACCCAGTGTTTAACAAATAGCGACGATTCATTTTCTTTCTTTTTTTCATAATTTCCTATAATAAATAACCATTTGGTCCATTTCATCTAATGCAAAACATCTAAATCACTTGAATGAAATATTGTTCAACATCCCGCCTATATTTTGTTTATGTTATCTGTGTATGACTCAAAATTTAGATCTAGGTTTTAATTCAGTTAAATTTATTGTGAAAAGGATTAATCCAAGTCAATAATAATACTCAAATGATAGATCTAGTCTATTTATAAAGAATACCATATGTGTGCTAGTGGATAGCAATAAATAAGGGCAATAATTGAGTAATGAATGATTCAAGAATATGATAGAAAATAATTAATGATAATAAATGACATTTGAGTAAATAAATCGATAAAGGTCACCCGACAGGGGTGGGGTTTCCCCAATTATTCTTCTGACTATGATGGATAATGATAAGCATTGGAATATTCCGATTCTTCTTGGATCGGAGAAGAAAAGATAGATATAGATGTAAAAAGGCAAGCTTTGTATGTATACGATAAAAGAGAGAATCTTCAGAGAATGTTAATATTGTTGTTTACAAAAAGTGTCCAATACCCTTCTATAACTACATATCTTCCTATTTATAAAGGTACACGGACCACAAAACCCTAGATAGTACAACTGAGAGGAATATTCACTAGAATATTCTCTACAGAATATAAATCCTGGAACTAGCCATTACTGCACGCCGAAGAAAGGTTCTTGTCCTCGTCCTTATCTTTGTCTTTATCGAACTACCTCGACCTCGTCGACGACCTGCCATCTTCTCGTGATGTACCTTTTGAAATCAAGTTAACATGTCATATCGAAGACACGTGACAGTCTCCAAAGATTTTATTTCCGTTGACCTAGTCAACATATGATATAAAGTTTTTTGCCCATACAGTTAGTCCCTCCGCTTATTGAGGTCGTCCTCATGAGCGGGTTCGATGAACGGATAACCTCGATCGTGGTCGTTGTAAAAGGCGAATGACGTGGCACTTCGAGGGCCGCAAGTTTCAAACCCTTAATTTTCCCGGGTAACTTCTGGAACAAGCTTGTTCTTTTACGGGACGTGATGTCATGATGTCATTTGTCATGATAGCGTCTGTTCCTGATACATCGCGTCGGTACACGCACAACCTTTTTATTGGCTCTGCCGTTTTGATTTTCGGTTACATTTATGGTTACCCGCACTGGTTTCGAGATTCCTCCTCTATATAAAGGGAGATGATCATTCAAACCTGAACTTTACCGTCATTGTTTGCAGCTCTGAATTGTTTTTGCTTTCATCGAATTTTCTTCCCCACTTATCACCTTACAACTTTTCTCTCCATATTTTCAGTTTCCTTCTTCCAACTTTTTTCACATTTCATAATCATGTCGAAATAAATTCTAGTACTAATGAGGAAACTCAACCCACTCCGCTGGCTGTTGTGTTTCCCGTTCATGGAAGAGACACCATCTCCACCGCTGAAGAGGAGGTTCTCCCTTTAGTAGAGGAAATTATCCCCCGCAATCCTGATGCAAAATCGGATTTTCAACGGCCGCTAGAGGTGATGACTGAGATTTTCCAATCTTCTATGACGGTTAAGATTCAAGTACGGCCTTCCCCACCAAATGGAGCTATTACCTACAAATAACAATGAAGTGCACGCTCACTGCCTCGGGTACTGCGCTATCTATTCTTACCCGTTCACCATTAGCTATTCGTTCCTTCTTCCTCCGCTGGTGGAGGAGTTTTGCCACTTTTATCAGGTCTGCCCCGCTCAGCTCTCCCCTTACGTATACAAGGTGATTAAGATCCTATTGAAGTTTGCCGAGCTGGCTGGCGTCGAGATCACGGTGCGACATTTAATACCTCTGTTCGCACCCAGCTTATACCGACGCACGATGCTGAACCTACGACATCGTGAAGGTAAGTACTTGGAAGTTAAAATGGATGACAAATGTAGTCGACAATTTTGGCTAGACTTTTTTTGGTCAAGACCAAGGCCATTGTGGCCGATGCCGAAGATTTCCCTGAGGCCTGGAACTGTTCTTGTAAGTATTCGTATTCTTGCTTTTACCTTTTTTGAACAGTCGTATATTCCGAATTTGTGGACTAATCCTTCTTGTTTTGCAGCTACTGATCGACCTCTTCAGTTGGTGGTGAATCTTACTGATTAGGTTACACAAGTCCTTCCCTGTATTATGGGGATCCGTGATTGGCTGTGCTTCTGGCAAAAGTTCAAACTGGCCTTCCCCTCGACATGTAATTTGCTCTTCTGGTCGAGGTTACATTTGTACTCGCGAATTTTATGATGCTCATCTTTTTTATGTTTTCTCTAGGTTTTGTTAGGGGGGCTGCCAGAAGGAACATGTCGCCTACGCCTTCTTTTAGGAGGAGAAGGGTTGCTATATCCTCTGTCCCCCCGACCCCTCCGTCCTAACTTCTGCGCCCGTTCCCTCATTTGTTTTGTCCTATGTTGAGGATGAGGAGGTTTCTCCGCACGACGCGAACTTGAGGCCTCATTAGAGGAAAGCCATGGACATGGGAGAGGGTGTACCTGCGACCATCGACTTATTGGAGGGCGAGATCAGGATACGAGAAACTGCGACTGCCTTCGTCGAGGGGGACGTTGGGGCGGCCTCTGAGGTGCCCCGGTTAGAAAAGACCGATACAACTGTACCTTCACGCCCCGAAGAGGAGGTGGTCATAAAGGATGCGTTTGGTGATGGCTCTGTGCTTCTCGAACCCGATTATGCCTCTTCTTCTAGGCCGTCTAAGGATGTTTCTCCTACTAATAGGGAGAAAGGCAAGGGTCCCGTTGAACAGGGTGATGAATCCGGCTCTAACCTCAACTTCGAAGACCTTAAGATGATCAATAGCGGAACTAATTCGAGGTTAGGATAGAGGGGGGATCAAGAACTATCATGATTCCCATGAATCGTGATTTGTTAAAGGACATCGGGGACATGGTTAATGCCCTCGGCCCCCTCTTCTCCGAAGTCGAGCATGTGACTCTTCGAGAGCTGAGAGACAACACTCTGTCGAAGAGCATCACCGACCTCGCTCTCAAGGTAAGTGTCGTCGTTCTTCATTCTTTCTTTTCCGCTTCGATTTGCTTCTAAGTTTTATTCTTACTTCTGTTTGGTTTTCAGAACATTATCCTGGAGATCGAGAGTGTGTGGAGAGAGAAGAAGAGACAGGAGATCTACCAGAGACTGTGGACTAAGTACGCGGTGTTCCGCAGAAAATACAAGGAGGCTCAGAGGTGGCTTCATGAGGAGGGCGACGTGCCTGCCTTGAAGGAGGAGCTGAAGAAGAAGGATGAGGAGTTGCTCGCGTCCATAGAGCGGTTCAACCTTCTTGAGGGTGCGTTTAGGAGGAAAGAAGAGGAGCTCAAACTGAGCAAGGGTGTGGAGGCCCAATGAAACGACCTCTAGAGCCAAGTTGATTAACGGCAAAGTCAATTGGACGGGTGTCAGTTCGCGATGGATGCGCTCAGATGAGAGGTCATTGAAAAGCAACAACTACTTGAGGAGGCAGAGTCTTCCCGAATGGATGCTCGAAGAAGGGCCGATCTTTTTAGAATTGGCGAACAGAACCCTTCATTTTGAGCGGGATAACGTCCAGTCGACGGCCGAAGCTAAGGAGGCTAGGCTGGAAGAGATGATTGGAGAGTTGGAGAAGGAGAACTCTGAGCTTCTTGAGCGGATTTCTGCTGTCGAGGGCGAGAATGCCCGATTGCTATAACGACCATATACTTCTCATGCTTCTGAATTTCGTGCCGTTCCTCGAGAGAAGTACGAGGAATGGATCCTCGCCGAAGCCTGAGTAGACGTAATTCGAGTATTGGGTTAGAAGGGCTTTGTCTTTGAGACGGCTATTGATGAGGCTCGAGTTAAAGCTCGTGTGGCCCGTCTGGCCTGCGGCTATATTCCTGCCACACCTCAACCTGATACCAAGGAAGACGATGAGGGAGGTGTGGACTAGCTCGCGAATAGTGCTTGGTATGATTCTGCTTAAGGTCGAGGCGAGGGAGAAGAGGGCGACGAAGATTAGGGTGGCGATAGACACTAAATATTTAGCTTCTGTTTTGTTTTTCTTTTTTGTTGCCTTTCTTTTTTCGGCATCTTTGTGTGCCTTTGTAAAGACTCTTTCATGAATATAGAAGTCGATTTTTGTTGCGTATGCAACTTTTTATTTTTGTGCATTCCTTTTTTTTTTGTACTTGTATTTTGCTTCTGTACTTTCTTCATTGTTATGTTTCAGTTGTGATGCGGCCAAGGGCCGGTAAGTGTTGTTCGAGCTGGTCGAATTTGCATTCGAGTTAAATCGAGGCCGTGGGACGGTAAGTGTTATTCAAATTGGTCGAATGCGCCTTATAGTTAGGCCTAGGCCGAGGGCCGATAGAAGTTATTCAAACTGGTTGAGCGCACCTTTAGTTAGTTGTGGCCGTGGGCCGATAGGAGTTGTACGAGCTGGTTGAACATACCTTTTTGTTAAGTTGTGGTTGTGGGCCGATAGGACTTGTTTGAGCTGGTCAAACGCACATTTTATTAAGTTGTGGTCGTGGGCCGATAACAGTTGTTTGAGCTGGTCGAATGCACCTTTCATTAAGTTGTGGTCGTGGGCCGATAAGAGTTGTTCGAGCTGGTCAAACGCACCTTTCATGGCCGTGAGCCGATATTAGTTGTTCGAGCTGGTCGAACTCACCTTTCATTAAGTTATGATCGTGGGCTGATAGGAGTTGTTCGAGCTGGTCGAATGCACCTTTCATTAAGTTGTGGTCGTGGGCCGGTAAGCGTTGTTCGAGCTGGTCGAACATATCTTTTCAAGAGAGCAGTTTAGATAAACGAATGTCTCATTTATTTCGACATCATTGCATCAGTTACATCATTTCACCCTGAGGTTGATTTTGGAAAAAATTACAAGTTTCGGTTGTTGGCTGGCGTTCCATTCCCAATCCTAGTGTATCTAGTCCCTTCATTGTTCGACTTGGAAATTCTTGAGTAGTCAGGCAATGAAAAATGTGTCTGTTCTCGTGTACTCCAACTCAAAGTGTCCCGTTCGTCGCCTCATTAAAAACCTCCTCGAGAAAACCCTACTGGGACAAAACTCAAGTGAGGGAAAAAAAGTACGACTTAAGGGGCATTCCTTATTTTTCAGAAGTTGAAGTATTTGAGGTGGCTAACGTTCCAATTTTTTGTTAGGAGCTTCCCTTCCGTAGTTTCCAGTTGGAACGAACCTTGTCTCTTTGCCTACGATTTTCTACGGTCTGTCCCAATTGGCTCCTAATTTGCCTTCTCGTGGATCTCTTCCTACTTAGGTTTGGCTTTGAGTATGCAGTCCCCAATTCTGAGTAACCGTACCTTGGCCTTTTTGTTGTAGTAACATTCTGATTGTAGTTTTTGTGCGACCATTCTTATGTATGCCATATATTGTCACTTTTCGACCTTGTCGAGGTCTTGTTTCCTGTTTTCGTCGTTGCTAGTGCCACTTTCTTATGTTCTATGCACTCATAATACTTCTGGGGGTATTTCCGGCTACAGTCCCTTGGCCTCCTCGAGTTTTTTCTTCATGATGTTTAAGATAAATTTGTTGGAGGACTTTGCTTGCCTTTTCCGGCTGGGCGGTAAGAAGTTGAAAGTATCCTTTTGATGTGCCATATTTCGAGAAGCTTTGTGGTTTTTCTTCCCGTGAACTGGGCCCGTTGTCGTAGCTTACCTCTTGAAGGCGATTACCTCTTGCTCACGAACTTGGGCGAACGTGCCTGCTTCTACCTATTTAGAGAAATAGTCAGTTAAAACTAAAAGAAATTTAACATTGCCTCGTCCTGGCAGAAACGGTCCCACGATGTCCATTCCCCATTTATTGAACGGCCATGGAGAGGTGACAGAGTGGAAGTGTTCGCCTGCTTGGTAGATTATTGGGGCGTATTTTTGACACTGCTCGCATTTCTTCACAAATTCTAGGGCGTATTTCTTCTTGGTGGGCCAATAATATCCATCCCGTATGAGACACCTAACAAGTGCTCGGTCACTGGAGTGACTGCCGCAATGGCCTTCGTGGACTTCCTCAAGAACGCATTAGGTTTGGTTTGGTCCTAAGCATTTTTCTAAGGGGCCACCGTACGTTCTCTTATACAAGTTGTTGTGAATAAGGTTGTACCTAGCGCTTGCATTCTTAGCTTCTTAGCTTTCTTTTTATCGTTTGGGAGGGTGTCGTCCTATAAATAGTTTGTAATACAATTGCACCAGCCCCAAGTTAAGTTCATAGATTTTACCTCGATGTGGTCTAATGCCGAACTGAGGAGATATACTACACTCTTATCCCCAAGATTTATACTTTTGGTGGCGGCGACCAATTTGGCGAGGCCATCCCCTTCGACCTTTTGAGTTCAAGGAATCTAGTCGAGCTGGCATTTGTCGAAATTGAGTAGAAATTTGCATATCTCGGTTTGGTACTTCTGCAATCCCTACTCTTTGATTTGAAAAATGTGAGTAACTTGCTTGACGACGAACTGAGAATCGCAGCATAGCTTTAATCGCCCCGCCCCATATTCGAGTGCTAGTCTCAATCCTATAATTACGAACCCCATACTCGACCTTGTTGTTAGTCATATCTGGGCATCTTATTGATTGGCGAACTACTTAACTGATGGGATCCTCGAGCACGAGTCCCAGTCCGGACCCACAGGCATTGGACGCGCCATCGGTGTGTAGGACCCAAAGGTCCGGTGTTCGGTGAGAATCTTTAGTGGCTTCTTTCTCGGCCTCAAGCATCACTTTTGCACTAAAGTCTGTGACAAAGTCGACGAGCACTTGTGATTTTATTGCTGTGCGAGGCTGATAAGTAATGTCATGTTCACTTAATTCGTTTGCCTACTTGGCCAGCCTCCCCGACAACTCGAGTTTATGTAATATGCTTCTTAAAGAAAATGTGGTAACGATCGAGATTGGATGGCACTGGAAGTATGGCCTAAGCTTTTGTAAAGCTGTGATAAGGGCCAGGGCCAGTTTCTCGAGGTGAGGATACCTCGTCTCGGCATCGATACGTATTTTACTGATATAATATATTGGAGATTGCGTACCTTTGTCTTTTTGAACTAAGACTGCACTTATTGCTACTTCTTAAATGGCAAGGTAAACAAGGAGACGCTCCTTGGGTTCGAGCTTTGAGAGTAGAGGTGGTGACGACATGATTTCCTTAAGTTCTTTAGCCGCTTGTACACATTCAGGTGTCCACTCGAGGCCGTTATCCTTTATGAGCACGTTGAAAAACCTGTGGCACCTATCAGATGACCTCGAGATGAATCTGGATAGGGAGGCAATTCGACCCGTCAGTCTCTAAACTTGCTTCTTAGTGGTTAGATATTCTGATATTCTGTCGATGGCCTTAATCTAATATGAGTTGACCTCGATTCCTTACTGTGATACCAGTAAGCCCAAAAGCTTTCCCTAGGTTACGCCGAACGCGCATTTTTCGGGGTTCAGTTTTATCCCGTATTTTCTCAATATGTCAAATGCTTCCTTTAAGTGGTCGAAATGATCCTCGGATCTTACGAATTTGACCAACATATTGTCGATGTATACCTCAATGGTCATACCGAGCTGGTTTTTGAACATCTTCGTGACCAGCCTTTGATAAGTAGCCCCTGTGTTCTTCAACCCAAATGGCATGACCTTGTAACAGTACGTTCCCATGTGAGTGATGAACGTAGTCTTCTCTTGGTCTTCATCCATGGGTATTTGATTGTAGCCTGAGTAGGCGTCCAGAAAACTTACTAACTCATGTCTTGTTGTCGCGTGGATGAGTTGGTCGATGTGTGATAACGGGAATGAATCCTTTGGGCATGCTTTGTTCAGGTCGGTGAAGTCCACAAAAATCTTCCATTTTCCGTTTTTCTTTTTTACCATTACCACATTGGCGATCCACTTAGGGTATTTTGACTCCCTAATAGAGCCGTTGGCCAATAACTTTACTTCTTCGCGGACGACCTTATTGATTGTAGGGCTGAACTTTCGTAGGACCTGACTTACTAGAGTAGTAGGGGTTAACGTTTATCCTGTGCATGGTTATCTCCTTGGGGATGCCAGGAATATCTGCATGGCTAAAGGCAAACAAATCCGCGCTAGTTATTAAGAATTGAGTAAATTTACCTGGGTCTTGGAATTTGCAACCGATATAGGCTTTTTTGTTGGGGTCGCTGTGATCTAGCTGGACGGGATCAAGATCTTCTATGGTCGACCCTGTGGCTTCGACCACTTTTGGTCCACAATGGTATCTTTGTCTTCGACCAGTAAAAACCTCGTCCCTACTGATTGCTATGCCTCATTTTCCTTTTCTTTCTTTTGTTGAATTGTTGTGCCGTCTAAGGAGATCCGATATCATTCCAGGGATGTGCGTTGTTCCCCTCGTATGCTGAATATTCCCTAAGGGATCGAAAATTTAATCACTTGGTACAAGCTGGAGGGGACTGCTCTCATGGGATATAGCCATGGTCATCCCATGATGGCGTTATATGCGGTGTTCTAGTCCATGATATGGAATGTTGTCTCCAAAGTAACCCAACTGCGAGGATGGGGAGCGTGATCTCTCCTGAAGTGCGTTTAACTGCATTGTTAAAATCGGTTAGTGTAATTCAGGACGATACTATCTTATCCTCAAGTCTCGTCTATGCGAGGACTCGAGGATGGATGGTGCACACCCCGCTTCCGTCATCTACCATAATTCTCCTAACATCAGTAACTAAACTTCATAAAGTAATAATAAGTGCATCATTGTGAGGGAAAGTCAAACCGTCGACATCTGACTGATCGAAGATGATACTTTCTTCGAGTCCATTATACCGTTCGTGGGTGATTGATCTTTTGAGTTTGTGAGTGGCAGTGAATTTGATGTCGTTGATGGAGGTGTCGTCACTTCCACCTGATCACGTCCACAACACACATCAATAAGAGATATGACACGGTCGTATGCAATAATAATTACCCAACTAGGAGTCGGGGTCGAATCCACTGGGAATTATGATGGGAGTTAGGAGTATATATTTGGAGCAAGCAAACGGGTTATCTAAGATTGTACTTCCACAACAAATTATTTTTTTTCTATTTCTACTGTCACTCTAATGAATGCAAGATAAAGAAAATAGATTATAAATAAATGTTTTTGAGGTTTTTCCAATTGGATGAAAGGCCTAGGGCTTTGACCATAACCTAGGTGTTTGCTTAATAAGATAAAGACGTTAATGCTTGTTTTATTGATTGGGGTGTCTTATAGTTTTTAACTCTACGTAACCTACTCAGTAGCTCTCGGTTAGAGAGTGATTTTACCCAATTTCACTTTCTCAAGTCCAAATGGGTATCAACCAAAATAGTTAATAAGAGCACAAGTTAGGTTATTACTATCACTAGGTTGAACCCTTTAATTAGGTTAATCAATCTCTCAATTAACCCAATTTCTTGTTAGCTAAGTTGTCCTAGACTAGGTCTCTCTTTCTCAAGTAGAGACTAAGTCAAAAATGCATGAAACAATATTTGCAACCATTAATTCTAAAATTAAAGCATGAACTAAGCTAAATAATCAACACTCAATCATAAACAAGCACTAATAATGAAAATTACAGAAAATAGAGAAGAAAAGCTAATTAAACTCATAATGGAAGATTAAAATGATGAAATCAAATGTTAAAATACCAAAATAATGTAAACTTCCTAAAGTAGAAAAAACAACAGCTACAACATCTTCAAATGTTCAAAAACATGACCTAATTTTGTGAAACTCGTCTATTTGTATAGGGCCAAAAATCTCGAATAAAAATGCCCTTCGGGAGGTTCTGCGGCCACACAATTCCATGTGTGATCCGCAGATTTCTTCAGCTAGCAGGAAGTGAAGTTCTGCGGCCGCACATTTCTGAACTGCGGCCACGAGGCAATCTTCTGTGGCCGCACATTTCTGGACTGGGGGCGCGAGGCAATCTTCTGCGACCGCACATTTCTGGACTGCGGCCCCGAGGCAATCTTCTGCGGCCGCATATTTCTTGTACGGTCCGCAATTCACAAAGGCTCCTGGACATGGAATTTTTGCATATTCTCTGATCTTCGACTCTTAGCCCAGTTTTGCGGCCGCACATTGCTGAAAGTTCTGCTAAATTTTTCTTCTTGGTTTGCGGCCGCATAATTCCTTCTGCGGACCGCACATTTGTGCTTCTGCGCCCTTTATTGCCTTGTTCTTCGGAACACTCATTTTTGAGTCGAATTTCCTCTCGGGAGACCAAATTTCGAGCATTCTTACATTTTTGCATAATTTTATTAGTTCCGGGAATACAATTCAATACTTTCGGACTAAAACAAAAGCTAAAAGGTGCTAATAAGCAGTTAAAATCTTCACTTATCAACTCCACCAAACTTATGTCTTTGCTTGTCCTTAAGCAAAAATATTAGTTCCCACCTCCAAAAGATAAGGGTCATTTCAGCGATTCAAAGGTGAGCCATCCACATATCAGTTGGGACCAACAATTACTCACACTACTCATGTATTATCGACATGGCAAGTTAAACATTCATAGCTTCAAAAATTGACTTTACTCATCAAGGACTCTTGCTCAATCATGTAGGTCATGGTGGACTCCAAACTCTTTCTCCACTACTTTCCATTTGCCAGACTCACTTAAGAAATTTAGCGCTCAATCCAAAGAATTATGAAAGGTTCATTCATCTCTCTCAAGAGAGTGCCACAAGTATGGCTTCAAGTACCATAGGCTTGCCCCTCATATTTATCGCCACTAATGTAAACTCACTCGGCTTGAAATCAAGTAGGACTTCTTTCGAGATGTAATGAAGGCTTTTGGATTAGGGTCGGATATAGTATGGGTGAGTGGTTACACTTTTCCTTAAGCACTCCATCTTTCATTTCTCGGCTCATACCTTGCCAATTCTTAGAGTCACTTTCTTTTCATTGGGGACTAGAGAGACTTAACATCACTCTTTCTTGATTATTTCATTCTTTTTCTCCCTTTTTGATTTCTCTATGTTTGGGATCATGACCTCCTTTTGGATCCATTCAACCCTTCCACTTACTCACTTTTTGCATTTTTCTTTTTGTTCTTTTCTTTTCTTGCCTTGTCTTCTCATAGAGATCATTTCTTTTCTCTTTTTTTGTGCCTTGATACCCTTTTCAAGTTTCTCGTCTCTCCCTTAAACTTACGTTTTAAGCCATTTTTTTCATGAGTGTTAAAGAAAGCTCGAGTGCCAAGAGAGAGTCACGATCAAACGGGTAAAAGCTTGTAACATGGTTATCAAATGAGAAAGTCTAGAGGCTCAAAGGGGTTGACTAGGGATAATGAAATTGGTTGGCAATAGAAAACTCAAACGGGCCAATGAGAGCCTACAATCACTTCTCAAACCAAGAAAAACTTAGGATTTCCCCTTTAAACACATTGGGGGCAAGTTCTAGACCCTTCGCACGGATTATTGGACTAGCAATAATTCATCTCACCCCTCACACAACCGGATTATTAAAGAGGATAGATTCGAGGGCCCACAACGACCACATTCAAGTTTAAAGATCACTATGATCCAATTAAACCACTCGATGATTTCCAAAGTCAACACAAGAGTCACAAAGTCACTAACTAGAGCTATTTATTTCAAAAACCTTGTCTCTAACCATAAACATACAATTAAATGTGTTGGTACCAATTGAAGCATGGTTGACTCTTCGAGTATGACTTAATTAGGTCTTTTTATTCATTACTACTACTATTATTACCTAAACACAAAGACAAACTCATTCACTTAAGAAGGTTGTCACACCATCCATCGTTGGGACAAGTCACCCGGTTCACACAACTACCTTTGGAAAGAACCGTGGCATTAAAAAAACCAAAGACTTATTATCTACTAAAACATAAAGAGAAGCTATTAAATCAAACAAAGAAGCTACTAAAGAAACAAAAATAAAGAAGCTAATAAGCAAAAACTACTGAAGGTAGAATGGATATACATAATGAGAGAGAGAGAGAATATATACATAATAAGAAAAGAGAAAATAATATCAAATTATTACAGGCCAAATGCCTCAGAACCCCCCCCTCCGAATAAAGATAAGCATTGTCCCCAATACTTAACAAAATAAGAGTAAAAGAGGGAAAGAGTGAAGAAAACTCCTTATTACAGGCCAAATATCTCTGTGTCCCCAACAATGTCACCGCCCGCAAGCTCATCCAACTGAATCTCATCATCCTCAACTCTGGTTGTGGCTGGGTTGGTGAACATCTGACGCACTGCCTCGGCAGTGTCGGCAACAAGGTCTGGCTCCTCAGACTGGCCAGCTGGTGCCACTGGTGCTGTAGGATCTAGGCTTGAATGGTGTAGGTCAATCAGCATGTCAAATAGGAGATCTCCAACTGTAGCAAGCCTGGTCACCTGTCTCTGAAGCTTGTCTACTAACTTCTTGCTAGCCTAGGACTTTCTCATCTTCTTTACTTCTTTTCCCAGTTCTTCAATCACTGACCCGTACTGTACCAAGGTAGCCATAATAGTGTTCTAGTTCTCAATGAGCTTCTTCAATGTCTCTTCAACTGTCGGGAGAAACTAAGGTGCCTGAACAGAAGACTGCGTTGCAACAGTGTTGGATAAGTCAAACAGCTTTGCAGTGGTTGTCTACATCCAATTGTTGAGACTCTCTAATGTTTGGGAGACTCGCAGTGCATAAAGTGGGGTCGTAGGCATAGGTACTGACTTCAAAGCCGAGGTGGGAGCTGTGGTAGGAACTATAGTAAGGGTTGTGGATGACGGCATAGGCATAGCTGCGACACTGGAGGAAGGCTCGGCTGAAGTGGATGGAACATCAACTGCCTCAGCATCTACCGTAGCTGGCTCATCAGACTGGCTCGCAGTGGTAGGAGGCTGAACTTTCTTCTTTGGATTGTTCGCATCCATCAGTGAATACCAAGTAAAAGGCTTCTTCGGCCTCACCTTTGTGTCATAACACCTCGGTTTTACCATTGCATCTATGAGATATTCTGTAATAGTGTTGGGATACGGGTAGGACGAGTCACCTTGCCGAGCAATCACTGAGATATTGGCCGACATCATGACCCCCATATTGATAGGATACCCGGCCATAATAGAAGTAACCGGAACTGCCCGAGGAATTGGAAGGTTGGTCTTATTCTGGCTCGGGTCCAGTCTGATGCAAACAAAGGTTTGCCACCCCTTCACCTCAAAACTCAGAGTGCTCCAGTGGATAGGAACCTCGTCGGCAATCCATGGAGGTGGTGGCCCTGGTACTGCTAGAGTATCCGCTAACCAAGGTCGGGCTGCGTCTCCCAATGCATACTTTTCCAAATATTCCTTTAGCTCAACATCTTCATAGCCCAAGTACGTGTTGAGTGTATGTTGATCAAATCTTACTTTTAAGTTACGTACTTTAGTCACTTTTGTCCCCTTTTTTATGTTAGCCACATTTTCATAGAATTCCTGGACCATGTACTATTTGGCGTCCACTACACTTTGAGTGAACTACATCCACCCCTTGCATTCCCTGAACCGTCTCAACACTGTTGGGTTGTACCTCTCCAAATATTTCTATCGAAACTGTCGCTCGAGAGTTAGCGATCTCACTAGCCACCATGTACAAAAGATGGGGAAGGCAGCCAAGCTGACAAATTTGTCCTCCCAAACCTCTTTCTTCTTCGACCTTTCAAGGCCGGCAATTGTAGCATCTCTCCCTCTACCATCATCGAGGATATCCTGAATTGGTGTAACCTATGCATGAGGGACAGGCATGGCCGATGGCTCAGAAGCCTGACTAGCACTCTCTGAGTCCTCGGAAGTGCTATGAGACGAGGATGGCTCGTCCTTGAGTTGGTATCTCCCTGGCAGCCTCAACTGTACGGCTAGCTGCTCCTAAACAGAGACAGAGTTTCCCTCGGATACTTCCCTAGACGGGACATATGAGCTCGTCTCGGAGAGATCTACACCTCTCCCTCTGCCGGCTATAGCTTTCTTTACAATTATCTTTTATTGGCCAAGGGGTAGGGCACTATTGCCTCGACCCCGAGAAGGTTCACCCCTTCCTTTAGATATGTCGCCTCGTCCCCTATATCGAACCATTGTTTGTATCAAGCAAAGCCGATTGTTAGTTGCAATTCAATGTTCAAACTTACCTAGGAGACATGCAAGTAAGATATAAACCAGAAGACTTAGTGAGGGTACACAGTCAAAGCATGCTTGCAAGAAACCAGATCTGCGATCCGCACAATTTTCTTGCAGCCGCATATTTGGACTAGCGGGCCGCACAAATTTGTCTTGCACCCGCAAAAGTGAAGTGCGGTGCGCATAATTTCACTTGCGGCCGCACCTCTGAATCCCAAAAAGTGCCAATTCTCTGTCGCTGATGCGCGGCCGCAACCTATTTTCTACGGTCCGCAGAATTAGACTTGCGACTGCATAATTGAGTAAAAAAATAGACTTTCTGATGACAGTAGAAAGGCTGTTTTGCGGCCGCGATGGGAAATTTGCGGTCCGCACGTTTTATATTGTGGCCGTTGATCCCTTCTCACTATATTGTCCTAAAATCACAATCTGCAGACCGCACAATTTCAGGTGCTGCCGCAGAATTCAAAAACTACGAACAATTAGTTTTTTTTCTATCTAAGTTTTATAATTTTGTGCAAATTTTGACATGGCAACAGCATCAAGGCATGAAAATATGTTGACCCAATCCCCATAGAGCATGCATTAGTTAACCCACTACAGATTTATCCCCAGATGAATGCACAATTGAATTCTATTGACAAATGGCCTAAAAATGACTAAAAATCTACAAAGATGTTGTGTGTGTTGACAGATAGATTCACCAAGCAATTTCAAGAGAGTATTGTTTTTGTGCTCAGCGAGGGAAAGAAAAAATGTACAGTAGCCTCTATTCCTCTATTTATTCTACTTGGTTTTGCCAAGGGAAGGAAGGGCAAGTGCGGCCGCACAATTCATGTGCGGTCCGCACTCTGTTACCTGATGACCTTAACTCAACACCTCGTCTGCGGTTCACAGATTTCATATTGCGGCCGCAGATTTCCTTTTTTGTAGTCGCACATCAACCTTTTCTCGGACAGACTAAACTTCAGAGAGTTGACATTTTTCACCTTCCATTTGTGCGATCCGCAAGATAATTATGCGGCCGCATTGCACTTTTGCTGCAACAACCATAAATGTGCGGTCCACACTTCTTTCAACACTTGGCCATATTTTTGTCCACAGCTCCTGTAAGTCACACTCAGCCCTGTAGCACACTTCAAATCAAGTTAGAACAAAAATAACACCTATCTACCAAAGGGAAAAGAAAAGAAACATGGGTTGCCTCCCAAAAAGTGTCTGATTTAACGTCGCGGCATGACACAAAATACCATTAATTGAAATGAATGACCGCCACGATGTGGCTATCTCCAACTTTTCTCAAGTCACCATTAATTGAAATGAATGACCGCCACGATGTGGCTATCTCCAACTTTTCTCAAGTAGTGCTTCACCCGGTGACTATTGACTCGGAATACTTCATTGTTTTTATTCTTCAAGTCCAATGCACCAAAAGGTGTCACACCCATAATTTCAAAAGGGCAACTCCATTTAGACTTTAGCTTCCCAGGAAACATCCTCAAAGTTAAACAACAATACAAGATCGCCCACCTTGAACTCTTTATTCCAAATGTACTTGTCATGAAGATATTTCAATTTTTCTTTGAAAATGGACGAATTTGCATAAGCATGGTACCAGAACTCATCCAATTCATTCAAATGTGCAACCTTCAAGTTTGCGGCTATATCCCAATCAAGATTCAACTTCTTTAGAGCCCACATGGTCTTGTGCTCAAGTTCTACCTGAAGGTGACAAGCTTTCCCAAACACCAACTGATATGGTGACATTCCGATAGGTGTTTATAGGCCGTCCGATAAGCCCATAGTGCATCATCAAGCTTCTTGGCCCAATCCATCCGATTAGCATTCACCATTTTGGACAAAATATTCTTTATCTCCCAGTTGGAAACTTCCCCTTGACTGCTAGCTTGTGGATGATAGGGAGTCGTGAGTTTATGAGTAACACCATAGTTGCTAAGTAAAGTATGGAAAGCCTTGTTGAAAAAATGTGACCCCACATCGCTTATAATTGCCCGCGGAGTACCAAACTTTGTGAAAACATTCATTTTCAAGAACGCCACCACACTTTTCGCCTCATTGTTGGGTAGAGCAACGGCCTTAACCCATTTGGACACATAATCTACCACGACCAAGATGTAGGTATTTCCACAAGAACTCACAAAAGGACCCATGAAGTCAATACCCCACACATCAAAAATATCAATCTCCAAAATATTAGTGAGAGGCATTTCATTTTTCTTTGAGATTCCACCGGCCCGTTGACATTCATCACATCTTTTCACTAGCTCACTAGCATCCTTGTAAAGAGTGTGCCAATAAAAACCGCAACTCAGCATTTTGGCTGCCATTCTTGCACCACCATGATGTCCACCACATGGTGAAGAATGACAAGCCCCGAGAATTTCACCTTCCATTTCTTCCGGTACACATCTTCTAATCACCCCATCCGTACAAATTCGTAAGAGGTATGGTTCATCCCAATAATAATCTTGACAATCCCGTTTGAGCTTTTTCCTTTGGATTGAAGAGAACTCATCAGGGATAATTCCACACAAAAGGAAATTTGCTAAATACGCGAACCATGACACCTCTTTCATTGAAATAGCCAAGAGCTGCTCATCGGGAATGAGTCATTGATTTCAAGTCCATCATGCGGCCTCCCTTACTCCTCAAAATGAGACAAGTGGTCTGTCACTTGATTTTCACTCCCTTTTCTATCTTGGACATGAATATCAAACTCTTGCAACAAAAGCACTCATCTTATCAACCGAGCTTTGAAGTCCTTCTTTCTCATAAGATAACGAAGTGTCACATGATCCGTGTGGCCAATGACCTTTGCACCCATCAAGTACGGGAGAAACTTCTCAATTGCAAACACAATGGCAATGAGATCTTTCTCCGTAACGTTGTAGTTGACATGTGCAATATTCATGGTGTTACTAGCATATTAGACCGGATGAAAAATCTTGTTGATGCGTTGCCCCAAAACAGCCGCAACCGCTATGTCACTTGCATCACACATAAGTTCAAAAGGGACACTCCAATTTGGAGTGGTGATGATGGGAGTAGTTGTCAACTTGAACTTCAACAATTCAAAAGCTCTCATGCAATCATCATTGAAGTTGAACTTAGCATCTTTCTCAAGAAGCTTGCACAACGGATTCACCACCTTAGAGAAATCTTTGATGAAGCGCCGGTAGAAACCCGCGTGGCCTAAGAGACTCCGCACACTATTTACCGAAGTTGGAGGTGGAAGTTTAGAAATCACCTCAATATTTGCCTTGTCAACTTCAATTCTATTCTTTGAGATTTTGTGGCCAAGGACAATGCCTTCCTCGACCATGAAATGACACTTCTCCCAATTGAGCACCAAATTTGTTTCTTCACATCTTGCCAACACTTTATCCAAATTTGCAAGACAATCATCAAAAGAATCTCCAACTACCAAGAAGTCATCCATGAAAATTTTAAGGTAGTCCTCCACCATGTCCGTGAAAATAGCCATCATACACCTTTGAAAAGTCATCGGTGCATTACACAAACCAAATGGCATCCGCTTGAAGGCGAAAGTATCATAGGGACATGTAAAGGTAATTTTCTCTTGATCCTGAGGAGCAATAAGAATTTGGTTGTAGCCCGAATACCCATCAAGAAAGCAATAGAAAGCACGACCGACTAATCTATCAAGCATTTAATCTAAGAAAGGAAGTGGAAAATGATCCTTCCTTGTGACTTTGTTGAGCTTGCGATAGTCCATACACACCCTCCATCCGGTCACCGTTCTTGTAAGAATCAACTCGTTCTTGTCATTGGTGACCACCGTCATGCCCCTTTCTTTGGGACACATTGAACTAGAGAAGTCCACGAACTATCGGAGATGGGGTAGACAACCCCGACATCTAACCACTTGACAATCTCCTTCTTGACAACTTCTTGCATAGCCTCATTGAGTCTCGTTTGATGTTCAATAGATGGTTTGGTGCCTTCCTCCAAGTTGATCTTATGCATGCAAAATGCGGGACTTATCCCCTGAATATCCTCCAAAGTCCACCCAATAGCCTTCTTCCTCTTTTGTAGCACTACCAAAGTGGAGTCTACCTGCACGTTAGTCAAACAAGAGGAAAGAATAGCTGGTAAGGTAGACCAAGGACCAAGAAATTTATACCAAAGTTGTGGAGACAATGGCTTCAAATCCAAGGTAGGAGGCCCTTCAATAGAAGGCTTTGTAGGAGGAGTTGTCCTATTTTCAAGATCCAAGGATAATTTTCGAAGTGGATAGTTGTATGACCCTATTCCTTGCTAAAAGTTCACACATTTCATGAAGCCATCCATCTCGTCATCATCAAAGTTGAGCAAGACGACCTCCAACATATCACCAACATTGATCATAGCACTTGATTCATCAACAATAACATCGGTCACCAAGTCTACAAAAAAGCACACCTCATTGCTATTTGGTTGCCGCATGGACTTACACACATGGAAAACCACTTTTTCATCACAAGCCCGGAATGTAAGTTCTCTAGTTTCAACATCACAAAGAGCCTTCCCCGTAACAAGGAAAGATCTTCCAAGAATAATCGACACCTCATAATCAACTTCACAATCTAGAATGACAAAATCCGTCGAAAGAATGAATTAATCAACACGAACCAAGACATCTTCAATCTCTCCCAAAGGTCTTCATAGTATGATCGGCCATTTGCAATCTCATAGAGGTGGGTCTTGGTTTCCCAATTCCCAAGATCTTGAAAACCAAATAGGGCATCAAATTGATACTTGCCCCAAGACCACAAAGAGCTTTTGCAAACTCGGCACTTCCAACTGTACAAGGAATCGTGAAAGTGGCGGGATCTTCCAACTTATGAGCCATTGAGTGCACAATTGCACTCACTTGATGAGTGACTTTGATAGTTTTAAAATTCATTGACCGCTTCTTTGTCACGATATCTTTCATAAACTTTACATAGCCGGACATTTGTTCCAAAGCTTCAACTAATGGCACATTGATTGAGAGACTCTTCATCATTTGAATGAACTTCTTGAATTGATTCTCGCCATTTTGCTTGGCAAGTCTTTGAGGGTATGGACGTGGAGTCTTAGGCAATGGTGCCTTAGCCTTTTGCACTACCGGCTTAGGTATGCCAATAATGTGATCCCTAGACGGGTTTACCTCCTATTGAGTCTCTTCCACACTATCATCAATATAAATTCGAACTTCATCATTTGATTGAACCACATTGTTCGGGACCTCTTCTTCTTGTACCATTTGCTCATCATCCACGAGTTGCCTTTGACTTGAGGTGGGTGCATTCCCACCTCTTTCACTTCTTGTAGTAACGGCCATGGCACGCCCCATGTTGTTTCCACCCTTTGGGTTTACTACCGTGTCACTTGGTAATGCCCCCTTAGCACAAGAATTTAGAGTTTGAGAGATTTGCCCCATTTGCACTTCTAAATTGCGAATCGATGTGTTGTGTGAGGCAAGTTGGGCGTCCAAATCGACATTATTTTTCATCATTTGCTTGAACATATTCTCAATACGCCCCATCGCATTGTTTGAAGAACTTGGACCATGGGAAGGATAAAGAGGTGGGTTGTTCAGTTGTTGATACATCGGGGGCCTTTGAAAACCCAACCCTCGGTTGCCTTGATTATTGTTCCATCCACCTTGATTGTTACCCCCCTCCCCCCCAATTTCCTTGATTATTGCCAATTTCCTTGATAGTTATTGTTATGCTAATTCCCTTGATTGTTTCCACCACTCCAATTTAATTCCAATTGCCTTGGTTGTTTTGAGGTCGTCATTGTTGTTGGTTGGGGCCTTGAAAGTTGTTTTTTTGCCCTTGAAAGTTGTTCACATATTGCACCTCCTCTTCTTGTTCATTATAAGAATCTTGTTGATCAAAACCACTATCTTCTTGCACATAATTATCCACTCGATTTTGCACTTGTGGACCTTTAGTCCTTTTGTTTACTAACATGTTCACCGCCTCCATGGTATTGACTTGCTTAGGATTTTGCACTTGTTGAAGTTGAGCCTTTGCTAGTTGATTCATGGTGGTATTCAATTCGGCATTGGCTTGCCAATGGTCATGCAACTCTTTATGAAGGTGGATCACGTTCGGATTACCTTGTGGAACATTAGCCCGAGATTGCCACGCCGATGATATTTCCGCCATTTCATCCAAAATCTCACACGCCTCCACATACGGCGTAGTCATAAAGTTACTACCGGCAAGTTGATTCACTACACATTGGTTGGTTGTGTTAATCCCACGATAGAAGGTTTGTTGAATCATGTTTTACGCCATATCGTTGTTGGGACATTCCTTGACCATTGTTCTATACCGCTCCCAAATCTCATGTAGTAGTTCATTCGGCTCTTGCTTGAATGCCAAAATCTCATCTCAAAGTGTAGCCATGTACCCGGGAGAGAAGAACTTAGAAATGAACTTTTCCGCCAACTCATCCCAAATACGAATGGAATGGTTCGACAATTGTTCTAACCAATCTAAGGCTTTCCCCCCATAGAGATAAGGGAAAAAGACTTAGCCTCAATACATCCTCGGAGACATTTATTTGTTTGATCCCCCAACAAGTGTCCACAAACTCCTTCAAATGTTTGTATGCATTTTGACTTAGAGCACCGGTGAAGAAACCTCGTTGCTCTAGCAAAGTGAGCATCACATTGGTGATTTGAAAGTTACCCGCCCTAATACTGGAAGGGACTATTGCACTAGCATATCTTTCATTCAGTAACACCTGGTGTGGAGCCGCTCGTGGTGGAAGTGGGGGTGGAGCGGGGACATTGTCATGAGGCACTCGGCCTCTTCTATTGGCTTGAGGTTCAAGAGGAACCCCATCAACTTGCTCATCCTCAAAGTCTACATCCCCAAAGGAAAATTTCCGTGCTCATTGTTCGCCATGGTTGTACCTACGATTTCTCAAACAAGTTAGTAACACAGAAAGAAAATAAGGTATTCCAAAAACACACCCAAATATATAGCTAACACCGTTTTAACCCCCGGCAACGGTGCCAAAAATTGATCACGTCCACAACACACCTCAATAAGAGATATAACACGGTCGTATACAATAATAATTACCCAACTAGGAGTCGGAATCGAATCCACTGGGAGTTATGATGGGAGTTGGGAGTATATATTTGAAACAAATAAATGGGTTAATCTAAGATTGTACTTCCACAACAAAATTTTGTTTTCTATTTCTACTGTTACTCTAATGAATGCAAGATAAAGAAAATAGATTATAAATAAATATTTTTAGGTTTTTCCAATTGAATTAAAGGCCTAGGGCTGTGACCATAACCTAAGTGTTTGCCTAATGGGATAAAGACATTAATGCTTATTTTGTTGATTGGGATGTCTTATAACTCTCAACTCTACATTACCCACTCAATACCTCTCGGTAAGAGAGTGATTTTACCCAATTTGGCTTTCTCAAGTCCAAATGGGTATCAACCAAAACAGCTGATAAGAGCTCAAGTCGGGTTATTACTATCTCTAAGATGAACCCTTTAATTAGGTTAATCAATCTCTCAATTAACCTAATTGCTTGTTAGCTAAGTTATCCTAGACTAGGTCTCTCTTTCTCAAGTAAAGACTAAGTCAAATAGGCATGAATCAATGTTTGCAATCATTAATTCTAAAATTGAAGCATGAACTAAGCTAAATAATCAACACCCAATTAAACTCATAATGGAAGATTAAAATGATGAAATCTAATGTTAAAACACCAAAATAATGTAAACTTCCTAAAGTAGTAAAGAAAAATGGCTACACCGGCTTCAAATGTTAAAAACATGACTTAATTTTGTGAAACTCGTCTATTTATACAGGGCTAAAAATTTCGAACATAAATGCCCCTTGGGAGGTTCTGCGGCCACACAATTCCATGTGTGGTCCGCAGATTTCTTCAGCTAGCAAGAAGTGGAGTTCTACAGCAGCATATTTATGAACTGCGGCCGCGAGGCAAACATTTCTGGACTGCGGCCGCGAGGCAAACATTTCTGCGACCGCACATTTCTGGTATGCGGCCGCGATGCAATTCACAAAGGCTCCTGGACTTGGTATTTTTGCATATTCTCTGATCTTCGACTCTTAACCCATTTCTGTCGTGCGGTCCGCACATTGCTGAAAGTTCTGCAAAAGTTTTCATCCTGGTTTGTGGCCGCAGATGGAATTTTGCGACTCGCAATTTCTTCAGCGGACCGCACATTTGTGCTTCTGCGCCTTTTATTGCCTTGTATTTCGGAACACTCCTTTTTGAGTCGGATTTCATCTCGGGAGACCAAACTTCCAGCATTCCTGCAATTTTGCATGATTTTATTAGTTCCGGGAACACAATTCAATACTTTCGAACTAAAACAAAAGCTAAAAGGTGCTATAAGTATTCAAAAGCCACACTTATCACCAACAATGATCATGTTGATGGTATGAGCTGGTGAAGGGGACTTTGGTGGGCCTGGGCATTCTCGACCCATAGTTAAAGTGTTCTTGCCTTTGTCGCAGAGTAATTCTTTGAGGTGTCCTTGCTGCAACAAATTTGCTACTTCTAGTCTTAGAGTGTGGCAATCTTCCGTTTTATGTCCACGTTCTTAGCGGAACTCGCATAGGGCGTCAGACTTCCTGGTGCTCCAGTCAGACCTCATCTTTGGTGGCCACTTCACCTTCGTTCTGACCTTCTCAAGGGCATAGACCACCTCTGTAAGTGACACACAAAGTTGTGAGCACATAGTAAGGGGGCATACCTCGATCATTCATGTGACTGCTTGATCTCGGCCTAGAGGGGACAACTTCGTAGCGGAAGGAGGGGACGGGTTCCCTGCCTGGCCGCGATAATGGATGGTCTCTCCTCGTGTTGTCCCTGCATTCCTTTCTAGGTTCGAATTGTATCAAGATGAGTCGTCGAGTTGGCCCATAAAGGTCTTTGTTGTCTACCCTGGCCTCGGCACAGTAGGCATTGTGGATCTCGTCCCAAGTCGCCGGTGGGTACTTCATTAACCGACTCAGTAGCTTTATGGTCCCCCTCGAACCTTCTCTGCTCAACCAATTCAGAAAGGCTGGTACAACCATCCCTTTAGTGATGTTTGGTGAGGTCATCATCACCCTGTTAAATCGGGCGAGGAAGTCCCTCCCCTTGGGATTGCTTGGTGGCAAAGATGTCGTTCACCCTCGTTTCAGCTTTCTTGGCCCTGACATGCGCCGTTACGAACTTGTCGTCCATCTCTTCGAATATTTCTATGGAATAGGCTGGTAGCTGTGAATACCACATCAACGCCCCTCTAGTGAGAGTTTCACCAAATTGTTTCAACAAGATGGAGGACACTTGCTCTTTAGTAAGGTTGTTGACTTTTACGGCGGTGACGCAATGAGTTATATGATCTTGGGGATCGGTCGTTCCGTTGTAGATTCTGAGATATAGAGGTGTCTTAAAGGTTTTTAGTATGGCATGAGGAGCCACTTCTTCACTATATGGCTGTTCCACAAACCTACCGACGTCTCTTTTTGGTAACAATTTGGGGGCACATGGTATTTTGTCTACCTGTTCCTGGTGCTCCTTCATTTGTTCCTTGAGCGCCTTGTTCCCATTTTCCATTTCTTTCATTCTTTTCAACACGGCGACTAAGACGTTGTCACCTGCACTATCAAAAGTCGCGTGAGTGTTACCTCAAATACGAGGATTCGGTTGGTCTTGTTCATTCCTACGTTGTGCTGCATTGTCCCTCGTGTTTTCTGTGGTCGTGCACAGGGCTTGTTTACTAATCAGGCTGACTAGAGTGTAAGTCAACCATGCTTCGAGGAACTTTTTCATAGCGGGTGGCGCCCCTCTCCCGTGGACGTAGAGGCCCCCTTCCCATTTGGTTTGGTTGTGCTGTAGAAAGGTGTGGGCGACTTCCCTAGTTTGGGGGATGCCATGGGAGTCACCTTCTCATCATGGGTGTTGTACCCTTCATCTGTGGCACTCATGAGGTTGAGCGTGACATATTCCGTCGCTTTTGTTCTGTTTCCCTGGTTACCTGCCATGGAGTTTTTATATACACACAAAGAAAAAAAGGATAACCTTTGTGATTTGTTAGATTAGCAAATCACGTGAGTTATAGATCTGATGGAAACTAAAAATTTGACTAAGAAATACCCATAGACGGTGCCACACTGTATGACCCAAAATTTAGATCTAGGTTTTAATATAGCTAAATTTGTAGTGAAAAGGGTTAATCCAAATCAATATTAATACTCAAATGATATATCTGGTATATTTATAAAGAATACCACACGTGTTCTATTGGATAGTAATAAATAAGGGCAATAATGGAGTAATGAATGATTCAAGAATATGAAAGAAAGCAATAAATGATAATAAATGGCATTTGAGTAAATAAATGGATAAAGGTCACCCGAAAGTAAGGGTGGGCGTTTGGTACGGTATTTGAAAACTATGCTTCGGTACTTCGGTATTCGGCATATCAATTGTGCATACCAAAATACTGTACCAAAGTAGTTTGGTACGGTTCGATATCTTCTTGTATGGTCCGGTATGATTTCGGTATCGTACCAAGTCTTTGTAAACGAAACGTTGATGAACTACTGAACCCTAACTCATTAGAAAATTTCTAATAACATGATAAATGAGCATAGCAACAACAGAATATGAGCAGTTCCTTCTAATAATTTCTAATAAAAATCACGACATGAGCATAGCAACAGAATATGTCCTTTGATTCTAATAAATTTATAACAAAAATCACATCATTATTTATTTTTTCGAGCACTTAGTAATTGAATTTTGCATCACAATTAGGCATAGGGGGCCTTCCAGTGTGCTGCCGAAAGCAATCAGCTAAATTCCAAGAAAGCCTAAACTATCATTAGGTTGGGGTGTTAGGCTTAGTTTTAGTGGGCTACTGGCTAGGGGTAAGAACTAATAAGTTGAAATTTTGGGCTGGAAATTGATAGTTTGGGCTAGGTAGTGAAAGAAGGTGCACTTGTATAAATCGGTATTTCGGTATATCGAAATATCGAAACCTTCATACCGAGAACCATACCGAAATACCAAAGAACCGAAATTCATATACTGAAATACCGAACTAATTCGGTTCGGTTCAGAATTCGATTTTTTGGATTTTATGCCCACCCCTACCCGAAAGGTGTGGGGTTTCCCCAATGATTCTTCTGACTATGATGGAATAAGCTTTGGAATATTCTGATTCTTCTTGGATCGGGGAAGAAAAGATAGATATAGATGTAAAAAGGCAAGCTTTGTATGTGTCACACCCCCTTTGTTTTTTTTACCTTAACCCTCTTTAAAAGAGATAAGTATTCAGTAAAAGCTCACAGGGTTTTTAATTCTAAAAGTGACAAAAATATAGTGTTTCAAAAGAATTTTTAAGAGTTGTCACTTTACATTTATTTCGATGTGTCAAGTCACCATTTTTGTTGAAAAATGATTCTCTTTTAAAACATATTGATACTCCAAAACCTAATCTACACCAGAAATTTCAAGTAAGGGGGTTGACTCGGAGAGAAGGTATTAGGCATTCCCCGAGTCCCGTTAAAATCACGGTTGCGTACATGATCTAATTGGCTTTAAGAGTACTCTAATTGAGGTAAAAACACACATATGCAAAATAAACACCAAAAGGGGATCGAGGTCGTCCCCACCTAAATAAATAAAAAATTAAAAGAAAAGAAAATTAAAGTTCTAAAAAAAACCTACGCTAGCCTATGTTAATGCTTCTTCCATGATGATGTCGCCGCAACCTCCTTTTACATTTACTTTGGGGCATCCCCGGATAAAGAGTATAAAAGTATATATATATACAAGCTATACGGGCATTCCCCTGATGAATTATTTAACTAAGAGGTGACCTCTCACCTCGAAATCAAAACCAAAATAAAAAAATCTTAAGATTGTCTATACAAGTGTGGTCAGCCTAAACATGCTACTAGCGAATACTATAATAAAATAAAGTAAATAAAAAGAATTAAATAAAAGAAAAATTCTAAATCATGCTCATGTTCTTTTAACTTTTTTATTTTTTATTTATTTAGACCGAGCCCAATTCCTAAGCATGCAACTAAAGTTTAATAGCTAACGGGCTCGATCTTTCCCATCTCCCACGGCCTCATATTCATCATAACAAATTTAAACTAAATACAATAATCATCCAAAACAAATATAAGGTCCAAAGCACATAGGAATAGTGAATGAAAGAAACTAATAGTAATGGATAAAGTAAAAGAAAGTGGATAAAAATATAATGAGATCCATTCAAGATTAATCTAACCAACTCTACGTGTGTTGTAATGCGACCTTTATGAATACCTTACTCCTAAACGACACTCTTTATTCACCTAAATACATCTAAGTGATCCCTGAAAATGGAACTGACTAAAACTATAATGCCAAAAAAAAAAAAAAAGAATCCCCTCTACACTCTAATAGGTCAATGGAAACTCACAACGAACAGCAAAGAAATTAAGAAAACTTTCTTGTGCAATGGATGATGCAAGCAATTACTTACTCATAATTAAACTGGGTTCTAATGTGTCGAGGAAATTTTCAGCAGTATATATTAAAATATAACATGCTAACAATATATTTACAATAGATATCTCATAGTACCATGCTAATCCTAATTTCAATCCAAATACGTGATGACAAGATTGAATTACCCCACAAAGTTATATACAACTAAGATTTTCCAAAAAATAAAACAAATACTGTTTTTCAAGAACGAACAGAACGAGAACAAAAGAAACAAGTAGTAGGAAAAGATATCTTAAAAACGAAACATTTAGAATCAGTTATATGACAAGATATGTGGCAAACATTAAGATTAATTAACCAAACACGGACTCATGGGAATCGCGCAATCATCAGAAACACATATTACTCATAATAGCTTTGAATGTATTGAACATATATTAAACATTCAGAGCCAAAACCTGTCAGATTCAGATCACACTAAACCAAAGTGAATGTGCTCTAAACAAATATATATTAAGAAAGTGACACCAATGGAATTTACGAACTATGATATTATTTTAGAAATCTTTATTCTTTCTGTTTTCAACAAAGAATTTGACTCAGAAGCTCATGTTCCTTCTATGAGTATAAAATTAATAACCCCGACCCTATCTTAAACGGCTCTCACCATATTTTAATCACACTATCATAAATCAATATCGAAGAGAGAGAGATGAGATGAACCTGTTGAAAAAGAAAATCTTTGATAACAAAATATGAAAAAAGCTGGCTACAGAGCTTCGAATCCAAAATCCAAGTGAGAAAAAAGTAATAATTGCACCAAGAACTGCGTGCTCCATCGTCGGACGGCAACTCGGATTGGCTTCAAATCTCAACTAAACTCCATTGTTGAACAAAAATTTCAAGAAGAAACCAAGATCTTTTTGTATTTTTCAGTTTATCAAATGAAATAAAACTGATTTTTTTTTCCTTCTGAAAATTTTGCGAAGAGCTTGAAATTAGAACCAAAAGGGGAAGAAAGACCCTAGCACTCCAAATCCTAGAACCTTTCTACCTCTCACTCCTCTTCAATTTTTTTCCTCTAAAACCCTCGCAAAAATCTGAAATTAACCTTCCTATATACTCACCTCTTGAAACTTTTATGCTTCTGCTCCAAGAAAACTATGTGGGGACCCTCTCCAAATGAAATCCGAAAATTCTACCAAAATCCAAAAATTACTTGAATTGGCGAGATAAGACAGATGGAGGGAGTAGATCGAGTGTAACTCGATCCTACGCACTCCATTTTTCCTACTTTCACGAAAAATACACATATCCGAAAAGGAAATAAGAGAAAACGCGTGAATGAGGGATAACGAGGCTCGTGTGTGTGTCAGGCCACGTGGAGGGAAGAGAAGGGAAGTAGGGGAGCATGAGAGAGCTAGGGCTGACGTAGATCGCCTGTTTTGATAATTTCCGGCTGGTTTGAGGCGGCTGGCGGCAACATGGGCGAGAAGAAGGGGCTGATAGGTTTAGGATTAGGGTTTTTGTAGTATTAGCGTTTATATGGGGTAGCGAATTCACTATGGCCTTTAGATTTAGTGGGAATGGAGGGCTGAGATTAAAAACAAAAAAAAGGGTCTGGCGGGTCTATAGGTCTTGGGGCGGGTCAATTGGGTAAAAGGGGTCATGGACTTGGCCGAATTGGGCCTCTGATGGTTCAATTTTGGGACTTCTCTATTGGATCTATGATTTAGGCAAGAACTTAAGAAAGACTTGGCCCCAAACCAAATATTCTTGGGATTTTTTCATTGCTATACATGTTTTGGTATTTATCCGACATAAATAATTTTAGTTATAAAATATATAAAATTCACCTCACAGTACATTATTTGTGCCTTTAATCAAGGAATTTAGTTACACCCTTTTCATTTTTTCTCTCCTCTCTCCCCTCTTCTCTCTAGATTTACAGTGTCTATTGTTTCCTTTTCTTTTAACATTTTTCCATTCCTTTTAATTTCTCGAACTGGATGTTTAATTCATAGAAGATTTTCTTCTTTGGGTTGATACTGAAGTTGCTGTATTTTGTGAATGAAATAAACTCGTTTTTATAAGCAGCAACTCTTACTAGGACCTATAATGGAGATTTATGTATTTGTATAACAGTAGGATAGCAATTAATTATCTTAATGCCTTGCAAGTTTAAGGGGAGTTAACAGTATCTTTCAAATTGACCCGAAAACTGAACGTCTCCCTATTTATGCTGCTTCAATCTGGAAATTTATACAATTCACATATAATCCATTTACCCAACTCGTCACCAATACATCCACCGAAGACAAGAGAAAACTTTATCTGGGCAATCATAATTTGGATATAAGCATATACTTAATTAGACTAACACGTACAAACAGAACAAGAGATACCTATTAGTACAATTTTATAAAGCAATTGTGAGATAAGTAAATTTCTTTTGTATATTTTGTATTTGATTTATACATAATAATTATATATTATACAACTTATTTACAATTTATCTACAACTTTCATACATTATTTCTACTCAGTTAAATATAACTACAATATCATACAACTTAAATACAACTTTTATACAAATTTTATACAATATGTCTTTTGTATATTTTGTATCCGGTTTATACATAGTAAAAACAAATTTCATACAACTAATTATATATTATACAACTTATCTACAACTTTTATACATTATTTCTACCGAGATATATACAACTATGATATCATACAACTTAAATACAAATTTTATACAACATTACTGGAATTAGGGATTGAGAGATAGAGAGACGTAGAGAGAGAGAGAGAGAGAGAGAGAGAGAGAGAGAGAGAGAGAGAGTAGGAGGGAGAGAGAATAAGAATGAGAAATTGTAACGACTCGGTCGGTCGTTTTGAGATTTAGAGCCCCAAACCCCTATTAACTTCTTTCCCCATATCTATTTCTGCTATTGTGACTTGCCGGGATGATTGGTTTTGAGTTTCGGAAGTGTTTTGGGACACTTAGTCCCTAAATGAGAGCTTAAATCTTAGAATTTGGACCGTAGTCGGAATTATGTGAAGACGGATCCAGAATGGAATTTAGTCGACTTTGTTAGCTCCGTTGAGTGATTTTGAGCTTAAGAGCGCGTCCGGAATGTGTTTTGGAGGTCTATAGTAGTTTTAGGCTTGAATTGGCGAAAGTTAGATTTTCGGAGATTTCGGCCGATAGTGAAAATTTTGATATTGAGCTCGGAATGGAATTTCCGAAAGTGATTGTAGGTTTGTAATGTCATTTGTGATCTGTGTGTAAAATTTGAGGTAATTCGGAATAGATTTGACGTGGTTCGGCGTCGTTTGTAGAATTTGGAAAATTATAAGTTCTTAGGCTTGAATTCGGGCTTAATTCATGATTTTGGGTGTTGTTTGATGTGGTTTGAAGGCTCGACTAAGTTCGCATGGTGTTATAGGATTGGTTGAGGACCCGGGGGGCTCGGGTGTGTTTCTGATGCTTAACGGAATGAAATTGGACTTAGGAAAATCTGGTGCTTTTGTAGGTTCTGCTGTAATCGCACATGTGCAAGGCTGCCCACAGGTGCGAGCAAATTGGCGCAGAAGCGGGAAAATGGAGGAGTGCCGGGGGTCGCTGGTGCGAGGTGATTTTCGCATCCGCGATGCCCGCAGATGCGTTAGGGGTCTTCGCAGGTGCGCAAGGTCCGCAGAAGCGGAAGGGAATTCCGCAGGCGCGCACGCGCAGATGCGGGCCTTTCATCGCAAGTGCGAAGGCAGAGGGGGATAAGTGATTTGCGCAGATGCGCACATTTTTTCGCACAAGCGTACCCGCAGGTGCAAGCCCAGGCTCCGCAAGTACGGAAATACCTGGGCAGTGGTTAAAACCGAAGGGTTTCGCGATTTTTATCATTTTTGGACTTTGCAACTCGGTTTAAGGCGATTTTTGAGAGCATTTTCGAGGGATTTCTTGAGGTAAGTCCCTTGTGCTTATTTTTGATCAATAATCATGCTTTTTCATGTATTTTTCCACGTAGTTAGTGTGTATTTAAGGTGGAAATTAGAAATTGGAGGCTAAAGATTTGGGAGTTTGAATTTTAGATTTGGAAGACCATTTGGTGTCGTATTTTAGTAAAATTAAAATGGTTAGACTCGTGAGTGAATAGACTTTCGGATTTTGTAACTTTTACCTGATTCTGCGACGTGGGACCCACAGGTAATTTTGAGTTAATTTCGGAATTTTTGTTAAAGTATTGATTTAATTAATTAGATGAGTCTATCATGGTTATAATTATGATATGTAATTGCTTTTGACTAGATTTGGGTCATTCAGAGCCGGATATTCGTGGAAAGGGCATTCTTACGCATTGATTGAGCTTGACTCGAGGTAAGTGGCTTGCCTAACTTTGTGTGGGGAAATCCTTTTAAGATTTAGAACTATTATGATATGTGAGCCGTATACGTAAGGTGACGAGTACGTACACGGGCTAGTTGTGGAAAACCCGATTTTCTTACTCAGCAGCAACATGTTTTTCCTGTTATTTTGAGTTATACCATTTTAATGAGTACTAATCTATTTTCATTCTTAATTGAGTTATTCCAATATGTGGCGCTATCATGTTTAGTTTAATACAACATGTCTACGCGTCTTAATTGTTTATATGAATTATGTGCAGCATGCTTAATGAATTTCCTGCTTCTTCCCTAACTAGTACCTAGTCTAAATTGTAAGAATTTCGTGATGTAGTTGCATTTCTATCATTCGCGCTGCATATTTACTTTGGGACTACGGAACGGTATTCCGGGAGATCCCCTTGTCTTGCATATTTATTTTGAGACTACGGAACGGTATTCCGGGAGATCCCCATGCACATTTATTTTGGGACCACGTAATGGTATTCCGGGAGATCTCCCATGCACATTTATTTTGGGACTACAGAACGGTATTCCTAGAGATCCCCCTGCACATTTATGTTTGGGACTACGGGACGGTATCTCGGGAGATCCCGTGTTGTGTTTCTATGTACTAAACTGTTACCTTCTATGATTTCATTGTTGTTAAATTTCAGCCTTTATTTTATTGCGGTATTACACTCTGTATTATTTTATTACATACTTACCAGTAAGGCCATGACCTGACCTCGTCACTACTCGACCGAGGTTAGGCTTGGCACTTACTAGGTACCGATTATGGTATACTCCGGCTACTCTCTGCACATGTTTTTCGTGTGCAGATCCAGGTGTACCTTATTAGCCATACTGTCAGTGAGCCGGGACAGCTTTGGAGACTTCAAGCTATATCTGTCACGTCCGCAGATCTCGGAGTTCCCTTCTACTCTTTCTCATGCCCATTATCTTCTGTATTTTTTCTTGTTAGACTCTGATATGTAGAGACACTAGATTTTTCTTCTATAGTTTGTGATTCACGATGTTCCGGGGGTTGGGATTTGTTGTGTATTTTTGAATAATTGGTTAAATTTATATTTTTATTTAATTATTTCGCAAAATATTAGGCTTACCTAGTTGTACAGACTAGGTATCATCACGATGTCACACGGAGGGGAAATTGGGTCGTGATAAGTTGGTATCAGAGCTCTAGGTTCGTAGGTGTCGTGAGTCATAAACCGATTTATTAGAGTCTCGCATATCGGTACGGAGACGCATGTACTTATCTTCGGGAGGCTATGGAACTGTTAGAAAAATTTCACTACTTTGATTCCTTGTCGTTTGAAAATTGTTGACTTCAGAGATTCTAAATTTCTGTATTCTATTCTCTCACAGATAGTGAGGATACGTACAAGCGGATCTGATGGCCAGGCACCCGTGCCCCTGATAGAGCCGCGAGAGGCCGATGCCGGGGATGGGGTAGAGGCTGAGGACGTCTACGTGGTGCAGCCAGAGCACCCGCACGAGCTGCTACAGAGGAGCTCCCAGTAGCTCAAGCTGGAGGGCAGGCACCTGATATACCTGTTGCTGCACCAGCCCTCCAGGAGACTCCAGCCCAGTTTCTAGGCATATTTAGCACCTTAGCTCAGGCTGGATTGATTTCACTTGCTCCTGCCACATCTCAGGCAGGGGGAGGAGCACCGACTCCCATCGCCGGTACTCCAGAGCAGCGGGTTCAGGTCGACCAGGTTCCAGAGATTGTACCAATGCAGCCGGTAGCTCCAACTCAGCTCGAGGTTAGGGCAGCAGCTTCTGAGGCGGAGCAGCTCAGACTTGAGAGGTACAAAAAGTACCACCCACCTACTTTTAGCGGATTGGCTACAGATGACACTCAGGGTTTTCTGGAGGAGTGTCATCGTATTCTCCGTACTATGGGCGTAGCGGAGACAAGCGGTTTTTTTTAAACCACATTCCAGCTTAGAGGAGCAGCCTATCAGTGGTGGCGTGCTTATGAGTTGCGTAGTCCGGCTGAGGCAGCTTCACTTATATGGACTCAGTTCTCGGACATGTTTTTGAGAGAGTATGTCCCTTAGAGCCTCAGGGACTCATGGCGTGTGGAGTTTGAGCAGCTGCGCCAGGGTGCTATGACTGTGTCAGAGTATGCAGTTTGCTTCAGTGATTTGGCCCGACATGCACCGGCCTTAGTTGCCACAGTTCGAGAGAGGGTTCAACGGTTTATTGAGGGACTCCATCCCAGCATCCGGAGTAGTATAGCGAGGGAGTTGGAGATGGATATTTCTTTTTAACAGGTTGTGAGTATTGCCAGGAGATTTGAGGGCATGGTTGCTCGGGATAGAGAAGAGAGGGAGGCCAAGAGGTCTCGAGAGACTGGTTATTATTCTAGAGCTCTTGTCCCGGTAGCTCGCCATGGTAGGGGTTATATGAGTCGCCCCGTTCATTCAGCTCTTCTAGCCGCCAGCGGTGTTCCATCTCCTTTTAGACCCTAGGAGCCTTATTATGCACTGCTAGTATCTAGTGTGGCTCTTGCACGGGGTTTTCCTAGCGGCCAGTCCAACAGACCTGGACCGATCCAGTCATAACAGCCACGCCCTCCCAGAGCTTGTTTTGAGTGTGGCGACACTCGCCACATGGTGGGGGATTGCCCCAGGATTAGGAGGGATGCACCTCCACAGACTTTTCATCCACATCGTGCTCCACCGGTTCCTCAATCTATGACTACAGCACCAGTTACCACCCCACCTGCTCAACCAGCTCGAGGTGGAGGTCGGGGAGGTAGAGGTCGCCCTAGAGGGGGAGGCCAGGCCAGATATTATGCACTTCCTGCTCGTACAGAGGCAGTTGCTTTTGATTATGTCATTACAGGTATTGTTCCGGTCTGTCATAGAGATGCATCAGTATTATTTGACCCAGGCTTTACATATTCCTATGTGTCCTCTTATTTTGCTCCGTATTTGGGCGTATCTCAGGATTCTTTGCGTTCCCCTATTTATGTATCCACTCCTGTGAGAGATTCTCTTGTTGTGGACCGCGTGTATCGGTCGTGTTTGATTGCTCTTAGTGGTTTTGAGACCAAAGCCGATTTATTATTGCTCAGCATGGTGGACTTTGATATTATTTTGAACATGGACTGATTGTCGCCCCATGATGTTATTCTTGATTGTCACGCTAAAACCGTGACGCTAGCTATGCCAGGTTTACAGCGATTAGAGTGGAGAGGTACCTTAGAGTATACTCCCAGCAGAGTTATTTTTTTTCTTAAAGCTCAACGAATGGTTGAGAAGGGGTGTGACGTGTATCTAGCTTATGTGAGAGATGTCAGTATTGATACCCCTACAGTTGAGTCAGTTCCAATAGTGAGGGACTTTCCAGGTGTGTTTCCAGCTGATCTTCCGGGCATACCGCCTAACAGAGATATTGATTTTGGCATTGATTTATTGTCGGGCACTCAGCCCATCTCTATTCCTCCATATCGTATGGCTCCTCCTGAATTGAAGGAGTTGAAAGAGCAGATACATGAATTGCTTGATAAGGGCTTTATTCGGCCCAGTGTGTCACCTTGGGGGTGCTCCTATCTTAATTGTGAAGAAGAATGATGGTTCTATGCGAATGTGTATTGATTATCGCCAGTTGAACAAAGTCATAGTGAAGAACAGGTATCCAATGCCACGTATTGATGACTTATTTGATCAGTTATAGGGTGCCAGAGTATTTTCCAAGATTGACTTACGTTCAGGTTATCATCAGTTAAAGATTCGGGAGCCGGATATCCCGAAAACTACTTTCAGGACCAGATATGTGACCTGTGTATAAAATTTGAGGTAATTCGAACTAGATTTGACGTGGTTCGGCGTCGTTTGTAGAATTTGGAAAATTCTAAGTTCTTAGGCTTGAATCCGTGCTTAATTCTTGATTTTTGGTGTTATTCAATGTGGTTTGAAGGCTCGACTAAGTTCGTATGGTATTATAGGATTGGTTGGTAGGTTTGGTTGAGGTCCCGATGGCCTCGGGTGTCTTTCGGATGCTTAACATAATGAAATTGGACTTAGAAAAATCTGGTGCTTTTGCTGGTTCTGCTGTAATCACGCTTGTGCAAGGCTGCCCGCAGGTGCGAGCAAATTGGCGCAGAAGCGGGAAAATGGAGGAGTGCCCGGGGTCGCAGGTGCGAGGTGATTTTCACATCTGCGATGCCCGCATATGCGTTAGGGGTCTTCGCAGGTACGCAAGGTCCGCAGAAGCGGAAGGGAATTCCGCAAGCGCGCACGTGCAGATACGGCCCTTTCATTGCAAGTGCGAAGGTAGAGGGGGGTAAGTGATTTGCGCAGATGCGCACATTTTTCCACACAAGCGCACCCGCAGGTGCGAGCCCAGGCTCCGCAGGTGCGGTAATGCCTAGGCAGTGGTTAAAACTGAAGGGCTTCGCGATTTTTATCATTTTTGGACTTTGCAACTCGGTTTAGGGCAATTTTTGAGAGCATTTTTGATGGATTTCTTAAGGTAAGTCCCTTGTGCTTATTTTGGATCAATAATCATGCTTCCCCGTGTATATTCCCATCTAGTTAGTGTGTATTTAAGGTAAAAATTGGAAGTTGGAGGCTAAGAATTTGGGAGTTTGAATTGTGGATTTGGAGGACCATTTGGTGTCGGATTTTAGTAAAATTAATATGGTTAGACTTGTGAGTGAATAATCTTTCGGATTTTATAACTTTTACTCGATTTCGAGACGTGGTCCCCATGGGCGATTTTGAGTTAATTTCGGAATTTTTGTTAAAGTATTAATTTAATTAATTAGATGAGTCTATTATGGTTGCAATTATGATATGTAATTGCTTTTGGCTAGATTTGGGTCATTTAGAGCCGGATATTCGTGGAAAGGGCATTTTTACGGATTAATTGAGCTTAACTCGAGGTAAGTGGCTTGCCTAACTTTGTGTAGGGGAAATCCCCTTAAGATTTGGAACTATTGTGATATGTGAGCCGTGTACGTAAGGTGACGAGTACGTACACGGGCTAGTTGTGGAAAATCTGATTTTCTTACTGAGCAGCAACATATTTTTCCTGTTATTTTGAGTTATACCATTTTAATGAGTACTAATCTATTTTCATTCTTAATTGAGTTATTCCAATAAATGGCGCTATCATGTTTAGTCTAATACAACATGTCTACGTATCTTAATTGTTTATGTGAATTATGTGCCGCATGCTTAATGAATTTCCTGCTTCTTCCCTGACTAGTACTTAGTCTAAATTGTATGAATTTCGTGATGTAGTTGTATTTCTATCATTCGCGCTACATATTTACTTTGGGACTACGGAACGGTATTTTGGGAGATCCCCATGTCATGCATAGTTACTTTGGGACTACGGAACAGTATTCCGGGAGATCTCCATGCATATTTATTTTGGGACTACGGAACGGTATTTGCGGGAGATCCCCCTACACATTTATTTTGGGACTACGAAATGGTATTCCGGGAGATCCCCCTGCATATTTATTTTGGGACTACGGAACGGTATTCCGGGAGATCCCTCTACACATTTACGTTTGGGATTATGGGACGATATCTCGAGAGATCCCGTATTGTGTTTCTGTGTACTAAACTGTTACCTTCTATGATTTCATTGTTGTTAAATTTCAGCCTTTATTTTATTGCGGTATTACACTCTATATTATTTTATTTCATACTTACCAGTAGGGCCTTGACCTGACCTCGTCACTACTCGATCGAGGTTAGGCTTGGCACTTACTGGATACCGATTGTGGTGTACTCAGGCTACTCTTTGCACATGTTTTTCGTGTGCAGATCCAGGTGTACCTTATCAGCCGCACTGTTAGTGAGCGGTACAGCTTTGGAGACTTCAAGGTATATCTGCCGCGTCCGCAGACCTCAGAGTCCCCTTCTACTCTTTTTCATGCCAATTTATCTTTAGTATTTTTCCTTGTTAGACTCTGATGTATAGAGACACTAGATTTTCCTTCTGTAGTTTGTGATTCACGATGTTTCGGGTTTTGAAATTTGTTGTGTATTTTTGAATAATTGGTTAAATTTATATTTTATTTTATTATTCCGCAAAATGTTAGGCTTACCTAGTTGTAGAGACTAGGTACCGTCACGATGTCACACGGAGGGGAAATTGGGTCGTGACCGAAATAATTGATTCCTAATATAAAGGGATACTCATTTAATTCCTAAAGTGTATATAATTGGTAAATTTATATATATGATGTAATTAAATTAAAACTTGAGTAAGGAGGGTAATAAAGTTTCAAATAGTCTATAGGAATGTAAAAATTTTAATATTCTTTTCCTTCTTTTAAACAAAGTAAAGATATTACAAATCAAAAATAATAATAAATATCTAGCCAAAATATTTAAATAAAGTATATCATAAAGCAAAACTATTTTGGCATTTTCTAAAGATTGTAAAAATAAAAATAGAAGTAGACGAAACAATATTTACTAAAATCAAAATTAACACAATAGTACAAAAATACTATAAAAATATTATAAAGATGAAATTATTTTTTGTATTTTTTGATATTTTAAATACTAAAATAATAAAATTAAATACTACACTAGAGTCCTAGAAAAATTAGCATAAACTCAAATAAATAAATATATATATATATATATATATATATATATATATATATATATATATATATATATATATAGCTCAAAAATATGACATGTAAAAAATTATGTGCTTACAGTATGTATACGATAAAAGAGAGAATCTTGAGAGAATGTCAATATTGTTGTTTACAAAAGGTGTCCAAATCCCTTCTATAACTACATATCTTCATATTCATAAGGGTACATGGACCACAAAACCCTAGATAGTACAACCGGGATGAATATTCACTAGAATATTCTCTAGGGGATATAAATCCTGGAACTAGCCGTTGTTGCACGCCGAAAAAAGGTGCTCGTCCTCGTCCTTATCTTCGTCTTTATCGAACTACCTCGACTTCGTCGACGACCTGTCATCTTCTCGTGACGTCGATCTTTTGAAATCAAGTTAACATGTCATATCGACGACACGTGGCAACCTCCAAAAATTTTATTTCCGATGACTTAGTCAACATATGATATGAAGTTTTTTACCATAAAATCTGCTCTTTCAAGGAATTGACAGAGAAAGAATTGGACGGGGAAAAAGAGAGGAAATAAATTCGTATCATATAAAATCTACAATCTTCATATTTCATTTCACCACTTCAATGATCTAAATTTGCAATTATAAGAAAAAATCAAAACAAATTAAACCAATGCGCATCCATTTATTAACAGTATTATTTGGGATTATTTTTCAAAACTTTGACAATCTCAGTTGATTTTTTGCAACAACCCATGGAATTAACTTCCATTCTTGGACAAACTGTGTATTATGGTTGATGATCTCAAGAATGATGCAATGGAAAGGTGGTTGAGAGTTGAGACTTATAATATGATTTCACTCAAAAAGTCTCATGCAATATTAGTGAAAGAATAAAAGATACAAGTTGTTAATTAATTAAGAACTTAACCCTTCATTGGCTTCTATTGACCAAATCACTAGCATAAACAGTGCAAAATGATGTAATACATTATACGACCTAAGATCTTGTTGGTAATCAAGAAACACTTGTATATGTCTACCTTTCTTTTTTAAGTTAGGGAATATATAAGAATTAGAATAAACAAATTTAAGTCATTTTCATTTGTAATTGTAGCATATAAAAAATGTAAAGAGCATGTCGATGTCATTTCAGAAAGATTACAAGATTGCATGTTGTCATCACGAAGCATGGAATCAAGTTTTGAAGAAAAGAAAAAACGCGAAATTTTTGTTTATGTCAATAATAAAAATAAAATTATTATTATTATTATTATTATTATTTTAAACTATACATGTGAGTACATGAAAATTTGACACAAATCACATCAACGTTTACGTCATTGAATTAGTGAACTACAAAGTGTAACTTAATTATAGGTTAACGATATTAATACTTATCCCAAAAGCCTAAGTCATCCTCCTCCTCCTTTTGTTTCTAGTTTAACATATGATATTTGGAATTTACCTGCACGACTATGTAATTCGTGTTAGGTAAAGCTTATTTAAGAGGGAAGTATTTTCTATTACCACGGTTTAAACTCGAAATTTTTAATTAAAGAAGAAAAGATCTCATTCATCCGACTATATCTATTTTTGATATGAGTTACCCTTCTTATTCCATGACACGTTTATCTTAAAGCAAAAGTACAACTCCTCTCCACCACCAAATTAGTCCTCCACCTAACTTGACAAAAACAAATTACTTTTACTATATAAAATTATTATTAAATGCCTTTTTCCTAACGTTGAAGTGCATAAGCAAACATAGTGAGAAGAAAAAGTGAATCAAGTACGTAATAAAGCATGCTAGAAAAATTAAGTGTCACATTTTGATTAGCTAGCTCTAACTAATAGAAAAGTTCTAATCAAGAATGGGATGCGCTAAGTGACATTATTTGCAGCTTTAATGTAAAGTTCTTTAACTGAAAATACAAGTTTGCTCTATCATTGACCATTTGAGGCGGCCCCTTATGCCCAATAAGAGCCGTATATATATTTTTTATTCAAGATAACTCCCCCTTAAATTAATATTAATACTATGATCTTTTTCATTGGTGAGGTCATGAGGAAGGATTTAGGAAGCATCAAAACATCATATTCCTCATGATCACCAACAATAATTTTCTTTCTTATTGTTTTTGTTTTCTTTTGCATAATTCTTGTTTGTATTTCTTAAGTGAAATTTTTTCCCCCTAATTCCTAAAAGTTCATGATGTAAAGTGAAATTTACTTTAAACTCATTGATTTCGTCCTCGTCCATTATTATTGGTGATTGGCCTTGGGGCATTTCAATTGAACATAGAGTTGGTCAGGAAGCTATTATGGGTCAAACAATATGAAGAATTTGGGTGTCGGTGTTGTTTATTCGGGGCTTTTGTGCGCGATTTTGGGGTTATAATTGAAGTTGTGCCCACTTTGCAAAATTATTTACAAGCCTATTCATTTTATGATCAACTTCAGATTTATCGGGTCTGAAGTTAAAAAAAATTAGTCTGAAGTGCAATGCCCTTAAGGTCAATTAAGTCTAAAGTGCAAAAATTACACTTAAGATGCACTTAAGGCCAAATAGGTATGAAAGTCAACCAATGATTTCATGCACTTAAGGCCAAATAAGTCTAAAGTGAAAAAATTGCACTTCAGATGCATTTAATGCCAAATAGGCCTGAAGTTGCAAATTGCCAAAATATAAATTTGTTCTTCGAATTTTAACAATCCAATATATGATTTAACACCTACATCTACTCCAAATGAGCTCAAATTTGAAACATAACCTTCATAAAAAATAAACTCTCAGTCATCAGTTTGACAAAACAACAATAAATCTAGCAAACTCATTTTGCAATTAAGAAAAAGAAGAATAATAAGATGAAGAAACCCTAAACAATAGTAAAAAATAAAGCGTCGCAGCAACTCACCATTGTAAAACATCATAAACTACCTTAAAATATGTTCACAGATATTATATAAAATCACTGTCACCGGAAAAGAAGAAGGAGGAGGAGGAGAAAAAATTCTGAAATTATTTAAACTTTGGGTACTAGTTAAAAAAATTCTAAAAAGTTGATACAGGTTAAATAGTCATATTAAGGATACTTTTCTTTGAACAAAATGATTTTAAATTATATTTACTATAGAGTAAAAAATATATATATAATCATTTGTTCATTTAAAAGACAATTGCAAATTATTCTATTTAATAAGTATTACTAGTTCTAGTTGATAATCTAAAATAAATATAAGTAATCTATAATGTTACAACAATAATAACATACCCAGTATAATTTCATATTATGGAGTCTAAGAAGGGTACAATGTATATCTTGCTCCTACCTCGAGAATAAAAAGACTATTTTCGAAAGGTCCCGACTAAAAAAGTAATTTTTAGCAAGTTTGAACAAGTAATCTATAATGTTAGCGTATGTAATTTAAATCGGATCAAAATATTAGACAAGACATTATGTTTTTGTTGTAAAGATGTCGACATTTCTAAAGGATATATTTTATTTGTCAATTTGCAGGCATTGCATATACGTGTGAGGCATTCTCTATGCTTCTTCTTTGTCAGTCTCCTTTATGGTTCTATTACGTACTTCCTAGTCCCTACTTCCCTGTGAATTTTGGTTGCAGACAACATTAATAAAACAATAGATCGTAACGTTAGGCTGATAAATCAATGGTTTAATAAATTAATGGAAAACATTTTCCTTTGAAGAAATACTAATTACCAAGTTCAATATCAGACACCCTACTGAATCGAATATATAGTTTTCTTCTTTATCACCCACGCTAGTTTTCGTTTTCTATGTTTTTGAACACTAAAAGCTGAAGCTGCATTACTATCTAATTTGACACAGTCTTGCTATATTTGACTTGTTAATTCGTAAGACTTTATTAATGAGTCTATTGCATTTTCTTAATAATTATTTTAATGGTGCATGAATACTTTATTTGAATGATTGTAGTAGAAATGAGAAGTTACTACAAGGCAATTTGACATGGATGCTTTTTTTTTTGTGAGAAGAACGAAGAAGCTCAACTTATCGGCTCAAAATCGAAATATTCAATTCGATTAATCCAAAATTTAACTTTAAAAATTTGATCCAATCGGATCTTACTAGGATTGATTTTAAATTATAAATTCTTTAATTCGAAAATCAAAAATTCAAACCGAAATTTTCATATCGAATCCAAAGCAACTAAACGCCCACCCTTACATGACATAGAGGATCCTCGCATGACAGACTTCCATAATCCACCGTCAACTCTTCCCCAACCATCCAATATCCTATGGCCTATCTGATGATGTCTTCCATTGTTTTCTTGCCTGGCCATAATTTATGTTACAATTACTTTTCACATGGTTTGTCTTTCTTCCTTTCTTTATTGTTTTCTTTCTTTCATTTTCTTGGAAATAACGGTCGTGGACTACTTCTCTTTATTATTTTTTTGTTTTTTTTAAATTTTATATTACATCCGGTTCATAATAAGTAACATTTTGGCATTTGACACATCCCTTAAAGAAAATACTAACTCCTAGAAAAAGTCAAAAGGTCACTTATTATGAACTGGAGGGAACACTTATAGAGGCATTTTTATATATACCCACTTTTGGGGATACCATTGAAATTATACTCGCATTGCATAATATTTTGCAAAATGTATCCGTTCGGATATGAAGTAGTTCGATCTTTTCAATACAACTTCAGAAATCAAATCTGAAGTTCTTCTATATTTCAAAAGCAACTGCAGAAATTCGAATCTGAAGTAGTTCAATCTCTTCAGTGCCACTTTAGAAATCAAATATGAAGTTCTTCTATCTTTCAAATGCAACTTCAGAAATTCGAATCTTAAGTAGTTCATTGAATGCAACATAAACTTATTCTGAAACATAAACTTATTCTTCGAATTTCAACAATCAAATACATGATCCAATGCCCAAATCTACTCCAAATGAGCTCAAATTTGAAACGTAACTTTCAAATATGATAAAGAACAAATCTCAATCATTAAAATGATAAAACAACAACAAATTTAACAAACTCATTTTGCAATTAATAAGAAGATGAAACTCTAAGCATAAAAAAAGAAGAAAACAACAATAATAATAATGAAGAAGAGAAAAAGTGTATATATCTGAAGTTATCCAAAAGTAGGATATCAATTAAACTTTTTAAAAACTGTGTACAAATTCAATGGGTGGCGCAAACTATACGCCACATGAAAATTTTACTTGCTTATACTAAACTTACTTGACCGGGTAATCATGAATAAACTCAACCAAAGGGAGGGGGGAGGTAACACGCTCCCTCGTCTCAGATGATAATGATCAACTACTATCCAACGGTTTCTTGCCAATAGCCAACCAAAAATAAAGAAAGCATAACGTCCAAGCATGTCCACAACATAAAGTATGCAATAATATTGTAGGAAAAAAGAATTCACATAAATAATTCCAAACAAATATAATTTAAAAAATGAACATGTATAATGGGCTAATGGACAGTGGAGCTCCTGACCTAATAAAAATTAACCAATCATATATAATGCTGACAAGATTAATTTTTAGATTCTGGTTTCCAAAGATAAAATGCAGGTTGCCCACTCCTATATGGTTATATCGTTTATCCAATTGCCCAATCTGATTCAGTTGGTTAGTTGGCAGTTGCCCATGCTATCTGGCCTTGACTTTGTCCAACAATATATTGACAAGTTTTGTTTTGATTTTGAGGCTAGGGTTAATTTCTCAATATTTTTTCACAAATGGGATCTTGGGAGTTCCTTTGATTCTATTTTCAAACTGTGGTCACTTTCTTTTCTGAATAGAAGTGATAAAACGAGTAATAACATGCCAAACATGAGAAAATAACATATTCATTGGAACAAATGAGACAAGTTAAAGGTATGACGACGAAGGCAGTGTTATTATGATCGAAATAATCAGGTGTCATACGGAAAATAACGAAACATTCTTTTAATGACAATAAATTAAATAACAAAAGATAAATATATGAAAAGAAATACAAATATTTAACGTGATCCGGTCAAGTGACCTACATCCAGTGGGGAAGGCAGAATTTCTGTTAAGGGGGTTCAAAAAAGAAAAAAAATGAAACTCAAAAGAAATCGTAGAAAGTGAGAATTGAAACACAAAGGTTTTGAACCCCCTTGATCATTAAGCTATGTTTTTGGGTTGTGTCAAGGGGATTCAAAACATAATATATAGAGGTAAAAAACGGATTTTACCTTATACATACAGTATAATTTTTCGGCGAAAGGGGTTAGGGTGAACCCCCTTTTGTCCCCCTAAATCCGCCTCTGCCTACATCTAGAGGCAGCTATGAACATTTCACTATATAAAAGAGAGTACAAAATATCAAAAGAATAACCTTACAAAGAGGCACGCACGAGTGACATGCTAATACTTGTCTCAAAAGATTTCCCCTTGAATAAGACTCAACCCGCTTATAGCTACATTGTGGATGCTGTTAAATGATAAGGGATGCTCCTCAATTTATAGAAATCCAAAACATTTTCCTCCAAGAAAAAAGATTAGTCAAATATGGAAGAATTATATTTTTCTTTTCGTAAAAGGTAAAATTAATTATGGTAAATATGTTATCATTCCTTAGACATAAGAAAATCAAGACAAACACCTAACAAATAGATGATTGGCACGTCACTAGTTTTAAAATATTAGAACCAAAAGAACTCTGAGCTTGTTTTTGATGATCTTGGGTGACATAAATAGCGCCTAGTTTATTTTTGTGTGCTAAATTTTGATATAACATAACACATCTAGTGTACATATTTGATATCAATGCCAAGATGTCTAGGACATAAATACATATATTTTGTTTTTGGGAGTTAATATACGATGTAGGGATCTATCAAAGATGAAAAAGATGAATGCTCTAGCAATGATAGAAGACACGCTAGGAATAAGCTTAAAATTAAGTGTATTATGTTATTTTTTTGGTCCGTTTTAATTGATTTTTTAGTTTTTTTTTTTAGATATTAAGAAGGGATTAACTTCTTTTTTTCAAAATTACTTTTGGAGTAAAGAACCTAGAAATATTTGCTATATTTTCAATGAATAAATTAAGATTAATAGAGTCAATTTTATTATTAATTAATGTTAAAAAATGAATTCTTTAATAAAGTGTAAAAATACGAAAAAGAAAATCAATTAAAATAGATGAGGTGTAATGCATGTGCCTGTAACACGCGCACACACTTTTGTGTTTGGTTTCTTACATGCAATGATGGAATTTAAAATCTGTCATTCAAGTGGTATAATAAGACTTTCTTAATACTCGTCTATGCCCAGGCTTCATAACTCAAAATTTCAATAATAAGCATTAAAAATTTTAATGTTCATAATTTGGGCGGTAATATAACAAAAAACTAGAATTAAACTTAATGCAAATACTAATTCCAAAATTTAATTAGAAGAAGAATTCAAATAAAGACAGGAGTTAGGACACACTTGTCCAAAATCCTAAAGATTGGAGTAAGGACACACTTAGTCCAAAATACTAACTTCTATCGTAACTAACCCTTATAGGTCGTTTGGTTGCTAAAGAAGTTATATCATTAGTAATTATTTTGGAGTTAGTTATTCTGGGGTTAATTATTTCACCATATCATAAGGATAAAAATATTATAATCTTTTAATAACTAATCCCGAGATTAGTTATATCACAATTTTATTCTAACCAAACATGGGATAAACTTATCTCAAATTTAATCCCAGAATAAATTATCCATAGTCCCTAGTACCAAACGAGACCTTATTATTTATTTATTTTTTTGCCTGGATCCTTTTTCTCTCTCCTCAAAAAAGAAAAAAGAAAGACAAAGTTGCTTCATAGTTTGCACACTTTGACTAAACAATGGGGTAATTGCAATAATTGGCATTTCTTTAAATGACCATAAGGACAAATAAATAATAAGAATGTGGCATGAGCTGTGTGGTCATTAAAGAATAGAAAGACTTGCATACCAACCTGTACATGTGAATTATATTGAATTCTTATTTTTCTAATGTTTTTAATATTTTATATTAGTAATAATTAGAACCAAAGGCAGGCTGATTATTTTGGTAAGATAATTAGTGGAGGGCCGTAGCCTTTAGGAACTCTAAAAAGTGGCTATTTAATTCAAACACGCACAATTAATAAAATCAATTACTCTTAATTAGGTATTCGAAAACGACTTTTGGAAAATCGTTAGTAGATTATTTCATATTTGTCTTTGATTTTAACGAGCTCCACGTCTCAAGATAATTCGAAAAAAATATTCAAATTTATCCCTCTACTTTGAATATGATAAAAAAATTTCCCTTTATTATATATCAATTTGGAGCTTTGTTAGAATTAAGGACAAATGCGAGAGGACTTAATAACGACAATAGCATGAATGAGCCTAAAGTATAACAGATGCTAAAATTAAAATATTTCATAAAATAAAAAAGTATTGTTAATATTTGACCAAAAAATATAGACTTTTGATTAAACTAATTAATTTAGTATGATGAAGGGCTAAACCTAGTCAATGATAATAACTTCAGATCTATAATCGATTAACATAAATAGCGCAAGAACAATGTTGAGAGAAGATTAAATGTGATATACATTCAATGTACATAGATCATTAATGATGGGGGATATCAAGCAATAAATAATCGATAAATGGCATTAAAGTAAATAAGAAGAATGATTCACCCAATATTGAATGAGATGGATGATTCCTCCTTCTCACAATGATGAATGATAGACAAATACTAGAATGTTGGGATTCTTCGCAGATCTAACAGAAAAAGTATGGAATAGTAGACAATCGAATCTCTTTAGAAAGGTAGTGATTGTCTTTAATCTAAGAGAAAGTCTGTTTTTCCAAGAATGTACTTATTAGAGAATAATACATACCTCTCCCCCTATCTCTTTTTCTATTTATATGAGACATTCCCCAATCAACCCTAAAAGTACAAACACCAAGAATATTCAATAGAATATTCTCCTGAATATTTTATTACAAAAACTAGTCATTAGCACTGCCATTGATACTCGACCTCGGCCGTTATTGACTACTCGCCTAAGAGCCTCGTTATCTACTAATCGACCTCGACTATATCGCTTTCCATGATACTGCTTCATGCTAAATCCCACTGAGATAGATTTTGACCCATACAGTTAGTCCATCCGCTTATTGATATTGACCCTGGGCGACCTTGATGAGCGGACTCTGTCAATTAAGGTCATATTTTGTGCAAGCAGGTCGAGTAGTAGCGGTTCGGACGGGAAGGAAATGTGGCATTCCGTGAGCCACAACCTAGGGTCACGTCGTTTCAGAGTGACGTCATGTCATCATACGTAATTATTACGCATTTTTACGATACCCTGTATCGTTTCCCTCGCCTCTGCCATTTCGATTCTTGAGCTGGGTAAGTGTGGTTTGCTTCCTCGATATTGATGCCCTAACTCTTATAAATGGGGATACTTAATCCTTCGACTCACTCTTTGCCTTCTAAGAATCGGATTTCCATATCTTCTTCTTCCTCAATCAGAATTTTTGCTTTCTTGGTGGTTCCTGCTACTCGGCTCTTCTGCATTTACATCCCCTTTATTCATAAACCGAAATGGTTAATGTGTCTTCCAGTTCTGGGGGGTACTTGACCCTGTTCATTTGGCAGTGTGCATGCCTTCCCATGAAGGTGAGGTTGCCATTATTGCAGAAGATGAAAGCTTTCCTACGGTATAGGAAATAATTCCCCGTAGCGAGAAGGCTAGAACTGACTTCTCAAAGCTCGAGGATTACCCTGAGGCCGTAGAGTCTGAGATGGATACGACGACCCTTGCTAATTTCAGAGCGAAGTTTAAAATTCCAGTTCACATCGATCTGCTCCCGGCTGGACGCGATGTGGTGCAGATTCATCGCCCTAGATATAGCGCGTTCTACGCATATCCATTCTACGTGGGCTACTCTTTTCCCATTCTCCCATTGAAAGAGGAATTCTGCCGTTACTACGGTGTCTGCCCGGCTCAGCTTTCTCCTTATATCTACAAGCTCATCCTCATGCTGACGAAGTACGCGTAATTGGCTGGACGCTTCGCCACCGATGCACATTTTCGCGCCGAGTTTCCATAGAGGGATGCTATTGCACCTTCGTCACCGTGGAGGCAAAAGCTTGGTAGTAAAGATAGACGATAAAGCAAATTATCGATTCTGGTTTATTACTTCTACGTCAAGACTGAGGACGTGGTGGCGAACGTAAATGGATTTTCTAAGGCGTGGAATTACGCCTGTAAGTATTTTCACCAAGTGCTTATTTTGCTCGTTTTGGTCGTAGTTTAACCGTTCTGTCTTTTTCTCCAAATGAGACCGACCCCCTCTTTTGGTCGCACATATTCACTAATGGGCTAGCCAGATCTTTCCCCACACAGTGGGGATTCGTGGGTGGCCGACCTTTTTCTAGAAGTTCGGGCCCAAGCTTTTAGCGACCAGTGAGTTTGTCCATCTATGTAGTGACTTTTTACGTATGCCGTCCTAACCTTGTGGTCGCGTTTCATCATAAATTCGGGAGTCGCCGTTCTATCACTTTTGCAGGCCGAGGGTCTTCGAAAAGGCAGAAAGCTCTTGCTTCGGCATTCCGTAAGAGGAAGGCCATTTCTGTTCCTATTGCTGTGGTGATACCTGCTCGGTCATCGACTACTGCGGCGGGTGTTTCCACTTTTCTTCTGCATCTAGTTGACGAGGACGATGAGGAAGGATCTGTTAGTATCGGCGAGGGAAGTGTCCGCGTGGGAAGTTCGGTGATGGATGGTTTCGTCACCAGAGAAACGACGACCATAGATCTCGGAGTTGGTACCAAGTTGTTGTCCACGATCCCGCCGTCGTCGGGGGCCTAGGAATGTACGTTGCTCCTTGAGACCGGAACGGGTATTGAAGGGTCGTCAACATAAGTCCCTGATGCCTTACAAGGGGGTGAGATATCGACGTTGTTACCGGACGGGGATCCTTCCTCTCGGGTCGATACCAAGGGCAAAAGTGTTACCGAAGAGGATTATGAGACGGGCTCCGATATAGACACCGAGGAGGTTAGGATGATGGGGGAAGGACTCACCCGGCTTGAGGTGAGGTTGGAAGAGAGCACGCGGAATATTGCGATCCCTCTAGACCTAGATCTATTAGTTGACACAGAGGACATGGTCCCTTCCCTTGGCCCACTCTGTTCCGATGTGAAGGGTAAGACCCTCGAGAAGCTAAAGGATTCCACTTTGTCGAAGAGCATATGCGGTCTTGCTCTTAGGGTATGTTTGGTATTCCGTTTCCATATTCGTTTTTTTATGTTGATTCTGACTTTGTTCTTACCCGCTCTGGCTTTATTTTCAGACTGTGATCTTGGAGATTGAAAATTCCCGCCGAGAGGAGAGGCGTAAGGCTATCTTCCAAAAGATGGAGCGGAAATATTGCAAATATAAGCACCGTGAGCATTGTCGGCGACTTGATGGTAGTAGAAACTTTCGGGCAATTTGAAACGAGCTAAAGGAGAAGGATGACGAATTGGTGAAGGTCATCATTAAATGTAGTGAGCTCGAGGGGGAGTTGAAGGATAAAGAGGAGGAGCTCGAGGTGAGTAGGGGGTTGAGGCCCAATGCGCCGACCTTCAGGCCCAAGTGGTCTCGCTGCGTGCCGAGCTGGATGAGTGTTAACTTCGAGCGGCCGTTTTGAGTGGCGAGGTCGCTGAGAAGGTAGCGGATTTTAAGAAGGTGGAGTCGGCCCAGTTATCAGCTGCGCGTAAAGCGGCAGCTTTAGAAGATATGATTTGTGTTATCCGTTCTGAACGGGATTGTGCCATGGAAAAGGCTAGTCTCAGAGAGGAGCAGCTTGATGATCGGATTGAGGAGTTAGACAAAGAGGTTGCGGACCTTAATGATCGAGTTATTGGCCTCGAGGCTGAGAAGGCACAGTTATTGGCGCATCCGTCCTCATCCAATACTGCTTTTCCTAATGTTCCTCGGGATCTTTATGAGGAATGGATTCACACCTAGGCCCAGCTGGATATATTCAGGGATCTGATGAGGACGATGGCTATTTCGGAAGCCGATTAGAGAATGCCCATGCTAATGCACGTGAAGCTCGGTTTTCTTGCGGCTATGACCCTGCTACACCACAAACTGGTGATACTGAGGAAGATGTGGAAGGGATTGAGCATGATGCCTGGTACGAGGATGAGTATCCCGGCGCCGACGGCGATGGTGGGGAGACGGGTGGAGATGGTGCTGCCGAGTTAGGTAGCACGTAGTTGATTTTTCTTTCTTTTGCTTGTAATTCTTGTACATACTTTTGTTGGCATCTGCTTTAGCCTTTGTAAGGGATATTTGAAGTAAGAAATGCCATTTTTGTTGTTTCGTATGTAATTCTTTTCTTTTCTGTTCGGGCTTGCATGCTTCTTTCTTTTGTTTTGTCGTTTTAATCATAAAACATTGGTTTTGGTCATGGCCATGGATCGGTAGGTGCTAATTCGAATGAGGTCGAATGTAATCTGTATTGAGTTGATTCGAGTGAGGTCAAATGTGAGTTGATTAGAACGAGTCGAATGTGAGTTAATTCGGGCGAGGTCAAATGTGAGTTAATTCGGGCGAGGTCAAATGTGAGTTAATTCAAACGAGGTCAAATGTGTGCTAATTCGAACGAGGTCGAATGTGAGCTAATTCGAACGAGGTCGAATGTGAGCTAATTCGAACGAGGTCGAATGTGAGTTAATTCGAACGAGATCGAATGTGAGTTAACTGAATGAGGTTGAATGTGAGTTAATTCGAGCGAGGTCGAATGTGAGTTAATTTGTGCGAGGTCAAATGTGAGTTAATTCGAGCGAGGTCGAATGTGAGTTAATTCGAGGGAGGTCGAATGTGAGTTAATTCGAATGAGGTCGAATGTGAGTTAATCCGATCGAGGTCGAACGTGAGTTAATTCGAACGAGGTCAAACGGGAGTTAATTCGAACGAGGTCGAATGTGAGTTAATTCGAATGCGGTCGAATGTGAGTTAATTCGAACGGGGTTGAATGTGAGTTAATTTGAGCGAGGTCGAATGTGAGTTAATTCGAACGAGGTCGAATGTGAGTTAATTCGAACGAGGTCGAATGTGAGTTAATTCGAACGAGGTCGAATGTGATTTACTTAATTGTGGTCGGGGGTCGGGTAGATATTGAGGCGATGTTGTTTTGGCGAAACCATGGGCGAACTTCATACACTTGTGTTTTGCTCATATACTTGGAGAAATTTACATGTTTTTTTGGGCTGGCATTCTAGTCCCAGTCTATCCAGTCCTTTCATTGGGTGACCTAGAGACGTGTTGAGAGTTTGGGCAATGAAATAACCGTCTGGTGTCTCTTTTCACCCGTAATTCGCCTTGGAAGTGTCCCCCTTGTCGCCTCATTAAAAACCTCATCGAGAAAATCCAATTGGGACAAACTAAAGTGAGGGAAAAAGAGTGCGACTTGGAGGACGCTTTTTCTTAAAAGTTGAAATACTTGAGGTGGGCGATATTCCATTTGTTTGGCAGTAGTTTTCCTTCCATTGTTTATAGTTGAAATGACCCTTTATTTGCTGCTACCATGATTTTGTATGGGCCGTCCCAATTCGTCCCTAGTTTGCCTTCCCACAGGTCTTTACTTGCTTGTGTTTTGGCCTTCAGCACGTAGTCCCCGACTTTGAGTGGTCTGATCTTGGCCTTTTTGTTATAATAGCGTGTTGCCTGCTATTTTTGGGCAACCATCCTTATGTAGGCCATATCTCTCCGTTCTTTCGTTTCGTTGAGCTCTTGCCTTCTGCTTTCATCATTTCTCGGGCCGCTCTCATGGGAATATCGTAAACTGGGCTCTCCGACTTTGACCGGTATAACCGCATCAATCCCATAAACTAAAGAGTAGGGTGTCTCTCATGTGCTCGTCCTGGGCCGCCCAAAGCACTTCTGGTAATAGCTCCGGCCATAATCCCTTGGTGTCCTTAAGTTTTTTCTTTATGATTTTCAGTATTGATTTATTGAAGGATTCTGCTTGCCTATTTCCCGCGGGGTGGTATGGTGTAGAGAGTATTCTTTTGATATGCCACTTCTCAAAAATTTCGGCGACCTTTTGTTTCCAGTAAATTAGGGTCTGTTGTCACAACTGATCTCTTTAGGGAGGCCGAAGTGGCACACAATGCTTTTCCATATGAAGGTGATCAACTCATGTTCGCGTATTTGGGCGAATGCTCCTGCTTCTACCCATATAGAGAAATAGTCAGTTAACATCAAAAGAAGTCGTACGTTACCTCGACCCGCAGGGAAAGGGCCGACAATGTCCATTTCGCATTTGATCAAAGGCCAAGGGGAGGTGACCGAGTGGAGATGATCGCCCGCTTAATGGTTCATTGGGGCGTATTTTTGGCATTGTTCGCTTTTTTTACGAAGTATGCGGCCTCTATTTTCATGATAGGCTAGTAGTAACCTGCCCGTATGAGACATCTAACCAGAGCTCGATTGCTTGAGTGAGCTCAGCAGTGGCCTTCATGGAATTCTTCTAGGACGCGTCGCGTCTGATTCGGGCCTAAGCATTTCGCTAGGGGGCCGTCATATGTCCTTTTGTATAGGTCGTTGTCAATGATGTTGTACCTGGCCGCTTGTATCCGTAGCTTCTTGAATTCCATTTTATCATCTGGGAGTATGTCGTCCTGCAAGTATGTAACAATATGGTTGCGCCAATCCCAAGTTAGATTTATAATCCTTACCTCAATTTGATCTATCTATGAGTGGAGGGTGACCATGTTTCCTTCTCCACTTATGCTTTTAGTTGCTCTCGCTAATTTGGTGAGGTCATCTGCTTCAATGTTTTATGCTCGAAGGATTTGGTCGAGCTAGCACTCGTCGAACTCGGGCAGTAGTTTACAGATCTCGGCCTGGTACTTTTGTAACCTTTGCTCTTTGATCTAGAAAGTCCCCATGACTTGGGTGACGACGAGTTGAGAGTCGCAGCGTAGGATGACCCGCCTCGCCCCGTACTTGAGTGCTAGCCTTAACCCTGCAATCACGGCCTCATACTCGGCCTCGTTGTTAGTCATGTCCGGGAACCTTATGGAGTGGCGAACCACTTCGCATGTCGGGACTTCGAGCACAAGTCCCAGTCCGACCCCTGACGCATTGTAAGCACCGTCGGTGTACAAAAATTATAGATCTTGTGTTCATGGAGAAGCGTGGGCAGCTTCTTTTTCGACTTCGGGCATTATTTTTGCGACGAAGTCGGCAAGGACTTGTGATTTTATCGCCTTCTGCGGTTGATAAGTGATATCATGCTCGCTCAGTTCTATGGCCCACTTGGCTAACATGCCCGATATCTCAGGCTTACGCAAAATACTCCGCAAGGGGAAAGTTATGACTACCGAGATGGGGTGGCAATGAAAGTAGGGTCTAAGATTTCGTAAAGCTACGACCAAGGACTGTGCCAATTTATGGAGGTGGGGACACCTCGTCTCGGCGTTGATTAAGGTTCTACTAATGTAATAGATGGGGGATTGCGTACCTTTATCATCTTGGACCAGGACTGCACTTACCGATACTTCAGATACGGCAAGGTAGACAAGAAGGTGTTCCCCCGATTCCGCTTTGGAAAGCAACGGCAGTGACGACAGATAAGCCTTTAATTCCTTCAAGGCTTGAACGCACTCGGAAGTCCATAGGAGGTCGTTGTCTTCTCTTGAGTACGTCGAAAAACTTATGGCATCTATCGGATGATCGTGAGATGAATCTCGATAGGGCGGCGATGTGGCCGGTCAGCCTCTGAACATGTTTTTTGCTGGTTAGGTGCTCTGGTATTCCTTCTATTGCTTTGATTTGGTCGGGATCGACCTCAATTCCCCTTTGCGATACTAGGAAGCCCATGAATTTTCCTGAGGTCACGCCGAATGCACACTTTTCGAGATTCAGCTTCATTCCGTACCGCCTGAGTATATCGAAGGCTTCTTTCAGGTGGTTGATGTGATCTTCTTTACTTTTGGACTTGACCAACATATTGTCTATGTAGACTTTCATGGTCTTGCTGAGTTGGTCTTTGAACATTTTGGTCACCAACCTTTGGTATGTCGCCCCCGAAATTTTCAGTTCGAATGGCATCACCCTGTAGCAGTACGTTCCTTGGTGGGTGATAAAGGTGGTCTTCTCTTGGTCCTCCTCTTCCATGAGGATCTGATTGTAGCCCGAGTAGGCATCCAAGAAGCTCAGCAGTTCATGCCAGGTCGTTGCGTCAATGAACTGGTCAATGTGAGGTAGCGGAAATGAATCTTTGGTGCATGCTTTGTTTAAATCCGTAAAGTCTACGCATATCCGCCACTTTCCGTTCTATTTTTTCACTATGACCACATTGGCGACCCATTGGGGGTATTTTGATTCCCTGATGGAGTAGTTTTCTAACAATTTTTCGACCTCCTCGCGGACTGCATCATTTATTGCGGAATTTAACTTTCGCCTAACGTGCCTTACTGGGGAGTAGAATGGATTGACGTTCAACTTATGTATGGTGACCTCCTTCGTGATACCTGGCATGTCTGCATGGGAAAAAGCAAACAAGTTCCCGTTACCAATTAAGAATTGACGGAATTTACCTGGTTCTTGGAGCTTGCGGTCGACGTAGGCTTTCTTGATGTGGTCGTTATCATCAAGTTGGACGGGGTCGAGGTCTTCTACGATTGATCCTATGGCATCTATAGTTTCGGGATCTCTGATGACGTCCGCTTTTTCATCACAGCTCGACCTCGACCCTATTAATTGCTATGCATCCTCTGCTTTGCCATTCATTTGTTGGGTATATGTACAATCCAAGGCGATGTGATAGCATTCTTGAGATGTGCGTTGTTCTCCTCGTATGCTGAATACTCCCCATGGGGTTGGAAATTTGATAATTTGGTACAAGCTGGAGGGGATAACCCTCATGGCGTGTATCCAAGGTCGACCTATTACAGCATTGTACACCGTATCCTGGTCCATGATATGGAATGTGGTTTCTAGAGTGACGCCGCCGGCCAAGACGGGGAGTGTGATTTCCCCGGACGCTCGTTCAACTGCATTGTTAAAACCTGTTAGCGTGATGCAGCATGGCACTATCTTATCCTTGAGTTTCATTTGTGCAAGTACTCGAGGATGGACAATGCACGCGCCGCTCCCATCGTCCACCATAATGCATCTTACATATGTATCTAATATTCGTAATGTAATAACAAGGCATCGTAGTGAGGGAAAACCAAACCGTGGGTATCTGATTTATCGAAGATGATACTTTCTTCGAGTTCGTCGTACCGTTCATAAGTGATTGACCGTTTGAGCTTGTGGATTGTGGTGAACTTTACAATGTTGATCGAAACGTCGTTGCCGGCCCCGATGATCATTTGAATAGTGTGAGTCGGTGAGGGTGGTTTCTGCGATCCCTGGTGTTATTCATATCCTCGGGCAAAGTTAGTCCTCCCTCGATCGCTCAACAATTATTTGAGGTGTCCTTGATGAAGCATGTTCACGACCTCCTGCCTTAGTGCAATGCAGTCCTTAGTTCTGTGACCTCGCTCTTAGTGGAACTCGCAGAGGGCGTTTGATTTTCTAGTGCTTGGGTCTGACCTCAACTTTTGTGGCCACTTTACTTTTGGTCCGAGCTTCTCTAATGCATAGACAATTTCTGAGGGTGACACACAAAAATTGTGAGCGGATAGTAAATGGGGCATACCTCTCTCGTTCCGGTGAATCTCTGTCCTTGACCTAGATGGGCCCTCTTTGTGGCGGGAGGGGGGCATGATAGCGATTCTGACATATGGCTGATGCCTTTCTCGATTGGATCGTGGAGCTGCGAAATCTCTCCTGGCATCATTTCTTCGATCCTTCCTAGTTTTGGCTTGCAACGAGATCAATCAATGGGTTGGCCCATTCAGGTCGTCTTCGTCGACACAGACCTCGGCATAGTAGGCGTTGTGTATTTCATCCTAAGTGGTTGTAAGATATTTCATAAGCCGACTTAATTGTTTACTGGTCGCCCTTGAGCCATTCTTGTTCAGCCCATTCTAGAAAGCTGCTATAGCCATTCCTTCTGATACACTCGGTAAGGTCATCCTTACTCTATTGAATCGAGTGAGAAAGTCCCTAAATCACTCTCCGGGTGATTGTTTGATGACAAATATATTATTCACTCTTGCCTCCTCCTTCTTAGTCCCAGCATGGGCCGTTACGAACTTGTCGGCCATCTCTTCAAATGTTTTAATGGAGCGCGCAGGCAGCTGTGAATACCAAGTTAATACTCCTCCGGTAAGGGTCTCGCCGAACTTTTTTCAACAAGATGGAGGAGACTTGTTCTTTGGCGAGATCATTGCCCTTTACCGCAGTGACATAATGAGTTACATGATCTTCGGGGTCGGTCGTACCGTCATAAATTTTCAGATAAGGCGACATCTTGAAGGTCCTAGGTATGGCATGTGGGGCGGCTTCATCACTGTAGGGTTGCTCAACGAACCGACCAGCGTCTCTTTTTGGCAAGAGTTTTGGGGCACTCGGTATTTTATCGACTCTTTCTTGGTGTTCTCTCATTTGATCCCGAAGCATTTTGTTTTTATTTTCCATTTCTTCCATTTTCCTCAGAATGGCCGTGAGGGTATCGTTACCTGCATTATTAATATTATGAGTGATACCTGTTACCGGAGGGGCAGGGTCGTGCTGCATGGCCGTTGCTGGTGCAATGCAAGTCCTTGCATTTTCTCTGCCTGCCTCCTGAGTGGGCTTGTCGAGGATGCCGATCAGCGTATTTGTCAAGCCTCGAGTAGATTCTTCACCGCTGGTGGCGCCGCTTCCGCTATGGACGTGGAAGCTCCTTTACCACGGGATGTTGTGATACTACCGTGAGGGGGGCGACCCACTTCGCCGGGGACAGGTGTTAGGTGTTATGTCTTCGCCTTCTGTTTCGGAGACCTCATTAATGGTGTTTAAGAGGTTGGTAGTGAGATCGGCCACTGCCTTTCATTCTTTCTTCTCAATTACTTGCCATGTCAGATCTGTGTGTACAAGTAGGAGCTCTTTTTTTTTATAGACTGTGCCAGTTATAGATCTAGAAGAAACTAAAAACTTAACTAGATAATCCCACCGACGACGCCAAATTGTTTGACCAAAAAATGTAGACGTTTGATTAAACTAATTAATTTAATATGGCGAAGGGCTAAACCTAATTAGTGATAATAACTTCAGATCTATAATCGATTAACATAAATAGCGCAAGAACAGTGTTGAGAGAAGATTAAATGTGATGTACATTCAATGTACATAGATCATTAATGATGTGGGATATCAAGCAATAAATAATCGATAAATTGCATTAAAAAAAATAAGGAGAATGATTCACCCAATATTGAATGAGGTGGATGATTACTCCTTCTAACAATGATGAATGATAGACAAATACTAGAATGCTGGGATCCTTCTCGGATCTAACGGAAAAAATATGGAATAGTAAACAATCGAATCTATTTAGAAAGGTAGTGATTGCCTTTAGTCTAGAGAGAAAGTCTTGCTTTTCCAAGAATGTTCTTATCATAGAATATTACATACCTCTTCCCCTATTTCTTTTTCTATTTATATGGGATATTACTCAGTCAACCCTAAAAGTATAGACACCAAGAATATTTAATAGAATATTCTCCTGAACATTCTATTACAAAACTAGTCATTAGCACTACCCTTGATACTCGACCTCGGCCATTATTGACTATTCGGTTAAGAGCCCCGTTATCTACTAATCGACCTCGACCATATCGCTTTCAACGATACTGCTTCACGCTAAATTCCACTAAGATAGATTCTGACCCATACACAAGTATTTTTTTCTAGATTCTATAGTAATGGATTATGAACGAATGAGATATGGGAAAAAAGAATCGTGAGAATTGAACTCAATTATTGTGTGAATAGTCTCACCGATCCAATGAGACTGTATGCCTTGATAGTGAGAGGACATAAATTTTTGATAGGTCTCTTTTGCTTACGAGCATTTGTAAGAAATGTTCATGTTAACGTAAACATTCTTTTATTGTAATAAGAACTCAACCATTTTAACTAATTTTCTAGAACCGAATAAAAAAGTACAAATGACAAATTAAAAAAAAAATCGTTTCCATTTGAAGCAAATTCAATATACAATGAATCAATCCACTTAGTTTGACTCAGTCTGGTCATAATTCACATCATGTATTCAAAAACTACCTCCTATACAAATCAAATACATGTAAAAACTGTCTTCCTTTTGGCAAATTCCCCCCAAAATAAACATCAAAATTACACAAATACTAAAAAAAAAAAAATCCTATTTAAAACTACTCTCACACGTGAGCACATGTACCCCGTCCCCACTTCATCGAAAGATAAATAATTTTTTCCATTTTTCTTTCATTGTGACTCGAAGTTCTATTTTGTACATAACTTAGAGGGTTAGAATTGGGTAATTGGAAAACCCGACCCGATCAATAGGAATAAGTAACCCGATTGATGACCCGACCCTTGAGCATAGAATTGTAGAGGGCCACTCTATTTGCTGGCATTTCTTGCACTTTCCCACTCTTCTTTAATGCATTTGAATCCGAATTAGAAGAAGATGAAGAAGCAGCTTCATATCCATTTTCATGGCTAAAATTATTATTACAATGAAGTTTTCTGTATTCTTCACTATTCCCACTTGGCTCCACCACATCTTCTGCAAATTTCACTCTCTTCTTCTTTTTCTCCTTCTTCTTCCCATCTAAAAAAAAAAAATTTAATATATGAATTTAACTCATCTGCACCAACAATATAAAAAAAATTACACTGCTTATACATTTTAATTTGTTATAACATGTATTTCTTTGTTATCATTTTATAAGGTGGTATTTAACTGAACATGAAATTTAAAAAAATTAATAAAGAAACACAGACTTTTGGCACATACTAAAACTACCCTTAAAACTTATAATTTAAAGCATGTCATGACATTTTCTATAGCCATGAGAGTATTTCGTTAAGAATATAATGAGAATTTTAAAAATTAAAAAAAATTCAAAATATACAAAAACACATTAATTTTTTTTTGAAATAGATAAAAAAGAAAGAGTGTCATCTAAAATGAAACAGACATAACTAAAAAAAGACGATAATACATACCTGTGGAGATGCAAGATCGAGGATGATGGAGAATTGGGTTGAAAGAAAATTGATCTGTAGATTTTTGAAGTTTAAGAGCAGCTAAAAAGATCATGGTCCCAGAAACTGCCATGGCTGTGGCTAATACCATACCTTGAGAAGTTAAAATAGAAGACATGGTTGTAGTTAAAAGATGAAGAAAAAGTAGAAAACCAAGAAACTATAGAAAGAAGAGAAGAAATGGTGGGGCTTGGTAAAATGGAGACAAGATAAATAGTGTAAAATTTTGGAATTTTTTAATTAATTAATCATGTAGCTGAATAAAGTAATGAGGAGGAAGGATTAATTATTGATACTTTATCTAGTTGCTTAGTTTGTTGGACTAAATCTTTATTTGTAGAATTGAAAGACTATTTGATGATGGCAAAAGCCAAAATAGACGAATGGAAATGAATATGTAAGCATATGGAATTCCAAATTTATAGGCTTTTGGGAAGAACAGAGGGTAGTATACCATTATTTGTCCTTCCTCGTTATTTCAGGTGATGCTCCAAATTCAAAAATAAAAAGATTGCAATATTAATTCTTAACTGTAGTATAATTATTTATAATAGAAAGTAATACAGAAATAATTAAGATATAATTAAAAATTAATGTGATTTAGATTATCACATGAGACATTAAATTTAACTAGTCAAGTAATCTAACAATTTAAGATTTTGTACAAATATATAACTACATATTTCTAAGAATTCTGCGGAATATTTAAGAATATTACAAAGCCAAAAAAACTGTTATATAAATTAAACAGGTGAAATGTCCTTTCGTTGATCAAGTACAATTCAATAATGCCATGTTTGAAAATTATAGTGTGAATGTATGATGTATTGCTTGCCAAACAAGATTTTTTTTCTTAATTCATTGTTCTTTTCTCTTGTTTCTTTTTTTGGATTATCTTTTGCCTAAAAAAAAAAGACAATCTAATTCATAAAGCTCCTATTATGTGTGCTATCCTAAAAAGATGGAGTTGTAACTAGATCTATTTTATCGTTGATGAATTCTCATTTAGATGTAAGAGAAAAGTGCGTGCTCTTCTAGAACCTTGAGTAAATATCTAATTTTTCCTTGTCTTTTACTATGGAGTGAATCAATATTCCCTAATTCTGAAAACAAGATATTATATGATTTAACAAATATAAGACAACAATGATCTTAAAATTGAAGTTGAAATTGTGTCACATATGTAAGTAATTAAGGGCGGCTCTATAAATTTAGTGACTTAAAACCAAATTTTAATTAGAGGCCTTATACCTTTTTATATTTGAATTCATATATCCACATATGGAAAAACAAGTTATAGCATTGCTACTTTTTCCGTACTTGTTGTTTATAGTATAATATTTTTAAATGATATAAACCTTTTAACTTCACATAGTAATATTATTATTTATATAGTAAGGGGTAATTTAAATAAATAAGATGTTAGGCATGTATTTATAATGTGTTGCTTTTGATATTATGGTAAAGAATTGTATTTACTAATATGAAGATTTAAGTATTTTAGTTTAAAGTTCTAAAAATAATTACCGTTAAAGAGTAGGCAATATTTCTTTCTTTCTTTTTTTACAATTTTTTTGCATTTTTTATTTTTTCTGCAAATTTTAATATTGTCTAAACTAAAATAAAATTATAAAATTCACTTTTAAAATTTTTTGGGGCATCAAAAATATTTTCAATCAAATTTTGTAGTCTCAATTAAGATAAGATAACAATGACAAGAACATTAAAGGCAGTGAATATGCCATTCAATTACCAATATGCATGAAACTGATTGAACAACATGTAGCATGTGATCTCAATGAAACTGGTGGTCTAAAATCAAAATATATTAAAAAATACTTAAATTTCTTTTACAAAATTCACATAATAACGAGAGACAAAAAAAAACGATATATGGCTTTGGTCTAGTGGTGATGGTGCAACACATGATATGTGGGCTAGGCGCTCATTATGGTATTGAACTCTTCCCTATATAAAAATATGTATTAAGTGAAAATGATAAAGAAGTGAGCATATTATTCATTAAGTTCTTAACCTTGCGATACTTGACTCTAGGATTTCTTAGTTAAAAAGGATAAGACACAAAAGAACCTACTTTATGATGTATGAATCAATCAAAAGTGAAAAAAATAGCTAATTTAGAGAATATGAGTTGAAATTAGAGTGTAAAATCGTGAGTAATATGAAAAAGACTATATTTAGAGGAACAAAAATAGAATTAATGAGAAGGTAAATATATTGCTTAATTTAATGAGAGAAAAAATTATCCTACAAACTCACTCAATCCTAACTCAATCAAATTTAAAAAATATTAAAATTTGATTTTTATTTAATAATTATATAAATATAAATTATAGTATAATATATTATAGGAAAAATGCCCCAAAATGACCTTGTGGTATTCGAAATGGATCAATTATAACCCCCGTTTAAGCTTGAGTCCACAAATGACCCTGTCGTTATAGAATGGGGCGAATAATGCCTTTGTGTTATTCGAAATTGATCAATTATAACCCTCATTTAAATTTGAGCCCACTAATGATCATGCCGTTAAAGAATGAGTCTAATAATGCTATTTTCCTTAGTTAGTAATGATTAGGGGTGTAAATGAATATTTAAAAACCGACTAAACCGACAGAATCGTACTGTGCCGAACTGATTTTTAGGTTTCTTTTAATAAAATCGTAGATTTTTATATAAATTTATAACCGTACCGATAATTAGTGTATGTTTTTTATTTTATAAAAATAAATCGAAAAAATATCGAGTCGTACCGAATAAATTTACATGTAAATATACCGAATCTATTATTAGATCCGGTATAAATATATATTTCACATATAAATTTATTCTGTACGGTTCGATATTTATGAATCAATTATAATCATGTTTAAAATTGAGTTCACAAATGACTTAGAATGGGTCTAGTCCACAAATTAATTTGTACCTCCTCGATACTTTATGAATTACTATCGAGGATTGCAAACTTATCGTTACTAAAATTGTACTTTCTTAGAAGTTGCTAGTAGACTTTGTTATTCTCGAGAAGGTCGTCGCTAGACTTGAGCAAGTCATGTATTTTACTAAGAGCCCGTTTGAACATAAGATTTTTTTAAAAAAAATAATTTTTTTTTTTCAAAATTAACGTTTGTTTGTAAAAATTTTAATTTTTATTTGAAGATGCATTTTGGAAATTTTTAAAAATTTAAAAAAAATTTAAAAACTGTTTTTCAAAATTTTCACTCAAATCACTCACAAAACTTAAAAAATAATCAAAAATTATATTCATGTCCAAACACAACTCTAAATTTCAAATATAATTTTTAATTAAAAATTATTTTCCCCTTATTTTAGTATTTTACAATTCTTATGTCCGAAACGCCCACTAAATCTTTTCCTTTAAACGTGGTTTTTTGTTTTTTGTTTTTTTTTGGGTTCTTTTCAATTTGTAGAATTTACTTTTCCATGTGTTCGTTAACATATTTCCACAACCGCACTTAAAGCCAAAATATAAAAATGTTAATAAAAATATACAATTTTCTGGTCAAGATTGGTCAACCTATTTTTTAACGTTAAAACAATTATCATTTGCTCTTATTTATCCAACCTGTTTAACATTTTTTTTGTCCTCAAAAACACAAACTCTGCTGCTTCTTTTTGTAAATATTAATATTAATATTGAAGCGTATTAATATATTGTATTGAATCTCCAATTAATTCATAAATTTTCAGTGTTTATCTAAAATAAACTATCTATAATTCTCTCAAAATAAGAGCTTACTTTTTGTTCAGTACTCGTTACTAACTTCAGGTACTTGGCAGTGGTGAAAAATAAAAATAAATATTCACAAACCATATTTATTTTCTCTAATATGCCGGTCTATGTCTCTTGTCTAAAATTTTCAACCTTAAGTACATTGACAGATTGACTTGTTCTAAATTGTATAGTCAATTACTCCAATGAACGCATTAATAGGAACAGTTGACTGACTATTGAAGAAATTTGATTTAAAGAAACATTTGATTACGCATTCATATGCATGCATTAATTTTAATGTCATTCATGACCTTGTGGACTTATAGTAGCTTTGAAGTCAACTAGAAATTCAGATAGTACTGTTTTTTTGTTTCCCACTTAGTATCTAATATTCCTATCTCCATTAAAACCCCGACTAATCTGGTTTTGCATCGCGTAAGGTTCGTCATAGGGAAGCGCTTCTTACAAGATTATTTGTTCATTTTCAAGGTTCTAATCCAAAATTCTAAGGAGGGAGGGATCCAATATATCATATCACAATCCTCGATAGTAATTCATAAAATCTTCTTCTTATTATTTGACGATATCAATATGTACCTCCACAACGTGTTGTGGAGTTTTAATAAGAGTACATACTTGCAGGGGCGGATCCACAGTATCGGGTGTGGGTTCCCGCAGAGGCGGGTCCAGGATTCGAAAGTTGCGGGTGCCACCATGTTATGCATACAGTATACATGTCAGTAGCTACAAAGACAGATTAGGAATAATGTGTCGGTTCGTTTAGTTTTTGGTTAATTTGAATAGGCCTTTCATTCACAAAGCAAATAAGTTATTTTAGTTTAAATTTTTAACGCTTAATTTAAACACATTATAAATAAAAATACAAAAGAAAAATAATATTTCATGAAAGAGCGCCTCCAACATAAATATTTGCTTAAAGAGTAGTTTAACTACACTATATATTCTTTGTTTGACTAGATTAATTTACTTGTATTGTTCTTTGTTTATTTTTCCATCTTAATTGTTGAGTTATATGACAATTATTTTCAAAGAAAAACCTTCAACATTCAACCTATGATATTCGACTCAAAACGACTATCAATCAAGCCATTTAATTTTTTTTCAAAACCCAATAGGAGATATTGCTAAAATTATATCCCAATATATAAATTAATATCATTTCATTAAAAATAAAAAAAAAATTATATGCTAATTAAAATCAATTCAAATTACCTATAAAAAATAATTATTCATAAAGTAAGGTATAATGATAGAAACAAAATGAGGACTGAAAGTTAAAAAAATAAAGAAGAGAGACTTAGCAAGTAATAAAAGGAAGAAAACGAGGGAAAGAGCCGAAAAAGAAGGAAAAGAGGTGAGGCCTTAGGGCTCAACTGAAAATAAAGGAAATCTTAATAAGTAGAAAAAATGAAAAATCAAATGAGCTGCTCCAACAAGGAATCGAACTTGCATTCATGAGGCCAAAAAAAGCCTTCAAAGGGAAGGCTGAACCAATGGCACCCGCTTTCACTTTGTGACTTTTGGGTGCTACTCTATCCATATATACGTTTCTTCACAGAGATATTATGTACATAGTAAGAATTTTAGCGAAGCGAGCGGGTGCCGTGGTACCCCTACCTCATAAGGTAGATCCGCCCCTGGGTTCCCGGGAACTCAATAACTTTTACCCAAATTTTGTATTTGTATTGATAAATTTATTCATATAAGTATTTTTAGTTTTAGTTTGGAACCCAAAAGCAAAATTAGGTGTTGGTCGAGTGGCAAACGAAGGAACCAACTTAAGTTATGTTGGCGGGGGTTCGAATCCCTTTGAACACTTATAAATGTCACTTTTGTTTTTTTCACCAAACAACACCCATTTTTTTGTTTCTTTTTTTCTTTTAAAATCTGACCAGCCAACATTAAAATAACTTTCACTTGCTTAAAGTATCACTTTTGCCCAAATACCGGAACCCATAAGGTTCAAATCATATGCATACTTGTCAACAATAAAGTTTGTAAAGAAAAAAATATTCCCTTACTTACCAGTACATATGAAAATCTTTGGATACATTGATTAACGAAAAAGAGATGACAATTTCCTCACTTTTGCAGTTTCTTTTCAAACCAAATAATGATATTTAAAAGTAAAAGAAAAGGAAACTTCGTCTATGAGATTTCTTTTCTTTCCCTTTATTTTCCTCTCTCTTTACTTCTATTTTCCACACTTTTTCCTTAATTTTTCTTACATCAACACACAAAAAATGTCTGAACAAATGCAATGAATTTTGTCGAACTTGCCGCGTCTAGTTAAGGCCGTCACTGAATTGTATTAAGCCTTTAATTTTCTTCGTATTTTGATTCATTAGATCCCGAATAATTTGGTATTTGCATTATATTCTAAAGTGATGGAATGGACATAATATACTTAATATTTGTTAAGTTTCACATTTTTCTCGTCATTTATATATTCTAGAAAGACATATGTTTTTCTTAATTTTGCGTCTGTCTTGGATGCTTTTTCAGAGTATAATTTGTGTTACGATTCATCGTAAACTTGACCCCAGGGGCAGATTTAGTGTAATGTTACCAGGTCTAGTTAAAAAGTCCCTATGAATTATGATACTCCCCTTCTGTTTTTTTAACCAGGGAAATGAAAGTGTATTTGGTCCTTTGAAAATTGTAAGAAGTTATGTATGACAGGATATTTTACTCTAATTTTCTCTATGAAAATTGAAAACTAGGTTTGCGTTAAAGTTAAAATTTCAAATTTTCAAAACAAACGGCTACACTTTTCCCTTTGGAGAATGGACCTACAATATAAAACGGAAACATAGAGAAATTTAGTATGGGCAACAACTATTCCAGGGGTATTATCACTTTTAGCCCACGACAGAAACTATTTATATCTGTTGGCCGAAATAGTGTATAAAATTTATATAATTTTTGTATATAACATACAATATATATATATATATATATATATACAAAAAAAATATAAATTTTATATATTTTTCGGCTATTATTTTTACAGCGGCTATACAGTATCATTTTTCCACTATTTTACGGCAAAATGGAAAGAAACACTCCAAAGAAACCAAAAAGGGAAAAAGCTTGAGCTTGAACAAATGAATATGGGCTATTATAGCCCAAGAAGCTAACAAACTCGGACAAGAAGGCCCACAAAAAGCTAATACCACTCTGTTATGTTTTCTTGGTAAAAATTTCATGTCCAATTTGGTCGCTACTATTTAATTTGTGTCCACTTTTTCTAAAATATTTAAGTGGTACCTAATTTTGTGAACCAAAATCGAACCATTAAACACCATGAAAACCATCTGAAACCAGTTGCGAGTTCCATCGTGAAAACATCTGAAAATACCATTGTCCATCTCCAAAGCCAAACTGGACCACCAAGCTGTGTCCACCAACTTCATATCCTGATTTTGAAGTTTGCGCTTTGCAATAGAAGAACTTCATATCCGATACTGACGTTGCGCTTTGAAGCGATAAGAACTTTAGATGCCAATTCTAAAGTTGCACTTTGAAGTGATAAGAACTTCATATCCGATTCTGTATTTGCACTTTGAAACGATTGAAAACTTCAGATCCGATTGAAATTGCATTTGAAACGATATAAAAATTTCATATCCGATTCAGAATCCTAAATTTGTAACTTCAAATTCGAATTCTAAAGTGAACACATGCAAATTCTGAAGTGTGTTGTAAAGTGGGTAAATTTAAATTAAAAAAAATTCAACTTTGGATACAGCTCAAACAGTGGCCCTAAAATCAGGTATTTGTGCACTTGGCCTATTTTCCTCGCATTTTCTTTTGACCCAAAATTCAAATCTCATATTACTACATCTATCAGAATTGTAGGCAAAGAAATAAGTTTTGACCTCCTAGACAACAATACTGCCATATAAATGACGGAGAAAATTATATTTTTTTTACGTATATTATACTACAGCAAACAGTACTAGGAAATAGCTGGTTTACGTACCAGAATTTCTTCATCTATTGGCACAGTCCAACTTTGTAATCCAAGGACTCTTTAACAAGCCGAATATGGAGACATTTCTAAATTTCTTGACTCCATTTATCACAATTCACAATATTAAACATTCCTATAATGTACAATTACAAAATTATTTTTGTCACAGTAATGTAATTAAACTATGTGTGAATTGTTTCAAGAAAAACAAATAATTTTATGATTTTTTATTTATAATGAATAAAGTTCAGTGATCATTCGTAAAATTAATCTTACAATCATTTTGCTTATCTAGTGATAGTTCCACTGGCTCAAGAAATCAGCTAATAGAGGATACTCCTCAATATCTACAATTCAGAACACGTCAAACAATGTAGAAACTACAATTTGAATCAACTAATTAAAGTATAAAAATAGAAAAACTAACACAAGGAGTCCCATTAATAGGTAAACAAGACATTCAAAACTACAAGATTTACAATTGCTAAACATACTTCTGAAAGCTACAACATACATCTTATTATTTCTGTTGGACTAGACTAATTAATCTACAATTCTCTCACATGTTGACTTTAAACAAAATCAGATACAATTTTCTTACACTTATAACATGACTGATCAGCATAAGCAAGAATAAGCCCAGTGCGATTTCTTGGAAATGTAGGGAGATACATACTCCATTGCAACAGATGAAGTAGAAACTTTTTGTGTTGGAACAAGTACCTCTGTCTTTCCTGAGGCAATTCTTTTTGCCACAACATTAGTGTAGAAAAGATTGGAAATTGTTGGTACAAAAACATCAGCTTGTGTACATATTTGGAAGTCGATAACTTTCTCGAATTCAGGACTTTTGGTTATCTGGTATTTAGCCTTCTCATATGCTGGAATTATAGCATCCTGTTGCAAGTGCATGACATGATGAAGAGTTGTTCAATAATCAAGAAATCAAGGGATTGCTTGTTTTGATTATTAAACTAATGTATTTTAACTATATAATCTTTACTTCAAATATTCATTCACTTATATATTCATAATTAGGTTATACTCAAAATCGAATTGGCAAGTTCTTTTTTCCTATTGCATCGGGTGATGGAGTCGGTAAGTGGTAATGGAACAATAAGAATTGAACCGACACCTATTGTATAAGAGACTCTGATCAATACCACTATACTATAAGCATTGGTGGACAAATAGTCAACTTTTTCAACTTTTTTTTTCTTTTATTGAATAGAGGGAGGGGGACAGTGAGAATCGAACCGACACCTATTGTATAAGAGAATCTCATCGGTACCACTATACTGTAATCCTTGGTGGACAAATGGTCACCTTTTTTCAACTTTTTCCCCCTATTGAATTGGCGGAGGGGGACAGTGAGAATTGAACCGACATTTATTGTATAAGAGAATCTCATCGGTACCACTATACTGTAAGCCTTGGTGGACAAATGGTCACCTTTTTTCAACTATTTTTTTCTATTGAATTGGGGAGGGGGATAGTGAGAATTGAACAACATTCAACTCTTTTTTCCTATTGAATTGGTTGAGGGGGGACAGTGAGAATTGAACTCACACGTATTGTGCAGGAAACTCCTGTCGGTACCACTAAACGGTAAGTTTTGGTACCACTAGACTATAGTTTTGGTGGTCAAATGGGGACATAGAAACAAGAAAATCAACATTTTTAAAAATAACTAATTCTAACCTTTTAGGTTTATTAGTTACTTAATATATAGCCAATGTAAATAGGTAGAGAAGTTTACCTTGGTGAAAGTATTGGGGAAGATCTCTCTCAAAGCATCAATACTGCTATGCCATCCATTTTGAGTCAAGTAAATAGTAGTGTGCCTTTGAAAACCAATCTTCTTCAAAAACTCACCAATCTCTTTGGCATTATAACATTGCTTAGTTTTAATCACATTTCCTTTGCACATACTTCCCAAAGCCTCAACCTTCAAATCCACAGCAACAAATTGTCCATTTGTTTTATAGCTCAAACTTCTTAGTGTCCCAACCATTGTACTAACCAATTGATTTAACTCTTGTTGCAACTCAAGACTTCCAAATATTGCTAAACATGCAAAAGGGTCCATCTTTATATTTTGATCTATCTCTTTGGCCTTTGCCAAATTTGAAGATTGGAATTCAGTTGAAAGAAATAAGTTTCTTTTGGCTTTGAAAATTGGCTGAATTTTGGATGCAATGAAGTCTTTGGTCACCATACTTGGCACCTTTATGTTAGTGATGTTCACTTTTGATGATTCCGTTGGTGGATCTCTTACAATTTGAACTATGCCATCTAAACTTGTCATGAATCTCTTTATGTCATAAATATCTCCAAATTGCCTAAAAAAATGTTTGTCAAGTTAGTCAAAATATAGACCACAAATAACAGAAGAATGACATTAAATAAATAATTTAAGTTATGGCTTATGACTCAAAAGAAAAAAAAAATGTATATATGCCTTTCAACCAAGACTAGAGCTTGAGAAAGATTCTTTAAGAAATTCTTCATTATTCTTAAATGAATTTTCCTTTCAATTTTGTACTATTTTCATACTCATTTTATTAACAAAAAAAAAAAATTAGTCAATTTATAAAATTCTACATCTACCTTATTAAATAATTTTTTTCCTTTTTTTCTTTTCGTTGTTGAGTCGCTAAATAAGTAAATATATATAAAGAAGAATTAACCCAAATAGCCGTCTACCTAATTGCTTAAACTAAAAATAGCAGGAGGATGTATAATAATATGTATAATTCATGTATAATATGTGTATAATAAATGTATAATCTATATTTACCGGCTAGAAAAAGTAAACAGTAAATCTGACCGGCTATTTGTGTAACAACCCTCTTCTAAATAATAATCCAAGAAAACTGAAAATAAACGACTAATTTACCTCTTGTGTCCTGTTTTGGTTCCTCTTATTTCAGGAAGGACTAGAGTTGCTCCGAGGTATCTGGCCACAACCACTGCATCAGCAATCTGAGATGTATATTGGATATGTAAATACAACTATAGGCGTAGAAAATATGATGTAAAAAAAAATTAAAATAAAAAGCATCTGCTCATTACTATTGATTCGTATTACTCATTCGAGATAACCTTCCTTGAATTAATAAGTGAATTAAATAAACTCAAAAGTTGGGCAAATTACGTTTTATAGTAATTTAAATTATAGTAATGGAGTAAAATTTTATTTACGATATAAGCAATGTGAAGTAAATACGTCCGGTGAAAAAAAAAAAAGACACGATTTTTTTATTTGTGAAAAAATTTGATATTTTTCTAAATTTGAATTAATTTGAAGTTCTTATTTTTATCCTTAATATCAAATTTTTACATGCGCACAAATATTATATTATTTTTTATCATAAGTTTCAAAAATATTATACTCGTACAGATTTTATAACATATTTAAGATCTTATTTTTAGAAATTTTTATTAAATTTTGTGTCCGACAAGATTACAGTCATATAAAAATTGTTCGCTTCTTTACGAAAGAAAAACAAAAATAATGCCAGCAAGTTGACTCGTGGCTTCCCTTTGCCTTGACAGGTGTGCAAATCCCCTTCCCCGTTATAAGTTTTTTTTTTTTAAATTTTAAAAGAAGCTTCTTCCTTATTTTTGTTCTTTGTGATTAGTTTTTTAATTTGATGTCTAAAATGGTATAACCTTGTAGACTTACCTGTTTTGCTAAGCTTCTTTTGAATTAAAAAGGTGTTTTTCTGGTCAAAAGTGTTTGTTTTTTTTAAAATTAAAGTGTTTGACCAAACTTTTGAAAGGAAAAAAGTGTTTTTGAGAAGAAACAGAAGCAATTTTGGAAAAGTAGAAAAAAAATAGCTTTTATCTAAAAGAAAATATATTTAGAAGCAGTTTTTTAAAGCTTGCAAACACTAATTGCTGCTCAAAAGTATTTTTTAAATTAATTAGTTAAACAAAAACTGCTTCTCATCAAAAGTGAAAAAAAACACTTATCAAAATAAGCTGATTTTTGCAGCTTAACCAAACAGGATATAACTTTCACAACTGAAAAAAAGAAAGAAACAACAGAAAAAAAGAACTGAAAATAAAGAAAATTGAAGTTACTTGTGACACATGATCTTCAAAGCTTTCTGTAAGAGTGAAGAAGATGTAGCCTTTAGATTGCTCTTCATTTACTGAAAAATCACAAAGAACAAAAAACAAGTTAAAATTGAAAGAAAACTGTGATTTTGGATAACTTTCACTCATTCAAACAGTGAAAGTTTTTTTTACTATGGTTAAGTAATAAATTGATGTGAAAATATATATTAACTAACCATGTTAAAATAATAAAAGTGTATATAGAAGACACATGTCATGTTATTATAAGTTTAGTGTAAACATCAATGTGATAAATTCTATCTGTTCAACTTTAGGGTTATTTTTCTTTTTATTTCTTGCTTTAGTTGATTTCGCTTTTTCCAGCAAAGTTATACATTTGATCGCTCGGTAAAAAATATTTATAATCTCTAACCAATATAAATAAACTATATACTACTTATACATATATTATATATATATATATATACTTGTTATTTTATTGAGTGAGCGGATATTTAGATTAATTTCTCTTTTCCTTTTGGTGCAAAGTAACGTGAACTTACTTGTCAATGGCTTCCTCCAGCAAGGTTTGAGGGAATGATTTTCCATCAGAAGTGATCCTCTACTTGTATCTGACAGTTTAATAAGGCTTTGCTTCGAAACTTTAATCACATCATATTGGACAGATAGATTTTCCTACAAAAAACAATTATGGAATAACATAAAGTCATTTGGATAAAAGAGAACGAAACATAGCTCAATTAACTCTTGTCATACGAATATTTGAATGAGTTTAACTAATTAATATCTATCCATGGTCTAACATTTTTTATACTGATCATCTTTACTTTTTTATAGTAGGCAACTTGCCTTATATTCAAGATTATAAATTTTAATTTTTATAGACTATTACCATTATACTTCTTTTGAGTAACGTGATAGTGTAAAAGTATCTTCATTGTACATAAGTTAAACTATATCTAAATATACGTCAAGATCAAAGGAATACAGCAAGGTTTAACTTCTATATACTCTTTATACATTGTCAGCTCATTTTAAAGATGACTATTCATAATCAGTAAAATCAATAATTTAAAAATAAAACAACTAACTTTCTACGGCAGATTAAATTGCACCGATAATGTGAAAAAATCACTTATATATGTCATCACTACATATATGATAAATCTATGTATTTAGTTAATGATAATTAAGAAGGTGCAGTTCGAATCCTGCCACCTTTCTTGTAAATTATCATGTAGTTACCGGATAATTGGAATAATAAAACTAAATTATTGGATTATATTAAATTAATTAAGTGCAATGACTTATAATGCACCTAATTCTTCATATCCTTTTTCTTATTTTTGTGAATCTTTCTTGTACTTTCCTCTTCATAATTGAGCGTCTGAAAGAAGTTACCAAATTTCTTTTGATTTCTTTGTTTGAGTCCCTACAATTTTTCAGAAACTTTGGCCTTTTGAAAGGAAAAAGAAAAGATAAAGTTGAGAGTTTTCATGAATTAGAAAACGTCACGAAGTTAAACTGCTCAGGGAAATGAAACCAGGTACTATTTCTTAAAGATAGCGTTAGATATACTCTAAAACAAGTCTACTACGTTAAACTATAGTACTATATATCACAAGTATAGAACCATGTGTTGGGACTTTTCATGTGCCATATCAAATAAAAACTACTCTAAAATTCTTCTATTTATATCATTTTCAAATTTAGTTAATCAAGTTACCTAATAATAAAAAGGTTTGACCTTAATGACGGAATACAACAACAACAACAATACAGTATAATCCCATTAGTGGGGTTTGGGGAGGGTAGTTTGTATGCAGACCTTATCCCTACTCTGGGGTAGATGAGTTGTTTTCGATAGACCCTCGGTTCATTCCCTCCAAAAACTCCCAACTGAATAAAAGAGACTATATACCTCATAGAGCAAGATTGTATTCTAAAAAATACGTAGTAAACCATGTTCATAAAAACTTATCAATTTTACCCAAAAATAGTGCAATAGGCAAATATTAATTTAGTTTTTGTTTTTCTCCTTTTTATTTTCTTTTTCTTATGCGAGACTCAACCATAGTCATCTTTACTTTTTCAGAAGGCAATGCTAACCTCATAAAACCTAGTTTGCCAACTAATTGATGCACAATTTCTAACGGTTAACTGTAAAAGCAGTGGTCATATAGTCAAAAAATAAAAATTAAAAAATTAAAAAATAAGAAGAAAAGAAAAGTCATATAGTCTCCTCCTCTCTTCCTCTTCTTCTTCTGATGAATCTAATCTTCTTGTTCCTCTCGTTGTGTCTCCCCACTCCTTGTTATTTCATTTACATTTGGATTTTTAAAACATACTTAAAACCCCAGTTTTACGAATTAAATTCTGTTTTTCTTGCTAAAAACATACGTTCAAAAAATTCTCATTTGCAAGTATAAAGTTATATTCACCTCCAAAAAAGGGTTCAAGATTGAATGGCTTCTTTTTAATCATCTAGTTCGACTTTATATATAGCTTGAAAATCACTAACTAATACTAAGTATAAATGGAGAAGTTGTAAAGATAAACGGAAGGGAAGAACACAAATTAAAGGAGAGATTAATAAAACTAGGGTTTAATTCTTACCACAACAAGTGGATCAAAATGGTCTCTTTTAACCATATTGCAAAGCATCATAAGCATAGAACCTGTTAGTAAACCAGCAACCACTTGCCTTACATCTCTTGCCATTTCCTTCTCTTTAGTCTCTCCTCTCTCTTTTTCTCTCTCTAGTAAGCCATATATATAGAAGAAGATCATACACTTGTCTCTATCCCATTTTATATGACTTTTTTCTTTTTTAATCTATTCTAAAAAGATATATTTTAAGCACTTTAATTTAACCTTCTCATTTTAACCAAAATTTTACAATCACTGAAATATCATTATAAATTAAGATCACAAGTTCTCAGGTTGTTTTAGTATATAGCAAAAGTCTTTCTTTTATTCTTATGTAGTCAAACATTGTCATATAAAATGATATGGAAAGAATATTGTGCTCCCTCTCGTCCATTTCAAATGTCATGTTAGCCACTTAACACTTTTTTCTTCCTTTCTAAATAGTGCACCCATGTTCTAGAAATTTTAGATCATCCTCTGAGCGAAACTAATATGGTCTACAATAATTGTAGTTTTAGAAAATCAAGAATGCATTAATTATTATTTTTAAATCTACCTTTTCTTCAATAAAATGACCTATACATACAATTTCTAAGAATCCTTTCCATGTTTATTTCCATTTACTAGATTAAATGGGGGTAATTATATTTAATTTGATCAAAGTACCCTTATAATTTAAGTTTAATCGATATATGAAAATTTTGAACGATACTTATTTTTGATTGTAGGTATATATATATATATATATATGATATTGTGGTGGATGGAATAATCCTTTCACTCTTAACCAAAATGTTGGTTCGAGTTCTAAGAATAGAGAAATATTTGGTAGGAAATTATTTTTTCTTAAATGGACCTACGAAATTTGAATTTGAATTAGTCGAAACAGTGAATTCCGGATATCATATGGTTAAATCTAAAAAGAAAAGTAAGGAGGGAAGGAAAGGACAATTGAATGCCGAAAACAGGTAGCTAAGAGAATGAGGTAAAGAGAAGACCATAAATTAAGAGGAGGAAAGTGACAAATAAAAGACAGCTCGCAAAATGCAATGCATGCGCTATGTATTCCTATTTCTATTCTACAGATAGAGCATTGTATTCTTTTACGTAATATGAGATGAAGAGGGGATCAGCACAGACCGCTAGCTCTTTAAAGAGAAATTGCTGGTGTCATGAATTCTTATTGATTTCTTTTTTTATTTTTGTATTGACCATGTAGCTAGAGTCAATGAGAATATTCAAATTAATAAATAAAAAGAGCAAGACTGAAATTGAAAATTGTATAAACACTGAGATGATCATCTGGTCTAACTATCGGATTTGGCCATAAGTTTTTTTCACTTAAAGATTGAAAATATTGTTTGGTTATAAAAAGTGATCGGTGTTGGGGCAGTTTTTGAAGATGAATTTTTCAAGTTTCAAAAGTGATTTAGACTAGTTTTTAAGTTTTTCAAGTTTTTTCCTCACAAAATTGCAACTTCTTTTCAAGTAAAATGCATGTACAAACACAATTTCAACTTCAAAAAATTATTTTTCATTTCATCTTCAAAATATCTTTTTTTTCGGTTTCAACCAAATCTATTTCCAAATGCTTAATTGTTCTCTCTTGTTTCAATTTTCTTTTCTCTTTTCTCTCAATCTAGATACACAATCTTGAGTTAATTTCTCAAATGGTTGTCACTAAGCTAATTTATATCACTTCTTCTGATTGGTTACTTAGAAAATAAATTTGATGGAAGAACCCATGAAATCTTAATAGAAAGTCAAGTAAATATGTAAAATCAACTAAAACGCTAAATTGACTTTGTACGTTAGCAAGGAAAGCCAAATATTTAACCACTTGTTTACCCTCAAAATCGGATAACAATTGAATTTATAAGTGGTTTTAAGGATATGCAGATTAATTTGATACAAAACAAAAAATTAAGTTACTATTGAACAAACAAAGATAAAATAGATTCAAACCACATGAGGAAGATAGTCCCAGCCTTAGTGAAATATTCACCCTCAATCCGGGCTCGCTGTGGCCAGCACTAGTGAACAAGAGAGAGAGAGAGAGCTAATAATAGATAAAATAATAATATATTACTTTGAAATACGTGTTACAATGTCATTAATGAATTATCAGACCCCCTTTATATAGTAGGGGAATCATACTTTAGGTACAACTCTATAAAAGGTAAAAAAAACTTCTGATTAACTGACTACCGGTTCCTTATCGATACGTGTCGAGATCCCCGCCGTGATATCCGATCAGTCACAGATATTTCGGCCTTCTGTTGGCTATGCTTGATTGTCCGACAATGTTCTTCGAAGTCGTTCGAGGCTAGGACCAATTCCGAAATGATGACCTCGACATTCTCGAGGGCAGGCATCATGCCCCCGTATTCTGGCTCGGTGGGACCTTTGGCTCGATTTCGGTCCCTTGCCACCATGTCTCAAGCCTGGCTTATCTTGTCGGAGGCCGAGATGCACCATGAGCTCGATTTCACCCGTATACAGATAGTCCCCTCGTTTCTCGAAGAGTAAACAACGATAAACGATATGAGCTTTCGATTCTTACTTTGACACATCACAACAGAAACGACAAAATATTCGAAACGTCTCGTCAGTCAAGTCATAATGGCATTAAATACATGTCAGCCACCGGTCGACCGTCCCTGAATGTGAAACGTCGCTGAACTACTATAAATACCCCCTCCTTTGTTCATTTTTACTTTACATCAAATCTTTACCCTTGTACCCTCAGGATTTCAATACTCTTTAGTACTTTTACCCCGGTTACTCGAGGTCCTTTGCAAGAATTTTTACCTATCTTCTTCTCAAGCCACAAGTCTAATCCTTCAACTTCCTTTCTTTCTTCATTTTTTCCAGATTTTACTCCATTTTTACTTTCTAAAGGAATGGTAAAGACTTCCAAAACTGTTTCCCAAAAAGAAGCTCCTTCTACTTCGCGGTCGGCTGCTGAGGCCCAGGATATCGCTTAGAGCATGGCTGTTGATGGACCAGTACCCGAACCCCGCTTGAAAATGTTCATCCCCGGGGGATGCTCGGTCAATGATGATTTCAAGGTTGAAAAGCCTTCCTCCGTACAGGGTCGGTGTGAGGAGGTCTCGATATACATTTGCTCGATTACCGAAGAGGTCCTCCTTACAATCCGAAAAGACTACAACTGGGCTGATAAAGACATAGTAGTCCCCGACCCCGAAGAGGCCATTACCACCTATGTCGAGGGATATCTAAGTATTTACACTTATCTCTTTACATTGGGCCTGGTAGACCCGGTCATTTTAGATTTCTGCAAGAGGTACAACGTGTGCCTAGGCCAGATTCACCCATTACTCTAGAGAATCGTGATCCTCCTCCGATTTTTTGTGAACAAAATCGATGGGTGCTCGTTCACCATTGATCATCTACTCCGCTTATACAGTCCTCGAATCTTCTAGGGGGCTGATAAAGCTTATGCGTCAGGCCAGCAAAGCCCCATTCTCAAGTATCGATGAGGACCGGGATCGAGGTTGTCACGACCCAAAATCTATTAAAGGTCGTGATGGCGTCGGACACCGTTGTCATGCAAGCCAACAATAAATACTCATTTTGGTTCTCGTCTTAATATTTCGAAATCATATTTTCCTTCCATTAATTAGTAAAAGATGGAATTTACAAAGTAAATGATAATATTTTTAACAATTTCAATACATAACAACTCATAACCACCCCAAAACCCGGTGTCACAAGAACATGAGCATCAACTAGGAATGTAAAATAAAATACAGCATCTATATGAAATACAAATTTGGACAGGAGAAATATAAATACTCTGAAGGAGACTCTGCCAGCTGCGGGTCGTAATGTGGAATGCAACTCACGTAAGTCCCCGCATGCATACACGCCTCTGCTCTCACAAGGCCACTAGTCACATATGTACCTGCACAAAAATATGCAGCAAGTGTAGCATGAGTACGTAATCAACGTGTACCCAGTAAGTATCTAGCCTAACCCCGGAAGAGTAGTGACGAGGGGTCGACATAGACACTCACTAGTGGTCCAATAACATCAGGTACAGTAAAGCCTCTCTAACACCTCAAACCGATGCTCGTCGCTTCAAAACTAGTCAAATAAGATGTAACCCAATCAAAATATACTATAATACTCATAATTAATCAATTTATAATAATTTTTAACTTCGCTCGAAAAATCGATAAAGCAACCCTCGGGCCCATGTGCCTGGATTCCGAAAGTTTTTGAAGATAACCATTACCCATAACCTCATAAACTCAAATATATAATTTATTTTCAATTCCATGCCCAAATTCGTAATCAAAATCCAAAAATATAAATTTCTAGGTTTCTTTCAAAATCCCACAATTTCTATCAATTTTCATGCTTGAATCCATGTAAAAACCATCTATTAACTCACATTGTAAAGAAATCACTAACCCCATTATAGTTAATGAATATGGCACTCCAAAAGTGCTCCAAAATCGGCTCTCATGGACGAAATGAAGTGAAAATGAGACAAACCCCCGATTTAAAGAAAGCACACTGCCCAGCGTTCATCGCACATGCGGTGACCTGACCGCTTCTGCGGCTCCACAGGTGCGGTCCAAATTCCGCTCCTGCGGTCCTCACTGCCCAGCCAAGAAATCGCACCTGCGAGAGTCCTTTCGCTTCTGCGGGCATCGCAGGTGCGACCTGCTCTCGCGCATCTGCGCACATTTACGCACCAGCGGCAGATGCCTCGCTCCTGCGCACTCGCAGGTGCGCTTCTCCAGTCCGCTTCTGCGGCTCCCCCAACTCCAGTCCATTCTCACTTCTGCGAGCAATTCACCGCACCCGCGATCTCGCACCTGTGGCCAAGTTTACGCATGTGCGATTACACGAGAAGTATTAAGCTTAAAAAATTCTTAATTCCCAAAAATCGATCCATTAACCTTTCAGAATCCACCCGAAACCCTCGGGACCTCAACAAAATATACCAACATGTCCCAAAACATATTACGAACTTAGTCGAGGCCTCAAATCATGCCCAACAATATCGAAATTACAGATCACCCTCCAATTCAAACTTAATGAACTTTGAAATTCCAAACTTCTACAATCGATGCCAAAACCTGTCAAATCACGTCCGATTGGGTTCAAAATTTGCACACAAGCATTGATTGACATTACAGACCTATTCCAACTTCTGGAATCAGAATCCGACCTCTACATCAAAAGTCCACTCCCGATCAAACATTTCAAAAACCTTCAAATTCCAGCTTTCGTCAAATGACCTCAAAATGACCTACGGACCTCCAAATCCACATCCGGACACGCTCCCAATACCAGAATCACCAAACAGAGCTATTCCCAGGCTCAGAATCCCAAATGGACATTGATAACCTTGAAATGCACTTCAACTCAAATTTATGAAATTCTTCCAAAATGCCAACTTCCATAATAGGCGCTGAAACGCTCCCAGGTCATCAAAAACCCGATCCGGACATACGCCCAAGTCCAAAATCATCATACGAACCTGTTGGAACCTTCAATAGGGTGATAGGGTGTTTATATGATCATGTTGATATTATGGTCTTCGAAAAATTTACTTACTTTGCTGCCGATAAACTTCTTACCATTGTCGCACACGATCTCGACCGGCATTCCAAACGGGCATATTATGTAGTCCCAAATGAAATCAGTGACTTCCTTCTCACTGACTTTCTCAAACGCCTAGGCTTCCACCCATTTAGAAAACTAGTCAGTCATAAACAATATAAATTGAGCCTTACCGAGAGCCCATAGAAGGGGGCCGACGATGTCCATTCCCCATTTCATGAACGACCAGGGTGACAAGACGGAATATAGCAACTCCCCGGGCTGATGAATCATCGAGCATGCCTCTGACATCCGTCGCATTTTCGTACGAACTCATTCGCGTCTTTTTCCATGTCAATCAAGTAGTAGTCGGCTCTGATTATTTTTCGAACTAATGATTCGACTCCTGAATGATTTTCGCATGTGCCTTCGTGGACTTCACTCAGAACATACTCGGTGTCTCCTGGTCCTAAACATATTGCGAATGGGCCATCGAACATTCTCTGGATTAGGGTACCATCTTCGGACAAGCTGAACCGGGCCACCTTCGTACGCAGTGTCCTCGATTCCTTAGGGTCTGAGGGTAGTTTTTCGGTCTTCAGATACTCGATATATGTTTTTCTCTAGTCCCAAGTCAGGCTTGTTGAGTTTATCTCGGCGTGACCTTCTTCCACTACCGATCTCATGAGTTGAACGACCGCCCCCGAATTGAACTCATCGTCATTGACCGACGATCCCAAGTTAGCGAGAGCATCGGCCTCGCTGTTTTGATCTCGAGGTACATGTTGTAGAGTCCACTCCTCGAACCGATGTAACGTTACTTGTAGTTTATCCAGGTATCTTTGCATTCTTTCCTCTCTGACTTCGAATGTCCCATTAACTTGGTTCACCACAAGGAGGGAGTCTCACTTAGCTTCGATCACCTCTAGCCCCAAGCTTTTAGCCAGTTTGAGACCTGCAATCATGGCCTCATACTTGGCCTCGTTGTTAATTAATTTTACAGTCCTAATAGATTATCTAACTACATTACCTGTTGGTGGCTTCAATAAAATGCCAAGTCCGGAACCCTTTGTGTTCGAGGCGCCGTCCGTAAAGAGGGTCCAAATTCCCGAAGAAGTCCTCGAGTTCAACAACAACTCTCTTTCGACCTCAAGTATTGGGGCCGGTGTAAAGTTGGCCACGAAGTCTGCTAAAATTTGAGACTTGATGGTGGTCCGGGGCCTATATTCTATATCGTACCCTCTGATCTCAATGACCCATTTGGCCAATCGTCCCGAGAGCTCGGGTTTATGCATTATGTTTCTCAATGGGTAAGTAGTTACAACATATATGGGGTGACATTGAAAGTGTCACGACCCAAGCCGATGGGCCGTGACGAGTGCCCGAGTTCTACCTATCGAACACCCCTAAGCATTCGTCTAAGATATAAACAAGAAATAAGTGTAGGTCATGCATAAAGTTTGAAAATAAACTACTAATTCATATGAACAACCTACGCGAGAAAACATGCCCAAAAGACATATATATATATATATATATGGGGATACGGTAGGGCTAGCCGACAAGGCCACATACTATCTACTATACATGACTATCTACAGACCTCTATTAGAGTGTACAACTGTATAAAGGACGGGACTGAGCCCCGTCGTACCCATATATATATGTAAACACATAATACCAAAACTATATATATATATATATATATATATATATATATATGTAAACACATCGTATAAAAACTCAAAACAGCTCCGGATCAAATGGAGCACACCAACTCTCGCTGATCAAGGATCCTAAGAAGGGGGACCGTCAACCTGTCTACCTGCACATGCGGGCATGAAATGCAGCGTCCGCAGGCAAAAAGGGACGTCAGTACGAATAATGTACTGAGTATGTAAAGCATGAAAATCAGTACATAAAAGACAGATGAAAAATGGGGTAAAGAATTCCACCTGTGAGTCTAAATAACTTTATGAATCCTGAAACATTTATAATATTATGCACGTGCGTGTAAATGTCGTATCATGCATAGGTATAGGTGTACATAATATCATCAAGCCTCTGAGAGCATCCCATCATATCATTTCGGCCACTGTGGGCAAACCATCAATGTATATCAGCTGATCAGGTGGTGGTGCATATATAACGCCTTAACCCTTTTCTATATCCCATATACATATAATATATGCGTATATAATGCCTTCTGGTCATGGGTCAATGTACATGTATAAATGCATGAAATGCATAGGAAATACGTTAATAAGATTTCTCTAATATCATAAAATCAATATGCCTTCCGGACAAACTTTATCAAATACATATTTTTCTGAGACCCATGAACAGAGAATATAATAATAATTCACATGGGGAATCAAGAATATAGACACCCCTAGTATTTCTATGAATAGAGTCATTTATGAATGTTGTGTATTTTGCTCGTTTCGTCTGTATTATTTGGATCATGCCAAAAAAAAAGGATAGTCTTAACATACCTCAAGTTGTCAATGCAACTCAACAACAAGCTTATGACAACTAGCGCACCAACCCTATAGCAAAGAAATACGTGTACAATTTAGATGGCGGTAGTATATTACGTATCTCAAACGATAACTCGATTCAAAAATAAAACGGGCAGCATTTCCCCCAGATTTTACTGCCCCCTCAAGCCTACTATAGGCGAGATACAAACATAATACAATCAGCAACTCAAAACCAACCTAATTACGACCCGGGACCTTCAATACAACAAAACCCCCAAATATACCATAATATACCCAATCAACAAATTATCAATTAACCTGCAACTACTACGACGAGCGACCAACCTACTACCCTACCACATGTGGCATTTCTCCATGCCATTTTTATCCTTCCAAACTCCATAAATCAACATCACAATAGAAATCCCAAAAGCAACACAAAGCAGCCCACAAAACAGTCTACTACAAATCAAATAACTCGAACTCACGGCTTTCGATCATCGTCCCGTGAGGTCTAACTATTAGGAAATGAATTTATCAACTTTTCTTGATATTTTAAAGCTTAAATACAGAAATTAAAATTTTTATTATCTATTAAATACATTGCAAAACTCAAACTACAAAGAAAAAGAGAGGTGATATAGTGATACTTACGTACCCGGGATGTTAGTATTATTTGAAGCTATTAGAGAGATCAAGGACCATTTTTTATGGTGCCTCTGGTCAGATTCTAAGTAAAATGAAGAGAGATAGATGAGTTAAAACATATTTATCAACACTTTTGAAAAGTCAAAAGGTGCTAGCTTGGCACCCTCTTATTCGCCCATCTTACGACGCTTATATCTTTTTATCCAGATGTAGTATGAATGAACGATTAAGAGCATTGGAAACTACATTTCAAGACCTTCAATTTAGTATATAATATATCCGAAAAATACCTAATATAGCACACGAAATTTATTTCTCAAAAGCTATGGTATAGGGCAAATTCTTAGTCGGTTTTTTCGCAACTTTAATTCGATTTTCCCCAAACTTTATGTGTTTTGTCCAAACATTATATATAGTCATATTATGACTTTAAAATCATTTAAATCATTATTAACAAGTCTCATATTCATTATACGTCACCTTGGGACGTACAAGGTGTAATAGAAAGTACGGTTTCAGCTTCCTAAGGCGCTTAGCAAAGCGAGTGCCAGTATTTCTAGGTGAGGGTATCTAGTTTCGGCCTCGTCTAGGGTCCTGCTAACATAGATTGGAAATTGCGTACCTTCCTCTTCTTGGATCAGGACTCCACTAACCGCTATGTCAGATAAGTATAAATGTTCGTCTTTCTTCGGAGTATAAAGCAGAGATGGGCTCGAGAGATACCGCTTGAGTTCCTCCAAGGCCCGTTGGCACTTTGAGGTCCATGAGAGGTTTTTTTTTTTAACTGTGATAAGAAACTGTGGCTCTTGTCGGAGGACCTTTAGATGAATCGCCCCAGGTCGGCTATGTGTCCGATTAACCTTTGAACGACCTTGATGTTATCCACAACAGTGATATCTTTGATGTCCTTGATCTTATCGGCATTAATCTCGATTTCCCGGTTGGATACCATGAACCCGAGGAATTTCCCTGATCAGACTCCAAATGCACATTTCTTCGGGTTCAGCTTCATATTGTACTTCTTCAATATGCTGGAAGTTTCCTGCAAATATTTCAAATAGTTCACTGCTCGTAGGGACTTAACCAACATATCGTCAATGTAAACCTCCATTGATTTTCCTATTTGTTCTTCGAACATCAGATTTACTTGGCGTTGGTAATTGTCACCGGCATTTTTAGTCTGAATGGAATCATATTATAGCAGTAGGTATCGTACTTAGTGATGAAGGAAGTCTTTTCCTGATCGTCCGGGTCCATCCGAATTTGGTTGTACCCAGAATAAACGTCGAGAAAACTGAGGATCTCGTGGCCGGCCGTTGCATCGATCATGCGATCGATATTAGGCAAAGGGAAAGAGTCCTTGGGACACGCCTTATTCAAGTCTTTATAGTCTATGCACATTTTTAATTTCCCCCCTTTTTGGGGACTACTACTATGTTTGCTAACCAGGGCGGGTACTTAACCTCCCGGATGGACCCTATTTTAAGGAGTTTAGATACCTCGTCCTTGATGAACGTGTGCTTGACCTCGGACTGGGGTCTCCTCTTCTGCTTGATCGAGTAGAACTTTGGGTCCAGGCTTAGCTTGTGAGTTGTTATTTACGACGGGATCCCTGTCATATCAAGGTGGGACAAAGCGAAACAATCTATGTTAGCCATAAGGAATTGAATGAGTTTTTTCCTGAGTTCAGGACACAACCCCGTGCCCAGGTATATCTTTCGATCGAGCAAGTTCTCGATCAATACAACTTGCTCCAGTTCCTCGGCTGTCAATTTGGTAACATCGGAATCGTCGGGGGCTATAAAAGACCTGGGAACCCCGTAATCATCTTCTTCATTGTTCCCCTGCTTCTCCGGTCGGATCAGGGCCGATGTAGGTAACTGCTATTTGGCTTCTTGCTTGGCATCCAAACCCAGACCTTTTGTCGTTGTAAGTGCGGATACCGGAACTACCTCGTCGACCGCAAACATCTCTTTTGCAACTAGTTGTTCTCCGTAAATTATTTTTATCCTTCTTGGTGATGGGAATTTTATCACTTGGTGGAGAGTCGAGGGTATTGCCCTCATTTGTGGATCCATGGCCTTCCGAACAGAGCGTTGTACCTCATGTCTTCTTCGATTACATAGAACTTGGCTTTCTGAATGGTCCCGGCGATGTTTACCGGTAATGTTATCTCCCCTTTAGTGGTCTCACATGCCATGTTTAATCCGTTTAGAACTTAGACTGCGGCTACGATATGATCTTGTAGACCGAGCTGTTCAACGACCCTCGATCTGATGATGTTGGCTGAGCTACCTGGATCAATCAACACACGTTTAACTCGAGATTTATTTATGAGTATAGATATTACCAGTGCATCGTTGTGGGGCTGCATGATCCCTTCAGTATCCCCGTTGTTAAAAGACAAGGTTCCCTCCGGCACGTAATCCTGAGTCTATTTTTCCCTTGTGATGGATACTTTGGTGCGCTTCAGCGTCGGCCCCCAGGGAACGTCGACCCCGCCGATGATCATGTTAATGACGTGCTGAGGTTCCTCCTGCTTGATTTGTTTATTAGAATCTCTATTCCTGAAATGATTCTTGGCTCGATCACTCAGGAACTCTCGGAGATGTCTTTTGTTGAATAAATGGGCTACTTCCTCTCTTAATTGTCTGCAGTCCTCCGTTCTGTGGCCGTGAGTGCCATGATATTTGCAGCAGAGAAGATGAGGAAACAGTCATTCAATGCCTTCACAGATTCTACATCCCCCCTAGGCCCTAGCAAATAAGAGTAGGTCATCTGCGAAACATAGATGAGTAACATCTAGTTTTCCACATCTTTGATGGTACTTGAAATGTTTCACTTACTTCAGACCAAGGAGGGTTGTGCTCAAATATTCCATAGCTATGATTTTTACTAACCCTAAAATTGTTTTATATAGTATGATCTATCTGTTAACGTGCAAAAAATTAGTTCGAGTCATTATTTGGGTAAAATGTTAGGGAATATCAAATGATTTTTTTAAAAAAAAATAATAGCCAATAAATATATATATTTTTTTATATGTATATTATATACAAAAATATATGTATTTTATACATTTGTTTGTTTAACAAATGTAATTAATTTCAGTCGATCGTTATTTTTATATTTTGCCCTTAAATGTCGGCTCTGGTTACTGAGGTGGAAAGGCACCTTTAATTGATTTAGCATGCCTATTTGAATGGGATTTCGGATTATATTTATATTTTGAATAATATAAGTTCAGTCATTAGAAAAATGATAAAAATTACTACATTTTAGTAAGAAATTCTTAGGGTAAATGGTTTTTTAAGAAATTAACTCCATAAATACTGGGTACTCGTATATAGATGCAGACTTTGCTCTGCCATCTGTCGATTTGTTTTATTGTACGTACAAAAAGACAGTTATTTTTGGGCATTTTCCTGTTTCCCATTGCTTTTTAGGTAGAAATTAAAGGTCAAGCCATCGCTTATGCCAAGTTAACAGCTGTCTAAAGGCTGACCTACAAGATTCCTTATACGGCTAAGAGTTCTTGAATACAAGGTTCCAAAAACCAAATTAACAACGTAATATCATTAAATTTCACACTTTTGTCTCCTTGAATGCAATTTTTTGTTTTAAAAAAAAAAGAACGAAAGTACTACCTTTGATTCAATTTGTATGAGCTATCTTGATTTGGTAGGGATTTTAAAAAAGAAAAAAATAGAAAGTTTTAAAATTTATAATTTAAAATTAAATTGTTTGAGCATTCTTTTCCAAGTATACTAATAAGGAAGTACTAGCATATATAAAATGAAACGGAAAGAATATATGTTTTACCCAAGTAAGGAAAATCTATAAGTACATTATTAGCAACGCTGTAGTTATTTCTGTTTGACTTATAGGTTAGCAGCCACTAATTTTTACATTAGAGTGAGATGTTTTTATCACGCCTCTTGAAGGTGGGGCTCTTTCCCAAATCTGTGTGAATGCGGAATATTTTATACACCGAACTACTTTTTGTTATTACGCAGAGGATATTACTGTTCCATCTATCTACATGACTACATCCATGGAATAATGTTCTTTAAAGACATAATTAGTAAATTAATGTGGTATAATATATCAATAATAACTAGTATTCTCACTAAGACTATAACTCATTAGAAAAAATGGATGTATAAATGCAACAGATACACACCATATTTTATCCGATTATCAAAAACTTAGCATGCGAATCATGTCACAAATAAGTACATTCCTCCCCATGTAAATTTATATTTCTTTTCTTTTTGTGCGAAATTATTGACCATTTATTAGAAGTAGTTGTGACCTTTTATTTACATAAATATTGTTGTATAACTTTTTAAAAATTGGCTAGCTATGACTCTTTAGATTCTTCTGTAAAATGTTAACGGACCGGATCACAATCTAACTGGCCCATTAAGAAGTGGCCTCGGGCCACTGAATTGGGCCTAGTTATTCCACATTGTAAAGGGACTAGTGTGGACCCAGTTACTCCTTTTTAGAAGACTTAAGCTAAATAGCCGCACTTCTTAAATTAAAGGGATTTTTACCGTCGCACACTATATATGAAACTTTATTACCCTCCCTAATCAAGTTTTAATTTAATTATATGACCAAATACAATTTACCAATTATATACAAATTAGTTTTAAATGAGTATCCCTTTAAATTAGGATTTGAATAAGGAATTAATTATTTCTCATCCATGTTCTCTCTCTCCTGCGCTCTCTCTTTTCATCTCTCTCTATGTAACGACCCGATCGGTCATTTTGATTATCATGGCCCCGTTCCCCCATTTACTGCTCAATTTATGCTTTATAGTTGTTTTATGACTTATCGTATTAGTGAGTTCGGGTCCAGAAGGAATTCGGAGTGAAATGAGACACTTAGTCTCATAATTAAAAATTTAAGTTAGAAAAGTGGATCGGATATGGACCTATGTGTAAATGACCTCGGATTTAAATTTTGATAATTTCAATAGCTCTATATGGTGATTTTGGTCTTAGGAGCGTGTCCGGAATATTATGTGGAGGTCCGTAGTGGAATTAGGCTTGAAATGCCGAAAGTTAAATTTTTGGGAAGTTTGATCGGGGTTTGACTTTTTGATATCGGGGTCGAAATTCGATTCTGAAAATTGAAATACTTATGTTATGTCATTTATGACTAGTGTGCAAAATTTGAGGTCAATCGGACGTGATTTGATAGGTTCCAGAGTCGTTTGTAGAAATAAAAAATTTCAAAGTTCATTAGGCTTGAATTGGGATGTAATTCAAGGTTTTAGCATTGTTTTAGGTGATTTAATGGTTCGACTAAGTTCGACTAAATTCGGAGTGAAATGAGACACTTGTTGGTATATTTAGTTGAGGTCCCGAGGGGCTCGGGTGAGTTTCGGATGGTTAACGGGTTGGATTATGGACTTAGAACTCTGCTGAAATTTTTCTGATACACCATCTGGTTTCCTTTATCGCGTTCGCGAGTGGAGCCTCGCGTTCGCGAAGAGGAACTGAGAGGCTGGCAATATTTGCTCTTCGCGTTCGCGAAGAGAAGAACGCGTCCACGAAGGGTGGACTGGGTGTGCATCGCGAACGCGAGAGGTATTACGCGTTCGCGAAGAAGAAAGGAAGCAGCTGAGTACCCCAGGCAATTGGTCTACGCGTTCGCGTAGGGGGTGTCGTGTTCGCCTAGTGAGGGGGAACGAAGCACCGCGTTCGCGATGGGTTGAACACGTTCGCGTAGAAGGCATTGAGGCAGAGGTATTTTGTGCTTTGCGAACGCGGGGGTGATGTCGCGTTCGTGAAGGAGGAATTTGGACGGGAATTATTTTTTGCTTCGCGAACGCGAGGCACTGACCGCGTTCGCGAAGAAGAAAAGCCTGGGCAGTGAGTTTAAGTTCCAGTTTTTGACGATTTGGAGCTCGGATTGAAGCAATTTTTGGGTGATTTTCAGAGAAAATAACGGGTAAGTATTCTTAACTCAATATTGGTTAAATTACCCGAATCCATGATTGTTTTTATCATTTAATTGGTGAATTGAGTTGGGAAAGTTTGAAAACCCTCTTGGTTTAAATTGAAGATTTGAGGGTCGAGTCGGGGTCGGATTTTGGTAAAATTGGTATGGTTAGACTCGTGGTTGAATGGGCTTCCAGATTTTATAACTTTTGTCGAGTTCTGAGATGTGGGCCCCACGGACATTTTTTGAGCTAATATTTGGATTTTTATGGAAAATTATTATTTTCTTATGGAATTATTTCCAATGAATTTTATTGACTGAAATGAATTATTTATGGCCAGATTCGAGGTGTTTGGAAACCAATTCACGAGGAAAGGATATTGCACAATAAGAATTTCACGGCTTGAGGTAAGTAACAGTTTAAATCTGGTCCTGAGGGTATGAAACCCCGAATTTTGGTATCATGTGATTATTTTGGAGGTGACGCATATGCTAGGTGACAGGCATGTGTGCGTGCACCGAAGAGATTGTGACTTGGTCCGTCCCGAAAAATTATAAAGTTGAATAATTTATTGTTAGCTATATGCTCTCTTTGTGTTAATAAAATTTGACTGCAAATCATGTTAGAAATCATGCGTAGGCTACATGATATAGTACTGTTGGGATCCATAGAGGTCGTGTACTTGTTGCTATATGTACTCAGTCTCAGTTTTTACTTGTACATTTTATCTCAGTCTATGTTATTATTATCGATACATCATATCATTGTTGTTTGGACTGATTTCATAATTATTGATAGCCCGAGAGACTTGATAGATTTATGATTGAGTAAGGCCGATGGCCTGATTGTGAGATATTGATACCATAGCACGTGAGTTGTCCGTGCAACACGTGAGTTGGCCGTGAGAATCTATATATTCTACTATAGCATGTGAGTTGTACACCCCCAATGAGCGCGGGTACCCATTGAGAGTGAGTGATGAGGGCTGGGAGCCCAGTGAGTGGTTGTTGTCTTAAGAGGTTATACTTGATTTCCATTTGTTGTTGCACATAGTTGCTATCTGTCATTGTTGTGAAATCTCTGAAAGATTGTTGATATACGGATTACATGAACAGGAACTGTATAAAAATTGATTTGACATTAAACTGCCAGATTTGATATTATGTCTATTCTTTATTGGAATTACTGGAAATGAACCATAACCGTGTAGTTCGTCACTATCTTCAGTTCCTTATTTATTATTATTACTTGCTGAGTTGGTTATACTCATACTACACCCTGTACTTCGTGTGCAGATCTAGGTGTTCCCGAACATAGCAGGTGTTGATCCTTTTGCGCGGTTAATTTTCAGGAGATTTTGAGGTAGCTGCCGTGTTCCGCAGATCTTGTCTCTCCTTCTTTATCTCTTTGTTTACTATATTTGGTTTCAGACTATTATAGACTATATTTTCCAGACTTGTATTCATATTAGATGCTCATATACTCAGTGACACCAGATTTTGGGGAGTGTTTGTATTGATATTTAAATATTATATTTTAAACCTTAAAGAGAAGTTTTGGTTTATTGAGATTATCGGGTTGCCTAGTATCGAGATAGGCGCCATCACGACAGGTTGGGATTTTGGGTCGTGACAAGTAAGTCCCATTTGCAGAAATTAAACTCATTGCCTAGGCTTTTCTTCTTCGCGAACGTGGTCAGTGCCCCACGTTCGCGAAGCACAAAATAATTCTCGTCCAAATTCCTCCTTCGCGAATGCGACATTACCCTCGCGTTCGCGAAGCACAAAATAACTCTGACTCAATGCCTTCTACGCGAACGCGTTCAACGCATCGCGAACGCGATACTTCGTTCCCCCTCACTACGCGAATGCGACATCCCTACGCGAACGCGTAGACCAATTGCCTGGGATCCTCAGTTGCTTTATTTTTTCTTTGCGAACGCGTAACACCTCTCACATTCGCGATGCACACCCAGTCCACCCTTTACGAATGCGTTCTTCTCTTCGCGAATGCGAAACCATCAAGTTCCAGATGGTGTATCAGAAAAATTCCAGCAGAGTTCCAAGTCCATAATCCAATCCGTTAACCATCTGAAACTCACCCGAGCCCCTTGGGGCCTCAACCAAATATACCAACAAGTCCTAAAAAATCATACGAACTTAGTCAAACCCTCAAATCACCTAAAACAACGCTAAAACCATCAATTACACCCCAATTCAAGCCTAATGAACTTTGAAATTTCTAATTTCTACAAACGACTCCGGAACCTATCAAATCACGTGCGATTGACCTCAAATTTTGCACACAAGTCATAAATGACATAACAGAGGTATTCCAATTTTCAGAATCAAATTCCGACCCCGATATCAAAAAGTCAACCCCTCGGTCAAACTTTCCAAAAATTCAACTTTCGACATTTCAAGCCTAATTCCACTACGGACCTCCACATAATATTCCAGACACGCTCCTAAGTCCAAAATCACCATACAGAGCTATTGGAATCATCGAAATTTAAATACGAGGTCGTTTACATATAGGTCCATATCCGGTCCACTTTTCTAACTTAATTTTCAATTATGAGACTAAGTGTCTCATTTCACTCCGAATTCCTTCCGGACCCGAACTCACTAACATGATAAGTCATAAAATAACTATAAAGCATAAATTGAGCAGTAAATGGGGGAACGGGGCCATGATACTCAAAATGACCGGTCGGATCGTTACATTCTCCCCCACTTAAACATACGTTCGTCCTCGAATGTGCCAATAGTTGTTCTTAACCTTAAAATCTCTATTCCACCTTACCACGCATATACCCAGGGGTGATCCCACGCCACCCTATTCCATATAGGCCTGACAACATAATACAACTGAAAATCTTTAATTTAACCTTAGCCCAAAACCCTTTGAATTCAATTCCCAACCTTCAGAATTTCTTTTCAAGACATGAATCTTACATTTACACATTGTATGAGTCTAAACAAGTTACATCGAGATATAACTATTATCACGGATATAATCACCTAGCATATTACACAGCTTGCCCGCTCGTAACACCATTCCTAATCACAGTAACTACTTCAAACCAACCAAGTACTAGTATAAAACCCCGCATTCAATAGAACTTCATTCTGAAATCTTCGTACACTGTGAATGATGAAAGAAACAATCATAAACTCATAACCACTCATCAGATCAACTAGCCATGGAGCTCTCTCGCTCCCACCAAAACCACAATCCTCTCCTAAGTCAACTTTCAATATTATCCTCCCGAAGATACCATAATCAAGCCTGATAGTACCCATTCTAGGTCCAATGACCTTATTTTATTAAAGACAACCATCCCACGGACACGCCACATCAATATAACTCAAGCCACAACTGGGCAATCCGTGTACCCAGATATGGGAGATGTCTCAACAAGCACCACCACAACCACAATGTTACAACCAACTCCTCAAATTTCATGAAGAGGATAACTGTAGGCGCATGTGCACAATTATAGAAGAAGGGAATTAATGAATAAGATAAATTGTTATAGAAATAGAATTCCCACACACGGCACGGACAACTCACATGCCAATAATATGAATCGCCTGGCATGGTCACATGCCTCCAGTCCCAGCATATCATACAGGAGCAATTAAATAAGGACACTTGTATGTGATAATAAAATAAGGTTCTCATGTTCCTGGACTAGTATAAATACACGTCATAGTGTAAGCATGTGCAAAGTCTGCTATCACACTTCAAATCGGCAATTTAACACAGAAATAGTAACTACCCCATTTATTTAGGGAATTAGTCTCTTTGTAAACTCAAGTGTAGCCCAGATAGTTTTCAACAAAGGTACAAACATGAAAAACGTTATAACTTTACGCTTAACAATCAACTCTAGGCATATCACAGCCTAAGTATTCTTTCGAGTATGAATACTTGCCCTGATGCTTGCACATTATCTCAAACCTCACATATATGCACACTTATAGCGTGCAACTATCACAAATAATTAACGCAACTAGTGCCTCCACTGAGTTAAAATAAAATACTCACCTCAAACAGGCCGCAACCCGAAACAATATACTTTTGAGAACTCCTAGTCTCCAAATTCATCAAACACATAAATCACCGTAACTTATCCCAACTCCAGCACTAGAATGACTAACACATCTTCCATTCATGATCTTCCCATGAGGAATACTTTCATAATTCTTCCGTGCCACATAGCAATAATTTGAATATCAGCAGTCTATCAACCAAGTGAGTATTACAATACCAATGAATGTTCGTAAGTTGAAACACAATGCGCCTTTTGAAATGCGTACCCTTCTCAGGGATTATCGAGCAGTTATAACATTCATCTAAATATCTAAAACTAACCCTTCTATCCAAAATTTGTGATTTTTCTTTTAAGAATGAACTGCCACCTTGTACATGTAAATCAATATCCGGCACAACACGTTCCCTCACATCGGTAGAAAATATTAGGTTCAAACCATGGTAGAAACCATCATGAATACTTTGAAATCCATTTGCACATAACCAAGCTATTAGAACTGAACTCCTCTAACTCGACCAAGCCACACATGTTGCCAAATCCGAGAGTATTGCCACAAAACACCCGTAAAGCCTTACCTCATCATAAGAACCAAAAGAACCGAGCATACCATTACCATATCGATCCAGCATGTTACCCATTTGTCCTATTTTCTCCGAGTTTCTTCTGAATTACCCTCAAGTTAACATTTCTCCTTGTCAGAACACTTCTATCCTTACCCAGAGCTCCCTACAAGATATCCTAACATAGAACCACATCGTCCTAAGGCCCATAAGCCATTGTATTCTTTTTAAGCACCTCCATAAATACCTCAACCGTAATACTCACTCTGAAAATACCTTATACGAATTTAAAATTGTTCCTCTTTCCTTTCTTATACTGAAATGTAGAATCCTTAGTCAAACAGAATTACCGCACGTCATGATACTATCCAATGTAAGTAATTGATTCTAGTGATATACAAGTTCGAAAAAATTTCAATTTTCACATATACATTTTGAATCCATTAGAACCCTCTCGAGAGTCATCCACTATGCTCAAATCTAATTTACTCCACCCCAAACGGGCCGAAAGACATGTGCTCCTTTAGCACAATCAACACTCAAATAAGTAACCCTGCCTTATCATGACCAATCAAATTCATACTTCGTGTGCACTACATCCTTCAAAATAACATCATGTTTTCATAAAGTGCAATGTATCCTATATCCAGGAATTTACTTACCCGAGTCATCCTCGATCTCCTCCTCGATCTCCTCCTCTGTAAGTCATAACTAAACCACAAATATGCCTCGTACCAAAACTAAAATTTAGTACATAACCATGAAATCGAATTGTCAATACCAAGCTCCCCCACTTAGCCTTAAGCTGCTATTATATAAAATTAGAACCCGTAAGGATTTCTCCTTCTCAATTATCAAGATCTCGCACCGTTAACCAGCCAAATTTCTCGAAGTCTTTTGTTAAGCTTTTCATGAATATTCTGAATCGCCAGCCACAGTCACACACTCGACCTCTTACCGGGTAGCAAGTAATATTCCTCGCAGAAGCTTCATCAACATCACACCACCTCTAATTGCTCACAAAAGATAACCCACCTGTGGAATTCTTTACCGACATCTCTCAACGACACTGCACTGGGTGCAACGACCACGCAATCAGTAAATTCTCCTGAGCTCATGCTCGCTCACCATTTGTATAAGTCTGCACTTTCCCTTTTGACATCAACTGAAAGTTCAACAATACCTTCTGAACTCAAGTCATATTGCGCCTGAAACAATAATCAAATCTTCGCATCCCTCTTCATTTCAAACAAACTCATTTCTGCCATATTCAATCTTTCTCCATACAGTAACCATCACTCCACATACAGTCTGTAGGCCAAATCACATTCTATCGCGATTCCAAACCGTTTTACTCTTTCTCAAGGCGCGCGACTACCCTACCACAGAATCCATAAGCTAATCTGCCACTCTTCCTTCGGTTAACCATTTCCTTTAAGCAACTTCTCAAACTCCACTTTCCCTACTTACCTGCTAGTATTTCAGCCACTGTAAAACACTTCCCGTCATGTCTTCCCTCATACTTTGTTGCCCAATTGTTGCATCAATTCGAAACGCATCTCTGTCGTACCAGATCCGACAGAATGTTACCGACTCTAAGTCTCTTCGAAGATTATCTTTCTTAAGCCATCATCATAAGAAATACCCATTCGCAACCACAATTACTACACAATCACTTACTCTTCTTGAGTCCAAATTCATTGACAAAACATGAGAATTAATTTGCCCCAAAATTTAACAACGTGAAAGATCTTTCAAAACATTCACACTCGAGATTGTGCGTCACATCAAAAAGAAAATAAAGCACCCAATGGCCTTCTTTTACATTTCACGGAATCACTTATCGTCACATTCAAATTGTTTTAACACACCCCACAGTTACATCATACTCATCACAAAGCCGTTATACCGCTCATCGAGCCACAAATTCCACTCATATGGATATTACCGGACATATGAGTCCAAATGTACATGTTACAACTCAAGCTACCCAGCCTAAGCTGCGGTCTAAACCTGGCCTCAAGTCCTCCAGACTAGCCCATCACCAAAACACAGAATACACATCTTGAACCTCGTTCATAGAATCACAAGCCGGCGATGCACAACTAATACCGAGCGCTCATGTGCGCATACGAATCCGTGGAAGGAATTCAAAGAGTTATGTTTCAAGTTGAATCAATTCTGCACGATAGAATACAAGAAGGGAAATTTTTCCTAAGGGTTCGGCAGCCTCTCGAAGATAAGTACATACGTCTCCGTACCGATCCGCAAGACTCTACTAAACCTGCTCATGACTCGTGAGACCTATGTCACCTAGGCTCTGATACCAACTTATCACGACCCAAAATCTCAACCTGTCGTGATGGCGCCTATCTCGATACTAGGAAAGCCGATAATCTCAATAAACCAAAACTTCTCTTTAAGGTTTAAAATATAATATTTAAATACCAATACAAACACTCCCCAAAACCTGGTGTCACTGAGTATATGAGCATCTAATATGAATACAATTCTGAAAAATATAGTCTATAATAGTCTGAGATCAAATACAGTGAACAAAGAAATAGAGAAGGAGAGACAAGGTCTGCGGAACATGGCAGCTACCTCAAAATCTCCTGAAAATCAACCGCGTGAAAAGATTAACACTCGCTATGTCCGAGAACACCTGGATCTGCACACGAAGTGCAGGGTGTAGTATGAGTACAACTAACTCAGCAAGTAATAATAATAAATATGTAACTGAAGATAGTGACGAATTACATAGTTATAGTTCATTTCCAGTAATTCCAGCAAAGAATAGACATGCTATCAAATCTAGTAGTTTAATGCCAAATCAATTTTTATATAGTTCCTGTTTATGTAATCCGTATATCAATAATCTTTCAGAGATTTCACAACAATGACAGATAGCAACTAAGTGCAACAACAAATGAAAATCAAGTACAACCTCTTAGGACAACAACCACTCATTGGGCTCCCAGTCCTCACCAATCCCTGGGATTCCAGCCCTCGTCACTCACTCTCAATGGGTACCCGCGCTCACTGGGGTTGTACAGACTCCGGAGGGGCTCCTACAGCCCAAGCGTTATAATCTGCACGGACAACTCACATGCTACACGAACAACTCACGTGCCATAATATAATTATCTGGATCCGCACGGCCAACTCACGTGCCATAGTAGAATATATGGATCTGCACGGCCAACTCACGTGCTGCACGGCCAACTCACGCGCTATAGTATAATATAAGGATCTGCACGGCCAACTCACGTGCTATGGTATCAATATCTCACAATCATGCCCTCGGCCTCACTCAGTCATAAATCTATCCAGTCTCTCGGGCTCTCAATAATTATGAAATCAGTCCAAACAACAATGATATGATGTATCGATAATAATAACAGAGACTGAGATAAAATGTGCAAGTAAAAATTGAGACTGAGTACGTATAGCATTTAACAGGCAACTCAACAAGTACACGACCTCTGTGGCTCCCAACAGTACTATCATGTAGCCTACGCATGATTTTTAACATGATTTGCAGTCAAATTTTATTAACACAAAGAGAGCATATAGCTAACAACAAATTATTCAACTTTACAGTTTTCCGGGACGGACCAAGTCATAATCCATTAGGTGCATGCCCACACGCCCGTCACCTAGCATATGCGTCACCTCTAAAATAATCATATGATACCAAAATCCGGGGTTTTATAACCTCATGACCAGATTTAAAATTGTTACTTACTTCAAGCCCTGAAATTCTTATTCTGCGATGTCCTTTCCTCGTGAATTGGTCTCCAAACGCCTCGAATCTGGACATAAATAATTCGTTTCAGTCAATAAAATTCATTGGAATTAATTCCATAAGAAAATAATAATTTTTCATAAAAATCCAAAAATTAGCTCAAAAATCGCCCGTGGGCCCATGTCTCGGAACTCGACAAAAGTTATAAAATCCGAAAGCCCAATCAACCACAAGTCTAACCATACCAATTTTACCAAAATCCGATCCCAACTCGACCGTCAAATCTTCAATTTAAACTAAGGCTAACAAGTGGGCCGGTCCAGGCCCGGGACCGGCCCGGGATCGCGGGCCAAAAGGGGCCAAACGGCTAAACGGGCCAGGACCGTTTGGTCCGTTTTTAGCTGTCCTGGTCCGGTCTCGTGGGCCGGTCCTATGATTTGGGCCCGTCAGGCCCGCCATGGCCCGGGACCGGCCCGGTCCCTTAGCGGGCCTAGCAGGCCCAACGGCTATTTTTTTTAAAAAAAAAAACAAATAGCCATTGGGCTGTCAAAAATAACCGTTGGCTATTTATGAAATAGCCATTTAACCCCCCAACTTTGTTTTAATCCCAAACTTTTTATAATTACACTTTTTCCCTATTTTCAACTATAAATACCCCATCATTATTTTATTTTTTCTTACAAAATTATCAATCTATCACAATCTCTCTCTAATTTACTTCTATAATTGCTACTATTGCTTACTTTATTGTTACAATTTGTGAAACAATTGTGAAGTTGGTGAAATGAAGTCTTCAACGATAATCAATTTCCAACAAGTTATTCGTCAATTCGGTAAACTCGTTCCAACTCTTAAGTTTTAATATTATAATTTTGTTTGTTTTATTTACTTTGCTTGATTAATTAAGATGGCTTATTCCTTAAAAAATATGTTTAGTAAAAATAAGGGAAAATCGAAGAGTGGTGAATCTAGCGGCCAATATGTTCCTCCTCCACTTCCTCCGGGACTATACTATAATATATATACATCTTACTATATATATATTATATATATCTTAAGATGTACACTATAGAGTATATCGAATATACTATTTATATATAGTATAGTGTGTGTGTGTGTGTGTGTATATATATATATATATATATATATATATCTTAAGATGTATACTATCGAATATGACTTATATACTATGTATATATAGTATAGTGTGTGTGTGTATATATATATATATATATATATATATATATATATATATATATATCTTAAGATGTATATATAGTATATAAATCGAATATAGCTTATATATCTTAAGATGTATATATAGTATAGTATAGTATATATATATATATATATAAGCTTATATATATATATATGTATATCGAGTATATCGAATATACTATGTATATATAGTATAGTGTGTGTGTGTGTGTGTATATATATATCTTAAGATATATATATATATATATATATACTATAATATACTATATATATACTATAATATATATACATAGTTTATAAGTCATATTCGATAGTATACATCTTAAGATATACTATATATACATCTTACTATATATATATATTTTAAGATGTATACTATATATATAAAATATAGTATATATATATATATATATTTTAAGATGTATATATAGTATATAAATCGAATATAGCCTATATATCTTTATTACTATTTTTTTCTCTAACTTCTATAAAAAAAAAGTAAAAATACAAAGTTTCTGTTGGGCCCGTTTAGGCCCGGGACCGGCCCACTTAACCCGGGACCGTTAGTTCGTCGTCCCGGTCCCGAACCGGTTCTAGAAATAAGCCCGCGAAGCCCGAGACCATTTAGGACCGGACCGCATAGGACCGGGCCCGCGAGGCCCATTTAGGACCGGGCCCGGCCCACTTACCACCCTTAATTTAAACCAAGAGGGTTTTCAAACTTTTCCAACTCAATTCACCAATTAAATGATAAAAATAATCATGGATTCAGGTAATTTAACCAATATTGAGTTAAGAACACTTACCCATTGTTTCCTATGAAAATCGCCCAAAAATCGCCTCAATCCGAGCTCCAAATCGTCAAAAACTGAAGTCCCATTTTCAGAACTTAAACTCACTGCCCAGGCTTTTTTTCTTCGCGAACGCGGTCAGTGCCTCGCGTTCGCGAAGCACAAAATAATTCCTGTCCAAATTCCTCCTTCACGAACGCGACATCACCCTCACGTTCGCGAAGCACAAATACCTCTGCCTCAATGCCTTCTATGCGAACGCGTTTAACCCATCGCGAACGCGATACTTCGTTCTCCCTCACTACGCGAACGCGACACCCCCTAAGCGAACGTGTAGACTAATTCCCTGGGGTCCTCAGCTGCTTCCTTTCTTCTTCACGAACACGTAACACCTCTTGCGTTCGCGATGCACACCCAGTCCACCCTTTGCGAACGCGTTCTTCTCTTCGCGAATGCAAAGAGCAAATATTGCCAGCCTCTCAGTTCCTCTTCGCGAAGCGAGGCTCCACTCGCGAACGCGATGAAGGAAACCAGATGGTGCATCAGAAAAATTCCAGCAGAGTTTCAAGTCCATAATCCAACCCGTTAACTATCCGAAACTCACTCGAGCCCCTAGGGACCTTAACCAAATATACCAACAAGTCTTACACATCATACGAACTTAGTCGAACCTTCAAATCACCTAAAACAACGCTAGAACCATGAATTACACCCCAATTCAAGCCTAATGAACTTTAAAATTTTTAATTTCTACAAACGACTCCGGAACCTATCAAATCACGTCCGATTGACCTCAAATTTTGCACACAAGTCATAAATAACATAACAGAGGTATTTTAATTTTCAGAATCGGATTCCAACCCCGATATCAAAAAATCAACCCCGGTCAAACTTTTCAAAAATTCAACTTTCGGCATTTCAAGCATAATTCCACTACGGACTTCCACATAATATTCCGGACACGCTCCTAAGCCCAAAATCACCATACGAGCTATTGAAATCATCAAAATTTAAATCTGAGGTCGTTTACACATAGGTCCATATCCGGTCCACTTTCTAACTTAAAATTTTAATTTTGAGACTAAGTGTCTCATTTCACTCCGAATTCCTTCCGGACCCGAACTCACTAACACAATAAGTCATAAAATAACTATAAAGCATAAATTGAGCAGTAAATGGGGGAACATGGCCATGATACTCAAAATGACTGGTCGGGTCATTACACTCTGTCTCTCTATCTCTCAATCTCTGTTCTTTCCCCAATTTTTCTTCCGCTGATGTTCTCTACTTCTTATCCTTTCATGTTGTATATATTTTTAATGGAATTCATCAATGGATTTAAATCGTTTTACTATAGAGTTTTAACTTAGCGATTTTCTTTCATGTTGCACAATTGGTATTCAAATTGAAATTGTCAATCAATAAATTTTGAAGGTGCTTGACTCTCCACCATTGACAGCCATTAAAAAGTTTTAAAACTTTGAAATCGAATTTGGGTTTTCAAAAATCATTATTTGTTTGGATTGGGTGTTGTTGATAACAATTGGGAATATTGTTTGGACTTTATATCTCAATTTTGAGGGTATTTGGTGAAGATTAGGCTTGCTTTTGTGTAAATTTCAGATTGAAACTCGAAGAAGAAGAACACATGACATACAATGTACTTGCAAAATTGTAGTAAAGTTGTATGTAAATTGTATTTAAGTTGTATTCTGTTGTAAATATTTTTTTTTTATTTGAATATGGTATGAAAGTTAAAAAATAGTTGTATAATATATGAATCGTTGTATGAAATATGTATTTAAGTTATAAATACTATCTTTTTACATATAGTTGTTGATATGTATCAAAATTATTTTAAGAGAGAAAGTTTTGATTGGAATTTCAGAAAAGATGAAGAACACACCACTTATAAAATATATACAAATCATAGACAAAATATATACAAAAGACATTATATAAAATTTGTATTAAAATTATATTTAAGTTGTATGATGTTGTAGTTATATTTAACTGGGTAGAAATAATATATAAAAGTTATAAATAAATTATAATTAAGTTGTATACTATATAATTAATTGTATAAAATTTATTTTTAGGGCGTATGTTATTCTATTAGTCGTAATTGCCAGGACAATTGGGTCAATGCTTACAACGAGAATAATGCGACAAAAATGGTAGGAAAATAAAGAAGAACAAGTTATCTATTTAGAAAATAAAGACAGCAACCTACACAACACTTTGAGATCCCATTGCTGTCATCAATGTTGTGAATCCACGATATGAGTATTCTGATATTTTCCTTTTAGGAGGAATATAAGTGGATCAACTAAATATATGCCTAAATAACAGTACAAAAGATCAGTACACACAAAAAGTTCCATAATCTTTCTTAACAGTAATGGTTACTTCTACTTTATTGCAAAAATCCAGGATCTATAAATAAGGCACCCCTCATTTTCCGACGACTTTTATTATGTGTCTCGTTTCGACACGTGAAGTTGACAAAATTATAGAAAGTTTGGAAAATTTAAAGAAGAAAAAACCAATCACCGAACCATCAGTTGTAAAAGAAGAAAAAGTCAAACCGGAAGAAGTCTTGTTAAAAGAGAAGCGGAGAGAAAATAGGAAAAAAGTGTAACTAAATTCCCTAATTTAAGGCACTAATAATGAATTGTATATAATTTGTAAGTAATTCTTGTTTAGGGTAGGTAATATACAAAATAAAAAAAAATTAGTAAATAAGTTTCAAATATTGTATAGGACAGAAAAACTTCCTAAATTAAACGTATTATATATGTATAATTTATATATAATATATGTATAACCGTATCTAATTAATACATAAAATTTGTGTATACTAGCTAGAAAACGTAAATTGAATTCGGGTCTAATCCAAAACGGTACCTCTAACACATATATGGTTCTGGTTCTTATTATAGTTCATATCAGGTTAACATGGACTCCATAACTTTTGGAAATTATTTTAATATGTTTTTCAATCATTAAACAACCATTAAGAGACTAAAATAATTAAGATTGCGACTTGTGAGATAATAATGGGACCTTGAGAGAGAGAAATTAGAAGACTGTACTGTTTAGCTTTTGCCTAAGGAATAATGCAAATGTAAAGGGGTGCTTATCTATTTATACTATATACTAGCTTTAGTGTACGCGCGTTGCGCGTTTATCTAAATTAATGAATATATAATTTTAAAAAAATCAATAAAATATTATTAAATAAAATAATTGAGTTATAAATAAAAATTTAAGAAGTGTAAGTTCTTGAAAATGAATAATGTTAATATTATAGATCGATAAAGGAAGAAATCTTGCCATACAAAATTCTCAAACATATAATGCAAAAACCAATAGGATAAAACTCTAAAATAAAATATTGATATGAAATATAAATCCAAACAACACATACATTTACCTCGATTTTGATTAACCCTGTAGCTTCTTCCTTCGCTTCTCAAAAGATTGCCATAAGTAATTTGAATACGGAGAATATAGTCCATTATTGATTTATCAAAAAATATTAAGCGGACATAAGTCTAATTGAATTCGAAGTTCACTATATTAAAATCTACCATTAGTAGAATTAATAAGATAAATTTAATTATTTTCTCGTCTAATAAATATGTAGAATTTTTCAAATACACCTTTTTATAGTTATGACTTATGATTACTGAATTGTTATTGTCGTTCACAAAAGAACTCTAATTCTAGTTTATCTTTGAGCTTGCCAGTTATCTCTAAATCAAACTTTAAAGAATAGATGATTTCTCCCTATTCAATTTTTTGGTCTTTGACCAAACTTATCTTCTATAGCATCTTTTTTCTCTTACTATTAAATTTTCCCTCAAGTATTGCTTCATATCAAAGTTCCAAAAATTATGTTCTTTTAAATAAGAAAATAATTCATATAAGCTAAAATGTCATTTGATTTTGAATTTCTAAATTTTAGGAGCTTATATAATGGTAAATGTTTGTAGTAAATTTTAAAGTTATAAATGTTATTAAATAATTAAATAGAAAATTTTGTTTAATGTATAATATGATGTACGTGTTATCTACAGGGGCGGCTTGACCCTATAGCAAGTGAATCACTTGCTTTAGGCCCCAAAAATTTAAGGGCCTCAAAATTACTATTTCTCTATATATAGAAGTATATTATTTATATAATTATCTCTTATTATTGATAAATTTATTTTTTTATTGTCATATTAATTTTTAATAGCTCGATTTCTTCCTCTAATTAATATAACTAAAATAGTTTTATGTCAATCTTATTTTACTTTTTTTACTTAATTATATTTCTCTATTCATTAGTTGGTCACGTAACTATATCTAATAATCTAACTTATTATTTATTTTCCTTACATAAATTATACTCTCTCCGTCCCAATATATATGAAAGTGTTTGACTGGACATGGAGTTTATGAAATAAAAGAAGGCTTTTGAAACTTGTAATCTTAAATAAATCATAAAAATTTGTGGGCTAGAAATTATCTCATTAATGGTAAAAAGAAAAATATAAAGTTGAATTGTTACCAAATATAGAAAGGGACTTACTAAAAAAAAGGAATCAGTTAAGTTGGGACGGAGGAAGTATGTTTTTTGGGTTCTCCCATTTCAGTTGTGATGCAGTCAACGTTAAATTCATTTAATTTTCTATACTTTATAAAACGAAGTTCTCATTTTTTTTAATTCCACATCCTCACTTGTCTAATTTTTTAAAAAACGATGTTCATTATATATATATATATATATATATATATATATATATACACCTCTTATTAAGGCTTTGCTTTAAACATCGGATGATGTTGGACCGCCCCTGTTATCTATCATTAGCGATTAAATAATTTAAGTCACCTTAACACTTCGTGCTCATGAGAAAAGTTCGAGTTAAAAATACTCACATATTTTAAAAAAGAAATCGACAAAATAAATTGAAATTTGACATGTTTGATGATATTCTTACGTGGTTCGGTCTACAAAGAATTAAAAAGAAGACAAACTTTGAAATAACGTTTTCATTATAGTTACGCAATTTAAATAAGGAAAAAATTACATATGTAAAATCTTACTCAATTTTAGATTCCTAAATATTATGAACTTCCACATAGTTCAAATAAGGAAGAATTTAATAAATAAAATTTAGTAGATTTTAAAGTCCTAAGTATTAGGAAAATAAGAAAATTACAATTACAAGTTTGTCCAATGTGAATCCTATTTTTAAAGGGTAAAAAAGTCGAACGATATTTCGCTAAGGGCATTCATACTTTTAAATTTAAATATAGTATAGATATAGATTAAAAACATAAAAGTCTTTAGCGAAATATTATTCGCCTTTTTTTACCCTTTAAAATAGATTTCATATTGTACGAAATTGTAATTTAAGTTATATTCCAAATTTTTAGGACAATCTTTCTTTGTTTGAAATATTTATAGTGTCCTAATAATTAGGGCTTTAAAATTGATTATATTTACCTTGTATAGAGTCTTTCCAATTGAATTGTGTAACATAAGTCTAATTAGTAGTACTAAAAATTAGAAAATTCTTAAGACTAAATATTAGCTACCACAAGTTATCAAAAAGACAGGTAGAAGTGAGTCTTTGGGCATAAAGTTTCCGTCGCAAAATAGCTATAATCCGTTAATGTTGTTTTACCTAATATTTAGTATCTTGAGATCAACTAAATTTTAATTATTAAATTTTCCCTATTTGAACTAAATTCTTATATTTAGGATTTTGAAACTAATTAAAATTTAATCTTACAAATATTATATTCTTATTTGAATAATGTATAATAACCATATAAATACCGTCCATATATATATATATATATATATATATATATATGATTTAGAGCATTTATATCCTCCGTTTCAAAAACTGCTCCTCCCGTTAACCAAGTGGCCCGAAAATCCCATTATTGACTAACAGAGCCAATTTCTCTCTCTTAAAATCTCAAAGTAGTTTTTAAAAATAAAAAATAAAAACCACATATAATTTAATACCTCCCACCCACTCGCCATTTTACCCTCATAAACAACAACAACAACAACAACTCAAAGGGTAGTGTGTATGCGGACCTTACCCCTACCCTCAGGTAGAGAAGGCTGTTTCCGATAGCCCCTCGGCTCCCTCCTTCCAAGAACTCCCCACCTTGCTCTTGGGGTGACTCGAACTCACGACCTCTTGATTGAGAGTGGAGGGTGCTCACCACTAGAGCAACCCACTCTTGTCTATCAAAAGAGGGCGTATAATTATGTAATGTAAAGACATATTGTTGGTGGAATAAAATTATTTCTTATTTTATATGTTAATGTGTACCAAGTTCATCTTCTTTCTAATGGGATTTCTGGAATTTTATCGTGATCAATCAATGATCGGTCTATCTCCGGAATCAATCAACCATAATTCAACAATTTGCTAATCATAATAGATTAATTTTGTATCTTCATTTTAAAGGAAAAAAATGATGGAAAAGGAAGACAATATACAATGAAAAAAAGACAAGCTCATTAAAGAAAGTGAAATTTCTTGCAACCATCTAGGAAGCAAACAAAAATTTTACTGCCCATATACTATATCCTACTGTAAGCCAGTTTGAATAACAAATGGAACTGCCTATATATTATGTCCTCGAGCAAGAATGGAACTGAAACTCTCACATCCATATACAATGATTCAAGCTACAGAAACTCTCACATCCATTAACATATCAAATAAACTATAAATGTTGAGCTTCAAGAATTTCATGTTATAATATCCTTTACCTGGGTGACTAAACCAGCAAAAGGAGGTTTAGTATTTCATTTTGGATAACCAAAGTGATGCAAGTGTCGAGCAGCTACAAGACCATCCCTGCCATTGTTATCAGGACCACATAACAATCAGAACCGGATTTACGATTTAAATCCTATGGGTTCAGTTGAATCCGTAGCCAGTATGCTACATCCGCCTCTGATAACAAGCACACGAATATAGACCTGGAGCGATACTTTCACAACTACTGCTCAGCTTACAAAATTAAACTCAAGCAAAAATATTGCTTTCATAAAGGAATACAGTTAAAAGTAAATGATGAGGGGGGGAGGGGTTAAAATGGCGAGTGGGTGAGAGGTACACTTACTGTTTCAAAATAGTTACATCATAATTATGAGAGAATAAGCCCTCCTGAATTCCATCGTCATTGTCTAGCACCATACCAGTATTACAAATATTGATTTTTCTGGTAAATACAGTTCCTAGGACATCTGCTTGATAAGTGTGGATTTTAACCACTTATTAATTAGTATTTTCTTGTTTTAATTTTAGTTCAAAAGTAGTGATTTTTATTTCCGAATCTAATGAAGTGTGAATTGAAGGCATGTTGGAGGATTTAAACTCAATGGAGAAATCTAACTCAAAAAGGAGTGTTCCAGCTTAACACGGCAACAACAACAACAACACCCCAGTATAATCTCACTAGTGAGATTTGGGGAGGGTAGTTTGTACGCAGACCTTACCCCTACCATGGGTAGAGAGGCTGTTTCCGATAGACCCTCGGTTCCCTCCCTCCAAGAACTCCCACCTTGCTCTTGGGGTGACTCGAACTCACAACCTCTTGATGGGAAGTAGAGGGTGCTCATCACTAGAGCAAAGGCAAAGAGGAGTAAATGCAAAAGGAAGTGCGATCCGCATAACTTATATTACGACCGCAGATGAAGATGCAGGCCGCAAAAATGCAAGTGCAGCCGCATACTTAACCTTGAAGCCTCAAAGGAATTCAGCAAAAGCGTGATCCACACATCAGATTGTGCGGCTGCAAACGTAGTTTACACTGACAAGCTTGGGAAGTTTAGAGAAGTTGCAAAAAGATCAAGTATGAAACCTCTTTAAAACGAAGTCCACGGCCACAATGTGCGGCCGCAGAAGTTGAAGTGCGCCCACATACATAATTGTGGTTAGCAACTGTAGCGGTTAGAGTTTACTACTTTGGGAAAGTTATGATCAAAATTAGAGAAGACCCACTACTTTTATCTTTTAATTTAGTTTTATGTCTTCAATTACTTCTACTCTTTATTTTCTATTTCTCCAAGCTCATGTACCTAGATTTTATCTAAGGTTGTGACTCAACACTACTGTATAAAACTTATGAGTTATTAATATTAATACTTGTTAATGAATGGTGTTTGTTATTTAGCCTTGTTTATACTTTATATCTAGAATTAATGGTTGAAAATATTGATTCATGCCTATTTGATTTAGTTCTTACTTGAGAAAGAAGAACCTAGTCTAAAAAAACTTGGCTAACAAGAAATTGAGCTAGTTAAGGTTTTGACTAGTTTGATTAAAGGATTTGAACTATAGATGGGGATAATTCCACTTGGACTCATATCAATTGCTTAGATTGCTACTCATTTGGTCTTGAAAAAGTCAATTTGGACATAACCACTCTTTGACCTAGAGGTATTGAGTGGGTACTTGAGAATTGAGAGTCATAACACACCCCGATTTACCAAGAAAGCATTACTTTAATATAACCATTAGATTTATATCTAGGTGAATGTTACATCCCTAAGCTTTTTTCTTAATTGATTAAAACACCAAAAATATTTCATTCTCTAGTTGGTACTATTTAGTTTAATTTCTTAGTTGTTAACTAAGATAACAATAATCCATTATTGTTTGAAAGTATAATTTAGCTGTTTCACGTTCTCTTCTTGAGCATTTACCTTAGCATCGATCTAAACTCCCTGTGGAATTCGACCCTGACTCACGTTGGGTTTTATAATTGCAACGACTGTTTCATACTTGTTATTTGAGTGTGAATTAGATGTGATCAATTTTTGGCGCCGTTGCTGGGGAGTTTTACGGTGTTAGCTATATACCTGAGTTTGCTTCTTGAAATATCTTCTTTTACTTTCGTGATTCTAATTTTATTGAAATGATCGTAGGTACCAAATGGCGAACAATGAACTCGAAAATTAGCCATTGGGAGAGGTGGATGGTGAAGAGGAGCAACTTGATGAAATGCGTCAAGCTCCATAACAAAATCGCTGAGGCCGTGGTCAACAAGACAATGTGTCTCCACCTTCCCCACCTCCAGCACCACCGCAATATCGGATTTTGCCTAATGAAGGTTATGCAAGTGCCATAGTTTCCCTCGCATTTGGGCGGAAAACTTTCAAATTACCAAGGTGATGCTTACTTTGCTTGAGCAACGAGGTTATTTCACCAGGTCACCGAATCAAAATGCTTACAAGCATTTGAAGGGTTTTGTAGATACGTGTTGGGGGAGCAAACAAATAAATGTTTCGGAAAATGCTTTGAGGTTAAGGCTTTTTCCCTTTCACTAAGGGATAAGGCTTTGGATTGGTTGGAACACTTGCCTAATCATTCTATTCATACTTGAGACGAATTGGCGGCGAAGTTTATTTTAAAGGTTTTCTCTCTCGGGTATATGACTACTCTTCGGGATAAAATATTGTCTTTCAAGCAAGAGCCCAATGAACATTTGTATGAAATTTGGGAGCGATATCGGACATTGGTGAATGAGTGCCCGAATAATAATATGACCGACAACATGATCCAACAAACTTTCTATCGTGGTATTAATACTACGAACCAATGTGTGGTCAATCAATTGGCAGGAGGCAATTTTATGACAACATATAATGCGGAGGCATGTGAGATTCTTGATGAGATGGCAGAAACTTTTTCGGCTTGGTAATCCTGAGTTAATCTTCCCCAAGGTGATCCCAATAGGATTCATCTTCATAAAGAGTTACAAGACCATGGGCAAGTTATTTTCGAATTGACCAAAATCATGACTCAACTTGCTAAGGCCCAACTTCATCAAGTACAAGCTCCTAAGCAAATTCATGCTATGAAAAGGGTGAATGTCTTGGTCAACAAGATGACAACCAAGGGTCCCCAATTTCAATCCTCATGGGAGAATTATGCACAAGATGATGGTAGCTTTGACCAAGATGTGTCTTATCAAGATGAAGAAGAAGAAGAAGAAGAAGAAGAAGAAGAAGAAGAAGAAGAAGTACAATTTGTGAACAATTACCAAGGGCAACAGAGCAATTTCTATGGCTCCAATCAAAATTAATGGCGTTCTCAAAATAACCAAGGCAATTGAGGTTCTAACAATCAGGGAAATTGGCATAATAATAACAACCAAGGAAATTGGGGAGGCAACAATCTAGGAAATTGGGCAAACAATAACAATCATGAAAATTGAGGATCGGGTTTTCAAATGCCCATAATGTAACAACAAACTAGCAACCCACATCCTTATCATTCCCATGGTTCATGTTCTTCAAACAATGAAATGAGCCCGTATTGAGAACATGTTCAAGCAAATGATGGAAAAGAATGCGGATTCGGATGCCCAACTTGCCTCACATACCACATCAATCCGTAATCTTGAAGTTCAAATGGGAAAAATCTCTCAAGCTCTTAATACTCGTCCAAGGGTGCACTACAAAGTGACATGGTAGACAACCCAAAGGGTGATAACAACATGTGGCATAGCATGTCGGCTATCACAAGAAGTGGAAAAGGTGGGAATGCACCCACCTCAAATGAAAAGCAACTTGTGAATGATGACCAAATGATCCAAGAGGAGAAAATCCCAAGCAATAATGTTCAAGTACATGATGAATTTCGGATTGATATTGATGAAAATATGGAGGTGAACCCGTCTAGGGAATACATTATTGACATACTGGAATCGGTAGTGCAAAAGGCTGAGGCACCCTTGACAAAGCCTCCACCTCCTTACCCTCAAAGACTTACTAAGCAAACTTGTGAGAATCAATTCGAGAAGTTTGTTCAAATGATGAAAGGTCTTTTTATTAATGTGCCATTAGTAGAAGATTTGAAACAAATGTTCGGTTATGCCAAATTTATGAATTATCTTGTGACCAAGAAGAGGTCGGTGAATTTTGAAACTATCAAGGTCACTCATAAAGTGAGTGCAATTATTTATTCCATGGCTCTTAAGTTGGAGGATCCCGGTGCTTTCACGATTCCTTGTACTATTGGAAGTGCCGATTTTTTCAAAGCTCTTTGTGATCTTGGGGCGAGTATCAATTTGATGCCTTACTCGGTGTTTAAAAATTTAGGGATTGGGAAATCAAGACCCACATCTATGAGGTTGCAAATGGCCGATCGTTCCATGAAGATGCCATTCGGAGTGAATAAGGATGTGTTGGTCAGGGTTGATAAGTTTATTCTTTCGGCGGACTTTGTTATTCTAGATTGTGAGATTGATTATGAAGTGCCTATCATTCTTTGTAGGCCTTTCCTTACTACATGTAAGGCCCTTTGTGATTTGGAAGCAGGAGAACTCATTTTTTGGGTTGATGATGAACAAGTGGTATTCCACATGTGCAAGTCTATGCGACAACCAAATAGCAATGAAGTGTGTTCTTTTGTGGACTTGGTTACCAACGTTATTATTGATGACACAAGTGCTACAATCAATGTTGGTGATATGTTGGAAGTCATTTTGCACAACTTGGATGATAATGAGATGGATGGTTTCATGGAATATTTGAACTCTTTGCGAGGAATGTGGTCTTACAACTATGCACCCCAGAAGTTATCTTCGGATCTTGAGAATAGGAATACTCCTTCTACAAAACCTTCTATTGAAGAGACACCTACTTTAAAATTGAAAATATGCCACCACACCTTCGGTATGAATTTTTTGGCCCTTGTTCTACTTTACCGGTAATTCTTTCCTCTTGTTTGACTAACGTACAGGTTGATTCCACATTAGCAGTACTGCAAAAAAGGAAAAAAGCTATTGGGTGGACTTTGGCGGACATCCGGTGTATAAGCCCCACATTTTATATGCATAAGATCAAGTTGGAGGATGGTACCAGACCATCCATTAACATCAAAAAAGATTTAATGAAGCTATGCAAGGGGTGATCCAAATGGAGATTATCAAGTGGTTGGATGACGGGGTTTTCTACCCCATTTCCTATAGTTCATGAACCTCTCCGGTTCAATGTGTCCCAAAGAAGGGGGCATGACGGATGTTACCAATGATAAGAATGAACTGATTCCTACGAGATAGGTCACCAATTGGAGATTTTGTATGGATTATCGTAAGCTCAACAAAGTCACGGAGAAGGATCACTTTCCTCTTCTATTTATGGATCAAATTGATTGATTGGCCGACCATGTTTTCTATTATTTTCTTGATGGGTACTCACGCTACAATTAATTTTCAATTGTGTGTGATGGCTATTTTCACAGACATGGTGGAATACTACCTTGAGGTCTTCATGGATAACTTTTTGGTGGTTGGAGATTCTTTTGATGATTGTCTCGCAAATTTGGACAAAGTGTTGGCTAGATGTGAGGAAATTAATTTGGTACTCAATTGGGAGAAATGTCATTTCATGGTTGAGTAAAGCATTGTCCTTGGCCATAAGATTTCAAAGAATGGTATTGAAGTGGATAAGGGAAAAATTGAAGTTATTTCTAAGCTTCCACCCCCACCTCGGTAAAGGGTGTGCGGAGTTTCTTAGGCCATATGGGTTTCTACCGAAAATTTATTAAGGATTTCTCTAAAGTGGTGAACCCTTTGTGCAAGCTCCTTGAGAAGGATGCCAAGTTCCATTTGAATGATGATTGTATGAGAGATTTTGAACAATTGAAGCTTAAGTTGACAACTACTCCTATCATTATCTCTCCGAATTGGAGTTTGTCGTTCGAGCTCATATATGATGCAAGTGATGTAGCGGTTGGGTTATTTTGGGGTAACGTATCAACAAAAAATTTCATTCGGTTTACCATGCTAGTAAGACCATGAATTGTGCCCAAGTCAATTATACCGTTACGGAGAAAGAGCTCCTTGATATTGTGTTTGCTATTGATAAGTTCCGACTATACTTGATGGGTTCCAAAGTTATTGTCTATACGGATCATGCAGCACTTCGTTATTTTATGAGGAAAAAAAATCTAAAGCTTGGTTAATGAGATGGGTGCTTTTGTTGCAAGAGTTTGATATTGACATCCAAGATGAGAAGGGAAGTGAAAATCAAGTGGCAGACCACTTGTCTCGTTTGGAGGAGGAAGAGAGGCCGCATGATGGCCTTGTAATCAATGACTCTTTCCCCGTGGTTCTCGAATTTGGAAATTTTTCTTGTAAGTAGTATCATTCCGGATGAGTTCTCTTCAAATCAAAGAAAGAAGATCAAGAGGGATTGTAAAGACTACTATTGGGATGAACCATACCTTTCCCAAATTTGTACTGATGGGGTGATTCAAGGTGTGTGTCGGAGGAAGAGCAAGGTGAGATTCTTGGAGCTTGTCATTCTTCGCCATATGGTGGACAATATAGTGGAGCAAGAACGGCGGCTAAAGTCCTAAGTTGTGGTTTCTAGTGGCCTACTCTCTATAAGGATGCAAATGAATTGGTAAAAAGAAGTGATGAATGCCAACGGTCCAGTGGAATTTCAAAGAAACATGATATGTCTCTTACAACCATCTTGGAGATTGATATTTTTGATGTTTGGGGTATTGATTTTATGGGCCCTTTTGTGAGTTCTTGTGGAAATACCTACATTTTGGTCGCGGCGGATTATGTGTCTAAATGGATTAAGGTCGTTGCCTTACCCAACAATGAGGCTAGAAATACAGTGTCCTTCTTGAAGAAGAATATGTTTACAAGATTTGTACTCCACGTGCAATCATAGGCGATGAGAGGTCACATTTTTGCATTAAGGCTTTCGACACTTTACTTAGCAAGTATGGTGTTACTCACAAGGCCACGACTCCTTATTACCCATAAGATAGTGGTCAAGTGGAAGTCTCAAACCGGGAAATAAAGAGTATTTTGTCCAAGACGTTAAATGCAAATCGGACGGATTGGTCCAAGAAGCTTGATGATGCTCTATGGGCATATAGGACGACTTACAAAACACCTATCAGAATATTCCCATACTGTTTGGTGTTCGAAAAACTTGTCATCTTCCGGTGGAACTAGAGCACAAGGCAATGTGGGCCTTGAAGAAATTGAGTCTTTATTGGGATATAGCCGCTAATTTACGGGTTGCACACTTGAATGAATTGGATGAGTTTTGGTACCATTCATATGAGAGTTCATCCTTATACAAAGAAAAGATGAAATATCTTCATGATAAGTATATTTAGAATAAGGAGTTCAAAGCTGGTGATCTAGTATTATTGTTCAACTCAAGGTTAAGGATGTTTCCCAGGAAGATTAAGTCAAAGTGGAGTCATCCGTTTGAAATTATGGGTGTGACACCTTTCAGTGCATTGGACTTGAAGAACAAGAACAATAAAATATTTTGAGTCAATGGTCATTGGGTGAAGCACTATTTGGGAAAAGTTGGAGAGAGCCATGTGGTGGAGGTTATTTACTTCACTTGAGGATGCTATGACATTGTGTCGTACCGCGACGTTAAATAAGGCACTTCTTGAGAGGCAACCTAAGTTCTATTCCTTTTTCTCTTTTAGTTAGATGTTATTTGTTGTTTTTAACTTGATTTGAAGTGTGCTGCATGGTCAAGTGTTAGATATGAAATGAAGGATAAAGTTGTGTCAACATGGCCATAAATGAGGATCACACTTTTTCTTTGTGCGGCCGCAGAAAAGAAATGCAGCCGCAGAAACTCATGTGCGGTCGCAGATTTCATCTGCGAACAACACTTGCAAGAGTTGATCTTAGGCTCCAAATGGAAGGTCCTCTTAACTTTTCTCCTATCAGTGCAGAGGAATAGTGCAGACTTTCATAAAATTTTGCGGCCGCAGATGGACAACATTAGAGAGGTGGTGGTTTTACCCTATCAGGGGTACGATCACACTTGAAAATGTACGGCTCACACAATTTTGCTTTCCACTGAAAGGCCAGGTAATAGAGTGTGGCCCGCATTTGAAATTGTGTGGCCACACTCGCCTCTCTAACCTTCAATATTCTCTGAGTATATATATATAACATTAGCCTTCATTTTACATTTTTCACACTCTTCAATATTACTGTTACTCCGAGAGAATTGCCTGAAAAACTTGCACTTTTAATCACACACAACCATTTGCACTCACTTGGATCTTAGCACACTTGCAATATCTAGTATGCTTCACTTCATGTTAATTTTACTTTTTCCTTTTTAACTTCTTTTTAGGCCATCTGTTATTGCATTCCTTCAATGTAGCCATGAGAGGTAGTTTTGTAATGGGAAATTGATAAAACATGTTTAGAATGGGTTGGATTAACTAATTTTTATGTCTATACCATGTTACCAAGTAGAATTGAACGAAACTTTTGCATAATCTAGGTAAATAGACCTTTCCCATTTTTGTTCTAGATTGTGCGGACCTTTGAAATTATATAGTCCGCAAACTACTGATTAGGGTAACTAGTTAGATTGCTAATTGTGCGGACGCACTTAAATTGTGCGGACGCAGTTTTTGTTGTGAGGCCGCATATTTGGTCTGCACTGATAATCAGAGTCTTGTTATTTGAGCATCTCAAGTGCGGACCGCAAAATTAATTGTGTGGACCGCAGTTGAATTCAGCGGCCGTAGATGGCTGTCGCACTGATAATTAGAGAAGAAGCAACTGAATTCTCAACACATTTGTGCTGAAGTGCGGCCCGCATGTAGAATTATGTGGTCCGTACTTCTATTTTGCAGACCGCACTTCACTCTTTTCTACTGCATGCTGAAATCCTTAAACCTCATTGCTTCTATGATGTCCTCACATACTTATATGGTTCTTAACTATTTGAAACATGAATTTCAACTGACAAATCTCTTTATGCATATACAGACAATGGTACAATCAAGAGGTCAAGGTGAATCTACCAAATGAAGAAGTGAATATTTAAGGGGAAGGGGCAGAGGTGCCATGCATCCAAGTGTGCAGCGAGAAATAACTAAGAAGATAACTGCATGTCGAGGGAGAGGCAGAATCCTCTCACAGTCTAGTTCGTACACCCCGTCTAGGGAGGCTTCCGAGGGGAATTTTGTATCTTTACCGGAGGATCACACTGAAGAACAATCTAGGCCACAGAGGCAGTCTGAGCCTCTAGATGTGCCTTGTAAATATCACAGCACCTCTTAGGGTTCATAGATTGTCAGTCATGAGTCCAATGCAGCTATTCCGGGCTCTGATTTTGATGATGCCCCGGATGATGGGAGAGGGGAATCAGGTGAACAGGCAAGCATGGCAAGATCAAATAAGAAGGTTATCTGTGAAGGTAGATTTTTTAGTCTGTGAGCATTTTCTGATTTTCGAATGTAGTGGAAGGAGAGGTCATTGACTCATGAGCGATAATTCCTCCTTAAAGACTTGGACAAATACAACACATCAGTTCTATAGCAGTTTACCAAAAAAAGGGTTGTATTCAGTTTACTAAGAAACTGGTAGATGTGAAGGAGCATCTTATTCGGGAATTCTATGCCAACACATGCATATTCTCAAAGGGATAAATATCATCAAGGTGCGCAACTTGAAAGTGAAGTTTGATCAGCATACTCTGGATGTGTACTTGGGATTTGATGATGTGGAGCCGAAGGAGTATCTGGAGAAGCTGGCTCTGAAAGAAGAGGCTAGGTCATGGCTTGCGCAGATTCTTGCACCTGGACTACTCCCCCTTGGATAGGTGTCGGGTTTCCAATCCTTTGAAACACTTTGAGCTTTAAGGAAAAAGGGTGGAAGACCTTCGTGTTCAACAGACTTGATACGTGTTTGAATGAGAACAACGTGCCCCTTCCATGAGCTATGTTGGTGGCTTCTATTATGGCCGGGTACCCAATCAATATGGGTCCCATGATGTCGGCCAACATCTCCCTTGTGGCATAGCAGGTTAACACCTCTTACCCTTACCCTAGACTATTATTGAGTATCTGACAGATGCCAAGGTGGAGTCCAGGTCATTTGACACTATGGTCAAGCCGACAGGTCCATTTGAGTGGTACAAGCTAAAAGATCCTAGGAACCCAAAGAAGAGCATTCAGCCTTCTACTACTGCTGGCCAGTATGATGATCCAGTAATGGTAGCCCCTAGTCCGTCTGATATTCCATCTCCTACTATAGCTCCTACTACAATGCCTACCCCAGCTCTGAGGCCGGTGCCCATGCCTACATGCCTATTATCTGCCTTGCGGGTCTCTCAGACACTTGCGGGTCTCTCAGACACTTGCAAGCCTCAACAACTGGATGCATGCAACTACTTCGAAGTTATCTAAGATCTCCAGTACAGCTGCAGGGAAGTCATCTTCACACGCACCCTTGGATTCCTCTAAGATAGATAAGAAGCTCAGCAAAATCATGGACAACTAAAAGGTTATCATGGATACACTGGTACACCATGGTGTTGTGATTTGAGAGGTTGACCAAGCAGGTGAAGAAAATGAGGAAGTCAAAGGCCAGCAAGAAGTCGGTTGATGAACTTCGAGCTGAGGTCGCCCGGATAACTGAGGCCATAGATTTTTCTTTTGACATGCTATTAGACCCTACCCAGCCTCACCCATCCTCATTTTCTCATGATGCTCCCCCTGCTCAGACTAATGAGTTGTGCCTTGACTTCGATACTGCTGAGGCAGTGCATGATATGTTCACCTCTCAGGCTGTTCCCACACTTGATGATATTCAGCTAGTTGAGCCGGCTGGGACTGATGCTGTTGGTGATACTATGATGACGGAGGACACTTTGGGAGTTTCTTTGCCCTCTCTTCTCCTCGATCTTATTTTGTTAAGCATTGGGGACAATGCTTCTCTTTGTTCCGGGGGGGGGAGAGGGGCATATTTGATTATTGGATACTATTGACAATATTGAAATGTAAAAAATAGATGATTCTACTTTTTGTTTATCTTTAGTAGTGTTGCTTTTATTAGCTTCTTTAATTGTTTATCTTTAATTGTGTTTGTTTTGGTAGCTTTTATGTTTTTCTTATTAGTATTGATAATAAACCTTTGATTTTCTTCATGTCACAGTTCTTTCCAAAGGTGGTCTTTTGTGTGAACCGGGCGACTCTTCCCGATGATGGATAGTGTGATAACTTTCTTAAGGGATTGAGTTAGTTTCATGTTTAGGTAATAGTAGTAGTAAGTAGTAATAAATAAAAGCCCTAACTAAGTCATTCTCTAAAAAGAGTTATCCATGCTTCATTTGGCATCAACTTACTTAACTGCATGTTTATGCTTATGGTTTAAAACAAGGTTTTGAAATAAAATAGCTCTAGTTTAGTGACTTTGAGTTTCTTGAGTTGACTTTGATAATCATTATGTGGTTGACTGGACCATAGTGATATTTAACTTGATTGTGATCGTTGTGGGATTTAGACTCTATCTTCTTTTACTGTCTAATTGCACGATAGGTGAGGTGAATTCTTGTTGCTAGTCCAAGTACTTGAGCGAATAGTCTAGAACTTACCCCGAATGTGTTTCAAGGAGAAATTCTAAGTTTGCTTGGTTTAAAAAATGATTATAGGCTTTCATTACACCGTTTGAGCTTTCTATTGCCACCATATGATTGTTATACTTAGTCAACCCCTTTGAGCCTTTTAGCATTTCTCTATTGGTAACCATACTACAAGCTTTTACCAGTTTTGATCATAATCTTTTCTTGGCACCCAAACCTTTAATTAACACTCATATGTAATAAATGGCTCAAAGCCTAAGTTTGGGGGAAAAGTTGAGGATCTAAAATAGGTATCAAGTCATTGAAAATATAGAAAATAAATGATCTACACGAAAAGAGAAAGCAAGAAAAGAAAGAACGAATTGATGAAATTGAAGAATAGGCAATTATCTCTAGTATGAGCATCAAGGGATAAAAAGAATGAAATTAACCATAAAGAGTAATGGCAAGTCTCTCTATCCCCCAAGAAAAAGAATGCCTCTAAGGGTTTGGCAAAAGTGAGTTAAGAAATGAAAAGTGGTGTGCTTAAGGAAAGATGTAACCACTTATCCCATATGGTATCCAACCCCAATACAAAAGCCTTAATTACAACTCGAAAGATGTCCTACTTGATTTTGAACTGAGTGAGCTTACATTAGTGGAGATTTACATAAGGGGAAAACCTTTGGTACTTGAATCCTTACTTGACATTCCTTTACTGCTCTAGAATTTAAGTTTTAAATCTTGGAGTGAGCATAGAAAATGGAAGGTAGAGGAGGAAGAGTTTGGAGTCCACCATTATATACATAAAAGAACAAGAGTCCTTGATGAATGAAGCTAATTCGCGAAGCTCAAATGTCAAACTAGAGTTATATGCAAGTCACATATGTTTTGTCACCTTGTTGAAAATACATGAGTATTGTAGGTAATTGTTAGTCCTACCTGAGTATGAATAACTTAAAATTAACTCTTTGAAATGACCTTTCACTTATGGGAGGTGGGAACTAATATATTTACTTGAGGACTAGCAAAGACTTAAGTTTGGGGGAGTTTATAAGTGTGGATTTTAACCACTTATTAGTACCTTTTTGCTTTAGTTTTTGGTCTAAAAGTAGTGATTTTTGTTTCTGAATCTAATGAAGTTGTGTGAATTGCAGACATGTTGGAGGATTCGAGCTCAATGGAGAAATCTAACTCAAAAAGGAGTATTCCGGCTCAACAAGGCAAAGAGCAGTAAATGCAAAAGGGAGTGCGGTCTGCAGAACTTATTCTACGGCCACAGATGAAGATGTAGGCCGGCAGAAATGCAAGTGCGACCGCAGACTTAACCTTGAAGCCTCAGAGGAATTCAGCATAAGCGCGGTCCACACACTAGATTGTGCAACCGCAAAAGTAGTTCAAACTGACAAGCTTGGGAAGTTAAAAAAAGATGCAAAAAGATTAAGTATGAAGCCTCTTTAAAATGCGGTCTGCAGCCAAAATGTGCAGCCGCAGAAGTTGAAGTGCGGCCATAGATTCCCTCCCATTACAAGAGCAAAAGAAGATAGTGCGGGCCGCACACCAAACTGTGCAGCCGCAGAACCCCCCGAAGGATATTTTTGTCAGCAAATTTCTAAACACTATAAATAGACGAGAAATACTTTTTTAGGGCAACTTTTGTATCCTTTGTAATGACTCGACTTGTCATTTTAAGAATTTACGCCCCGTTCAGCGACTAAAGGTCTCGAGCAGCTTCGTAATATATATTATGACTCGTGGGTGTGGTCGAGTTTGATTTTCGGAAGATTCAGAATTAAATTAAAAGAACAATCCTCATTTTTGAAGCATAAATGGAAAGAGTTGACCGGAAAATTGATTTTTGATCAAACAACCCCGGAATGGAATTTTGATGGTGTCAATAGCTTCGTATGATGATTTCGGATTTACGCATATATTCGGATTTGGATTTGGAAGTCCGTAGGACAATTCGACATATTTTGGCAAAACTTAAAAAAATAGAATATTTTTTGAAAGTTCGACCGAAGGATGAATTTTTGATAAAGAGGTCGGATTTCGATTCCATAAATTGAAATAGCTCCATTACGTCATTTAAGACTCGTGTGCAAAATTAGAAGTCATTCCGGATTGATTTAATACGTTTCGGCGCAAATTATAGAATTTAGAAATTTCATAACTCATAATTCGATTTGAGGCGTGATTTGTAGTTTTGGCATTGTTTAATGTAATTTGAGACCTCGACTAAGTTTGTATAATATTTTGGGACTAGTTGGTATGATTTGACGGGGTCCCAAGGGGCTTGGGTATATTTTTGGATCATTGGTTGAGAGATTGGTAAAGTTAAAAAATTTGGGAGTTTGACCATGGTTAATATCGGGTCTAGACGTCCTCTTTTCAGTGTTTTGAATGAGCGAGCAGGTCCGTAGCATATGTTATGATTGAAATTCATATATGGTTTGTGTCTGGGAGGTTCCGAATGAGTTTCGGGGTGGTTTCAGATTATTTCGGAGAAGTTTGAGTTTGCTAGTTTCTGGTGAGGTACTGTTCATTCGCAATTGCGAACAACTTATTGTAGTTGCGAACACTGTTCATTGAAGGTTGTTGTTCATTCGCAATTTGCGAACACTGTTCATTGAATGTTACTGTTCATTCGCAATTGCGATGATTTTGGATTTTAGTGGAGTTCGCAATTGCAAACATTTTATCGCAATCGCGAACACTGTTCATTGAAGGTTACTGTTCATTCGCAATTGCGGATAATTTATCGCAAGTGCGGTGATTTTGGATTTTAGTGGAGTTCGCAATTTGCGAACACTGTTCATGGGAGGTTACTGTTCATTCGCAAATATGAAGTTTTTGTCCGCAAATGCGAACCTGGGCAGAAACTTAAGGATTGAAAATCTCTCATTTCTTCATTTTCGGTTAGGATTTTTGGAGCTCGGTTTTGGGCGATTTTGAGGATTTTTTCACGACTTCGACTGTGGTAAGTGTTCTATATCCTAAAGTAATTATATTTCATGAATCTATGGTTATATTCATCGTTTAATTCGGATTTAAATGGAAGAAATCAAGATTTTTGCAAAATCTTCCAAAAACGAAAGTTCAAGATTTGGAGGACGATTTGTTATTGGAATTTGATAAAATTGGTATGGTTAAACTCATATCGGAATGGGTATTCAGATTTCATAAAAATTATGCCGGGTTCCGAGAGGCTGGCCCTGCGTTGACTTTGGTTGACTTTTTAGAATAAAATTTTAAGTCGAAGTTTAATTATCTGAAATTATTTTCGATAAATTTTAATAAAGTTATACAATTAATTTGGATAGATTTGAGCTGTCCGGAGGTCAATTCAAGCAAGAAGTCGATTATGTAATATCGGCATAACTTCAAAAAGGTAAGTATCCTGCCTAACCTTGAGTGGGGGAATTACCCCTTAGGCATCGAGTCTTATATGTCATTTGTGAAATGTGAAAGCCGTGTACACGAGGTGACGAGTACGTACTCGGGCTTATATGTGCAAAATTTATTGGATTAAAGTCTTAGCCATATTGTGTAATAAATCGGATAATTGTTGGCATTTATTAAATCATCTATTTGCCATGCCTCAACTCGCGTTTGTTGAATTTGTTTTTATATGACAATTTGATGTGATTATTAATTGTATATTTGTGTGAATTTCGTGAGTTTGGTAATTTGATATTTCCTGGAAATAATTATATTATGGATTTTTCATCTGCAAATAATTAATGAAATAAGTTTAAACTAAGGCGTTAATTAATGAAATCAAGAATTTGGATTAATGAAGGCGTTGCCCTATACTGAGTATTTTCCATCTCTGTTGTTGTTTTGAGATTTTATACACATTGTGTGGAGCCTTGGACTATTTGTTGTGAAATTAATATATTTTGTTATATCTTTGGAATTGGTTGTGGCTATTGGGCAAATTGTGATATGAATTGATTTTGTTATGTTGCCGTGATAATATTTCATGTAAATTGTTGTGTTATTTGAGTTATTATTTTGAGGATATAAGGGTGGCATTCCACTATTGATATTATGTGGGTATAAGGGTGGTATTTCACTATTTTTTATGTGTATTGAAATATTGTCTGAGCGGAGTGATAAGGGTAGCTATAGGAGAGATAAGGGTGGCTACAAGAGCGATAAAGGTGGCTATTGATATTGTGAGGGCGGAGGGATAAGAGAGGCTATTATACGAGTGATAAGGGTGGCTATAAGAGAGATAAGGGTTGTTATTGTCAGGGATGATATATGATGATGTGGAGTTATTGCGTTGGTAACTTTTATGTGATGTTTTGATTTTCTTTGTGTTTATTTCTATATCTTGTGCAATTTATCTTGTTGTTTCGGTAAACTTGATAATAGTTTGATCTATGTTGAAATAGGAGCATGTGGCTATTGCCGGGCAGATTATGAAATGGAATGTGGACACGAGGTGTTGTGAGTAAATAATGATGATATTGGCACATGAGTTGTCCGTGCTGTTGTGATAGAGAAATTGGCACGAGGTGCCGTGAAAATATGAAAGTGAGTTGAGACCCGTATTTTATGATTTTAAAATGAGGTGTCACATGGTGACTTTTATTCGAAAGATATTTATTTGAAAGAATTATATTTAAAAGATATTTATGAGGGAATTATATTTGAGAGAGATTTGTTTGAAAGAATTATATTTGAAGGACGTGATTAATTGGTTGTACTTGCATTCATTATTTGTTGAGCAATAATTATGGTGTTCTTGTTGCCTTACTGTGTATATCACTGGTTGATTATTGTTGCCATCATTGTTATTTATTCCCTATTATTTTTGTATACTATATTGCACAGGTTATTAGACTAGTGAGTATCTTGACTGTACCTCGTCACTACTCCACCAAGGTTAGTCTTGATACTTACTGGGTACCGACTGTGGTGTACTCATACTACACTTCTGTATATTTTTGTGCAGAGCCAGGTATTTGAGATATCGGACTCGGACAGAGTTAGAGTGGGATCGCAAGGATTCAAGATAGAGTTGCTTGGTCGCCGCAGTCCCTTGGAGTCTTTCTATTTTATTGTATTGTTAATCATTATTCAAACATTATTGAGTATTCGATCCCTGAGATAATTTCATGTACTCAGTTAGAGTTCGTGACTCACTATTTTCAGTCTTGGGAGGTTGTTTGTAATTATTTCCGCTGTTGGTTTCGATTATCTAAAAAAATGGCTTGAATTGTATTTATAATCGGCTTACTTAGTCTTAAAGACTAAGTGTCATCACGACGCTTGTGGTAGAATTTTGGGTCGTGACATCCTTAGTAGCTGTAGCGGTTAGAGTTTACTACTTTGGAAAAGTTGTGATCAAAATTAGAGAAGATCCACTACTTTTATCTTTTAATTTTAGTTTTATGTCTTCAATTACTTCTCTTTTATTTTTTATGTCTCCAAGCATGAGTAGCTAGATTTTATCTATAGTTGTGACCCAACCCTAGTATGTAAAATTTATGGGTTATTAATATTAATGCTTGTTAATAGTTGGGTGTTTGTTATTTACCATTGTTTATACTTTATATCTAGAATTAATGGTTGCAAACATTGATTCATGCCTATTTGATTTAGTTCTTACTTGAGAAAGAGGAACCTAGTATAAAAAAACTTAACTAACAAAAAATTGAACTAGTTAAGGTTTTGACTAGTTTGATTAAAGTATTTGAACTAGAGATGGGGATAATCTCACTTGGACTCATATCAATTGCTTAGATTGCTACCCATTTGGCCTTGAGAAAGTTAATTTGGGCATAACCACTCTTTGATCGAGAGGTATTGTGTGGATACTTGAGAATTGAGAGTCATAACACACCCCGATCTACCAAGCAAGCATTACTTTAATTTACCCATTAGATTTATACATAGGTGAAGGTTACATCTCTAGGCTCTTTCCTTAATTGATTAAAACACCAAAAATATTTTATTCTCTAGTTGGTACTATTTAGTTTAATTTCTTAGTTGTCAACTTAGATAACAATTATCCGTTGTTGTTTGAAAGTCGAATTTAGCTATTTCACGTTCTCTTCTTAAGTATTTACCTTAGCATCGATCTAAACTCCATGTGAAATTTAACCCCGACTCCCATTGGGTTTTATAATTGCAACGACCGTTTCATACTTGTTATTTGAGTTTGAATTGGACGTGATCACTGCTTATAGTGCTTCGTTTGCAAACACTAGAGGAACTGCCAAACAATCGATCCTTTCAAAGCTTTACTTTCTGGCTCCTTCCTTGGCGAGGAGGTCCACTACTTGATTCTGCTCCCAGAAGCTATGTCCTATTGTTGGGTTCCCCCAGCTGCTCCATCAAAGACCTGCATTCATAAATAATAGAATTGTAAGGGAGGTTTCCATACTTTAGCATTCTTATCACTTTTTCAGAATCTGTGGTGATCTCAAGAGGTATCAAATTTTGCTCGAATGCAATTTTTAGGCCCTCCCAAAGGGCTTGGAATTTTGCTATGATATTGGTAGTATGTGGCAGCCCTTTCATATAACCCAACACCCAGTCTCCCCTATTGTTCCTGAATACTCCACCAATTCCCTTTAGCCCTGTGCTAGTACACGCAGCCCCATCAGTATTTAGTTTATAAAAACCAATAGCTGGAGGCTGCCATTTAAGATGAATAGTGGTTGTGTTAGGGGTGAATCTATAATGCACTGTCACATGATGATATTCTACTATCATAGCAATTGTTTGATTAACAGAGATATTGTTTCTCTTTTATCAAACACATTATTGTTCCTAGTTAACCAGATGCTCCAAAAATAGAATGGTAGTAAGTAATTCCAGCCAATTATATTATTGAAAGGCATATTTTTAAGCTTATTCCAAGTGTATTCTCAGTTTTGCATTAAAAAAAAAATGGTGAAACATGCATGATAAGTGCCTTCGGGGGATAATTTCAACTAGAAAAGTTTTGCATTCATACACTCAAAAAAAATGTGATTAATGTCTTCTACATTTGCACCACAGTAGGAGCAATTGGGGTTTACATTCAGGCCAATGTGATGAAGGTGCTTCTCTGTGGGTAGCTTGTTGTGTTGCATGAGCCAAGTGAAATTTTTTATTTATTTGGGGCCTCAAGCCTCCATATCCAACTAAACTAGTCATCTTGGGCATGATTATGCTCTAGATCTTATTCAATGAAGGAGTAGGTTGACTTTGCACTAAATAAACCATTGCTAGTGAGGTTCCAGATTAGTTTATCTTCGGCGGTTGTACTATAGGGGATGGAAGTTGCTTTAGTATCCTTTTTGAATGTCTTTTTTTAATTTTTAGTGCACTTTGATTTTGTGCTCCTTTGAAATTCGTAGATTATTAGTTGCTAGTCATATGTTTTAGGTTCTATCCTTCAACACTAAATAGGTTTCCAAGGGTTATGTGTTTTTGTTGATAAAATGAAAGGAAGCATGATAACTTGTGAAGTTAAAGTTATGACATTATAAAACTGGAATAAATTTTAACTTAAATTATTGACTAATAATTAAGGACTTTTATGAGATAATTTCTTTTTTTTATTGAGTTGATTATACACTATCAACATTCATGATCATCTTTAAGATCTTGCACTTTAATGTTATAACTCAAACATGATTTATAATAAATTTGAACTCATTAAGATGAGGTAATAAGACAAGCGAAATAGCCAAAATAGAGGATCAAGTAATAAGACATGCTCTCATTAGATTAATATTGCATGTTATACTTCACTAGTAAGAAGGGTCTTTTTGGGTATATTTTGTGTTTGCCGTCAAGTTAAACCCTTTCCTTATGATATTATCCTTCGTTTAGTAGATTGTGTGGTAGAAAAATTTCGGCATAAGATCACGCATAAAATAATATAATATTTAATTAGTCGCATAATCAAAAACAATCGTCACATTCTTTTTTTGGTTGGCAATATTAAATACATACACACCAGGGGCAGCTCTAAGGGCGTGAGGCCATTGACTTAGGCCCCAAATTTTGAAGGATCCCAAATTTATTTTAAATTCTTATTATTATTGTTACTATTATAGTATATTATATAATTTATATAAATAATTAGAATAAAAAATGTGTTACAGTATATTTTTTGTTACTTGATTGAGGTTATTTTATACAATAAATTTATGAATTATGATAATTTTTTTCCCTCGTTAATTAGTATATTTGATAAGAGTGAATTGCTCTAGTGGTGAGCATCCTCCATTTCCGACTAAGAGGTTGTGAGTTCGAGTCACCCCAAGAGCAAGGTGGAGAGTTTTTGGAGGGAGGGAACCGATGGTCTATCGGAAATAGTCTCTCTACTCCATGGTAAAGATAAGGTCTGCGTATAAACTACTCTCCCAAGACCCCACTAGTGGGATTATATTGGTATTAACGACCTCCGAATATGATTTCACCTTAGGCCCCGAGATATGTTGAGCCGCCCCCGATACACACATTAAGTTACGCGAGAATTATGTATCTGTTTTTTAGGGAATAACACGTAGAATAAAATTTTTATGTATGTATATATAAGAAATTAGACCATTAAAAACAAAAATATCTCATGAGTAAATAATTCTTATATAATAATAACTCCTTCCTTATTATAACAATTCGGTTATTTATCAATTACCACATAAACATTTCCTATATTTTAATCCAGATGAAACATGGAACAAATAATGAGCTAAATCCTGTAAACAGAAACAATGATAATCTAATACTCCAGTAGAAGATATCCAAACATAAAAATACCCAAAAGTAGGCAAGAAAATAAAGAGTGACAGTCTCCTTCTATCCCATGGCAGTGCTACAGAAGCTCAGTTCCTTTAATCACTTCCCCAGACAACAATCTCAGTTCAAGAAACCCAAATTATGTTGTCCTTTACCTTTAAAGATTCAGATTTTCAGTTGTCCTATAAAACACAGAATCTATCATCCTTCATTTCAAGTCTCATCTTCACTAATTAACACTAATTACTCAAACCACCATGATTATGCTCAAAAATTGGTTCAAGAATTTGACCCCAAAATCCCTATTGAAGAAGCTGTGACTCCACCTAGTTCTTGGTACACAGACCCTTCTTTTTATAATCATGAACTCAATCAAGTCTTCTTCAAAGGATGGCAAGCTGTTGGTATGACATCTTTGCACCATTTTTTTGTCTATCTATATGCTTCTTTAAATAATTAAAAAAATAAGATTATATTTGAATTTTTGTTTAAAAATTACTACTATTAATATTTTGGATTGTTTTTGTTCTTTCTCTGGATTTCCTGGTTCCTTTATTTAATTTTGTTTTTGGTCTGATACAATTTGGAAATTTAGTAGCTTGTCATTGGAATTATTGGATTTATTAGCAGTATTTTTTAGACTTTATTGGGGAGAGAGGAGTTACACCACTTAAAAGAGATAGGCCGGTTCACAAAGCATTCTGCATTCATGGGTCCTGGAAAGTGCACACCCCAAGAGGGTATAATGTAGGCAGCGTACCTTGATGCTTGCATCAGTGGTTGATTCGACGCCTTGAACCCGTGAGCTATAGGCGACAACTTTACTGATGCTCCAAGGCTCCCCTAAATCTTTGCAATTGTTTTTTTCTTTTTGATATTAATCCTTGCCTTAATTAGCTCTATGACTGAAGCTTGGATGTTGAGAGCTTTCCTTCATTTGTCCTTACACATATCTTTACGTACACTCTTATTACTAAATATAGTAAATTAATACACATACACTCTTATCAATAAACTGCAGTGAACTAATACACATTGTCAAACTTACAACTTAATTATGGTAAATTAGTATGGTTTGGTGTAAAATCCTGGTGCGCAAAAGTTTTTAAACCGCACCTTCCCTTTTAATTCCAACTGTATTATTAGTTGTCGTAGCTAATGGTATTGCAGTCTTAGAACATAGCTCTTGTGGATCTCCTGCATATGCTTCCATATGTGTGTTAGCAATGGCGAAGCCAGGAATTTCCTCAAGGGTGTTCAAACTTGAAAGAAGTCAAAAAAATTCTTCGACAAAGAGTGTTCAATATATGTTATATACCTCTAAAACCTAATATTCTATCTATATACGCAGTATAATTTTCCGATGAAGGGTGGTCAGTTGACCATCCTTTAAGACATGTAATTTCGCCCTGCTGTGTGTGTTTTCATGTATTAATGTATTTCCATGGCGGCAATAGACAATATTTTAGTGGAGCTTTGTTGAAGTAATTTGCCAATAGTGTTAGGGGGAGCTTTTATGAGGCACAATTAGTATTCATAAAGTTTAGTTTGCAAAGCTCAATTTGAGCTCAACTTGCTTAATGTGCTATTGCCTAGAGTCATTAGTAAGAACCTAATTATGAGGTACAAAACTATGGTAATTGTATTGACTACAGGACAAGTAAAACGAGAGTGTAATGCAGGTTCTTGTTTATTTATCTAGTAGTAGTATGATTTTACCAATTCTTTGTAAGAGAGTATTTAAGTGATCCGCTTTCTGAATGTGAATTTGCTGCAATTCTTTTGCGATTTTCAGGGTACACCGAACAGATCAAAGAGCCTAGCCAGTATTTCACCGGAAGGTACTGTTATACCATAAATTTCATTATATTATGCCATTGGTATTTGTTAGTTGCAACTGATTCACATCAAAAGCTTTTGCTTAAATGCAAGCAAAAGGAATAACGAGCTCTCAGTCTGGTTAATCTTAAGATGTACCTGTCTATTTTATTCGAGTAGCTAATAGTTAAAATACAGATTGGGCAATGTCGAGTATGTTGTATGTCGAGATGATGGTGGAAAAATACATGCTTTTCATAACGTGTGCCGGCATCACGCCTCTCTTCTTGCCTCGGGAAGTGGGAAAAGATCTTGCTTTGTTTGCCCATACCATGTGAGTTTTTAATTGCTTTGGGCTGATTTCAGTTTTCTTTTCTCAGTACATAATGTGATTTGAAGGCTTACTTCACCATCAGTTTTCTCTTGGTCTTATCACTAATTGTTCTTTCAGTAAATGTGATTACATGTTGGGTTATTGCTGACAATTGGAGTAAAAGAGTTCATATTTACTGCTAGTACTGGTATTACCTGCATATTTTCAGCAAGTAAAACTAGGAGTTTCTGACTATCCATTTTTCTTTATTACTGAGGTCCTTGATGTGTCAAGCTTGCATTTGAAATACGTACTACAGCCGAACCTAATACAAAGGACATATGCTAATTGTTATAGTATATTAGTTCGTTCTATTGCCTTGTTATTACCTTGTTGTTTCTATTAATTGGTTATTGCTTCCTTTTACTGTTCTTGAGCGGAGGGTCTATCGGAAACAGCCTCTCCACCTTCGTAAGGTAGAGGTAAGGTCTACATACACATTACCCTCCCCAAACCCCACTTGTGGGATTCCACTGGGTTTGTTGTTGTTGTTGTTTATTACCTTGTTATATTGTTTGAAAGAATATTTAAGATCTATTATTTAAATTAGATGTCATGGTCAAATATATGAACGGAATGAAGTAGATATCATAGTTGAAGATAAAAATACTTTTGTATTTCATTTGATTTTCTTGTGTTTATTCCTTCTTCAGTGTGTGATCAATGGTGTTGTGACCATCAAGTCGGAGAAGGGTCATCAATTACTTATTAAGTTAATTCAAAAGTACATGTTTTTAGCTCTTCCCCGCACCCCCCCGCATAGCGGGAGCTTAGTGCACCGGGCTGCCCTTTATGTTTTTGCCTCCTGTCAATTTAGTATGCTTTCTTGCTTCCTTTATGTACTTAGATATTAGCTTCTTAACATGCATCCCAGAGATATTATTATCTTAACATTTGTTCGGTATAGCATATGATACAACTTTAGACATAGTGGAGGAAATACCATCAAATGTAATTTTATTTTACCATTCTTCCTTTTGCAGGGGTGGACATACGGATTGGACGGAGCGCTTCTTAAGGCAACTAGAATAACTGGAATCAAGAACTTCAAAGTGAATGTATTAAACATATATTGAATAACCACATTGTCAATTAATGGTCAGTACTTAAATGTAGGGGTGATTTGGTCTGTTGTGTTTTTCTATATGAAGGATAGGAGATGGGACTAGTTCCAATGAAAGTAGCTGTATGGGGACCGTTCATACTTCTCAATTTTGAAAATGGAGTTTTGTCTGAACAAGAATCTGATTTTGACTTGGTTGGAAACGAATGGCTGGGTACTTCATCCCAAATCTTGGTGGATGGTGGTGGAGTCGATTCTTCATTAAGTTTTTTATGTAGACGCGAATACACCATTGAGTGTAACTGGAAGGTCAGTTCTAACATTACGGTTAGATCAGTTCATTGGTCCACAAGAAATCAGTCCTTTTCTAATTTACCAGTGTGTTCTGTTGTAGGTGTTCTGTGACAACTACTTGGATGGAGGTTATCATGTACCATATGCTCATAAAGGTCTTGCTTCTGGTCTGACGCTTGACTCGTATTCTACCACGGTATGCTCAACACTATTTTCTAACTTTGAGTTGTATTTATTCTTAATTTTCCTCTGAATCCAATTTCCACGAGCTACAATATAAGTGAATGTCTGCTGTTGTTGCATGTAACTATTAATAATGAAGCAGATACTTGAGAAAGTCAGCATCCAACGATGTGAAACTGGGAGTGCAGAAAAGGACCAAGAATTTGATCGACTTGGATCAAAAGCTTTATATGCATTCGTGTATCCAAACTTCATGATCAACAGGTTGGTGCTTCATATATAGATAAACCGGCTGGTTTCGCTTCAACTTTTTCATGACTGGTAATTCTTGTAAATCTTATCTGTGGAGCACATAGGTATGGTCCTTGGATGGACACGAATCTAGTACTGCCTCAAGGACCTCGGAAATGTCTAGTGATATTTGACTACTTTCTTGATGCATCTCTCAAGGTAAATGTAAATTCATTCTACGTAACGTATGTTTAATTTCTATATGCATCTCTCGTACCGCTCTTCTTCAGTTCTCTCCTAAGTACTCTGGAGGCACTGAGTTGTTTAACTTCCTTGATTATTTTCATACTGGTGGTGATAAAAAATTTGTGCTCAACAAGATTAAATCGTGAAATTACTAAGTTGAATTTGGACGTTAGGAGAGAGAGAAAGCTATCTATCAGGGAGATGATTAGGAAGACATTTCCCGTTATGCCTATTTGACATCTGGTACTAGACTGATTTAGTCTATGGTGGGCTAGGTTTTTGGTTTGGCGCCAATTTCTTTTAGGAGGCCTAACTGTTATAATTTCTAATTTGGTGGATCTTAGATTGCATTGTAGACCATTTTCCGTATCAATGTGTGGCTATCTATAGCTCAACTGTAAAAATTTTGTTCATTTACGTCTAGCTATGCCTTTATCAAGCGTGAAGGGGAGCCTTGGCGTAACTGGTAAAGTTGCTGTCATGCGACCAGGAGGTCGCGGGTTTGAGCCGTGGAAACAGTTTCTTGTAGAAATGCAGGGTAAGGCTGCATACAATAGACTCTTGTAGTCGGACCCTTCTCCGAACCCCCGCATAGCGGGAGATTAGTGCACCGGGCTACCCTTTTTATGCCTAAGCCTGAAGATCCTCCCCTACTGAAATGCCATTTTCTCTTCATGGAAGATCTTTTTGGGTAACGGGGGAGTGGGGGGCGGCGGAAGCCAGGGAAAGGAGTTTCTTAGAGGTTAGTATGAAGTGGATTTTGCAATTGTAAGGAGAAGCCAAGATCGTTTGATGGTGGCGTGGTGAGTCTTCCTATATAGTTACTCTTATTTTCTAATATTTATCTTCATTGTGTTCCATATGTTACTGGTGTAAGGAGTACTTTTACATGATAGAAAAGGAAAGGAATCATAATTCAAAGTTATGGTGCGTCCAAGTCTTTGTTTTCTTACTTAAAAATCAATTTACTACTTCCAGAAATTGATTCTTTATTTGTCCACAGGGTGACGAGAGTTTTATCGCACAGAGTCTCCAAGATAGTGAGACAGTGCAGGTATAGTAAAAACCTGTAAAATATTCCGATCAACTTTGTTACTGGAACGGCAATGCATATATGCATCTATATGTATTCGATCATACACTCACAAGTATTGTTAATTTTGTTGACTACAATTTACAGATAGAGGATATAAAATTATGTGAAGCTGTACAAAGAGGCCTCGAATCACCTGCGTACAGCTCTGGCCGGTATGCACCACAAGTCGAGAAGGCTATGCATCATTTTCACTGTCTTCTATATGAAAATCTTTGTAATTGATGTATTTCTTTGTGCTTACTATATGTGAGATTTCCAGAAAATTATCTTCAATGTTTTCTGCTGATAGTAGTAGCTATCTGTGCCAGAAAATTATCTTCATTGTTCCTAGCCCTTTGCACCATTCGTTGTACTATGTATGGCTTTAATATTACTATCAGCTATCTGTGCCAGAAAATTATCTTCATTGTTCCTAGCCCTTTGCACCATTCGTTGTACTATGTATGGCTTTAATATTGTTCTAAATCACAAGCTATAACGGATCTTATTTGAATTTAGTTGCTCAATCGGAAAAAGAAAAGCTGCAAGTACCACTAGGCTTGGTAGACAACAGAATTTAAATGCGAACTAGAAATACACAAAATTAGGCTTACTGTCTTGTTGTTTCCATAAATAATGTGAAATGATTTTTTGAGGCATCTTTGCTCCTAACCCTATTCGGAACTACAACAGCATAAAAGAAATCTAGCAAAGATAAAGAAAATATAAATCATTCGAGGGGACAGATATTAACCAAGCTGGAACTCAAGATTAAAGTTTATAGAAGATTAAATATTCAAAAAAATACATCTAAATCGTACGAAATGAAACATATTCAATATATTGTAGTTTACATCTTATAATTGCTAGAATACCTTGTGTCTTGCTAGTGAATATGCTAAAAATAATTTAGTTTCAACAAAAATATGTTTGGGAATTAGGATTTTGAGTTTTAATTACTTATTAGATTGTAACTGTTTTTATATTTACAAAGCCCAAGAAAAAAATTAATGCTTCATTATTTTTAATTAATATATAATATATTTTTCACATGTAAATTTATTTCGGTACGATTCAATATTTTTTCGATTTATTTTCATAAATTAAAACCTACCCTAATTATTAGTACGTTTAGACTTATATAAAACCGATAAAACCGATTTTTAAAAAAAAAAAAACTAAAAATCAATTCGGTACAATACTAATATGATTTAACAAGACGATGTAAAATCACATATGGGTAATGCTATTTTGGAGCCTGTGTCCTCGTAGAATTGAAATAACACAATGATACAAGCGGATATGCTATCTTAAAATTAATGATATAATCAAGTGCAACCTTGAAGATAAATTAGAATACAGAGCGAAATGTTGGTGGGTCTATCATCTAAAGCAAATTGCCAAGTAATCAATTCCTCGTATAAATGATAAATTCATGTTATATGAACAGTAGAAAAGGCTATTTTTTACCTTCAAGAACATCAGAGGTGGAGTACATTAGGAAAACGCCGACTACATCCGAATTTAAAGAGGCAATCAAGAAATATATTAATACTGTTCTACTAATTCACAAAATGACCCAACTAGTAAAATATTATCGGCAAAGTTCTGTACAGTAGCAAAAGAAACGCCACCCTTACAAAACACAGAGACACTGTTAGTTAGTTAATTTCGTGTACGTATAAATGTCTATGAACACTCCTGTTGATTTCTTCGTTTCGGTAATTTCTTGGAAAAGTACTCCCCAAATGGCTTCTCAGGGACAGGTATCAACTTCCCAAGAGCAGCTAGGGGCCAGCTGTTGAGCAAAACCAACTTCACTTGGTACCAGAAAAAATACTAGATCAATTAATGCAGTTCATAAGACCAGACTAACCTTATAAATCCAATGGCTATTGAAACAAGCCACAATTGCCAACTCAGTCTCACAGTTGAAACGAATTTTCCAAGAAAGAATATTATGATAACCTAAGGAAAAAAAAGATATTGTTAATCTGATAGGTTGATGTTCAACGCCAAATAGAAGGATAGGGATGAGGTATATACCTGAAGCACCAATGTGAAGCCAACAATTGAAATGAACAGACGGTTTTTGTGGACTCCACTGAATACATTTATCTCATCTGGCTTCCGAGCATTCAATTCATTGAAAACCTGCAGTTTCGAGTCATTAGCAGTGATACAGCGATTAAATCTCAGTAGACAGGCAAATATCTAATCTAAGCTAATGTGGCTCATTGCAAACAGCAATATGAAATTTCAGTTTCAGACTTTTTGCCGCCATCGCCCGAACAAAACCAAAAAAGAGGAAAAAGTTAGAAACACAGGGAAATTGAAGGAGCTCAAGAGAAAAAGTTGCCTCATATTTAATTTAAGAATCATTTCCAAAAACACAACCAAGATGCTTAAAAAGTGCAGAGATTACTACCGCCTCCATCCGAATTGGATGTCCACCCTTGATCTGGCACGATTAAGGGAAGATTTGAAACTAAGAATTGTTTAATATTAGTTGAGAAAACACATGGATGCTTTGACTTTTTTATGGCCAATAAAAGAAAAATAATAAGGTGGAGAAGCGAGGCGGCTAAAATTTTTATGGTATTAAACGTATTAGACCTGCTGATTCAAGGAAAGTGGACAACTTCTACAATCCAAAATTGTAACTAAGACAAATTCCTAGGGGAGAGGACGTGCTTGAGTTCGCACTAGGTACAAACAAGATATCTTTCTTATGTAAGAAAGGAAAAATATACTATGGGGAGTGCAAAATCATAGCATGTTTCTTTATCAGCTTTTCTTACCTGACACAGGACAAAAGCATTGAAAATCAAGGTATTCTTCACTTTAACAGCGTGCTCCCTCGTCTCATGCTCCAAATGCAGAATTTGTTCACCTCGGAAATTGAGGATTAGGAGAACTGTAACTTGATACAGAGCCTGCAGATGTTCAAGCAGGAGATATCAACCTCGAAAATTAATGTAAAATGAATATTTCTCACTTTGGAACATCAGCCATCAAATTCTTTTTACCTGTATTAATAGGTTTCTCCACATTATATTGGTGACGAGAGGTTCCCTAAGATAGAATTAAACAAACAATCAATTGATGCTGCGCACGAGAAACATTATAACTATGAGAACATAGGTTAGTAATACAGAAAGAAGCTGAAAATAAGTTGATCCATTTGGGGAATCATTGGCTAGAGCTGCAACAGAACATATTCCACCACTAAATGTTATTAATACAAGTAGGATGCACATCAGCACCGAAGCACGAAAATGAATGGCAGAAGATACTGAGGCAATATAGAAGTCTCTATAATCTAGTAACATAAGTGGAAAGAGTCAGAAACGTATAGAATCCAGCTTACAGTATAATCACATTAACGTTAAGAATGTAGTCAGAATGTTCAAACCAACTGAAAGAATAATGTGCGGAAAAGTTGGTTTTCCTGCAGGGTGGTTTCAGACTTGCACATCGTAGGGGTAGATGTTTTATAAAAGTATCTCACGGCTTCAAAACAAGTTCACTTCCTACACATTATGCAAAATGACATGAAAGAAAAAAATTCTAACAGATCAATAATACTTCCTTATACTTAATCTACTGCACAGCCACATGATGGATTAGTTAGTTATCTCTAAAAGCCAACCCCATCCGTCAAACTACAAATACGCAGAAACGGTAGTGCAGCCAAGCTAATGTTACTTGACGAAACAAACAATATTTTTGCCATTAAAATGTTGAAACAAGCTTCTTTTTTTCAGAGATTGATCTGCAAACTAACCTTCGACCAACAGGAGCTCGGCGCATTAGATGATCAGTTGGTGGTTCTGTGGCCAGTGCAAGCGCACCCAAGGTGTCCATAATAAGATTTACCCAAAGTAGCTGCACAGGTGAATGGCAAAACCTAAATGATTAACATCAGAACATAGAGGTCGAACACACAAAGTGTGCATCCGCTAATCACACTGATCAATGATAAGAAAGCAGAGAAACTAAACCTGAACAGCATTCAATGGGACATCACCAGCAGAAACTGCAGCAACAACATTAATTATAAGAGCAGCAACGTTAACAGTTAGCTGAAACTGGATGAATTTCTGGATGTTAGCATATACGGATCTGCCCCATCGGACAACCTGCATTTGATGGGATAAAAAACAATAGAAATAAGTATTGCCGTGCACTAGTTTGAAAATTTTTAGAACTTCAATCACTGCAACTAGAAAAGATACTAATGGGTTTCCAAAATATATCAGGTAAAATAGATTTAACTTCTGAAGTGCTGAAGGCAATTTAAACGTGTACAGAAAACTTGCATTCTGAGATAGGAACTTGTTAGCAATAAAGAACCTTTCAGAAAGTAAGAGTCTATCCCAAGTATTTCAGTCATTCCAGAAGATTCAAAATTCCCAGCAGGAAAGTTCATTCCCCACCATTAAAAAGTTATACTAAGCACCTTCTTTTAGGTTCCAAAATATATAAACACGACTGTTGGGATATCTTCAAGGCAATAAAAATAGAAAAAGATTGTTCATGTTCCTTAAGTCAAGCATGCAAGACAAGTTTGGCTTTACTAAGATAATAAGAGCCTGAGAACTTCCTGCTAAAGCTGCCAGCATGATAAACTGACCTTCACGACAGAAGCAAAATTGTCATCCAGGATGATGATATCTGAACTTTCTTTGGCAACTTCTGTTCCTTGAATGCCCATAGCAAGACCAATATCAGCCTACAAGGCAGCAGGAAAGAAAATTTTATTAGCAAAATATAGGAGTTCGTTGTGAAGGTAACTAACACCTGCTACCTCATGAAAGAAAAACAGAGAGCAAACAAGAAAGTTTAACCAGCAAATAAAAGAATAGAACGCAAGAGAAAAGACTTCCTTTCTCAATGGTTCAGCAAGTAACCATATAGCAACAGAAGGAAAATCCTCTCAGGCAGAAGGGACAGTGAACAGGATAAAACAATTCAACAAGAGAATACATAGCTAACATGCACCTAGCAGACCTCATGCTTTCTATAATCATATCAGATAGCTTAACCAGCCAAGAAGAGCACCTCATGTAGTGCAGGAGCATCATTAGTGCCATCGCCAGTTACAGCTACAACATGGCCCTTACTCCTTAGTGCTTGAACAAGCAAGAGCTTATCATTAGGAGAAGATCTTCCCATAACCTGGACATGATGTGAATTTAAAAGTGAGGAAAAACCTTGTTGAACGACTAAGAATAGTCTAGTTTCATTCCATACCGATATTTTCTCTGCCACTTCCTTTCTATCTTCCTCCGATAAAGCTCTAAACCTCTTCCCTTCAATCAGGTTTGGTTCAGTTGCATCAGCATCAGACTTAAGAATCCCACATTCCAAAGCTATTGCTCTTGCTGTTTGTAAGTTGTCACCAGTGACCATCCTTACCTGTGAATTTGAGGGAAAACAGATTTATGCTTTTACATATATTGAAAGGCAGCAGGGCAGCTAAAATATTTCAAAAAGGATTGGAAGCAACAACCACTTGTACAACAGTATATCCTATAGTAGTGGACATCCTACACTATGAGCATATAACAAAGCTCCCCATGCTGGGACTTCCTAAGTTCAAATATGAAAGGTATAGGGTACAATATGAACAAAAAGAATCATACAATGTTACAGCCTTATACAGTCATAACATGTATTGCACACTACAAAGTTTTTAAGAGATGAATCAACCATTTAAGACTTCACCAAGCACGCAAGAGGAACACAGCTTGTCAAGGAAAACATTCACTAGTACATTCACAGAACAGTATAGCTGGTCACAAAAGTTAAGAACTTCCACAGATTAACAAGCAGCTGATCTGCCTAATCTGTTTGAGAGTTCCATGAATCTGAAACAATCTCTAAGAAAGTATACCAATTACGCTCAATTCTATATTGTTCAGGCATCGTACTGTTCGTCCAAAACCACAATTACGATGAAACCAAAAAGAATATTGATATATTCATTAAAAAAGACAAGTATCACAGACTTCCTACCAAGAACTGCCAATCATCCATGGAGTTTACAACTCTCCACATTGTTTCCTTATGACACCAGAAACCAAGTATTTATGATATTAATGACACAAGTACCTTCAATTGGATAAACTGTATGAAAACTGACAATCTGACATGCTTGAGCAAAATGCCATTGACAAACACAAACAGGACATTAATAGAAAATAAAATACAGATATATACAGAAGCAAAGATAGACACTTTATCTTAATTAAGAAATAGGCTAATTACAATATATATATATATATGCGCAAATTACTACAATACGAAACCAGAAAGACAAAAGCACAAACACTGAAACACGTGTTCATAACTAGAGAGTTCAAAAATCATTCTAGATAAAGTATGTAATCTGAGGTCCAGTAAGCAAAGGCTTTTTCCTTCAAATTTATGGTAAAACAGAGATGCGACCATCATTGAGCTAATAACACATGAAAAAACAAATAATAAGAATTAAGGCAGGCTCAATACAGCGTTGTGTTTCAAAGAACCAAATGCAAATGCATTGTTCCAAATTACCTTCACTCCAGCATCAATACATAACTGAACTGCATCTCTTACACCTGGTCGGCATGGATCCTATAAGATACATGTGAAGAATTAATTACATGTGATAAGAGCAAATTAAACGATACTTCTGCATTATATATGCTTCAAATGGAAAGGGTATGTAGAGAAAAGAGAAAGTGAAATGAATTGTAACTGCAGAACAGGCTATGAGAGTGCACAGTAAGTGTAAAATTTAGCACCCAGTTCCTTAAATTATCCAGGCTTAAAGATAGAGTTGAAGCCGGGCTTGGCTTATACTTTTTTCAAGGTTGAGCTCAGTCAAAGACTCATCAAAATTCAAACGTCAAGCTAGCTTTTCTTCCTATTTCTCGTATAATTATACCCCCGACCCCACATGTGGGATTACACTGGGTTTGTTGTTGTTTGTTGTTGTTTTTATTGAGAAAGATATAAGTCACCATTTCTGCAATTAAAAATATTTGAGGAGGAAAGCCTAGTCCTTGACCAGTGGCCCTAACCATCACTCTTATCTCTCCATCCATTCTCCAACTTCCTAGCCACCATCGCTACTTCTTCTCCAAGTCGCAGAAACATGTTCACCATTCAACCTCCCCATGGTTTTGGTTCCCCACCACAGATTGATTTTGCTTCGCTGCTTAAATCTTTTTCACCCTGTTCTTCACCACTGTTGCTCCATAGCATCTCCGCTATAAGTTTCAGTGCCCGAAGACTGACTACCTTCCACTCTTACTGCTGCTTTCCAGCTGGAAAACGTAACTTAATTTTGAAGATCTCATGGAATTAATGTCAACAAGGCGATATATCATCTCCAACCTCAAGCTTGGGAATTTGCCTTCATAGACGTACTATTTATGGGTTTCAATTAAAAAGCGTTATCAGGTTAAATAAAGCAAACTTGAAAATTATCTTGGTTGTCAGCTTCCAAAGTCGCTTTATCTGTTTGCCCACCCTAGGTAAGCCTAGGGCTCACAATCTCAAGTTGCTGAATCATCTCCTTTGTGTGAGCACGAGCAGCAACTTTCAGTCAGCCAAGCCCAAAAACAGTACAGAAAAGGATCAATTCAAGATTACCCCATAAAGATCTCAGCTTAGTTTTAATTTGACATGCAAATTTACACCCTTTAAACAGACTAGCAGAATAATTGAATAACTTGGAGTTCTTTAACATTTTCTTCAGTCTGCTGCAGAAAAGTTACCCTTGGCGCATAGAAGAGAGAAATGTCCTATAAAAACAAAACAAAACAGGTTTAAAGTGTTTTGCAAAGTACCTTAATGCCAACAATGGCAAGCAATACCAGATCACCCTCAGGTATTTGCCATTGCTCTACTTCTTCTTCGTTGGGAACTTTCTCAACATCATATTGTCTATAGGCAATAGCAACGCATCGCAAACTTGATGCTGCCATGTCATTGATGGATTGCTTGAAATGAGACACCTGTGGACCATAAATACTCAGAACTAAAGCTGAAAATTTATAGAATAATGCTAAATCTTTTTCGGGTCAGTAGAATTATGCTATATCTTATGCAGCAGCGCATAGAATTGATAACTGAAAATTTATAGAATAATGATAAATCTTTTCTGGGTCAATAGTAAATGTTCAAGGAACACACCATTCAACTTTGCGTTGTTCTTATCTTTTGAAGTGCCTAATTCAAATTCAATGGTTCATAGTAAAAATACTCGGAGTGATAACTGACCGATATTTCTCAAAATGAAGAAAAATATAGTGCACTTTTTAAATCAGGTTAAAGTTGCTAGTGAATAAATAATTTTTAGTTTCTTCAACGGATCAACTGCTTGATAAGACCAACATTTACACAAACCTTATCATCACCCAGAGGAACCACCGACCCATTCTCATCAATGAAACTTGTACAACAAGAGAGAACAATCTCAGCCGCCCCTTTCCAGTGCAAGTGAACCTCAGAATCATGCTGCAAAACACCAAACCACACATCCAGCATCAATACATCTCTAATCAAGAAACACGGTATTGGTAACGCCTAAGGCATTGTTTGGATATAAAACCAATTTAATAAGGTGGTTTCTCAACGATCATAAAGCTGTAAGAACTAAATTCCGACTTCCAACCTTCCAGATAGCTTTAAGACTTTTTCCCTATCACGAGGAAAACTTATGGCACCTAAAGAAGAGATGGACATGTTCTTTTGACAAGTAAGAAGAGATGGACACAGAAGCAATTTTCTGTGAATCATCTGGATACCAAATAAAAGAACCAGATTTTCTGAACATCAACTAAGCATCTTTTGGTCTTTGTGCTAATCAAATAGAAAAAAATCTAGCGAAAGTGCAAGAATGATAAAAGCAACATGAATAAACAAGCTTTACACTATATGGCTACTATTCTTAACAATGATGAAATGGGAATCGTATGTCGGTTTTTATATTAGTTTGATTTTCCTGTAAAGTCCTCAAGTAGAGTAACAAAGGTTTAACACTAAAGACCAGTCATATTATATGATAAGAAAAGAAGTTTCAGAATTGAGCATTGCATTACCAGCTTCACAGCAACGCCACCTCTTTTTTTCTCTGAGTTGAATGGGAAAGCATGGATAATGGATGCTTTTGATCGTACTGCATCAAAATTCATCCCTAGCTGTAGAAGAAACAGTTTACTTAAGAGAATTTTGACATCAATTACTATAAGCATAAAGCAAGCATAATTACATTGACACCCCATTGGAGAATAGCTTTCTCTGTCGGCGATCCGGAAATCTCAGCAGCAGCACCACCCTATCAGAAAATGAGCAAGCATGTGATCTTCAATTGCAGTATCTTCTCTATCTAAATGCATAAAGGTAATCCCCACAAAATGATAAAGCAAAAGCGGTAAGACCACTCATAACTGATAACACGAAATCACACCATAAAGAGTCAAAGGACTCCACAGTGGCAGAGAAGGTGCTTCAGCAATTGTTTAGTTAGAGAGTATTCTGAAACAATATCTGTTGTTTTCTTTGATAAGCAGAAAATTTGTAAACATAAATCATTAGCATGGACCCTAGGGGCCCATGTTGCTGGACATATCAAGCAGTATCTCACCACCCAGAGGATTTTTGCTGACAAATCCACCACTTTATACAATTGCTATTCATCCTGCGGTTCATTCTACTGTTAATATTCAAAAAGCCTAGAGTACACCAGCACTGTAAATCCCTGTCAACTTAGCAAGTAAGCTTTCATAATTGAAACACTAGATTTCAAGGCTACTCGTTCATGTCAAAACTCGCCATCACTTCTAGCAGACCACAAGGGCAACATACAGCTCAAAAATTTCAACTACCATATTAAAACGTAGAAAATTATAAATATAAGCGAGGAATACAGTTCCTAAACTAGTATATATGGAACAGCAGATTCACACCATTCAGAGTTATCAGATTACTTCCTCAAACTTCTATAGTATATGTCAGCAGCATATTGTTAAGCATAAGTGCAATCAAGAACTCCTTTCAATTCATAATCTAGACCCACAAGTCAGGTGTTAGTGTAACTTGATTTTACTTTACCAAAAGTGTTTCATTTATGCAAAGGACAAATAAATAAACACCCATTTGGAAACAATACTAACACTGATTGAGACCATCAGCTGGGAGCAGCTAATGTTACACCACAACCTAAGAAATAAAAGCACAGTCCACTCTCTCTCATCTTAGTAGATTCAGCTTCAGATCATAACTTAAGACCCACTTGTTTACACCATAACCGAGGAAATGATTCCTCGGTCATCCATTTGACATGATCTGTAGCCCAACATATATAGCCTGACTCGTGCATGTATCAATTAGTAGTGAAAGAAAATACTTTGTAACAGTTGAAAAGTTGATATGATGGAAAAAGCGAAAAAACTACACCGCAGTCCCAAACAAGTTGGGGTTGGCTCATATGATGGAAAAAGCATTACATCAAAATCTAAATCAATATATTAAATGCCTTTGATACTTGAAACATGTGAAAATCGTATGAAATAGTATTATGAATACTATAGCGTTACGCATTCTGGATTTTCCAAAGACAATGCAATATAAATTGGAGGATGGACACTAACATTTTGTTACCCGAGTTAAATTAACATCTGAAGGCAAAGGAGAGAAATCACGTCTAGGCTCTCAACAGAGCTGACAATTCTTTATTAACTTACCTGTGGCACAAAAATGCTTCCAGTGGTATTCAGTCCCACTCCTTCATGGAGTAGAGACAACACAGTTGGAGGCACTGCAGATCTATCATCAGGTGGATCAATCTTTTTACCGCAGACATATGCCTCAACCACAGTCATCTACAAAGTAAAAATTAAAATAGAATTGAAGCTCGGCACCATTGTAAAGCAAAGCTGTATACAATATAAATTGGCTCTTCATACACAACATCAGCGCTAAACCCAGTCCCAACCAAGAAGGGGAAAATGGAACAAAAAAGGAAAGGAAGAGAAAGTGGGGAAAAAGTACAAGAGGTTGTAAAAAATTCCACCTGATTCAAAGTCAAGGTTCCAGTTTTATCACTGCAAATTGTAGTTGCAGAGCCCATAGTTTCACAAGCAGAAAGCCTTCTCACCTGCAGTTAAATGTTGTTTAGAACACAGAATATCTTAAGAAAAGAATTCAGAGAAAGATTACTGCTCCTACCAAAGCCTTATCTGCCATCATTTTCCTCATTGAATAGGCAAGCCTGCAAGATTATAGTTGACCACAAGTCAGACTACTTCATACCAGTTGTGGAAACACATGAATATATTATTGCAAAGACAAATAGTAAATTCTCCAAAGTTGATGAAGAACACAAGGACCAAAATAATTAATCACTTGGAGATCTACCTTCACAACCAACAGATTTGAGCTTAACAACCAAGGCATCTAACAGAGAAGCAAGAACTGAAGGACCGTACTTACGTTAGGGTAACTGCCAAAGGAAGTCCTTCTGGCACTGCCACAACCACAATAGTAACCTACATTTTCCACAGGTTCACTGATTTCAGATGACAAACAATTAAAGAACATAAAGGTCATAAAAAAGAGCACATACAGCAACAGTGAAGATCTTTATAGCTCCATCTACAGCCTTGCCAACCCTTGTTTTCCCAGCTTTGAATTGAACAGTGCCGTCTGGGTTATAAGTATGCCCAGTAAAGAATCTGTTCATAAAATCTCAAACTTAAGACTCTTGGAACAGTAGAGGCAAGGTGAAGTGATAAGAGCGTCAATTGAACTCCAGCACTACCTGATCATAAGGACAATCAGAACAGCTAAAGCTACAGTGAGACCAACTATACCAATGAAGGTTGCCACCCCATTCAAACGGACCTAAAATGAATTGTACAAAAAAATTTAAGTAGTGAATGTTGATCCTTCAGCGCGGTCATAACATTTTACACCCAAATAACCTGCAATGGTGTTTCCTCTCCATTATCCTCTGTAATGCTTGCCATCAGCAATCCCCATTCTGTGTTTATTCCAACGCCTATCACCTGAAAATGAACACTAATGTGTTTAAAATCTTTCGATCAATCAATCGAGCATGCCTCAATCTCAAACAAAGTTGGAGTTGATCATATGAACTCCTTGTAAGCATTCCGCTCTATCCAGGCCCAAACCATTCCAATGCTTTGCTTATTTAATGTCTTTGCAACAAATTAGGGATCTCTAAAGTCATTTGAATATTAGAAATTAAGGTTTAGCGGAAATGACCAAAGTAGTCCCTTCAACACACTAACGTCATACAGAAAAGGAGCCTACCAGCATCGTTCCATAGCCATCGGCTACTTTGCATCCAGACATAAGGAAAGGTGATTTTGAATCCTTGTGAACCTGGGTAACAAATTAATATCAGTTAAAAAGGAAACAGCAGTGTAACCTAAGAGATTACTAGAAACACTCACAATCTTGCTCTCTCCTGTCATGCTTGATTCATCAATCGCAAGAGAGTGACCCGAGATTAATATTCCATCAGCAGGTACCTGCAATCAATGTAGAAAAATAAATTCATAGAAAGATTATATCGTAGTTACAACATCAAAAAAGGGAAGAAAAAGAAACTGACCTGGTCACCAATTTTCAGAGGCACAACATCACCAACAACTACATCAAATATTGAAACGGGAATTCTCCGCCCACCTCTAACAACCTGTACAAAGTACGCTAAGAATATTTGAAAAAAACAAAAGGGAAGGACAGAAAACAGGAGACTGTCACAAGCAATACACCGGGAAAGAGTAGAAGACAAACCTCAATTTGTATGTTCTGCTTCTCTTCATTAAGATTTTGAAACTGAAGTGATTGCTTATAGTCACTAACAGCTGCAAATTCATACAGTAGAAATGTCCAGTTACAAACAGGAGAGCAAGAAAATGAACTTTTAAACTAAGGCTTTATTCATTAGTCAGATATAATCCAGAGGCTAAAAGGTTTCTATGCAATGGATTGTATCAACAACTTTAAATTTGGGAAAATAAATATAGACAAGTAAAGGCATGTTAGACTTAGATGCCTTTTTAATAAGCTGTTTATGATATTGTTGTAATTGAAACTACTATTCAAGAGCACACAAGATTTTCTGCTCTGAACTCGTTTTCCTTTCACAGTTTCTTTTCCAACTCATATGCTGTGTTTACTCGTCTAACTAGGCGAAGAATCACAGACTTGACAACATCTGCATCCTTATAACAAAATAATGTGATAATGCTTTTGGTATTTCGGTATTAGCACTGAACATGTAGTTTTCTTTTTATCCTACAAGTTGCTTGCAAAATGGACAGTTATACCTTAAGAAAAAAACCTAAATAAGAAGTGATACTGGAACTGTAAGTTGTAGAAGCATTGGTTGCTACGAAAAATCAATTTGCCGATTAGGAACTTGGAGGGAGATATTGAATTATTCATGAAATGTTTACCCCAGTGCAGGAGATGTTCATCTAGAGCTCGAGTCTTAAGTCTCTTATACATTATCTCTAGTATAATGCACAAAATAATGATCTTGCCTTATCCCATCTGGCATAGCAAATGACTCTTGGACTTCTACTATGTAAAAATCCTCCATGTACGATTGGCATATATATCAAACTACGATTATCAGTATGGTCATCAATCAGTCACTCAGTCTATACCATCCTGAATTAAATATCAACTAACCTAATCAGTCTCTCAGTCTTTCCCTTTCTAAATCAAATTTCAACTAAGTTTGTAGTTCTGAAGTTTGATATGGAATTCAAAGAATATCAACTTAAGCAATCTAAAGACCGAATCCGACCATGTTATTGATAAATTATCCAGTGTTAAGAGTTGATTTGACATTGCACATTTTTCATATCAGCCAAATTAAACACAAGTTTAACATCAAGACCTCTACTGAAATAAAATCTCTATGTAAATCCTTGTACCTGTCACAACTATGACAATAATCACTGCCAAAGCAATGCTTCCTCCATCGTACCATCCTTCTTTTATACCCTAACAGAACAAGCTTAAATTAGAGCAGAGAAGAAACTCACGAGACAGATATTGAATTACTTGTTTGAAGACAAAACATAGTGGAAAAGTTAGACATAACATGCCAAATAATTGTTGAGAAAAAGGAAAAGAATAAAGATGTTCATGGACACAAATTGATGGATATTGGTGCATTGTTCTCTATATGCTTATCATAAGTGCAATTCCGATAAAAGAAAAGGAACATAAGAGCTTTTTTTATAGTTAAGAACGTAAAAAATTTTACTAACACAAATGTGTTTTTCAAGATCTACAAAGCTATAACCATTCACCCCCGGCCGCAGTTGTGTAAATCTACAAATTATATCTCCACTCAATATCAATAAAGGAAAACAGAGATTCTTTCTACTGAAATTTCAATAAATAGTTTCCCAGTGCAGGATTTATATCCTAAAATCAGGAACAGAAATAATCATGTGTTTCAGCCCACCTCAGTCTTTATGCCCAGCGCCAATGATGCAGCTGCGGCTACCATCAAAATAATCAGGGTTGTATCACAGCAAGCTTCCCAGACAAACCTCTACAGTGGAGAACACAAGAAAAGGGTGACTATGTTTGATGATAAATAACGTGATAATGATTCTCAACAATAAATCACGGCATTAAATGATGCAATAACTATAACACATACCCAGAAACTCCTCCCTTTCTTCCGAGGATATGTGTTGGATCCATATGCATTCTTCCGTTTCAGCAGATCTACTTCATCTCCATCAATTCCTTTATCTAAATTTGTTTTCAACTTCTCTGACACCCCTTTAACCTGATGTTACAACATTTCATAACAGAAATAGAGAAGACTATAACTTCATCCAGCACTCGTATGACTCGAAGAAAAAAATTAAAGATTTTGAAGGTGAACTTGCCCCTCCACATCGCTGCAAAGCAGGGACGTCGTGCTCTCTAGACATATACGCCAGCTCCTCTTGGCTGATATCAAACTCGCCGAGGGAGGTAGTAGTTGTGGGCAACGTCTTAAGAGCCTCATCCCCTAAAATAAGAAACACATAAGACAAATAGTATTCTGCCAAAACATGTGACAAACAGAAAAATCTACCATTTGAAAACACGACTAGAAGATGCTGCCTCAAAGATGCACCTATAGCAGATCATTCAAAACTATAGCAAAACAGCCCAATGGTATTACTCACCTTCAACTACAAAACAAAGTCACTGATTCTTTTGGCATAAAATATCAGCAAAGATATAGCAATTGCAGTAAGAGAGTAACTATGGAAGAAAGTCCTACTTAATTCGATTACCATGTTTTCCTTTCTGTCATAAACTCTTTGCAGCAACAATTATCCATCAGTAATTAACTCTGCTTCTGTATTCTTGGTTTGCGACAACAAGCATATTTTAACCTATTTCTTAATTTTAGTATAATAACCATGAGACATATTTTTTACTATCCACTTTTCCCCACTTACATCAGCATTCCGGTTATTAAAAAAAAAAAGGGCAGCCCGGTGCACTAAGCTCCCGCTATGCGCAGGGTCCGGGGAAGGGCTGGACCACAAGGGTCTATCGTACGCAGCCTTACCCTACATTTCTGTAAGAGGCTGTTTCCACGGCTCGAACCCGTGACATCCTGGTCACATGGCAGCAACTTTACTAGTTACACCAAGGCTCCCCTTCCATTCCGGTAATTAGATATGGACAAATTTAGCTAAAGCTAAACAGTCAGCGCTGTCACATCATAGATTTCACTCGATGACTTAAAGTAGCATCGGGAAGTGTTTACCATTGACTGTTCGCCCCGCTTCTTGAAAAAGAACAGCTGCCTGATTCATTGCAAAAAGGAACAAACATTATTTACTTCCATTTAAAGCACTGAAGGGTAACATGAATATTGGAGAGTAATATTTACCCGAATAACTTGGGCATGGGTTCTTATTTTAGCAATCAATTGCTTTCTTTCTTCTTCCTTTTTTAAGTCCAAGGTATATCGAAATCGACGAGAAGCATTAAGGACAAGCGCAGCTTGCTGAAAGATTAGTCAGGTCAGCAAAAGTTTATACCGATCATAAATAAATGGAAGAAAAGCAGTTCCCAAGAATTTTGAATAATAAATTAAATTCATAAAGGGAAAAGGCAAACATGCAGCAGTTGTCTAACCGGCAAAGAAACAAAGAAATCTAAAGCACCAGCTTCTCCAACACATCGACAAACAAAATATAACAAAAGACAATTCACATAACCAGCAAACGAACTGCCCTCTGCCATTTTGGAAAATAAGATTTATTGTCTTCTTGAAGGCATAACCGCCATCATGGGATTGGCTTCAATTACAGTCTCACCACTGTAGTAGTGTCCATACATTCCACAATTAAAAAAAAATCACCCTTGAAGTAATTTTAAAAAACAAAATGCTATCATAAAGGAACGTGGACGTTGATAGCCACATTGCATTGGGTAAGAGAAAAGCTTTGACACACCACATATATCCCCTTGGTAATTATAAAATTTGGATTCACTATAGACCATCAGAAGGACCACGCTGTAACCATTTGGGTTTTGGCGACGGTTGCAACAACGAATTTTTTCCTTTTGGCATAAACAATCAATGGCTCCACTTCCTTTTATATGTTTATCAAGAAACTCACAGGGAATCAGAGACCAATTTCTCAGTGCATTATCTCAAATGTAAACCAAGTCGCTCATGATAGACTGATAAAAAAGGTTAATATTAGAAAATTTTCAAATATAAACATGACGGATTGAAGGCAATAAAGACTATCCTTTCAGTCTCATCACCAACATGGGCCACAAGAAAACTCTAAACAAGTTAATAAAAAGAGGATAAACTAGAATAAATGAAACGCTTTAAAAGCAGAAAATCAATGTCTCTAGCAGTGATACCTAAGTTCCATCGTATCTCAAACTTCTCCCTCCAGTCAATTCATTAAGCATTGTCAAACAGGTGATTCAAGTCATCCATTTTAAAAATTAAAATAAAAAAACTCGCATATTGAAAGGATGGAAGTTGGAGAAAGCTGTCATTTCACAAAGCCAATACCAAATTCACTGACAAATAACCCTAAAGAAAAACTATAATCCATTTCCCCAGAAGTCTTGACCTATCAGAAAACAAAAAATGGTTGCCACCTTATGCAAATTATACTCCATGGATCATTGGAGCACCTAGAAACGCCACCACTCCCTCAACTGCTCAACCCATAGAAGACCAATACGCAATTCTCCTAATAAAATAAACACTACCACAAAAGAAAATGATAGGTGAAACACTAAACAAAAACTAATAATCAAAACCCACAAAAATTGGATGTTGTGACTTACCAGAAAATCACTGAAGACTGTTACCACATTATTTAGCACTCTCAATATGTAAAATCAAAATTGACCAAGTTGAAACCGAAAAAAAAAAAAGATAAAATAACCAAATACGCAAATGGTCTTACAAACACAGTAAAGCCAAAACCATGGATCCTTAAACCCAACACCCTAGCCACCCACCCAGCACACACGCATCACAAGCACAAAAAGCACAAAACTGAAAGAAGAAAACCAATCGGAAAACACCCACTTGAAATTATCACCCTACACATGACAGGACATAACACCAACAAAAGTAAAAATACCCCAACATAATGCACCCCAAAAAAAACCCCACTGTATGCCCTGATATGTAAAAAAGATTTAGATCACCAGGTCACCCAAAAACGCAATTGCAGGTTCTCTATACAAACATTAATTTGTAACCTTTAAAAATGGAAAGCAATCTTCTATAATATGTCAAAATACACAGATAATATAAGAAAATCTTTACATTGAAAGTGCATATAACTAAAACTCAAGAAAAGCAAAGAAGAAATACCCAAATACGACTTTACTCCAAAAAAAAAATCACATAAAACAAACAAAAAAACTACTATTCTTCGGTCCCAAACAAGTTGGACTCAGCTATATGAATCCTGACTAACCATGTTACTCCACTTAAACTCATCTCATGCCAACAATTATGCAAATACAAATAAAAAGTGTTAGAAGTTATGTAAGTTTTCTAAATGTGTAAATCTCAAAAAGGCTAAATCACTCCTATAAAGAATAGGACCTACAGTAAAAAGTGTTAATATCTAAAACATATTCTCAACTAATATATCATCTTCTTCTTCTTCCCGCCTAGTGCGCTAAGCTCTTGCGGGGTCCGGGGAATAGTGGGGTCCCGGGAAAGGGTGGACCAAAAGGTCTATTGCACGCAGCCTTATCTTGCATTTCTACAAGAGTTTGTTTCCACGGCTCGAACTAGTGACCTCTCGGTCACATGTTTCCACAAGGCTCTCAACTAATATGCATAGCCTATAAATATACCCCAACAAAATGCACCCAAAAACCCCCATAAAACAAAATTAACAAACAATGAAGAAATACCCGAATAAGATTTCACCCTAAAAATCATATTCCAAAAATAACTAGGTGGTCGGCTATATGAATCCTTGTTGACAACATTACTCCATTTAAACTCATCTCGTGTCAATATTATGCGAGTACAAATCAAAAAATTGAAAGATATTAGAATAAAAATTCATTCAAAAAAAAAGAAAGTACTAACCCTCCAGCGTTTCAAGCGGTCAATAGGTGCGCTCTTAGTCCTTGGAATATCAAAAGGACTTCCACCACAATCCATAGACCTGCTACTGCTGCCATTAATCCCAGCTTCCAAATCCTCATTACTATTCTGATGCCGCCTATACGGCGACGTTTTCACATTTTCTTCACCACTCATCTTCTGTGATTGTCGCAGGAGAGATGACACCAGATTTGACACAACAATTTTTTTTCTCACTGTATTATTTTCAAATCTCATATAAACAAACACACCAAAAAAATCATATAATTTTACTAGGGTTTATCGCCTAACACCGACCAAACCACATTAATATTTAAAATACCAAGAAAAACACAAATATATAAGTAAATAAATTCTTTAACAAGGCAGATCAACTACTTTAAAACATATATTTAACCAAAATCACTATTTTCATCTCGAACTATGTGCCATTAACCTTAAAAAAATCTTTTAAAAAAACATACATACTGTCTTCAATTTTACTGACACTAAACCATATATTTGTGAATTATTTTACTGTATTTTGAATTTCATAGAAGAGAATGTAGTGAGAGAGAATTACCGATTGTTGGAGTAACCGACGCAATGTGACAACTGAAGTGCAGAGAGAGCAATGTAAAGTAAATTGCTTTTGTGTTTTCGTAGAAAGTGTTAGGAAGTTTCGTCCCCTTTTTAGGAGGGTTTTCAAAGAAAAAGAAGATTTTTAAACTTCTCTTTTATAAATTGAGACTTAGTTTGTACAAGCGGTCCTACACATGGTACAACGTCTAAATTGTAGTAGTATTTTTAAAAAGTTTCCCTTTTCGGTTTTTTTTTAAGTGTAAATGTGTAATACGAACATAATTACTGATTATAAACAGTGATATTTTTTCCGCATTACCACAAAGAATTCTAGTGTAAAAGAGTGATTTTTTTTCCTCACAATCATCAAAAATTGTGATTTGAACGATAATTATTTCTTCATTTTTAATTAGAAGTTTCGGGTTCAATACTAAAAAAAGGCTAAAGAGGGACTTCAAACAAATTTGGATTAATCGGGCTTGGGTGCAAAATAATACAGCAAGGAATCAAAAAAGTAGATATTCCTTAGGGTTGTTAATTGCAACTTTTTCTATTTCAATTTATGTCTTAGTTTGATGGGTACAAAATTTAAGAAAATAAGGAAGACATTTAAATTGTGCGATTTTAAATTAAAGATATGTATAATGTACCCAAATATTCTTGATCTTGTGGTTTTAAATATGACATATAAAAAGTTGGAGTTATAGAATTATTAAATATAAAAAAATACATTTTTTAAAAATAAACAAAAATAAAAAGTAAGACACATAAAATGAATCAGGAGTATGATAACCTACATACAAGGTAAGTAAGTAAATCTATTCGTAGATAGTAAGTCTTGCGTGAGGAATAAGTGAACGCTAAAAAGACTCTATTTTTTACTTTTTAAGTAGGAAATTAAAGTCAAATTTGTAAATGCATTTATTGATCCTTTCTCATGAAGCAGGCCAATCTGCCGGGACCACGCTAGTCTTTAGCTTTTTCATTTTCTCAAAAAAACGCGTTTGTTTTTATTTTTTAAATTTAACCTTACTTTTTTGTTTCTTGAATATGGTATTTTGGAGTAAAATATTTATTTCTTTCTTTTTTGCAATAAAAACAACGCGGTTTTTACTTTTGTTGTATCTTGAGGAAGCCCTAAAAGGGAGGCACGTTGGAGGATACGTGGGATTTGGTGGAACCTACTACTATTGCATAACATTATTAAAATAATGACTATAGTATATAATAAAAATACGACAAGATTTTAAGTATTGTTTGTGTCACTTACTAATTATGCTGAGATTATAATAGTAAAGAAAGTGACACTGTATAATCACTCTCAAAATAATAGCCGCAAAAATATATTTTTTGAATATATATATACATTTTGTATATCATATATAAAAATTATACAAATTTTATATACTTTTTCGGCTAACGAATATAAATAGTTTTTGACGCGGGTTAAAAGTGATAATACTTCATTATAGTACGGTATAATTAATTGACTGATTAACGAAAAAAGGACAGTATAATGTACAAGGTATCCCGCGTTCACGCGACGTTCGAGAAAGGATCACACTATAAGGGGTGTTATTTAGACAGTCTAATAAGGGATGAAGCTATGTATGGCTAAAAATGGTCGATTGAACACCATTTGCCTAAAATTTATACTATATATAGGATAAAATATTACTTGTTATTGATTAAAAATATATTTTGACCACCTTTATTGAACTTTCTGACTTTGTCACCGAATCTAATTGAGTGATTAACAATAAAGGATTATTATACATGAATTATTTACTATAAAAAATAGTTTATCTTTATTTGAATTATTAGTAATACACGTATTTTATTATTCTCACATAACTTATGATATCAATGGAAAACTTTTACAAAATTTATACTAGATAATTAATTGCTTTAATTCTACAGCCAAACGACTCTTAAATTAAATCTTAAAAAATAAAAATTGTGAATATATAAATTTATTTACAAGGACAGATGGGTTACATGCACCATACCAGATATAAAGGACATTGTTGTGTCTCAACAAATACCCCACATGATTATGACTTTATATGAGTCATTAAATATTAATTTCCTCTTCTGGGGGTTAACTACGTGTTTCAGAGAAGTATATTTTTTTATATTTTGGTATTGTCTGGTTTAACTGAAAATGACAACTTAAAAAGGGCGTATCTAATTGTTCCTTTAAAAGTATGTATATTGTTTATTTAGTGTCATAATTAGGTGGCATTTGTCTGAGTTTTCTCAGAAACTCCTTTTGCTAACTCCGTTTAGTGGAGAAATGTTTGTTTGAGAAGTTTATGCAAGAAACATAATGTTTTTAAAGATTTTCAAATTCATTTTTTTAATTAAAAAAACCCGGATTTGTTATTGATCACTATTATGGGTTCTCTTCTCTCTGTTGCATGTGATTACTCTAATTAAGATGAATTATTGTACAATAAAGTTTATTTTTGGAACATGATCTTGCCACTAGAAGTGTATCTATCAAGTATCTTACTTCAGAAGACAACGGGGAAAAAGTATATATAATAGAAGAACGCATTTTAAAAAGGATCGTGAAACCTATACGAAGTTTCAAATAATATGGTGATTATATATACAATTATATAAACTATTGTGTGATGCTATTATTTACAGACAACAATTTTTCTTGCACCAATTATAATTCCTAGTATATTCCTCTAGTTAATGGAAAAATACTAATGGCATTGTACAATGCGGAATAAAACCAAATATAAATATATAATATCGTGATTATGAAAATTCTTTAAAATATAGGTTTCATATTTTTCCTATTGTACAATTTAGATTATTAGTCAGGCAAATAACCCAAGAAAAAAAAACAAAATGAAAGCAATATCAGATATTGGAACGTACCACAAAAACCGAAAGGCTCCTCGTCTCCCTTGTTTCTTCTTCTTTTAACTTTCAGAAACTGCTAAATATAAAGCTGAAATTTATAGATGGAAACTAAGATAAGAACTCCTCTTAAATAAATAAATAATGCAAGAGAGAGAGAGAGAGAGAGGAAGAATAAAAAAGAAATACTTCAATTCTTTGGCTATAAAAAGGAAATGATGATGAAACCTTTGACTTCCATTACCAAAGACATTCACTGTTAATTATGGTCTACTGCCCTTTTATATCATTCCTTACATTAATAAAAAATATAAAACATAAGTATTCGCTTCCTTTCTTTTTAATACTATATTGTTTTCCTCTCTAGTTATGCTTCATTCGAAAGAAAAGAATATTTTAAAGAATGCCAAATGTTTATATTCAGTAATCGCCGGATGCAGGCCCTTTATGATAACGAGATTCTTCACTTTAATTTCCTTTTTTCTGTTTTTAATACTCCATTAAAAACAACTGATTAGTAAATTGCATTTTTAACACGTATTTGTTCCAGCTAGCTATTTAACAACTAATAATAATATATTCCAAAGCAAGACAATCCAACCAAGAAATGTTAAATTGCGACCATCTTATCTCATAAAGATTAATTGTTAGACAGTAGTACTATATTTAATTACTATTATTATATTATTAGTACGCGGTTCTTACATGAATTAAGCATGTGAACTTATTGTCAATAACAGGTGACAGTGAGATTTCTTTTTTAATGCCCTCAACCTCAAGCGATGTATTATCTAGAATATTCGTGTGGACGCGGCATTGCAATAACGGGCTTATATGTCTGACATTTTTCATTTGTCTTAGGTTCAAGCGAAGGCATATATATATATATATATATATATATATATATATATATATATATATATATATATATATATCAAGTTAGACGCGAAATACCCGAAAATACGTCTAAACTTGGTTTGAATTATTAATTTCATCCTTAAATTATGTCTAATCTTAATTACCCTAAACTTGGGTGTCCGGCCCTACATTTATGGGGGCTTTTAATGATATTAAATCGTATGATCGTCTCAAACTATAATTAGTAAATATGAGAGGATATCCTTGTTTACTTGTCCTAATTTACCTTTGTGTGTAAATTGCTAGGAAAAGACCGTTAAAAAAAAATAAAAAAATCTGTGAGTTGATGAGTCATGAGCAGCTGATTTCACGTTAAGCATCTGTCAAGGGGATATGAAAGCCAGCAAAGCAAATTTGAAAGCAAGTTTTTGAGTTGCCGACTAACAACTCCCATGTGACAAGAGCGGGTTGCTTTGGTCGTGATCATCTTCCACTTTTAATTAAGAGGTTGTGAGTTTGAGTCACCCTAAGAATAAGGTGAGAAGTTTTTGAAGGAAGGGAGCCGAGAGTCTATCGAAAATAATTTCTCTATCTCAGGTCTCTACCTCAAGATAAAGATAAGACTTCTTTCCAAATCTCACTAGTAAAATTATACTTTGTTATTGTTGTTATTTACTAACAACTCCCAATCACTTTAGCACCAAAGACAAGTAAAGAAGAAAGCGACTTCTTATAAGGTGACAAGGGCTGATAAAGTGTGAAAAATTAAAGATGCTGTCAAACCTCTTCGTATACTTTATTTGTTTCGATATTTTTTGGTTGTTATAGTAAAATGTTATTATAATATATATATATATATATATATATATATATATATATATATATATATATACAGTCAGATCTTTTTATAATAACTAGTCATTATAAAAGTCAAAGTTTTTCTCGAAACTGATTTTTATGTTATGTTATAATATATGTGTTTTATAATAGCACTTTATTATAACAGCCAAAAAATATCAGAACAAATAAAACTGATATAAAGAGGTTTGAGTGTATAACATAACATAAAAATTGGTTCAGAAAAAAACTTGATTTTTATAATGAATTCCTGTTATATAAAAATATTGTTATAGAAAGGTTTGCCGTAGATAGGATAAAAATATAGTGCAATACGATAAAGGGCTTAAACTTTAATCCAACTTAGATATTAATTAGCATACCGACCTGACTAGTGCTACTTTCATCTTTTAAGATATTCCTACTTGACGCGACTTATCCTACGAAGTGGAACGTGAAAAGTTAATGTGAGATAAAAAAATTCAATCGTCCCCTTGTCTAAGCTACTTTTGTCTATTCTTAGCTTTTCAAGGAAGAGAAATCTTCTTATGTGTCGACCTCTGTTCAATTTTGGAATCAGACACGGTATTAATGGTATTATTTGTATATTATGGTCCATTATAATTTTAAAAATTAAAAAAATAATTATTTTAGATCTCTTATATGTAAAAGACAAACCTCTTATCGATAAAAGTAAATCTCTCATGTGTAAAAAAAAAGAGGTAGGGTCATAAAACTAAAAATAAATTGATAGAGACACAAATTCAATTGACCCGTATTAATGTGGGTATGCAGAATATAACTACAGTTATAGATGGCTTTTCAGTTTTAGAACCGTCTATTCGGATAATAAATTCATTAAAGGTTTCTGCTACTAAGGGGTCATTTGGCATGGTGTATAAGGAAAACTAATCATGGTATATAATTTTGTATAATTTCATTTCAATATTTGGTTTAAATTTTGAATTATATATAATTAATTCTTATATAACCTAATACAAAATTGGTGTATTATCTTATACTGACAATAATATGGAATAATTAATTCATGTGTAACTTATACATGGATAAAGAAATAAAAAGGATAAAATTATCCTTGTCTTTTTCCTAGAAGCAAATGAAGTTCAAGTATCCAAGGGTATAATTGTAAACTCGTTCTTTTTTAGTTTAAAAAATGAATAATTATTTAAATGATATGTTGTATGTCCAATTTTACTGCAATGAATTAAACACCCAACAAAAAATAATTTATGTATTACTAATTCCTATATAATTAATCTCTACATTATAATTCATGTATAATATTGTATCTTTTCTGATCTTATATTTGTATTATTGTCCTCTTTAGTCAGGCTTGACACGATTTTAAATGTGTCGTAAAGGTTTAAGGATATTATTAATGTTTCTTTCTACAAATAATATTTTTCTTGTGGTTTATTGATGTGAGATTTGCGTGAGAAGTTACTTATATTCTTTTAGAAACTGAGCATCCTCATTAAGATCGGAGCTCCACCATCTCTTCAGTATTTTACATAATTACATAATTCAGATTGGCATAGTCATTTGATCAGTGCCTGTGAAAAATAATAGATACAGTCACACTTCTTTATAACTGCATCCCTATATAACTGTCATTTATTATGAAAGTCAAGTTTTTTTTCGATCCGATCTTTTATGTTATATTATATGTTTTCCATAACAACGCTTTACTATAACATCTAAAAGATATCGGAACAAATACGACTGTTATAGAGATATTTGACTTTGACTGTATCAACTTAGTGACAGAAGTGGGTTGCTCTAGTGGTAAGCACCCTCCACTTCCAACCAAGAGGTTGTGAGTTCGAGTCACCCCAAGAGCAAGGTGAAGAGTTCTTGGAGGGAGGAAGCCGAGATGTATATCGGAAACAGTCTCTCTATTCCAGGGTAGGGGTAATGTCTGCGTATATCTACCCTCTGAGGTAAGGGTACCACGGCACTCGCTCGCTTCGCTAAAATTCTTACTATGTATATAATATGTCTGTGAAGAAATGTATAAATGGATAGAGTGGCACTCAGAAGTCACAAAGTGAAAGCGGGTGCAATTAGTTCAGCCATCCCTTTGAAGGCTTTCTTTGGCCTCATGAATGCAAGTTCAATTCCCTGTTGGAGCAGCTCCTTTGGTTTTTCAGTTGAGCCCTAGGGCTTCACCTTCTTTCCTTCTTTTTCGGTTCTTTCCCTCCTTTTATTACTTGCTAAGTCTCTCTTCTTCATTTTTTTAAACTTTCTATTCTCATTTTGTTTCTATCATTATACCTTACTTTATGAACAATTATTTTTTATAGGTAATTTGAATTGATTTTAATTAGCATATAATTTTTTTATTTTAATGAAACGATATTAATTTATATAGTGGAATATAATTTGAGCAATATCTTCCATTGGGTTTTGAAAAAAAATTAAATAGCTTGATTGATAGTCGTTTTGAGTTGAATATCATAGGTTGAATGTTGAATATTTTCTTTGAAAATAATTGTCATATAAGTCAACAATTAAGATGGAAAAATAAACAAAGAACAATACAAGTAAATTAATCTAGTCAAACAAAGAATATATAGTGTAGTTAAGGTACTCTTTAACCAAATATTTATATTGGAGGCACTCTTTCATGAAATGTTATTTTTCTTTTGCATTTTTATTTAGAATGTGTATAAATTAAGCGTTAAAAATTTGAACTAAAATCGAACTTATTTGCTTTGTTAATGAAAGACTTATTCAAATTAACCAAAAACTAACCGAACCGACCCATTATTCTTAATCTGTCTTTGTAGTTACTGACATGTATATTGTATGCATAACATGGTGGCACCCGCAACCTTCGAATCCTGGATCCGCCTCTGGGCCTCCCCAGACCTCACTAGTGGGATTATACTGAATTGTGTCTATCGAAAATAACATCTCTATCCCAAAGTATGTCTGCGTATATCTATTCTCCTCATACTCCATTAATGAGGTTATACTGGATTGTTGTTGTATCTAACTTAGTCGAACTGTCGAAGTAAGCATAACATAGAGATCTAGACCGCATCCGAGGGTTCCTATTTCATTCAAATTCAACTATGGGAGCTGATTTCAGACCGAAGCCGTAATACTTCAAGTCAAACATCCTTATATTAATTTAATACCAAATCAACAGTGGGGGAACAAATGTACATAAAGAAGCCGTAATTCAAGTAGAATATGTTGGTTTATTTAAAAGGTCTACGTCACTTTCGTTTGTACTTGTCTTGACTTTAGTACTTCAGGTTACATCTTTTCCCAAGTTACGATACTTTTTAGTTATATTATGTCTTTTTGGTGTACTCTTTGTTTGTATACGTATATTTCTTCATTTCTAAATCACCATAAAGTTAAGCTACAACTTACATTGAAAAAGAATCGTATATATGTGGATGAACGAAGAAAGACAGGTTAATATCCACATAATTAAAGAGAGAATAATCTAATTCTTGTATCAATGCTAGTGCACAATTAATCTACACCACCGACTAATTTCATGGGCGGATAGAATCGCTCCATCTCTATTTCATAAGTCTCATGTTCAAACTATGAGAATGAAAAAATTCTGGTAGTGAGCATTTCCCTCTTACACAGGCCCTTTGCGGCTTGTATTAAGAGACAAATGTAGTGTTAATTTTTATTATGGTTCATTTGAACGTAATAGTATTGGTTCATGCTTTGTATATCTAGTAAAAAATCAATACATAATAGATTTTAAGCCTAGTAAATCAATGAGTTGTGATAGAATCACAAACTTGAACACACAAAATTTAAATTGTAGATCCGCCTCGATATATATATCTTGATTAAACAAGTATGTAGCTTCCAAGTACCAGATGGTTAAACAAAATATGCACAAATTACATAATTAAGAGGGTTAAATCAACAACACTAAGAAAGTGTAGCACATTAATTTCATGGCTTCATCTAAGCACTACAATTTCTTGTCATTTAATTAGTTGCTAAACGATCTACATCTATATCCAAATGATTCAACAATGCGTAATTAAGTCGATAACTAACCCTTAAATGTTTTTTCTAACAAATTAAATTGATACTTCTAACTTGTCTTTCACCTTTTGTCAAACAAAAAGTAGACTTTAAAATCTTGATGAAAGGGATAACTAGTGAATTTTTAATTGGGAAATGACACTGTATAGCCGCACTCAAAATAATAGTCAGAAAAATATATATATTTTGTAATTGTTTTGTACATATATACATTTTTATATGTTATATGCAAAAAATATATAAATTTTATTTGCGGCTACTGATGGTAGGTTAGAATCACGTGTTTTAATCTTAGTTTGCACTCTAAACACTGCATTTTACTTGTGGTTGGGCTTGAATAATAGTGATTTGCACTTATTATGTGTTTTATGCCTTGTAGAAAGTGATTTCGAGTTAAAAAGATATTCGGGAGCTAAATGGAACAAGTTGGAGCTTTAAAATTTAAGTAAAAACTCAAGGGATTACACGGGATCGCGTTCGGGGGTCGGAAGCGAAGTGTGGATATCAAAAATAGACAAAATAAATCACTGTGTAAAAAATGCACAGCCGTGCCGTATGGGGCGGTGCAGCAGTAGAAATTTCTGCTGTCTGTCATAACCTGCTCTCTGAACTTTTCCACTAGCACCCCGCATGGGGCGGCGCGAGGCGCCTGTGTAGTTTTCTCAAAGTAGTTGTCATGTTTCGGCTTGGAAAAGGTAATTTCGCATGGGCCCACTCTCACATGGTATAAATACACCAAAAAGACGTTTTTGAAGGGACTTTTGACCTTGGAACCTTTGGGAGAGCATTGGATGCTACAAGACACGGGATTCCATCATCTTTCTACCAATTCAATACGCGAGTTTGGATTGTAACGTTAGATTGATGTTTTCTCATTCTTTATTATATTTTGTGATGACTTCCTCCATGATTATAGAGTGGTTTATCTTAGGGTTTGACGGATATGGTGCTTTGATAAATATTTGTGGATTTAAACTCTAGTTCTTGCTTGAATTCATTTATTTGAATTGTTGCAACTTTATTCATCAGTTTATTTAATCGAAAGATGAATATCTTGGTGATTATCTTTGCATTATTTTGTTTGATTTAATTCATTGATTCTCATAAATAATCGAAAGAGCTTGTTGAATTGTTGATTGAATCAAGCTAGGAGAATATTCGAGAGACGTTTCCTAAGGACCAATTCATTAACGCATGCTTGCATGCTTCACAGTGCTTATATTAGTTCATCTCGTAAAGTTAAGATTTAATCGAGGGAGGAATCTTCTACACATTTGAACTAATCATCGAGTGAATTCGTGAGAATCATTAGAATATTAAAGTGAATTAAACTAGAGTTAAGTCTCAAATAGCTATCTTGCACCTATCATGTCAAACCCTTATCCCTCGCAGTGATAAGAAATCACTCTGCGAATCCCCGATTCCTTGATGTCAATTGTCAATTGCGTTATTTTAATAGTTAAACTTAGATCATAATCATTTAACTCATGTGTTGATCCTCTTGAATAGCGATTAAACCGCGAATTACTTGAACATTATTTAAATCTAATCCTTGTGGAGACGATATTATACTATACTATCTTTGATTAGCGAGTATCAATTTCGTGTTGTGTTTTGCGCTCGTCAGCTACCGGATGTAAATAGTTTCAGTCGTGGGTTAAAAGTGATCTTTGCCCTATTTATTTTTTATGACGTAATGTTCGGATCATCTTGCGCACATCTCAACTATTCAATCGATTATATATTAAATTCCACTAGCATAGATATCAAGTGTATCTACCTAATTCCGATCTTTTAATTTGTATTCATCTCACTTCTACATCTTCTCATCTTCTCTCATGTGGATACTAAACAATAAAAAGGTATATGTACTCAACTTTCATTTTATTAGTCATTTACAATTAAATTAGGAATTATTACACAAATATTCGACTAGGATCATTATTTATTTTTTCTAGCCGGTGTACTTTGTACATGGTTATACCCATAATGTATATAAAGTATACATATATTATAAATCTATCGGTTATTTTTAGTTTAAACGATTTGGTGAACTGCTATTAGGTTAACTAGTATTAGCAATCGCGCAGATGCGCGGACACTAATTATGTCAAATATTTAAGTTTATTCGATTATATGTAAATAATCTTAAAATTTAAACTTTCTCAGTAAATATAGATAATCATTGGATGTTAATAATAAACACTATATGAAAAAAAATTAACCATTTTTTCTATTTTTCTTTTTTGATATCATTCTCGCGCGGTGTCATTGGATCCTAAAAATAGTCAGGAAGCAAAATAATAACTCATATTTATGGCAAAATAATCAAATATTGAGACTATGAATGACTCTTTGGATACGACTTGACTCTTTTACTACTACTTGAACTCTTATTTTGTGTGTTGATATCTCTTAAAAAATATATTTTTTTTTTAAGTTTCAGTTTCTAAAACTTTATTTTTCAATAATAATTATTTTTATAATAATATAAGTGAAAATATTATCCTTAATTCAAAACTCATTTTAGTTGGCTATCTATTCTTTAGCCAGTGAATTGTTTTTCCACTATGACTCTATTTTGATATTTGACATTAACCATGTTAAATATCTGAATTATTTGAATTATATGTAAATAAACTTAAAATTTAAGCCTTCTAAATAATTATAGATAATCGTTAGATATTAATTAAGAAACACTACATGAAAAAAACTAACATTTTCTCAAATCTCGTAGTGATAATTTTATTTTTGCATTATTCTCATTGGTGTCATTAGAACCTAAAAATAGCCACAAAGCGAAATAATAACTTATATTTATGGCAAAGTACAAAGGTTGACACAATATAAACGATTCTTTGGTTACAACATGATTCTTTTACTACGACTTGAACTCTTATTTGGTATGATATTATCTTTCAAAAAATATTTCTATTTTGAAATTCCAATTTCTAAAACTTTATATATATTTCAAAAATGATTATCTTTATAATGATACAAGTGAAGATATAATCCTTAATTTAAAATTTACTTTAATCGGTTATCTAAAAATTTAAATGATTCTTTAGCCGTAAAACCTTTATTTCATTATGACTCCATTCTAACTTTATCGATATCTCTAGCCACAGATTTTGAATTTTTAATACCCTATATATACACCAAAAAAAATTATTCTTTGGATCATTAAATGTTAAATTAATTGATTGTTATTATATAACATTGCATATATTGTCTTAAAATTGCCAAGTAATTTATTTTTCGACACCATACTTTGGCTTAACCTCAATGCAAACTACTCAAATTGCATTTAAATTCAAATTCGAATATCATATCAGTTTGTTAATTATTGTGATTTTTTTTAAATGACACACAATGCAAATAAAAAATATATTCTAACATATCCTTATCTTATAATCTATGTATTTGAGTTGAAAAAATATTTGAATTCGATGAGATTAGCTTCCAATTTTTTTATATTCAACAAAGATGAAATATAAGAAGAAATTCGTTGTCATCTCTTATTTATGGTTTTTGGATCTTTCATATATCTTTTTCATATTTATTTTCTTTTATCTTATATTTTATGTCATTCTTTCTTTTGTTAAAAAAAATTAATTTATTTCACTTTAATCCATATATAATATGTGTATAATCGTGTGTTGTCGGTATATCATCTATTTATATTAGCTATAAAAAGTAAACAATAAATCTGGCCTGATATTTATGTAAATATTTCATAAGTTTTTGGGTTTTTTGCGTTTATCCATGATACGACTTCTATTATAATAATTTTAAAAACTCTCTACTAATTTTCAAAAATATCTTATCTTTTTATTATCTTTGAAGTAGAAAAAAGTAAAGAGTTCTTTCGAATAATTTGTTTACATTTTAAAAAAACTTCACGTCATATCAATTTTTTTTTAAAAAATATACTCTTTGTTACACTTAAAAATCACTATAGAAACTATCAATTAGAAACCAATATCTCTCTTGTTGAGTTCGAGAAATTTTTTTTTTTCACATAATCTAATGATTTAAAACTAATATTCTTCAACGAAAAAAATATTATACCCTTGCAATATTGGCTTGACTGCAGCTAAATGAAGGGGTTTCAACTTACACCCTTCAATTCCTAGAATGTGCTAAATTGAAATTAATGATAGCAATTGTATAACCAAAATTTTGTTATTTGTTTGATGTCCATTTATACAAATTGACTATTCAAACAAATATTCTTCAAAAAGAAAAGATTTTTTATTTTATTTTTAAATATTAACTGATTTTTGTGTTGTTTCTTTCTCTGGCATGTATGTTTACTTCATTATATATGTAAGTAAACTTTTATTCGATTTTTAAACTCTTTTTTGTTATTTGGATAAACATAGACGTGTACCCTATATATTACATTTATTTTAAAATAAATTCGCTTTATTCAAATCTAGCTACAGCGTTTTAAAGAACTATAATTATAAGGTTTTAAATGTGAAAGAGTTTTATAGTTATAAGGAGTATTTTTTTTTTTGCCAGAGGCGAAGTAGTATTTAAATAATTAGAAAAGATAACCAAAGTTTCTAACATGATTGCATATGATTATTAACCGAATTAAGTATGATAACATGATTAAAAAAAAGATAAATTTTTATTTTTAATTTAAATTCGAATTTTAAAACTTAATCTATAAATTCAAAATTATCTTTTAATTCAAATTCAGTTTATATATATATAATATTTGTATTTGACTAACATAGTCTAATATAGAATAAAGTTACTATATACTATTGACATTTATTAGCTTGCCATTTGACTTAACTATAATGTCAATTATATATGGTAACTTTATTCATTTAATATATATATATAGAGAGAGAGAGAGATTATTCTTCATTCACGGGCTATGGTTAATCAGTTTAATAGAAGAGTCTGAAGAGACTAGATATTTCCATGAAATTAAAACTTAAAGTTATCGATGCACTAGTAAAACGTACTTTAAGCGTCTTATAATATAAGTAACTCGAAAAGTACCTATATAATGATCAATGGGAGCTTAATTTATCCTTTTATTTACTTGATCTATTTCTTTCGTTGCATAGCAGTTGTGTATAACAACTAATTAATTATCTATATATTAGTGTTACTTGTGGCTTTCCAACCTGCAAATCACGACCCAGAGCAGTACCTTTCTTGATTTTACAGTAGAGACTAATATTATATAATCCTTAAAATGGAAGTTTAGGCTTTGGGCATAAATATGAAGCTGGAAAAAAGACAAACGTGCACTTTGAGAAGTTACATTAATTTACTTAGGAGTGTTTCTTTTTGTGGACGGTGGATTTATTCTGATTGTCTGTTTAGATATATAGTTTAAAACTCGTAAAAATCGAATTTAACTTAACTGTAGTTATTTTTACTTTCTTTCTTTTTCCCAACACTTTTGTAGGTCACGGATTTGAATTGCGAAAACAGTCTCTCGCAGAAATTAGACCCTTGTGATCCGGCCATTCCCTGCATCCTCCGCATAACGGGAGTTTATTATACTGGGTTGCCCTTTACTTTTGTAGGAGAGTTGGAAAGACCCTACTAATTTGATAGACACTTTTTCTTTTTTCACACATTTATAAGACGGAACAACAATGGTCTGAAAGCATATTGAATGTCAAATTGTTATAGTACGTTTGGAAATTGTGACATTAATCAGAATATCCTCTACACAGTCAGATTTCGTATTAAATTGCTATTTGTAACGAATCAATATATATATTCTTTATTCTGCTTATTAAGCACGATAACCGTATAAAGATGAATTAATTTGCCAAACTTTTGCAAATTGCAACTATATGAAGAAAAAGTAAAGAAACCAAATACAAAATTGGCTGAACAAGCTCCGGAGTACATTGGTTTTCTTAAAGGAAAAAGATGAGAAGTGTGGCTTGTATCGAAAAATCAAATGGACATGGACGAGGTAGAAGAAAATCCAAATAATGAAGTTGTTACATAATTATATAAGTACGTTTAAACTTTTAGATTAGACGGTCACATCATTCATATTTAATTTCGCCACCCTTTTGATTTGGTACAGTAGTTTTTTTTTTTTTTTTTTTTGGTCAAGTCTACTAGTACTAAAGTCAACGAGGCAAGTAAGAATTATTGCAATGTAGTACCAAAAAGTTTGTTCTTTTGCTTTTTTTCCCCTCACTTTTTTCCCGGATAATATCTAGATAATAGACTGTCCATAGACAACTTAATTCCTACTGAAATACATCAAACTTCCTGGAAGCTTAAGCTCAGAAACGCACATATGTCCTTTCTATCACATTATCCAAAAATAAAATTTTGTGCTTTAATTGTAAAAAAAGAAACAGTATATGAAAAGAATCAAATTAATGCACAATTATTCATTTTACTTTTACCATTTTATGTATGGATATAAAGTGAAATATACTTGCCTTGTGAAAAATTAAACGTTGAGGTGAAGGAAAAGTCCTCAAGAATCAATCCAAATAGGCAATTTCTCGAATCCACCAACCTAAAAAGAATTAATACAAGGTGTCAAGAATATAATCAAGAATCTAAAGATAATATTGAAGAAATTAAAGCCAAATGCGCGTAAAAATTGAAATAAAGACAATTCTTGGTTCTTACTCTGATGTGACCAAAAGGCAGAATCACTTAAGCTCAAAGTGTTTTGCTATTACTAGTTGTAAAGTTGGAAAGTGAGAAAGGAAGATATATGAGAATTATTGCAAAGACTTCAAAAATACTAAATTGATGTCACTCTTTATATTGCAACTAATCCTTTTTCCTTTTATATTTCTGGTTATAGATTATGAGTAGTTGACAAGTCTTGGTCATTCTAATTGGCTTTAGGAAATTTCCAGGAAATTGCTGAGATGACCATGACACCATTTAAAGTGGAATTGAAGGACATGCCATTTTCTTTTTCAGAAAATAATTATAGTAATTGATTATGCATAACCAATGTGCTGTTATGAAAGATTGATAAAACAGATTTATTGGTTTAACTTTCTGATTAATGGTATTGTGCTCTTTTCTGTCTTGTGTTTGAGCTATTAATTTCTGTTGTGTGTGAGTGAGTGTACGGCTGTTTTTTTTTCTTTTCCTTTTTCATCTGCTTGTGTAATTGATTAATATGAAATATATTATCGCGCTTTGTAATTTTGAGATGGAAAATTAGAAATTAAAGGTGGAAAAATTATCACAATTTATATAGTTGCTTTTGTGTGAAAGGTATCTCTTGGAATAGATCATTAATCTGGGAGTAAATCAAACGCAATATTAGATTAAGGTTGGGATTTCCCATCATTAATCTATAGCATATTTAGCCAAACTTCTAAAATTAACTTATTTTTAAAATTATTTTTCTCACCAGTGCTTTTCAGAAAAGTACTTTTGGTGCTAACTAGCTTGGGTTTGGTTAATCAATTATAAAAGTACTTTTGAACAACAATTAGTTTGGTCAAGCTTTTAAGAAATGTTTTTATATTATTTTGCCAAAAGTGTTTTTCAAAAAAGTATTTTGAGAAAAATCTACTTTTTTCAGCTTTTCAAAAACATCTCAAACATTCTTTTTCCCTTATAAAAGTTTGGCCAAACATCTTAACTTTTAAAAAAAATACTTTCGGCAGAAAAAAAAAAAAAGAAAAGAAATAATCGGCCAAACAAGCTACTAGTCTTCCAAACGCATAATTAAATTAACTTCGATTGGAATTCAACTTGTATTAATCGTATCTTTACCAATTTCTAAGTACTTTGTCCTGCTATTATACTCCTAGCACTGGCATATCCAACTAAGTTTTTCTCTATCATATGCTACTAAGCGATCTCCCACTGCCTTAATTCTAAACTCTTCGTAATTACACCTCTAAGTACATATTGCAGTACTTAAAAGTTAATAATAACCCCAATGGTTAAACGGGAAGCCAAGCCAGAAATGGTGTTCTAGAGTTTGGGGTACGGTTTCAAGGAGTTGGGCGGGTCTGAAGCGAATTTAGGATTTGAAATTTATAGTTCTTATTACGACTTTAAGTTGATATACAATATTAATTAAATTTATATTTATAAATATTTAGTAGATTTCTTAGACAAGGTGGGTTAGCTTTGATGGTAAGCACCCTCCACTTTTAACCAAGAGGTTGTGAGTTCGAGTCACCCCAAGAGCAAGGTGGGGAGTTCTTGAAGGAAGGGAGCCGAGATGTCTATCGGAAACAGCCTCTCTACCCCAGAGTAGGGGTAATATCTGCGTACATCTACCCTCCCCAGACCCATTAGTGGGATTATACTGAGTTGTGTCAATCGGAAACCGCATCTCTACCCCAGGGTATGTCTGCGTACATCTAAAAGATATCGGAATAAATACAACTGTTATAGAGATATTTGACTTTGACTGTATCAACTTAGTGACAAGAGTTGGTTGCTCTAGTGGTAAGCACCCTCCACTTCCAACCAAGAGGTTGTGAGTTCGAGTCACCCCAAGAGTAAGGTGGGGAGATCTTGGAGGGAAAGGATGGCGAGGGTCATTTGGAAACAGCCTCTCTACCCCAGGGTAGGGGTAAGGTCTGCGACACTATCCTCCCCAGACCTCACTAATGTGATTATACTGAGTTGTTGTTGTTGTATTTAGTAGATTTCTTAACACTGTGATTAGATGTTACTCTCTATTCACTAATTATGTCATTGGACGTCCTATTTATGTATATTCTTTTTATTCTCCCTTCCCTAAATATGCTTCCGTATATAAATTTTGTTGTTACACTTACATATGGTGCCTTTCATGCATCTAATATCATGCATTTTAATCAGTATATCATGCTTTGGTAGGTTATCAAGTCTTGTTTAATATTCTCAACCAAAAACTTATATTTTTAAATTCCTATATATATAAAAACATTAAAAGGAAAATATTTTGAAACTTCACTATCAATATAACGTTGAAAGTGATATTATTATTGTAACTTAACATTCTTATTCTAGTTTTTGCTCCTTGTTTTCTGATGAATATGCAGCAGTTAAATGATAATCAATATCTGAGCTTTTTCTGCTCTAAGCTTTATGAGTAGGAGGCATACTAGTCTAGAATTTTGTTGTATATTTGTAAATTGGAGCAGGCATTCAAAAGTTTGATTTTTCATTCAAGATTATCAATACTAGACCGGAGCTATCAAGATCAAACTTCTTTTTTGGTTCACGCACGATGTGTGATACTCTTTTTGGGGCCGATGAAATTCGAATTCGTACCCATCGTAGGGGAAGTGTTCCTACTAAAAAATCTTTTATTTTCAGGGCTAGAACTCAAAATTTATGGTTAATCCTAGAAGGTTCTATCCATCCACCACAATCCCTGATAGTATCAAGATCGAGCTGATTATTGTAAGAAAAACAATTGATTACAGTTTATAACACTAATAGCCTGTTTGGCCAAGCTTCTCAGGAGGCCAAAAATGTTTTTTTTCAAAAAAAAAAAATATTTTTTCCCTCAATTTGAGGTGTTTGACCAAGTTTTTTTTTGAAAAAAAGTGTTTTTGGCTAAAAGCAGAAGCAGTTTTGAAGAAGCAGAAAAAAATAGTTTCTCTCCAGAAGTAGAACTAGAAGGAGTTTTGACTTTTCTTCCTACCAAAAATACCTTTTGTAAAATATTATATATACCAAAATAACCTTACTTAGTTTAAACTATTAAGTAATATAAAATGACTTTTGGGATGAACTTTCATATTTATTGGATGATTTTTGATATATTTAAATTATCTTGAAAGAACAAAGTACTTTTCAATTTTATTTTTATATTTTACTTAAATAAAATAAAAAACTTAATTATTATCTTTAATAATAAAAATGTATAATTATTTATTTACTTATATAATATTAACTATTAAGCAAATCTCTTCATGTTCTTGTTTGTAATTTGACACATAAAAGCACTTTTTGAAAAGCATGGTCAAACGTAAATTATTGTTCAAAAGTGCTTTTCAAATTGATTAGCCAAACATAAACTGCTTTTCTCCAAAAGTATTTTTTTGAAAAGCACTTTTAAAAAAAATACTTCTCAAAATAAACTTATTTTCCAAACATGCTATAACTTTGTACGAGTTTAATTGAGATCTACCTTTATTAAGACTTTCGCGATAATATGGAAAAACCTTTGTTATAAGCTTTGAAACTCTCTAGATGATTTCTTCTCATCTCTTTAAATTTTAGTGGCAAATATATCAAGTAACTATGTTTGTTAGAGATAGTAGATAGTGTCGGGGGCGGATATAGAGCATTAATACCGATTTCAACGGAACCAGTAGCTTTTGTTTAAACTTTGTATATATACTAAGAAATGCATTAAATATCTATGAATATTATATTGTGAACCCATAAATTGTTGTATATTAACTTGAGATCGTTGTAGGAACCCGTTAACTTTAAATCCTAAATCCGCATCTGAATAGCGATAAAATAAACAAAATACACACAAATTGATCCGAACATTACCGCCACTAACAGCTTGTTTGGATGATTGTTACTTATTTTACTGTATCGTATTGTTACTTTAAATACAATGTTTGTTTTGATTGTTACTTAAATTTTATTGTATCTTATCGTTAAGTCCGTCGTTACGTAACAACGAAAAGTGCCACTTTATAGAACGACCGATTTGGCGTGGTCGCGTCGTTTTCTTATTTTTTTTTCCTCTCATTTTGCTCTTTTTTATTATTAAAAAAATCATATTTTATCTTTTACCCTACCTTTGGTATAATAATATTACCTCATACTTTACTTTCTCTTTATAATATTGTAAGTTTATTATTCATATTGTTGGTGCATAACTTCATGAAACGACGACAAACAATACAATCTATGCAAACATTGTATACATCAAAACGATACATAACAACCATCCAAATAAGCTGTAAAACAAAGTGAAATTCTCTTAGTAAGTACAAGATTAGGGGACACATTTTCCATATATATATATTCTCTCATTCCCTTTCCTCTTTTCATATATTTATTATAATGAAAAAATAGGAAAGGTCTGCTTCAGCCCCGGCCATCGTTATTGTTCCCATGACAATCAACTAGATCTTTCATTGTATTAGTTTGACCTTCAACTTGCTTTAATGGACAGTTATCATTCTTAAGGCCATATTTGCCTTTGCCACAATTAAAAGAGCTCTCATACTCAATTTTTCTTTGGCTTATAGGTGAAAAAGATTGATCCGTTTCCAACAAGCATAAGAAGACGACCAATGTGACTTGGATAATGGCCGACTTCCACCGTCCATTGCATTTATTTCTTTCTTCTGCACTAAACTTCTAGTCTAAATCATATATACCAAACCCTAAGCAATAGCTTTAGTGCTAAAATTAGTAAATATATGATAGTGAAAATTTTGTCTTTTGTTTATTGTAAATACGTTGTTGGGGTATTATGCTATGCTTGATTAGGACGTAAGGTGAAGAGGTTGGAGGATTTGAGGTAAATATGAATAGGTAAGACATTGTTTGTTATAGATTCAGAATTTAGACACTAAATTCTTAAGTGAGAGCGTAGATTTTATAATATATACTTAACTCTACTTATATTTATTTTTCGCACATATATATAGGGATCAACCCCGAAACACTTAAGGTGTGTATGATACGAAAAATATTTTTCAATTTTTTCATGTTTGATTGACTTAAATATTTTGAAAAATATTCTTCTCGTGAATTCATTTTCCTTCGATTGGAGGAAAATATTTTCCCTATCAAGAGAAGGAAAAATATTTTTCAAAACTCTTTTTCAACCTTCCCTCCCTATTCCTATCCCCACCAACCCACCCCCACTCTATCCCCGACTAACTCACTCCCACCCTCCACTCTAAATAGAAATATTATTAAGAATATTGTATTTTCATGATGTAGATAGAGTACTTTCTATTTCATTTTAACAAAAATAAATATTTTCTTTTTATGATGTAAAAATATTTTTTTTTAAAGTCAATACTCAACATGGTGGTGGAGGTTTAGGCTTGATCCCAACCTGTATATTAACAAAAAGAAGTAGCAGACTGTGGGATTGGGACTTATAATCTGATCCCATCCCACGATACAAAATATGAGACTATCATTTGCTATAGTTATTATCCCTTGTACATACAAGAGGATGTAATACACCCTGTAGGTTAGGATTAAGAACAATCTACAAAAGCTATACAACAAAATGGTTCTTTCATTTCAACAAAAAAAAAAAGTACTTTTTATGATGTATAAAAAAAAAAATCATTTTGACAAAATAATGTAGTAAAAAATATTTTCTTTTATTTCAACAAAATGCATACATTTTTTTTCATGCTGTAGAAAGTGTATTTTCTTTTCCAACTAAAAAGAGTATTTTCTTTTTAGTTATGCAGCACAAATTTTAACGTAATTTTTGGGTGAAAAAACAAAGCAATGCACTAGTTCCTTTTGGTTTGTGTGAATTTTTAAAAGAATAATTCAATTCTTGAAGAAAATAGAGTACTGAAAACGTTGGGTATTGGAGCGGGGAGAGCATAAGAAACATGAAGATTTGGGAGAAAGTGGATGAGGAGAGTAGCATAGAAAAATATTTTCTACATTCTAACCAAACACTAAAAAACATTTTCGAGAAATTTTTTTTCACTTACCAACCAAACAAGAAAAAATAAGTGATAAAACCACTTATTTTGTATGAAAATATTTTTCATGAAAAATATATTTTTCTTCGTAAAGAACACACCCTAAGACATAAGTCATTGTTGAAAAGTGGAGTTGGATATCCTCTACGAACGTTAACTTTTTCATGCTGCCTTTGCTACAATATCATGGCCCATGGGGTTGAATTGTTCACAACAAACTATTTGGAATTCAATTTTTTTTTAAAAACACAATATTGTGAGATCTGTTCCAATCAACCAAACCCTTAAAACGGGGAACTAAACAAATGAAAATGAAAAAGTTCAAAAATACAAAAAATGACCAATTGAGAGAATAAAAAGGAAACAACAATCCCTCGTGTTCAGATATTAAGACTTGATTGATTAATATCATGAATTAACACAAGTCAAAAACACTTGAAGAAATGAAAAAACAAGATTTCAAAGGTGGGATTATATTGATAGGGTCAACTTGTAAGCTTAACGAAATCTTTTATCGTTCTGCTTATAAATGCAAACCCATAATGACAAAAAACAGCATGAAAGAATGCTGAAAATAGGCTACTCCTCATCAGAATAGTTGAACTTGACCGAGTGTGATTGCAAGTCGATTTGCCCTCCTCTGTAACTACCTCGCTTCTTCTTCGTCTTCTCATGTCGGAAATCCCTGCAAAAATAGAATGGCATAATTAAACTCTGCCATTGAAACAAACCATGAACATGATCGCGGTTCTAGTTAGAGATCATAGCAATTAATCTTCCAACTTCTGGACAGGAGTTGGAAAATATACCTTCCTCTAACCTGACCCAAGACTTCCTGTGCCTTTGCACCATAGCCAATTTCTGCGCCATCCTGCAACAACAGTACGTGGAGAGTTGGAAACGTCGGTTTCATGGTAAAGGATGAATAATTAACATATACATAAACGAGAAAAGACGATGGAGGACTGAGAATCAGATCCTACCTTTGCCCAATAAGAGTTATCTTTTAGTCTATCATCTTTAAACTGCACTTGCTCGATTTTCACTCTTTGAAATGCATTTACAGTTTTTGGCTGCAATAGTAATCAAAATGCATTTTCAGAATATCGGTACTAATAAATTAACTCAAGCATGATTCAAGATAATTTAATGAAAACTTTATCCGAGCATGACAAAAAGTTATTTTAAAAGATTGAGATTATTCTGCAAATTAAGAATCCTTTTAAATCATACTCCCTTCAGTACACAACCACAATTCAAGAGTTGTACTATGACATTAACAATTGATAGAAAATTACGAACCTCACTTGTTAAGACTTAAGCATACTGACAATCCAAGGTCAAAAAGGTAATAGCAGAAAATAGACGCATGCATACCTCTGCTGATCCATTAAGTTCTTTCCTCGATGATTTCTGCTTAGCAGAATTGTTCAACTCATCCTGATGATTACCAACACTGACTTCACCATTCTGTTCTGCCTTTGAATCTTCCAAGCCATCGGTCTTTCTGCGTTTTGATTCTTCAGTTCCAACTCCCTCGTTTGCATTTTCATCAGAAGCTGATCTTTTCCTCTTCTTGGAATCCTTAGAATCAGTAGCACCATTCTCTTCATTGGACTTCTTCTTTTTATCTTTTTTAGTTCTCTCGGTAACATCATCATTATCATTGCCTATAGGTACTACACCGTCTGATTGCTCCTTAGTTTTCTTCTTTTTCTTCTCCTTCTTCTTCAAGGGCACGTCCACCTGCAATAGAATAACAGCAGACTCTTCGGATGCTTCAGACAATTCTCGCCATAACACAAATGATCAGATATTCAATCACTCATCTAAATTGGATTGCTAACCTTATCATCTGCTAAAACCTCTTGAGCTGTTGTTGTATTTTTCGCCGATTTATCAACACTTTCAGGAAGAGAAGCATCTGGAACATCACCATTTTTGTCTTCGCTTCTCTTTTTCTTCTTTTTCTTACTAATTGTTTCCAGAGAGTCAGCAGCATTGGTAGCAATGTTGTTCCCATTTGTGCCATCTGGCCCTGCACGCCAAATCGTATTATATCAAATCAAGAAAGAATAACACCCGTAACATCACAAATACAAGCTTCATGAAAGAAACTAAGTTTTAATGAAGATATACTAACTAAAATTTACCTGGCTCACTGTGGCCCTTAGAGACTGTATCATTATTCGTACTGCATATTTTACAGCAGGTCAAAGCATGAGTAAAGGAACTGGAAAATAAAATTACTATAATAACTCCACAGTCAAGTAAGAGAGTATGTGAAGAAAGCAGCTTTGCTAAAGGAACCTATCGACCACCCCCACCCCCTACAAGAACTACCATATTCAACTGTGTTGGACACCATTTACTGCCCCCTTCCCCACCCCAAGACCTACTTCTCTCAGTCAACAAATTTAAGGAGAAAAATTTGCTTGGAGATAATAATAGATGTCTACTAGAGGAAGGTTTAAAATCAAACATTCCTTATTCCACATATGGCAAGACAGAGGATGGTAGTACTCCCTCCATCTCAATCTATATGAAGGTATTTGATTGAGCATGGAGTTTAAGAAATAAAGGAAGACTTTTGAAATTTGTGATCTACAACCCTAGAAATTTGTGTGGCTAGAAATCATCTCATTAAGGATAAAAAGGGTATTTTAAAGTTGAATTGTTACTGAATATAGAAATGTGTCATTCTTTTTTAGACCGACTAAAAAGAAAAGAGCGACAAAAATTGGGAGAGAGGGAGTACAGCACAAACAGTTATCGCCACGATAAAACTAGTTAAGTGATTACTTCTCAACATACCAGTTGTTTAGATACTTGCAAAATATATCCTCCAAACTGTGGGAGCAAGACTTCCAACTGTCACCCTGCATCAAAAGCACAAAGACCTCAATGACTGTACAATAGGCAAGTTGAAGATTCAATAGTGACATCAAGATTTTCCATCAAAATGAAGGAATCGACCACAAAAGTACATATGGTATTCTCTCAACAAATCCTTTAAACCCTCACACACGGGACCAGTGTTAACTAGCACATACTTCAGTGTGTAGAGCATAATGCCAGATACGACATAAAATGTGATTTATTAAAGTGGAGGCTTCTTCTACATAGCAAACCTCAATTAAGTAGCATTTTTTGTTCTTCTTCATAAAAGAAAAGGCAATTTTCTTCTTTTACTATGAAAAACTATAATACAGGATATAAATGAAAACGCATTTTTCAAGCGCAAAAAGAACGTTTATTGAACATTTTCTTCTCCGCGAAATAACAGATAAGAGGAAAACTAAGAAAAAAATACTTGACTTTCTGGTTTCCAGGGAATTTTGGCATGCCATTCCTCATAACACCATTTTTTTTAAATGGTAAGCAAAAGTTGTATTAATCACAAGCACTAAGATGCTGCCGAACGTTACAATTGCAGCCTTACAGTTCCAGTACTGATCAGTGAGAGAACTGAGGAAATCTATGAGACAATCAACATCAACATCATAAACATATTTCATTTTACAAAAATAAGCCCAAATTTAAATGCAATTGTATTTTAGTGTTAGACCGTTAGTATGTTCTTTTCCTTGATCTCAAAACATCTTCGATTTCTTTCTTTCCATATCACCCACCGTATTCCTCTTAACACCATTTCCTTTCAGCAAACTCAATAGCCTAATTTTTGCCTCATCGCCCCTACTTTATATCTCCCTTCTCTCACTTATTCATATGAGTCAATCAAATAAACTCAGATTATAATGACATTTTGACTATGTACTACTATGCTTCTTCTCATGAAACCAGCTATCCTCTTTCCTTTTTTAATAAGGAAAACCAACCATCCTACTTAAATTACAGAATGCAATTCATTTAGGCAGAAATACAAAAACCAACAAAGAATTCAGTGTAAAAAGCGTTCAACAAACTCCATCAACCAAAGTTTTGGTATACTTTATTTTTTGGTTTACCCAAAAATACTACTCCCTCTTTCAATATTTATATGACCAATGTTATCACAGGCGAAATGCGCAAAAAAAAAGGTTTGTTGGGGGCTTTAAGCGCAAATTGTGGGCTTTAATGAAGAAAGGGGCAAATGAAAGAAAACTACAAATATGTATGTGTAGTCCAAGACTATTACCTATAAGCATGAATACCAAATATATGGACAAAGAAATTGAAAGAAAATTTACGATAAAGTGAAATATCAATTGTTTAGAGTCGTCTCTTCAGGATTACGCTCATTGGTAAGGAAAATATGTCTTAGAGCCTTGATGACAACACTGAAACACCCACTAAACATGCGCGCCTTTTGATAACACTGTATATGACATAGTAACTATTCAAGAAATGTTAATTTTAACTATAGAGACTGTAACTAATAGTACTTCTATGTAGTTCTTGACTCTGCCCATCAATGAGAGGCAGTTGGGACGAAGTCACCGGTTATTGAATATGTAAACTTCATTTCAAAAATAGGAATTTACATCTAAATTGTGACTAAAACTTAGACCATTTGACCCTCTAATCACAAACAATAGTAGCAAACATATAATAGAACAGGTTTCAAAAATCTTGGGTAAAAATTACATTTTTAAAAGGTAAAGTGTTCAAGAAAGCGAAAAGGGGTAAAAACAAACCTCAGTTTGAGTTTCTTTGAGGAAGTATTTGAGGGTTTTGGAGAAGCCATTGAGGTTAAGATAATGGAGAATAGATTGGTGTAAAAGAGATTTGTTTTCTTGAGGCTGCTGCTTCTTAGCCATAATAACAAGATTAGACTTTGAGGACTGTGCTAGAAGCACCTGCCTAGGCTTGAAAGCTAATAAACAAGCAGCTGCTGCTGCTGCTGCTGTTGATGATGATGAGGAGGTACTAGGGTTTTGCAGCTGTTGTCTGGTTTTGGTTTCTAGCATATATTAAGGAAAGGGTTTTAGGGCAACGGCAAAAAAATGTCTCTGCCTCACAAATATACTTGTGGTCGTGTACTTGACCATGAACATTGGAACAGAGAGAAAAAAGAGAACTTTTTTTTTAACCTAATGGTCCTTAAGTTGGGTTAATATTTGACCACAAGGACTAGTATGTTTTGAATACACCATTTGGCCAAGCTCAAAAAATTGGCTTATCTCGAGAAGTTCTTTTTTCAAAAGTATTTTGGGTAAAAAAATAGTTTATATTTGACTAATTAATTTGAAAATCACTTCTAAGTAGCAATTAGTATGACCAAACTTTTAAAACGTGTTCTAAGTATATTTTTCTCAAAAGTGTTTTTCAAAAAATACTTCCGATAAGAAGCTATTTTTTTTTTGTTTCTCCAAAACTGCTTCTGTTTCTACTCAAAAGCATTTTTTCTTATTCTAAAAGTTTGGCCAAACACTTCAACTTTTGAAAAAAAAAAATCAGTTTGAAAAAGTTTGGCGAGACAAGCTTTAAGTTTGGATCAATTTTGATTTTTCTAAACAAACCTAAAAGAGTTATATCCCATTTTCTTATCTTCTGTAATGATGCTTTATTATCTTTGACAATGTATTTTTCTATTGAGTATAAAATAAATATTGGTATGTAATTTTGTTACATTTATTTGACATAATCCACCGTTATAAAATATAATCGTATCTCTAATTTCTTATAGTGAACATCTATTTATATTAGTTAGGAGAACAAATGGCCAAAAACATCCTTCGACTATACCCAAGCCTAAACTATATCTTTGTACAATCACATTGAATAAAAAACAACTCTCAATTATTTTAAAAGTAGCATGTTATATCCTCCAATTAGCTTTTGTCAGAAACTAACGGCTTCATAATATGCATGTTTAGGGGCTTTTTACTCTGGCACACTGCAACTTTTCTTGGGTAGATTTATTGAAAATTTGCAAGTTTTTTTTAACCAATGAAAAAATTTCTATGGATTCAATAAAGGTGAGATCATTAAATCCCAAGTCAAGCATAGAGAAGTTATAACCGCATATGTTCAAAATCGCAATTAGGGATGGCAAACGGGCAAGCCGGTCAGATTTGGTGTGATCGAAAATAGGTTAGGCAAAAAACGAATAAATTATTTATCTCATTCATATTTAATATAGATTAAAAATGAGTTATTCAACGAATAATATGAATATCCATATTATCTATCTATGGTTTCACATTAGCCTCACGTTCTAACCTAAATTTGCTGCCATTTGCAACAAACGAACATCGCTGAGAAAACTTCCTAAGCATAACAGATTTCAATCTCAGCTCCACATGATTTGATAGCAAGATAAAAAGAGTAAAAGTTAAGAAACTTAAATATCCATCCTCACGACTCGTCACGACCCAAAATTCCACCTCAAAGATCGTGATGGCACATATTTCCTATGACTAGGTAAGCCTATCACAAAACGAGATCAAACATAATATAACAACTTTAATATTAAATGAAAGTTAAAAAAGTACCATAACATAACTAAACGAAAATGCAATAGTCGTAAATCCCAAAATCTGATAATACTGAGTCATAAGCTCTACATGAAGTATACAAGATGTCTAAAAAATTACATCACTATTTGAAATATATTAAACAGTAACAAATGAAAATAAGATGGTGACTCTGAGACATGCAAGCGGAACAGCAAGTACGCCTTGAAGTCTCCAACAGCTCGGCACCAGTACTCTCTAACGACCAACACGATCTGAGGTACCTGGATCTACACAAAAAATATACAAAAGCGTAGTGTGAGTATACCACAGTCGGTAAATAAGTATCAAGACTAACCTCGCTGGAGTAGTGACGAGGTTCAAGTCAAGACACCCACTAGTCAATTAACATGTGCAAGATATCAATATAAAACTGACAACGGAGAATATAATTGAACAAATATCAACCAAGAGCGGGGTATGTGATAACACGACCAATCAACCAACAACTCATAACACGCAAGGTGAAATTATTTAAGAAAAACAAGGATATGTTCAAAATATCAACCCGTCCTAACACATGAGTAACATCAAGGATCACCCTAAATACCACATAACATCATCAAACAAGCCAACCTTATGTCGCCAAGTGAGCCTCACAATGAAATATTTCTCCTTATATTGCTACACACACACATAAGTCCTTTTATCTCGCCGCATACGCATCAATAAACACCATCCTTATGTTACCGCATGTGCATCTCGCCATAAATAAACAACATGACAAAAGTATAAGGGTGCGGAGAATAATCAACAATAAGGCATGTTCATAGAGCAAAACAACACCAGTTCAACGCATGTTCATATAACAAACAACCCTAGTTCAAGGCATGTTAATAGCCTAATATCTAATTTGGTCTCAAACCACACATGCGCTCGTGTACACACTCGTCACCTCGTATACACATCATTTTATATAGCACAGATAATACACTTTAAGCTAAATCCTAAGGGGTAATTCTCCTCACACGAAGTTAGGCAAGATACTTAGCTCAAATAGCCCCAACCAATACTCTAAAAATACCCATCCTTTAAAATTCACCTCTGTTCGGCTCAAATCTAGTAAAAAATGACTTAATAATATCAAACAATACAAGAAAAATCAATTTCGGTTAATAAAGTTAAGCTTTTTACACAATTTCAAAAAAATCAAGAAAAGTCAATCTCGGACCCGTCCGGTCAAAACCACAAGTCAACTATGGGTTTGCATTTTCAAATCCGAGTCTAAATTGACTCTCAAATTTTATTTTTCAAAACATAGTCAAAAATTCCCCAAAATTCCCTTCAAATCCCATGATTTAGACGTTAAATTCATAAATAATCATGTTGTAATATCCAAATTGAGTCAAAATTACTTACCCAATAGCTTTGTATGAAAATTCCCTTCTAAAATTACCTCCTACCGAGTCTAGGTCTTAAAAATATGATAAAATAAGAATAAGTCCCAAAATTTTAAATATATGCCCAACTACAAAAGTCGCAAATGCAACTTGGGGTTCAGAAATGCGACCCCTTGCAAATGAGACCAATGGATCGCAAATGTGGTCCCTGCTATACCTGGAGAATGTCACAAAGCGACACAAACTTCGCATTTGCGAAGTAATCCCACATCGCAAAAAAGTGACCAAGTAGTCGCAAAAGCAACCTGTCCCAAACCATACCATTTCGCAAATGCGACGCTGGCTCTACAATTGCGAAGTCAATCCACACAGTCAACTATCGCAAATGGGATACCATCTTGTAAATGCGAGGTCCGCAAATGTAAACAAGATTTCGCATTTGCAAGACCAGCAGCACCAGCAAAGAACCAGCAATTATGAAACAAGTTCAAAACACTCTGAAACGTGTCTGAATCTCATCCCAACCCGCGAGGATCCATACCAAACATCCACACAAGTCTAAAAATATCATACAAACTCGCTCGCGAACTCAAAATACCAAAATAACATTCGAAACCATGAATCGAATACCAAAACACATAAAATTCACAATAAAACTTAAGAATCGCTAAAATCACAATCAACCGTCCAATTCCTATCAAACCAACTCAGAATGACACCAAACTTTGCACACAAGTTTCAAATGATAAAACAGGTCTATTCCAATTTCCGAAATCAAAATTCGAACCCAATAGTCATAACCTCCGAATCCAATATTGGGCATACACCTAAGTCCAAAATCACCACGCGAGCCTATTGGAACAATAAAAGACAGTTCTGGGATCGTTATCACAAAAGTCAAGCCTCGATCAACATTTTCAACTTAATTTTCCAAACTAAGAACTAAATATTCCAAATCAATCCAAAACCTCCTCCGAAATCCAACCAACCATCCCCGTAAGTCATAAAACCATAAATATACATATGGGAAGCTTCAAAAAGGTGAAATGGGACTCAAATACACAAAATATTCGATCGGGTCATTACACGACTAAGCATATTTGAACACAAGATGGAGCGTAGAATGCTAGAAGAGACAAAATAAAGTATCAAAATAACTCAAAATTTAGCAAAATTATAGCATGAACAAGGCTCGAGCCAAGGTAGCTGGAAAAACTCAAAAATTCAAAAAGTAGCAAAATTACAACCCGGACAAGGCTCAAACCAAGATTTGCCTCTTTTTCTATTGAAAATTAACAATTTTCAATTTATGATCTCCTTAGGAAGCTTGGCCTTATCTGTACCTCCACAAGTTGTAATGTCGATTCAATTGCCTATACGTTATCACAAAAAAATTAGTATATTAAAAACAAAAGAAATAGAAATAAGGAAAATGAGAAAAACATAGGGTATTCTTACCTCTAAGTTTCGTAAGATCTTCTTCATTAATGTTTCATTAAGATTTTAAATAATTTAAAAATAATAAAATAAGTTATTACAATTTATTAGTTATTACAAAAATAAAATAAATAAGATTTATTTATATTATCCTCTACAAACCCAATCCCTAGTACATAGCTTGGTTTCAGTATTTGCGGGAAGAATAAAACTTCAAAGCTTTCCAATAACACGACCGCCAATGCTAAATGCAAGTTTAGAGGTTGTTGCAATAGTAGCAACACTCAAGACATGTCGTGACATTAATGAGAGTTCTGGATATCTATGTTTGTTATTTTTTCAAAAATATCTAGATTATGATTTATTTTATGGTCAAGATTAGCTTCCTCCAAATACAAGGCTATGTGTTTTACCGGTACTTCTCCAACTAACTCTCAAACTCATCAAATGCATCTCTACATTTTATTTGCTACCACTACTACAAGCATGATACCCCGATAATGAGGTTGTAGTCGAAGATAAGTACTCTTTGACTAACAATTATAAATTCTCTTCAATAGCCTTCCACTTTTTCACCAACAACCTCCTCGGAATGAAACTTTAAAAAGTAAGGCTTAACAAACTTCACTTTATATATAGGGTCAAGGATAGTAGATATATATAAAATTACACTATACGTTTCTCAATATTTTTTAAACTTTTTCAACATCAAAGTGCCCATCTCACTCATTACAGAATCTCCATTATTTTTTGTTCTTCGCACAATGTTTTAGTTTTTCATATATTATAATGATACAAATTAATCGTGGGGTACTTACATCCAAAAAAACAAGTTCGTAATGTCAGAAAATAGGTTGAAAAACTTAGTTATAACCTACACCTTTTTTCATTCATGTTCAGAAAGGCCATGTCCAAAATTAATGTCAAGCAAGTTATATTGAATAAATAAAAGAGTACTTTCAAGCATTTGATCCATCGAATAGGCATATCTCCGTGAAGCTTCTTAGAACATGGTAGATAAGATTGCTAAAATATTCTACAAATTTTATTATTATTTCTGAATTCTTAGTATGTTTAACACATTCTCTTATTTTCGTAATAGTTGTATTAGCCTTCCTTAAGCCCGTCTTGAAAATTAAGTTCAATATATGTTTCTCATAAAGGACATGAAGAAACTTTCCCTCACAAACTAGTGAACGTATAAAAAATAAATATTTTTTCAACTTATCCACTACACCATATTGTAAGTAAGGGTATTTTTCTTTTTCTGATTCCCCGTTTTTTAGGAAAGCTAATCGATAAGAAACCTAAAATCGCACACGAATGTGGAGGAGGAACGTGACAAAAAATTAACACCCTCTTCTGAAGAGTGGGTCGTTACATATATATATATATATATATATATATATATATATATATATATTAAATGCTAATGAAGTTCACATATCAATGTCAAACATACTCTACTATGAATAAACTGCAAACTCACTTTTTAAAAGTTCTTCTTTCTTTGCATATTAATTCAAGATATTTGACTTGTTTGTATTTCTTGATATATGTTTCGCTACTTAATTCAAGTACCAATAAAGGTTCCTTATGCCTTTATGTTCTACAAAACTGAAAGCATATTTATTCTTGAGTATGACCATGACATTTTCTCTCGGTAAATTTTTTGATTTATTGGTTTACTTTGATCCTCTTTTGCATTATCCAATAGGTATTTTATCACTAAATGACACTTCAAATTCGATGTTCTAGATTTACGATCGTATATATAGTCTTTTTTTTACAAAGCGCACATTGTACTTTAATCTTTCCATCACTATAAATATCAAGTTCTACTACATTAACAAAAGAATCCAAAATAATAGAAATTTGTGCTTTTGACCGTTTTAGCATAGTTGGAGCGCTCTGTTCACAAGAATCCTACCTAAAATGAAGTAAACAAAATTTACTGGATATTTGGCATAACTGTGCATAAGTATAAAAGATAAAAATGAACAGAGAAACAGAACTCTGAAGAAAATTACCCTATCTTTACATCTTAACTATAAAAGATGAAAATGAACTTCTTAAATTAAAATAACAAAGGGTTTGGATGAAAATAGCTTCAGACGGAAAAAAAAAAAGTTTTTTCTCGTTATACCGACAGTGTCATATGAAATGAACATAAAGAATGAATTTTTAATACATATTAAATCAACCAAAGGCTGCTAACTTCAAATAAACATATAAAAATGTGCAAAAGTTTGATTTTTACTTATTTGGTGATGAAATTACAGCAGTAGAAGTAAGCAACCAACAACATTATGCTCAATTTCCTGAAGCAAACTCTAAACTCCAAATTGAAAAGTGAAGCAAATGCCAACAAAAATCTTTAATTATTTGAAGTTGAATTAGAATAAGAAACGTAATCGTAAGAATGAAGGTGTCCATGCCTCAACACCCGTTCTTTGGCTGCGCTTTGTAATACAGTTCATTCAGTCGCCACTAATAATGGACCGATTTGGATGAAAATAGCTTCAACTGATTTGAGTAATTTGAGAATTAGGGTAAACTGAAAAGGGAGAAAGTTTGGGAATTAGGGTAAAATTGCGACTTGAAGAGTAAAACTGTATTATCCGTTGGATAATTATTCGATATATTTTTTTTAAATAGATCATATGAAGAATATTCATATTTGATCAATTTTTAATAAATCATACATCCAACCTATATTTAATAGGATAATTGCAAATTTTATTTATTTTGTTACCTCTAACCGGAACTAAATATATAGAACCATTTGTATAAGTGTTCAAACAAAATTTTCTTTCTGAATTTTCAAGATGCTTGCACTGGCCCTCCCTGCCCCTTGTAACAAATTACTACATGATTGTGAGGAAATAAATTATTCACAAATGACAAAAGCGTGATAAGTGAAGCAAAATAGAGCCTTATTAACTTCTAAAAAATAGATTAAAAATAATAAAAAAGATATTAAAGAATAAGCTATTTACTTTTATATATAAATAAGACTGAGAGAGAAGAAAAAATTCTTAGAGTAAGTTAGTATTGCTGACAGTTGTGAGTTCCTCCCAAAGACATCTAACAAATTATTTAAAAGTAGCGATAATATCTTTAGATATCCGCGGAGATGAAAGAGATAGTAATGAGGAAATCACCACATGAGTTTATAATTGATCTGATAGCACATTCAAACTTGAGCGCCATTAAATCCTTAGTTTTTTTAATAAAAATTAATAGATGATATAACCTCCTAATTTTGAGATAGTTCAGAAATTTTTTATCCATGTTTGTATATACACATTTTTCACTTAATCGTAATCAATTAGTATATATTTTTATCTTGTTGAATCACTTAACTATGAAAAATTAGTTTGATTTGATATAAATGTCATTGCGGGTAAGTTTTCATCCTTTTTGACATAAAGTAGTTTTTCGGTGGCTAAGGAAAGACTTATGTTAGTAGCCAGAGGACTAAAACTTAATTATAACTGATGAAATTAAAATAAAAACTTAAAAACCGGAAAAAAGATCGAGTGTATTTCTATGGCTGTATAAGAAAATAATAAGGTTATGTATTAATTGGAAGGTCTTGAAAGGGTATTTACTTCCTGCAGTGATTATAATAGATGATGATGAAATTTTTAATTATAAGTTACCACTTTTTCTAATATTGAAAAATTGAAATAAAAATTTGGAAACATGTAAAGGATATTTACTCACTCTAATCTCGCTATCGAAGGAAATAGTGAGACTTTTTATTAAGTTTAAAGGTCAGATAATAAGCACAAGAAATAATAAATTTTAAAAATTAATTTTTGCTTTTTAAGGAAGATAAACTGTTAGCTTACGGTAATTTTTTTTTTCAAGAGAGCTGAAACTTAATTGCAAACTTGAGAAATTGAATTAAGAACTTTAGAAAGGAGATTTAACCTTACATATTACAATATTTTAATAAAAGAAAATAATGAAATTTTTAATAATTAATTTTAATTACAATTTTATTTAACATGAGGTACATCTACGAATGATAAAAGGGAAAGTCGAGCAACGATCTCGTATTTGAGTTAAAATTTAAGGGTTGGGAAACAATACTCCCCCGCGTTTTGAACGGGAAAGAGAACCCCCTTGTGCAATAGTTTTCCAGTGAAATAATTTATTTATTTTTGAATAAATAATTTTTAGAATGTAATTTATTATAGCCAAAAGCTCAAGATATGAAAAACAATCAGAATCTATATAATTTATGGAGTTCCCCTTTATCCTTCTTCTTGCATAGTCTAAGATATGATATAATCCAAAAACGCCTTCAAATGAATTTTTAAATATGACATTATCAGCTGTAATTTATGTTCAATAAAGATATTTTCAAAATAAGTAAAGTTTAATAATTTCTTTAGTATAATAATTTTAATATACAAAAAAAATACATAAATAAATTAATACAAGTATTAATCACGAGCTTTTAAAATTTAGAATTCACAAAACTAGTATGAAATAAATACATCATCTGTCTGAATATACGTTTTTTCCCAATGACTAGAAGTACAAACCATGAGTTTTTAAGATTTAGAGTTTACAAAGCTAGTATGAAATAAATACATCATCTGTCTGAATATACATAAACAGATTTTCGTAAGTCTAGGGCTACCATGAACTAGAGGTATCTGTAACTGGAACGCATGTACTCTTTAATGCTAGCTCTCGTCATACACAACAACGTCATCATCTAAATTTGCACGTGAGGTGCAGAAGTGTAGTACGAGTACAACCGACCTTATGTACTCAATAAGTCACAAAAATAACCTTAGGTTGAAAGTAGTGACGAGCTAGAACAGAGGTCGAAGTCCAACACCAATAGCCAACAACGATTCATAACAAAATAAAAATAATGGTACAGGAAACATAACACATATATAAGATGCTTAACTCGTTCACAGTTTCGAAAAAACTAGGCATGCTTTTCAAGTATATTAGTGAAAACCCAAATTCTTGGCTATTTATTATAGCCAAAAGCTCAAGATATGAAAAACAATCGAGATCTATATAATTCATGGAGTTCCCCTTTATCCTTCTTTTTGCATAGTCTAAGATATGATGTAATGCAAAAACGCCTCCATAGTGAATTTTTAAATATGACATTATCAACTGTAATTTCTGTTCAATAAAAGGTATTTTCAAAATAAGTAAAGTTTAATAATTGCTTTAGTATAATAATTTTAATATACAAAAATATTACATAAATAAATTAATACAAGTAGTAGCAATTCTTTCATCTAATATATATGTTAGGGAAATGATTATTTCAATGTATTTTTTCCTTCAAATTGAAATGCTAAAGCATCCATGGTGAATATGCGTTCATCATATTTTTTGAATTTTGTATGCAATATTTTTTTCTTTATTTGTAAAAAGTTTAACCACGACCTCCATATAACCTTAATATAATAGAAAAATATCTTAAATTTTATAAGCAAGAAAGACAAAATTCAAATATTGGTTTGGATGCAAAATATTATACTTCACCTTTGAAAGGATATAGAAAGAAAGGAAAATCTTCATTTTAAAAAAGGAACTATCACCAAAAAAAATCGCATGAGGGATTTTCCTTTCCCATTCAAAATGTAAACGGGGTATTGTTTCCTAGCTCTAAAAATTAAGGGGTAAAGTGGATTTTACTCTAAAAACTATTATGCTATATACTTATTTAGAAAGAATATTCATGAAATATCCAACAAGTATGTGTGTTGTATATTGTCAAGTATGCAATTTACATGTGATTTAAGTATTTTCACTGTGGTATATCATTAAAGTATACAAAATATGGATTGTATACGTTAAAGGTATACAACATAACTGCTGCAATGTAATATTTCAAAGGGACAAATTTTATTAGGGGTCGCTTGGTAGGGTATGTAAGAATAGTGTTGAATAAGGTGTATTAAACACGAGTTTTTAAAATTTAGAGTTTACAGAGCTAGTATGAAATAAATACATCATCTGTCTAAATATACAGTTTTTCCCAAGGATTGGTAGCACAAACCATGAGCTTTTAAGATTTAGAGTTTACAAAGCTAGTATGAAATAAATACATCATCTGTCTCAATACACATAAACAGATTTTCGTAAGTCTAGGGCTACCGTGAACTAGAGGCATCTGTAACTGTAACGCAGGTACGTATACAATGCTAGCTCTCGTCATACACAACAACGTCATCATCCAGATCTGCACGCAAGGTGCAGAAGTGTAGTACGAGTACAACCGACCCCATGTACTCAATAAGTCACAAAAATAACCTTAGGGTAAAAGTAGTGACGAACTAGAACAGAGGTCGGAGTCCAACACCAATAGCCAACAACAATTCATAATAAAATAATAATAATAATGGTACAAGAAACATAACCGAGATATAAGATGCTTAACTCGTTCACAATTTCGAAAAACCTAGGCATGCTTTTTAAGTATATTAGTGGAATCCCAAATTCTTGGCTATTTATTATAGCCAAAAGCTCAAGATATGAAAAACAATCGAGATCTACATAATTTATGGAGTTTCCCTTTAGCCTTCTTCTTGCATAGTCTAAGATATGATGTAATGCAAAAACGCCTCCATGATGAATTTTTAAATATGACATTATCAACTATAATTTATGTTCAATAAATATATTTTCAAAATAAGTAAAGTTTAATAATTGCTTTAGTATAATAATTTTAATATACAAAAAAATACATAAATAAATTAATACAAGTAGTAGCAATTCTTTCATCTAATATATATGTTAGAGAATTGATTATTTCAATGTATCTTTTCCCTTCAAATTGAAATGCTAAAACATCCATGGTGAATATGCGTTCATCATATTTCTTGAATTTTGTATGCAATATTTTTTTCTTTATTTGCAAAAAGTTTAACCGCAGCCTCCATATAACCTCAATATAATAGAAAATTATCTTAAATTTTACAAGTAAGAAAGACAGAATTCAAGTATTGGCTTGGATGCAAAATATTATACATCACCTTTGAAAGGATAGAGAAAGAAAGAAAAATCTTCATTTTAAAAAAGAAACTCTCACCAAAAAAATATTGCACGAGGGAGTTCCCTTTCCCATTCAAAATGTAAACGGGGTATTGTTTTCCAACTCTTAAAGTTAAGGGGGTAAAGTGAATTTTACTCTAAAAAATATTATGCTATATACTTATTTAGAAAAAATATTCATGAAATATCCAACAAGTATGTGTGTTGTATATTGTCGAGTATGCAATTTACATGTGATTTAAGTATTTTCACTGTGGTATATCATTAAAGTATACAAAATATGGATTGTATACGTTAAAGGTATACAACATAACTGCTACAATGTAATATTTCAAAGGGACAAACTTTATTAGGGTCGCTTGGTAGGGTATGTAAGAATAGTGTTGAATAAGGTGTATTAATCACGAGCTTTTAGAATTTAGAGTTTACAACGCTATTATGAAATAAATACATCGTTTGTTGAATAAGATGTATTAATTATGAGCTTTATGAAATAAATATACAGTTTTCCCGAGGACTGATAGTACAAACTATGAGCTTTTAAGATTTAGAGTTTACAAACCTAGTATGAAATAAATACATCATCTGTCTGAATATACATAAACAGATTTTCGTAAGTCTAGGGCTACCATGAACTAGAGGCATCTGTAACTGGAACGCAGATACGTCTTCAATGCTAGCTCTCGTCATACACAACAACGTCATCATCCAGATATGCACGCAAGGTACAAAAGTGTAGTACGAGTACAACCGACTCCATGTACTCAATAAGTAACAAAAATAAATGTGATGACCCAAAATGTTATCTTTAAATTTAATAAGTAATTCTGTGTTTAGAGATCTCAAACAGCACTATTTATCATTCCTCGACTTGCGTGCGCAGTCCGTATAATTTTTCGGAAAGTTTTTATGTGAAAATGGATTAAAATGGGAAATAGAGCTTTAAAACTCAACTAAGTTGACTTTGGTCAATATTTTGAGCAAAAGGATCCGGATCAGTATTTTGAAAATTTCGGTAGGTCCATATCGTGATTTGGGACTTGGGCGTATGCCCGGAATCGAATTCCGATGTCTCTAGCTCGAGATATGGAATTTTGATGAAAAATTAAAAGCTTGAAAGCTTAATGATTTCTAAGAAATTACTGATGTTGGATTTATTGACCTCGGGTTCGTATTTTGGTTTCGAAGCCCGGTATAGGTCCACTATAATATTTATGACTTGTCTGCCGAATTTGGTGAGAATCGTAGTTGATTTGACGTGATTCGGACGCTCGGTTGTAAAAATATAAGTTTTAAATTTTTCTTGAAAACTTCTTTTGATTTGGTGTCCGATTAGTAGTTCTAGGTGTTATTTTGGCGGTTCGATCGCGCGAGCAAGTTCGTATGATGTTTTAGAACCTGTGTGCATGTTTGGTTTGGAGCCCCGAGGGCTCGGGTGAGTTTCGGAAAGGTTACAGGATGTTTTGGACTTTGAAAATCTGGATTTTTCCTGCAGCAGGTGTTCTGGCATGTTCTTCTTCGCGTTCGCGAAGGTACTCTCGTGAACGCGAAGAGTAAACTGGGCTGCTGGATTTTTTCTTCTTCGCGAACGCGAAGGCTTGGTCGCGAACACGAAGCGATGGGGGTATTACCCTTCGCGAACGCGAATGAGGACTCGCGAACGCGAAAGCCATGGGCTGCTACTCATCGCGAACGCGACATGCCCTCTGCGAACGCGAAGAAGGCCTGACCCCTGTGACTTAAAACAGAACCAAAAATGGGATTTTTCCCATTTTTCACAAACCCTCAATTATAACTCGGTTTATGGGCGATTTCAAAGGAGTTTTTCACGATTTCGAACCGGGTAAGTGTTCTTTATCATATAGTGATTGTATTTCACAATTCCATGTCTATATTCATCATTTATTTGATTTAGACGGAAGAAATTGGAATTTTTGTAAAACTTTTCAAAAACGAAAAATTAAGATTTGAAGGTCCATTTGATATCTGAATTTGACAAATTTGGTATGGTTGAACTCGTATCGGAATGGATGTTCGGATTTCGCGAGTTCTTCCGGGATTTGAGATGTAGGTCCCACTGCCGAATATTTTAATGAATTTTAGATTTTATTCGGAAAATTTATAAATTCATATGGAATTAATTCCTATGATTAGTATTGAATATATTGAATTATTTGTGAATAGATTTGAAACTTTCGGAGACAGATTTAAAAGGAAAAGATGTGGTTGAATAATTGATTGGAATTTGCAAAGCGAGGTAAGTGTCGGGGTTAACCTTGACTTGAGGGAATAGAACCCTTAAATTGTTTGTTATGTGAATTGCATGTAAACGATGTATAGGCGAGGTGACGAGTGTCTATACGTCGTCAAATTAATTGTTTGCCTGCATACTTGAAAAATCACAAATTATTTTTAATCATAAATTAATTATTATAATAATTGTTTCTCTCTTATTCTTTGCAAATATAAATTCTTGAATTCCTGCATTAATTGTTACATGCTATTTGAATTATATGCCTTAATTGTTATTTGACATTTAGCATAATAAATATTAAACTGCCTATTTCTTCCCTGATTTTCATAATAATTTGCTATTTGTCATTGTTTGCTTCATAATAAAACTATAATTATTGTGTGCTTGTTGTCTCGTAATTTTACATTAATTGTTACATTTATTGGAAAATTTTCTTCTATAAGAATTGGGAAATGAAAATGTTGGAGGAGCGGGTTGCACGCCGCAACATGATTGATTATAATGAATATATTGGAGGATCGGGTTGCACGCCGCAACAGACTTATTAAAAGTTAATATTGGAGGATCGGGTTGCACGCCGCAACAGACTTATTAAAAGTCAATATTGGAGGATCGGGTTGCACGCCGCAACAGACTTATTAAAAGTCAATATTGGAGGATCGGGTTGCACGCCGTAACAGACTTGTTAAAAAGTCAATATTGGAGGATCGGGTTGCACGCCGCAACAGACTTGATTAAAATGAATATGTTGGAGGAGCGGGTTGCACGCCGCAACAGAACTGAGTGTGGATATATTGTGAGAGCGGGTTGCACGCTGCAACAGAAATAATGGAAATGATAATTAGTTATGACTGATGAGTTGCCTTCAATTATTATAAATGAATTACCTGATTTATTTCTATTATTGTTATTTTTACTAATATTGCGTACAAGTTAATGTAAGTGAACCGCCTTAGCCTCGTCACTACTTCGTTGAGGTTAGGCTCAGCACTTACCAATACACGAGGTCGGTTGTACTGATACTACACTCTGCACTTCTTGTGCAGATTTTGGAGTTGGTCCTAGCGGCGTACTATAGATTTGCTCGGATTTCAGCTATCAGAGGAGACTTGAGGTATAACTGCCTGGCGTCCGCGGTTCTGAAGTCCCCGTCTATTGTACTTTAGCTGTGTGTTTATTTCTAGATAGCTTTATATTATTTAGACATTTATTTATATTTATCCTAGAAGTTCGTGCACTTGTGACACCAATTCTCTGATGGAATTTAGACACCATTATTATTATGGATTATTTCAAAATTGCTTCCGCATTTATTTTCTTGTTATTAATACATTTAAAAATTATTTTAAAATGGATAATATTATTCTAACGTTAGCTTGCCTAGCAAGTGAAATGTTAGGCGCCATCACGGTCCGAAGGTGGGAATTTCGGGTCGTGACAATAACCTTAGGTTGAAAGTAGTGACGAGTTAAAACAGAGGTTAGAGTCCAACACCAATAGCCAACAACAGTTCATAACAAAATAATAATAATGGTACAGGAAACATACCGAGATATAAGATGCTTAACTCGTTCACATTTTCGAAAAAACTAGGCATGCTTTTCAAGTATATTAGTGAAAACCCAAATTTTTGGCTATTTATTATAGCCAAAAGCTCAAGATATGAAAAACATTCAGGATCTATATAATTTATGGAGTTCCCCTTTAGCCTTCTTCTTGCATAGTCTAAGATATGATATAATGCAGAAACGCCTTCATAATGAATTTTTAAATATGACATTATCAACTATAATTTATGTTCAATAAAGATATTTTCAAAATAAGTAAAGCTTAATAATTGCTTTAGTATAATAATTTTAATATACAAAAAAATACATAAATAAATTAATACAAGTAGTAGCAATTCTTTCATCTAATATATATGTTAAAAAATTGATTATTTCAATGTATTTTTTCCCTTCAAATTGAAATTCTAAAGCATCCATGGTGAATATGCGTTCATCATATTTTTTGAATTTTGTATGCAATATTTTTTTCTTTATTTGCAAAAAGTTTAACCGCGGCCTCCATATAACCTCAATATAATAGAAAAATATCTTAAATTTTACAAGCAAGAAAGACAAAATTCAATTATTGGTTTGGATGTAAAATAATATACTTCACCTTTGAAAGGATAGAGAAAGAAAAGAAAATCTTTATTTAAAAAAAAAAAACTCTCACCAAAAAAATATTGCATGAGGAAGTTTCCTTTCCCGTTCAAAATGTAAAGGGAGTATTGTTTCTCAACCCTTAAAGGTTAAGGGGTAAAGTAAATTTTACTCTAAAAAATATTATGCTATATACTTATTTGGAAAAAATATTCATGAAATATCCAACAAGCATGTGTGTTGTATATTGTCGAGTATACAATTTACATGTGATTTAAGTATTTTCAATGTAGTATATCATTAAAGTATACAAAATATGGACTGTATACGTTAAAGGTATACAACATAACTGCTGCAATGTAATATTTCAAAAGGACAAACTTTATTAGGGGTCGCTTGGTAGGGTATATAAGAATAGTGCTGAATAAGGTGTATTAATAATGCAGAGATTAGTAATGCACGAGTCAGTAATATAAGCATTAGTTATGTAAATATTATTTCTTATCCACTGTTTGGTGTGTTGTATTAAGAATTAAAATGCATTGCATATTTTAAAAAAATAGTTGTTTATAAAAATATCCTCTATATTCTTTAGTTTTAAGGGACTTTAAGGACAATTTTATATTTAACCATGCTAATGCATGTATTAATCGCCCTGATATTATTAATACCATAGTTTGGTATGTATTAGTTATACATAGGATAATACCAAATATGTTGTATAACTAATACAACAATACTTGCGCTAGCAATACATAGATTGAAAAAGTGTACAAAACAAGAGATTAGTAATATTAAAAACTAATGCATGCATTATATTTATGTAATACATCATACCAAATGACCCGTAAGACGGTACAATGAATAAATCTTTTATTTCGCGGGGATAATCATGAGAAGAAGCCTTTACTATAGTGCATAAATAGATATTGGGATTGTTACACAAATAGCCGAATAGATTCAATGTTTAATTTTTCTATCCAGTATACATAGATTATACACAATTATACATATACTAACATAAATTATACATATATTATACATCTGTCGGCTATTTTTAGTTTACGAGATTAGATGAGCGGCTATTTAGGTTAATTCTTCTAGATACTTAGATAATTTGGGCCGCATTAGTTGGTCTTAGAACTAAATTTGGGCCATGCAGTCCAATGCAAACAGGCCCAAAACTTAATGTAAATAGATATCCTCCCAAACCCTAGGGTCTAGTATATCATCAGCTCAGCAGCTTTGTTGTTGTGATTGTGGCGAAAGAGTCAGACCAAACAGACACTTCAGCCTGCTGCACAGCTAAGGGTAATCCATTTTCTCATATTGTGTAACGTTTTTGTATTTTATTTTGCAATGTATTTCTCTTTTGAGCATTTAAAAAGAAATCATCTTTTATGTGAAAATTTCGAATCTTTTTTGTTATTCAGTTTAAGGAGCTTATAAACACTTTGATTCTTTGTATGCGTTACCTCTGGTTTTATTTTTGGGCTTTTTGATCAGGTTTTATCTTAGTTTCAATTTGTTATATTTCATTTAGTTTCTTATGTTTGCAATAATCAGATGTTGAGCATTTAAATGAATTGCTGTATTGGTGTTTTAGCTAGTGAAAATATCTGAGTTGTAGACTTGTTGAATGTGCTTGTGTAACAAGTTTCAGTTTTTTTTAAAAAGTTTAATGTAATGACATTTCTTTGATTTGCTTTAGAATTTAAGTTGTACCTCCATGTAATTTCTCTCTGTTTATTCTTCTTTTTCTATTTAGGTATTGTGTTAATATCTGCTTGTTGATTCGTTTATTGTGTTTTGCAATTTCTTGATTTTTTAAATGTTTACAATGTCTTGTTTATGGGTTTATCAGATATTTATTTTTGCATTTGAAAGACTCATTGTTTTTGTGGTTTTTGGCTATTTTAATCATAGCTTTATGTTAGATTCTATTTGTTTATGTTTTTTCCTGGCTAGGATTATCTTATGTGGTAGCGTGATTGTCGAGAGTATTTGCTAACTATCTCTGGAAATCTGAATATCCTCTTCTTTTAAGAGTGTTAGTGAACCGTGTGTTTATTAAATCATGTAATACTAGTTGTAGGAAGAGAAATTGAAAAACTTTTATTTTCCGACATTTGGCCTGAAAACTGATGTTAAATTCTTAGTGGGAAATCAAGAATTATCATATAAAATTACCTGAAATGAAAAGTGTAAAGAACTGTCTGATGAGGGTAGGTCAGCCTCATGGTTAGCATATCACAAGGAGAGGAAATGCTAAATGAAACACATTCAACTAATTTTTTTGAAGTATGTATTTTTTAGACAAGTTGAGTCTAACTAACTAGAAATTGTCATCTTAAACTTTTTTGCATCTGAGAGCAAGTAGGATTCTCTATCTTAATGTGATGCTAAACTTGTACTTGTATTTGACTTGTATTCTTACTCTCTTTCACATAACAGAGTCATGGGTGAGGGAGGTGTACCAGTCCCTGAGTCTGTACTGAAGAAGCAGAAAAGAAGTGAGGAGTGGGCCCTTGTAAAGAAGCAAGAGCTTGAAGCAGCCAAGAAAAAGAATACCGAGAACCGCAAACTGATCTACAACAGGGCTAAACAGTACGCTAAGGAGTATGAGGCGCAGGTAATTATGAGCTCAGTATATCAGTAAAAAGAAAGCTGATTTTCACTGTTACTGAGGTTTTCAAGAAATGTGTTTGTGTTTCCAGGAGAGGGAGTTGATCCAATTGAAGCGCGAGGCACGATTGAAGGGAGGATTCTATGTTGACCCAGAGGCAAAGTTGCTCTTCATCATTAGAATCCGTGGGTAAGTTGCTGGTTGGTTTAACCAATGAATTTGATGAATAAAGTCGGAGTCATTGACTGTCGTTTCCTATTTTAGGATTAATGCGATGGCTCCTCAGACAAAAAAGATTCTGCAGCTTCTTAGATTGCGACAGGTAATTTATTGATGGTTCCTCTTTATTTCTGTAAGAACTGATTCAAGTATTAGATGTCACTTACTGCAAAAGAATATGATCAATCTACTTTTTGTAATATGGGAATCTATTTTCCTTTATATGTTTTCCATGCTAGTTCGTAACTTTTAAGTGATTCTATCTGCTCAATTTTCCTTGGGATCACATCATTACAATGGTCACTTAAGTTTTCTTTTAGTCAGAAAGATATTTAGACTAGCATTTAACTTCCAATTTTGACTGTAATTATCAAGCCAACACAAACTTTGCATATTTTAGTTGATTCATTCACTACACTTTCTTTCTTTCTTATTTTGTTGGGATTCATTTTACACTTTTTTTCCTTGTCTTTTTGATTCATCCATTACACTTTCTTGTCATGTCATTTTGCATAATTTAATGCCATACACCCTTTGATTGTACACTGCCATTTTACTTGATACTTATTCACGATTTCTGCTAGTGCCTCTTGGTCACAAAGTTTAAGTTGTGCGAATGAACGTAACAATCTATCTTAGGCAATACCGAAAGATATGTTCTTGTTTTAGACTCGCCGATTACTGTTTCGTATGATCCTTTTCTAAATGTATCTTTCTTCTTCTTCATTGTTTATTACTTCCCCGACTCATTTCTGTTTGTCTTATGAGAGGACTCTTTGCTATGTTGCAGATCTTCAACGGTGTCTTCCTGAAAGTTAACAAGGCAACTGTGAACATGCTGCACAGGGTTGAGCCCTACGTTACTTACGGGTACCATTCTATTGAATTTCTCAAGCATTGTTTCTTTCCGGGGTTGATTTTCATTTAGGGAGTTCCCCTATAATTATTGGTTGCTGCATCTCTTTAATCTTCACAGTTATCCCAACCTGAAGAGCATTAGAGAATTGATCTACAAACGAGGTTATGGCAAGGTAGACAAGCAGAGAATTGCTTTGACAGACAATTCCGTGATTGAGCAGGTCAGTGCCAAATATATTTTTGAAGTTCATTCTTGGTTTACATAACAAAAAAGGCCTTTTTCAATATATGTGGTAACTCAAATATACAAAACATAATTGATTAATATCTCAAAATGCACCTATGTTGCAGGTGTTGGGCAAACATGGAATTATTTGCATCGAAGATGTTGTCCACGAGATCATAACTGTTGGACCACATTTCAAGGAGGCTAACAACTTCCTATGGCCGTTCCAGCTTAAGGCACCTCTTGGTGGACTCAAGAAGAAGAGAAACCACTATGTTGAAGGTGGCGACGCCGGAAACCGCGAGAATTACATCAATGAACTCATCAGGAGGATGAACTAAACAGCAGCCAGCAGTTTTGTTTTCTTTACAAGTTTGTTTTTGGTGTTTGAACTGTTTGTAATATGGAATTAGCCAGGTTTCAGGTTTTGTTCTCAAGGTTAAATTTAGTCTTTGGATCTATACTATGCCTGTTGCCTCTTGTTTTCGGCCTTTCTCCTATTTCTGGACATTTTTCGCAATGGTCAATTTCATAGTGGAAGTGCTTGTTCAGCTTTACATATTTGCTTTATCTTTGCATGTGTCATCTTTTGCCTAACATGAATAATATTTTTTGTGCCAATCTTTGTGGCCTACTGGTCAATAAAATGTGAAAATTAGTGTTTAAACTTTAGTTAGATATACAAATGTTAGGTATTTAAGATACTATTATTTTGAAATCCCTGATATCCCCAAAAGAATGTGCTAGTAAATTAAGAGGAAGAAATTGTCGTTCCCTTAATTGATGTGCCCCCCAAAAAGCAAAAGAACAAATAGAAGCAATGATAGGGGAGAAAAAAAGGTACATATAACAAAGTTAGTGAAGTCTATGCAAATTAGCTCAAACATATAGCAATAGTAATCGATACCAAATACGTAGCTAGGCATATGCAAATTAACTCAAACAATACGTAGCCCATTCGTGTTCATATAAACTATTTGTTGTAATTTTAATTGATTATTGCACATAAATATTTACTCAACGTCGAAAATATCGAGTTCCGACGCCTCAAGGCAAAATCCGCCCCTGAGCGGTGGTTTTTGGTTGAAAAGAAAAAAGAAAAAACACCGGCTTTTAAAAAGATAAAGACAACTTCCATGTTGTGCTGGACCTAATATACGTGTAAACATTTATCCTCGTACACGTAAATGCATATATCAGAGTTCTATCTTTTTATATACCAAACCTTTGTGTCTTTATCTTCATTTGATAGCAAAAGAAGGAAGCAGTGAAAAAAGAAATCAATGGAAGCAACAAAAGAGAGGAAAGAAGAAATGGAAAAGAAAGAGGACGACGTCGTAGCAGATGATCCAATGACTAAAGCCAGAGAAATCATTAGGGAAGCCATTATTACAGATGGTGAAAATCCAAACACAAGTACTACTAATAAGATGAAGAAGAAAGAGGGGGCTGAACAACTTGACGATGTTTTAGTTTTTTCAAGAACAGTTCAGAAAAGGGATTCTTCACTTGAGTAGATTTTTCCTTGTTTAGACTAAGTTTGTTTGTACATTTTGTTTGCAGGATGGAACCATAATAATAACTCATAAAATAATGATGTCCTATTTTCTTCTTTTTATTTTCATTTTAGAACTATATATTGTCGATTTCTCGTTAACTTATCTGTTTATATTTTGTTATTTAATCTTTGGTATGTATTATTCAGAAAATGTGTCTACAAGAGCACATAACCTAATAATTAGAATGAAAACGTTTTGATAGCGAGCATTTTTTTTTTCTTTTATTGAAGTATATTATATTTTAAATTAGTCAAAATGAGTGAATTACGAATATCGCGTAGTTCGCTTTAACATTATGTATAAAATCTAAAAGGTTCCTCGAGAAAAATATGAAAACAATCATAAAACATATAGATGTTGGAGGTCAGGGTGATAAGCAATTATTTGCTGCTGAACTTTAACTTATATCTTTAACTAGTTAGGATTAGCCCGGGCCCAATTGTTGAGCTCGATCCCAATTGTTTTAATTATAATACTCAAATTTAAATAAAATAACTTCAGCAATATGTTATCTAAGCATATTTAACTATTCAGCAAACTAGTGTACTCTAGTTGCCTGATTATCTTAGTAGTAATGTTGCACTGTCCCGTGATGATTAAATAAAATAAACTATGTCAATTCTGACACATAAATATTTTTACCCAATAAATTATATTCTACGTTTAAAAAAAAAATTCAAAGTATGTTTGTTTTTCATAAGATGTTTTTGTAGAATCTAATTTATATACGAACTATACGTTAACTCTTAAAAGATAAATTTTATGAACTCATAATTGAATGTTGAAAGATTGATTTATGAACAAAATGCTTAACATTGTTATATAGTTATCATGTATCTAAGTTAATGCTCAATATATATATTTTTACTATCACTTTAGATGGTATTATACATTCTTCATCCATCATACTATCATTACTCTTTTGTCCTATATAAGTTATAATTATACATTGTTTGGTTTAAAAAAAGAGTCGTTTCTTTCCAACAAGGGAACATAAGAGTTTGACAGTTTTTCTCTCTAAAACCCTTCTATTACAAGTCACTTGGTATATATGCCTGCAATATATTTGTTACTCTGAAATCTCATTATACTAATTTCGGTACTCAATTTCTTTTCCTTTAGTTTAATATCAATTTTTGTTCAATTAGAATTCTTTATCTTCTTGAATCTCATGTCTTTTAATTTTACCTTTATTTAATTTTTGAACTACGATATTTTTCTGATCAATGCCGGCTAAGTTGTCTTTTGATTGAGTGCACCTTGTTTTCTCTCATTTTTTTAATTTGGATTTGAAGCTATTGCCTGTCTAAGTAATTACCTGTTTGAACTTTTTATTCTTGAAATGTTATTCAGCTTTTTTTTTAGGGGGTCGAACTGTTACTCCTTTTTGTTAAAGCTTTAGATAATTCTTATGTTTAAATGGGCTCCACATAGTATGATAGCACTAAAAGGCTGCTGGAGCCCACGTTAGAGTATCGCCGTTTACAATTGCACTTATGAAGGTGGGCTCCGCAATTGAGAAGGTGCACATACTATTGCACATAGCACAACATAATTAAAGCACGAAAATCTATGAAATAACAGAAATGCCCCTGATTGGCAAGCTAGCACGTTGACGGAGAGCTGCTAAATTCTCACTTATAGAATAGTAGAATACGTGTAGGCATTTCCTAGAATCTTATTATTTAATTTTATCTCAACATATAATTTTTTTTATTTCTATTATTTTTGACAAGGAGTATAACTAAGATATTTAAATTCATAATTTTAAAAGTATAATGTATTTAATGTTAAAAATTTAAAAATTGAATTGTTCAAGTTTAATTTCTGAATTCACTGAGAAATATTATTCCAATGAAAATGATTGTAACAACCTATAGCACAATCAGACAAATGGAATTAAGTTCAAAATAAAGAAGGCTCTTAAAATGCATTTATTATTATGATCTTGGCATTAGATACATCTTATTTTATATTCCCAAAGATGGGAAGAAAATAATTACTACTTCTATTTTCTTCTTTGTAGTTATGGATGATGTAATCTTAGTTATAGATATATGCCATATCAAAATTAAAGATCTCTTATCATTTCTTATATTATAAATAGCATGTTTTCATCGAGACTTGACATTCCAATCCATAATATTGTTTCTACAAGCATGGCTAACAAGAGTGTTTCGCGTTCTTTCTACTTTTTATAGGTATTTGATGTATGAATTTTCTTTTAATCAATTTCTTTTTTCTCAATGTTTTAAACTAGTTATGCTTGAGAAATGTAAAATGTTATGCACAACATAGAGATATTTTAAAACCATCTAAAAGTCACTTTAAACAAATTTATTCATACTTTTATGGAATAAGTTTAGAGACCTCCCCTTAAATTTGACTTCATAACACTAGTATTTTTTGTGATATATATATATATTATGTTTATCTCCCTTATTTTGATTTTTCAGTAGCAATTCTTTTAAACTTTTATTATGTCACGACCCGGAATTCCCACCCTCGCGACTGTGATAGCGCCTAACATTTCACGGGCTAGGCAAGTCAACGTTAGATATAGTTATTAGCCGTTTTTAACAGCGATGTCTAGATACAATCCCAGAACTGGTGTTACAAGCATACAAGTGACTAGAGTACTACAAATAAAAGTCTGAATGAAAGCATAACTGTCAGAAATAAAGTAAACAACTAGAGTGATGTAGAAGGGGACTTCAGGGCTGCGAATGCCATGCAGCTGCATCTCAAGTCTCCGTCAGGCACCGATCCGAGCAATCTACTGACTGCCGCTGGGACCGACTCCAAAATCTACACAAGAAGTGCAGAGTGTAGTATGAGTACAACCGATCCCATATACTTTGTAAGTGCCGAGCCTAACCTTGACGAAGTAGTGACGAGACTAAGGCGGGTCACTTACAATAACCTGTACGCAATATGATAATAGTAATAGGGAAGGGAAAACAGGAAAGGTAAAGCAGTCAACTTATGAAAAGAATTCAACACTTGTAATCAGAGAACCCCAAATAACCGATCTCATAATTTCATATAGCAACACTGAAAATCAACACAATAACAAAAATAAATATAAAATATATAATTCGTTGCGGTGCACAACCCGATCCCACTGTACAAACACAATCCTCCCTTATTTCATCATATCAATATCAAGAATAACATATAAAATTCATTGCGGTGCACAACCCACTCCCACCATATCAATATCAAATCCTCCCTTATTTCACCATATCACAACCGTTGTGGCGTGCAACCCGATCCATAAATAAATTCAATAAATTTAATCAATCCAACAACTCAATTCGCAAGAATCTCTACGATTTAAAGAATATGAAGCAAAACAATAAAGGAACCCCGTACCAAATCAAGGAATGCTATAAATAATACAAAGCAACAAGACAAGCTAAATATGTGACAGTTAAAGTATACAAGTAAGACAATTAAGACAAGTGACAATTAATCATGGAATCATGGAAGAAACAAATATTTCAACATAAGAGAAAATAAATGACAAGTAATAAGTTATAGCATAGAAAGCAATTAAAGCATGTAACAGTTAAGACATGTAATAAGATAATTAATGAAATACGAAAAATATGAAAACAATTATTCTGACGGCATATATACACTCGTCACCTTACATATATGCCGTTACACACGTAATTCACATAACATATAGTTCAAGGGTTCCTAATTCCCTCAAATCAAGGTTAGACCCAATATTTACCTCGCTCCGCAACTAACTCAAAGCTCAACCGGGGCCTTTCCTCTAAAATTCGCCTCCAGACCCAATCAAATCTAACCAAAAATTGACTTAATATCAAAAAATTATGTTAGGGAAATCAATTACAATACATAAACTTAAGATCTTTACACTTTTTTTCAAAAGTTAATCTCGGGTCCGCTTGGTCAAAACCCGAGATTCAAACTAAAATCCAATTACCCATTCACCCCTGAGCACGATTATGTGATTAGTTTTGAAACCTGATCTCAATTTGAGGTTTAAATCTCAATTTTACAAAATTTTTAATATCTATCCAAATCCCTAATTTCTACCATGAAAATCCTAGATATAATGTTAAAAATACTTGAAAAGTAATGGGTAATTGAAAAGAAATGGATTAAAGTTGCCTACCAATATTTTTGGAAAGAAAATCCTCTTAGAAAATCGCCTCTAGGGTGTTTAGGGTTGAGAGTTTGTAAGAAATAAGCTAAATCCCGTTTTCTCAGCTTTTTTTCCAGGAGCAGATGTCGCAAAAATACGAAGAAGTCCTCGCAAAAGTGAACTCCCCACACCTTTGATGGCATCGCAAATGAGACGCTTTATTCGCAAATGCGAATATAGGACCTTCCGCAAATGCGACCCCTTTAATCGCAAATTCGAACCAGCTCCCCCTCAGCACCCATCACAAGTGCGAACTATCTTGTAATGTCCCGACCGATTATTTTGAGTATTTTAGCCCCGATCCGCTATTTATTGCCTCCTATATGTTATATTGTAGTTATGTGACTTGCCATGGTGTTTGGTTTTAGTTCAGGTGAGTTTCGGAGTGAAATAGGACATATAATCCCTAAGTAGGAGCTTTAAGTTGATATAGTTGACCGTAGTTTGAATTTTATGTAGACGACTCCGAAATAGAGTTTTGACCGTTCTAATAGGTATGTATGATAATTTTATACTTAGGAGCGTATTCGTATGTTGATTTGGAGGTCCGTAGGTCGTTTCAGCTTGAATTGGCGAAAGTTAGAAAGTTGAAGGTTTGGAAGGTTGGAAAGTTTGATCGGGAACTGACTTTATTGATATCGGGGTCAGATTCCGATACCGGAAGTTTGAATAGGTCCGTCATATCATTTATGACTTGTGTGAAAAATTTGAAGTCAATCAAAGTTGTTTTGATATGAATAGGCATTAGTTTTGGAATTCAGAAGTTCATAGTTTCAATAGGCTTGAATTGGGTTGCGATTCGTAGAATCGATGTTGTTTGATGTGATTTTTGGTCTCGATTAGGTCCGTTAAGTATTTTGGAACTTGTTGGTATGTTCGGACAAGGTCCCGTGGGCCCCGGGTGTGATTTGGATTAAATCCGGAACCAAATTGGACTTAGTCATTATTTCTGAAGCTGCTAGTTTTCTTCTGATCTGGTTTCCTTCTACGTGTTCACGAAGGTTCTCCCGCGATCACGTAGAGTCTTTAGGGGCTGAAGAATTTTTCCCTTCGTGAAGGTGAGGGAGTGATCGCGAAGTTTGCTGGGATTGTTCATCACGAATATGTGAGGTATATCGTGTTCGCGTATAAGGAAACTGAGGCTGGGGGCTGAGGCACGCTTGTGCATCGCGTTCGCGTGACCTGGGACGTGGTTGCGTGGGTGATAAAGGGTGAAAAGTGCATATTTTGAGTGTGTTTGTTTGTTATTTCGTATGTGAGTTGCGGGAGTTCACATCGTTTTTGAAATAAAAATATGCTCATTACATGTTTCTTATGTGTAGGAATAAACTTGCGCGGAAAGGATCAAATGGGAGAAAAATTTGTGAAAAAAAAGCTGAAGAGAAAAGTCATGGACAACGAAGCGAGATTCACTTCGCCAGACCGGGACCGGAGCAGAAGAAACCAGGAAAGTCCTGGATAACGAAGTGAGGTTCACTTCGCCAGACCGGGACCGGAGCAGAAAAATTCAGCTTTTTCGTTCCAAATTAGGAGAAGCCAATTTGGCCCAACTCAATCCTAAACCATATAAATATGAGATTTAGCCACTTTTTGAAGGAAGAGAAGACTATGGGGAGGCAAGAACACGTTAGGAACAAGAAGGAGAAGGATTTAACTTCACGTTTTCCCTCTTTCTTCCTCTATTTCTATTATTTGTTATGAATTCTAGTATTGTAGTTTTATATACTATTATGAATAGCTAATTTGTTATCTAGGGTTTTGATGGAACCTTTTATAGGATGAATTCTTGTTATGTTTTTATATAATTGAGCCGTTGATTTCTCTACTTGTTCAACTACGTATTTGTTGCTGTTGATTGAATGGCCATCAATTGACTGTGCCTATTTAGTGTGTACTGCTCGAGAGAGAGTACACATTTAGGTAGTTGTTGAACAACATCACTCTTAACGTATGTGAGAGATCAATACGGAGGGTTTAAAGGCGGGATTAGAGATAACGAAGCCTTGGTGTGATCGTAGTGAGCGGTGAATTAGTGCCAACTAGTGTAGTTCGAGAGAATACATCTAGTAATTTGTGGTAGTTGCTTGAAAGAGAATTACGACAACCAAAATACTCACGATTGGTAGAGAATACTTAGGCGAAATTATAGAAGACTTAGCGTGAAGGATTCCGACAGTTGGGGAAATCATAACGCTAGACCTCCTTAATCGTTTCTCCAACCCTTAGTATCTTTAGTTCTTAATTTGTTACTTTAATTTGTTAGTTAGTTAGACATAAGAATCACAATCTTTATAACTGAGGAATTATTCGAACTTATCTTCTTAGTGATAGTGAACAGCTATAGCTAAAGCCTTAGTTCTCTGTGGGATTCGACTCCGGAATTTTAGACCAGATTATATTTGCAGCGACCACTTATCCTTTTTAGGACAAGAGTTGGGCGTGATCAAATTTTGGTACCATTGCCGGGGAACTGACAATATAGCTGTAGGTGTACATATTGTTAGGTTTCAAGTTTGAACTTTTATTTTTGTTTTCTTGTAATTGATTTTTTTATTTTTGTTTTACTTGTTGATTTTAGAAACATGACATATTTGAATTATGAGAGTTTTGATGTTGGTAATTCTACTTTTGATCCTCCTTATGCTTATTGTGTAGGAAACCACCCATGGCAAAATTATCAAAATATTCCCGGGAACTAGTTATGTGCACCAACTCAATCTTATGTATGGAATGTGTGTGATATGTGTGGTGGTCAAGATGGTCATTTTCATGGTTGTGCTTATATTTCTTATCTTCTCCCAACCCCTTACTTTGATGGTCCTTATTTTTCTTGTGAAGTTAACAGGAACAAAGAACCCCGGGGATGACGACCTGAAAGAAATCAAGGATATGCTAAGGTGCCTTATGAAAAAAATACGATGAGACACAACTGCGGATACAAAGGCAAGATGCAACTATTCACAACTTGGAGGCTCAAGTGAATCAACTAGTTGAAGCTTTTAATGCTCAACATGTCAATATTATAGATAGTAGACGAGAGCAGTGTGCATTAGAGACAGAAATTGAGGTGCCAATAGAGGGGTCAATAGTAGAACACCAATAATCAATCAAACTAGAATTTGAGGATGCCGATGTTGTAGAAGAGATACTAGAGTAAACCAAGGACATTGAGGATACACATTTAGTTCACTCTAGTGTCATTAGTGTTGAGGATGTTGACAATCCTAATATTCATGTAGTTGAGCGCATTGGTCCACAGACTCTACACTCCAAGCATTTTTTCACATTGTGTTTGGATGACGATATGGAAATAGAGTCATCCAAGCCAATTGAGGAGTCAAGGAATGAGGAACAAGGCGTCTACATTCTGGAATTCTTCTTGCCAGAAAGTAAGGATTACACACCTCATTTAAAGGCCAAGAAGTGCAGAATACTATATTTTTTCCTTGGGCCAGTTAGATTTGTTCCACCACCCTAAGAACATAATCATAAGCTTAAAGCAAAATTTGGGGTTCAATTCATAAGCTCGAGGTGGAGGCAAAAAGTGATTCGCGTCGTGCCGCGACGTTAAATCAAGCGCTTGTTGGGAGGCAACACAACTTTACTGCTTTCTTTTATTTTTATTATTGTATTATTCTTGTAGTGTTATTTTTGATTTCTCTAGGAGCATGGGAAGCAAGGCCGTTGTAACAAAGCAAAATCAAGAGAGATGGTTAGAACTAAGTGTGGGGTGCCCGCACAAAGAACTAAGTCTGGAAAATGTCTGAGTACCCCATGAGCTGCTAATGCTTCGGCCTGTAGCCTACCAGAGAGTTTCTTATACCCTCTTATATTTATGGGTGTGTATTGGGGACAATGCAGAATTTTAAGTGTGGGATGAAGAGACTATTTAGACGATTTTCTATGCTATTTTAGTTGTGTTAGAAACAAAATAGGTAGAAATAATCCCTCTTGGTTTTTCTTATGGCCACAGTTCTTTTCCAAGAGATGACTTTTGAACCGGGTAGTAGTTTTTATTTTCTTGCAGGTAGAATTTTCAAAAAGGTTTTGGATTTTTCCCGACAATGGACTTCCTATACAGTTTTCTTGAGGGTTTAAAGTCCAAAGAAAAAAAAAACAAAACAAAAAAAAAAGATTTTCGTTTTTCCTTTTTGAACTGATAATGGAATGGGGAGAACTTGAGTATCTATGCTTTTTGACATATTTTATATCGGGGCTTAGAGGTGGAGCATTCACACTAAGTACTTCCTTCATGATCTTTGTAATTACATGCCTTGAAAATATGTGTGGTTTTCTTTTGACACCGAGGCTCATTTTTTGATTCTTGTGATTAATCATGTGCTTCAATTTTATGATGATTGTGCTAGTTGCTTTAACTTAAGAGTCGGGTTCGAGCCGTACTGAGTGAGTCATGTGCATTGTGTGAGGTAAGATTTTGGTGTACTCTGTACCATCCTTGCTAGTGTAGAACTTGCCCCGTGTGTGAGTCAAAGCAAAATGATTAAGTCTTGGAAGTTTGGGAAGTGATATAGGCTTTCTTTGATTGACCATTTAGCTTATTTGCCTACTAGTGTTGATATTATCCGTAGTCACCCCTTTTGAGCATGTAGACCTTTTATTTGGCAATCACATTACAAGCCGAATCCCCTTTGTTCTTAATCAAATCTTGTTGAACCTTTACCTCCGAAAGCACTTAAGTAGCTAAAAGAGTAAAGAAAGAGATTGGGTAGCTTTTGGGTGGAACCATAGAAAGGCCGAAAAGGTGCACTTGTTACAAAAAAAAAGAAGGTACTAGCCAAAAAAACCAAATTAAGGAGAGTGAAAAAAAAAGAAAAAAAAGAATAGCACCTCCATATCTTTGTCTGGGCTAGTAAATATCTATATGTTGATGTGCTTAATAAAGAAGGGCTTAAATGCATATGGTTTCATGGAAAGACATTGAAGTGGTCATGGCAAGAAAGTGCTTAGAAGCAAAATGAAGTGTATTAAAGTGCTTAGGAGGGTGAGTCACTATTTTCTCAAATATATCCTACCCATCCCTTAGCCTACATTTCAACCTATAAAGTCCTACTTGATCCTAGACTTTACGAGCTTAAATTAGTAGAGACTTACACTTCGGGCAAGCCTATGGTACTAACTTAGGTGGCATAAGAGTTTTTTTGTGAGAGTGAGCGAATTCTTTCTATATTTGAGTCCTTAAACTATACTTGAACTTATATTGAGTGTATGGACTTCTTTCTCTCTATGGTTTGTTGGTGAGGGCACATGATTTGCAAAGGATTGGTAGAGACCTTGATTTTTGAGTAGGCACAAGGAGCGAGTCATAGTGTGGAATGCATTAGAGTCAAGTTTTGAGGCGAGGATGTTAGGAAGAGCCACATGAATATTTTAAATGATCTTGGCATGAGTTTAAAACTTGAGGTAAGGTATGAAGAGTGCATATGCTGGGATCTAAGCGTTGATATAAACCATTGTCATTGGTGCGATGCTTGAGGATGTTTTGAAAGGTGTTTCTTGCTTATGTACTTAATTTTAAGTTGCTCGAGGACGAGCAAAAGTTAAAGTGTGAGGTGGTGATAACGGGTGAAAAGTGCATGTTTTGAGAGTGTTTGTGTATTATTTCGTATGTAAGTTGCGGGAGTTCACATCACTTTTGAAGTAAAAATATGCTCATTACATGTTTCTTATGTGTAGGAATAAACTTGCGCGAAAAGGATCAAATGGGAGAAAAATTGGTGAAAAAAGAGTTGAAGAAACAAATCCTGGACAGCGAAGCGAGGTTCACTTCGCCAGACCGGGACCAAAGCAGAAGAAATCAGGAAAGTCCTGGACAGCGAAATGAGGTTCACTCCGCCAGATCGGGACCGGAGCATAAAAATTCAGCTTTTCCAATCCGAATTAGGGGAAGCCAATTCGGCCCCACTCAACCCTAAACCATATAAATATGAGAGTTAGCCACTTTTTGAAGGGAGAGAAGACTTTGGGGAGGCAAGAACACGCTAGGAACAAGAAGGAGAAGGATTCCCTCTTTCTTCCTCTATTTCTATTATTTGTTATGAATTCTAGTATTGCAGTTTTGCATACTATTATGAATAGCTAATTTGTTATCTAGGGTTTTGATGAAACCTTTTGTAGGTTGAATTCTTGTTATATTTTTATATAATTGAGTCGTTGGATTTCTCTACTTGTTCAACTATGTGTTTGTTGCTGTTGATTGAGTGGCCGTCAATTGACTGTGTCTATTTAGTGTGTACTGCTCGAGAGAGATTACACATTTAGGTAGTTGTTGAACAACATCACTCCTAACGTATTTGAGAGATCAATACAGAGGGTTTAAAGGCGGGATTAGAGATAACGAAGCCTTGATATGATCATAGTGAGCGGTGAATTAGTGCCAGCTAGTGTAGTTCGAGAGAATACATCTAGTAAATTGTGGTAGTTGCTTGAGGGAGAATTACGACAACCAAAGTACTCACGATCGGTAGAGAATACTTAGGCGGAATTATATAAGACTTAGCGTGAAGGATTCCGACAATTGGGAAAATCATAACTCTAGGCCTCCTTAATCTTTTCTCCAACCCTTAGTATCTTTAGTTATTAATTCGTTACTTTAATTTGTTAGTTAGTTAGACATAAGAATCACAATCTTTATAACTGAGGAATTGTTCGAACTTGTCTTCTTAGTGATAGTGAACAACTATAGCTAAAGCCTTAGTTCTCTGTGGGATTCGACTTCGGACTTTTAGACTGGATTATATTTGCAGCGTCCGCTTATCTTTTTTAGGACTAGAGTTGGGCGTGATCAGTGGGTGGAGGCAGCTTGTTCATCGCGTTCACGATTGGTTTCATGCGATCGCGAAGTGTATTTTATTGAGCTGGGGAGAATTGTTCTACGTGATTGCAAGTCTCTGTCCGCGATCGCGATAGAGGACGACTAGGCAGTAATATTAATAATTTCAAAACGAGGGTTTCATCTCATTTTTTATATTTTGGACCTAGAGAGCTCGGTTTGTGGCGATATTTGGTGGGTTATTCAAGAAATTCATGGGGGTAAGTGATTCTAACCCGGATTTGACCATATTTCGTGAATCTATTATTATTTTAATTATCTAATTAGTGATTTGAGTTGGAAATTTGGGAAAAAATTATGAAAACTTCTTAGGCTAAATTTTGGGGATTTGAAAGGCGAATTGAGGTCGGATTTGAGTAATTCTTATATGGTTGGACTCGTTTTCAAATAGGTGTTCGGATTTTATAATTTTGGCCAGGTTTTGAGGCACGGGCTCGGGTTGACTTTTGAGTTGACCTTTTGTTTTTTTTGTAAAGATCGCAACTTTATTGTTCGAAATAGTTTCTTATAGTTTATATTCATGGTATGAAGTTGTTTTTGCTAGATTTGAGCCGTTCAGAGTTGGGTAATCAAGGGAAGGACTTACTAGTGGATTGAGTTAGCGTGTTTTGAGGTAAGTGTCTTGCCTATCTTTGTGTGGGAGAATTACCCCTTAGGATTGGTGATGTTTTGTGTTAATTGTGATGTGTGGAAGCCGTGTACACAAGGTGACGAGTGTGTACACATGCTAAATGTGGAAATTTACCGGTTTTAGTTATGTAGATTCCTTTCATGCCTTTAATTGAGTTATCGTAACATGTTATATCTATCATCATTAGTATATCGTCACATGCTCTTATTGTCTTATCTCTTACTTGTTAATAGCTCTACATGTTTAGTTGAAGTTCTTGTTTCCTCTATTTCTTATTCATTATTTAACCGTTGAATTCTTTTCTTGAAGTTGTTATTCTTGGAATATCTTGTTGTTAAAATTGGTATTGAGTTATAAAGGCCATGATTCACATTGAGGCAAAGTGTTAAGTTGTGAAATACTGTTCTTGTTGAGTTATTTACTTCCGGTTGTTATTGTTGAGACTCTTATGTACATTGTGGTTGAGCCATGGACTATTTATTGTGGAAACACCGTTATTGTTGATTATTTTGGCAAGTTGTGATATTGGGCACTTGAGGTGCGTTGTGATATTGATACGCATGTGATGGTATAATGTTTTGGGGTTGAAACGCATGCGGTGAGATAAGGTGAGCTTGATACGCATGTTACTAGTAGGGGAACTACTTGAAGCCACGCGGTGTGATAATGTGGGCTAAAAAGTGGGATGTTATTTCGGAAAAAATAATTTTTAAAACTAAATGCAAGTTTCCGTGGTGATATAAGGAAATATTGTGAATTTTTTTGTGATTTGAGACTACGAGGCGATACCTCGGTAGTGGCTCTTGTTGATACTTCTCTATTACTTCACTTGTGTTTGGTTGTTTTGTTTCCTTGGCATAACACTCCTTATTTTCTTCCGTAATGCATTATTTGTCTTAGTTCAGTGTAGTTAATCTTGGTATATTTCTTACTTGTTCCATTTCCATTGTTATTATTATTACACTGTTAATTACTCGTTCTGTTTCTTATTTATTCTAGTAGGGCCTTGACCTGACCTCGTCACTACTCTACCGAGGTTAGACTTGGCACTTACTAGGTACCGTTGTGGTGTACTCATGCTACGCTTCTGCACATCCTTTTGTGCAGATCCAGGTACCTCCTACCAGTCCAAGCACTAATGAGACGAGCTCAACTTCAGAGACTTCAAGGTATACCTTCCGGTGTCTGCAGGCCTCGGAGTCCCCCTCTATCTAGTCTACTTCATTTTCTTTCCTTTTATAGATACATTATTGTATGGGGATGATAAATACTTATTCGTAGAGCTTGTGACTTGTTATCACCGGATTTTGGGAAGTTGTATATGCTGAGTTGCTGAATTTATTTTATATTAGTTGTTGAGCTATTGAGACTTTAATTATTATTTCCGTTATATTCTGCTTGAATGTTAGGCTTACCTAGTCTTAGAGACTAGGTGCCATCGCGAACTTCTTACAGAGGGAAATTGGGGTCGTGAAGAATCTATTCGCAAATGCGAACCTGATGTCATGACACTGAAAACCCGCCACAAGCGTCGTGATGGCACTTAGTCTCTAAGATTAGGTAAGCCGATTTTATAACAATTCAAGCCATATTTTTATATATAAACCAACAACAGAAATAATTACAAATATAACAACATCCCAAGACTGGTAATACTGAGTCACGAACTCTAACTGAATATATGAAATGATCTCTAGGATCGAATACTCAATACTGTTTGATTAATAATTAACAGTACAATAAAATGAAAAGACTTCAAGGGACTGCGACGACCAAGCAGCTCTATCTTGAATCCTTGCGATCACACTTTAACTCACGAGTACTTTGCATATTGTTCCAACTGAAATTTTCCAATTTATTTTTTAAAATAAATTCCGTGAAACAATTTCACAACACATAATGAACCCCCATACCGATAGGGCGTATAATTCCTAAAATTGTAATCAATTATCCCGAAATTACATCAAAACCCACTGTAGTGAGTAACAGAAAGTCACTTTTGGACTCATAACTCTAAATAGTATGCAAAACAACATGATAGACACGGGCTAACACCATCAAATCTCCCAACATGGATAAATATGTGAGTGGAGTACAAATTCACAAACTCACCATATAAGGAGCATGAAAGGAGCTTTCACCTTGATAATCGGAGTCTATTTAAAACAAGAATAGTGCTCCTCTATTATAAATTAAATCATACTTGTAAAGACACCATCTGGTGTATCGGCCTCAGCCAAATCATAGCAATTCTATCAACGGTCTGGGCCTCCCCCTCTTGGGCGCCCTCTACTCGCCTGTCCTCCACCCCTAACTGGTTGTGCACGTGAAGTATTAACTAGAATAAAGCCTATAGCCTGAGTATTCTGATGAAATCCACCTCTCCCAAGTCTGGGACAATCTCTCATGATGTACCTAGTATCACCATACTGATAACAACCCCTCTGCGGGTTCAGCTGCTCATACTGAGTCTGTGCCGGATAACTGGAATAATCATTATAGGAATCCCGTGCCGGTGGTGCATTAAAAGAACTTACTGAAACACCCTGAGTATTCTGAAATTGTTTCCATGACCCCGTTGATACTGAACTGTAGAATTATTAAGGACGCGTGAATACCGCAAGTCCCAACATCATCCCATACAAATCTCAGCTCTTAATCATATACAAGTTTCAGAGAACCTTTCAATACCACATAAATATATATCAGGCCAAAACTGATATAACATATGACCCCACAATCTGATAGTTGATAGTGGATTCCTCTCACTTGGAATAAAGTCATAGGACACAATCTGATAATCCATAATACAAACCTTCACCGCTCGTACGTCACCGGTCATAAGACACATCAAGCCATTTATTGGGCGCATGTCATCTAGTGACATTCAAAATTGCTTCCTCGAGTGCCTTGACTACTAGTATGTACCTTTCACTAAATGAAAATCCCATACGAACTACATAGTCTCTAATACCACCAACTATCTTCAGATCTACATCCATCTCGTGACCCTACCGCGATTGTGATGATTAGGCAATTAATTAAACCTTCTTAAGATCATACTTATCAACCAGATGTCAGAACCTGTTGCACCCCCATGTGCACAACTGAATGATCTCTCAATACTTCTGCATCCTCGATCTGGACGACACGTTGTAACAATGGTTGAGCAACCCTGGCTCCCTTATAACCCCTTTCTAGTATCATGAACCGTTGGCACATAGTTGATATCGAGTGCATAATTTCATACACGAGTGGATGCAAAAGAACATAAGATATATGCTTCAAGCTCAATAAATACCGCACGATAAGGAATGAAAGAAGTGAAATTTTTTCCTACTAGCTCTGTTGCCTCTCGAAGATAAGTACAGATGTCTTCGTACCGATCCGCAAGACTCTACTAAACTCGTTCGTGACTCGTAAAACCTATGAACCTAGAGCTCTGATACCAACTTGTCACGATCCAAAATCCCGCCACAGGCGTCGAAATGGAACTTAGTCTCTAAGACTAGGTAAGTCGATTTTATAACAATTCAAGCCATTTTTAAAAATATATAAACCAACAACGAAAATAATTACAAATATAACAACCTCCCAAGACTGGTAATACTGAGTCACGAACTCTAACTGAATACATGAAATGATCTCAAGGATCGAATAGTCAATACTATTTGATTAATAATTAACAGTACAATAAAATTAAAAGATTTCAAGGGACTGCGACGACCAAGCAACTCTATCTTGAATCCTTGCAATCACACTTTAACTCTGTCCGAGTCCGATAGCTCCAATACCTGGCTCTGCACAAAAATATGCAAAAGTGTAGTATGAGTATACCACGGTCGGTACCCAGTAAGTATCAAGACTAACCTCAGTGGAGTAGTGACGAGGTACCGTCGAGACACTTACTAGTCTAATAACCTGTGCAATATAGTATACAAAAATAATAGAAAATAAATAACAATGATGGCAATAATAATCAATCAGTTATATACATAACATGGTGACAAAAATACCATAAATATTGCGCAACAAATAATGAATACAAGTACAACCAATTAATCAAGTCCTTCCAATATAAATCTTTTGCCTATATGTTTTTCAAATAAAAATCTTCAGGATATAATACTTTCAAATAAATCTCTTTCAAATCTCTTTCAAATATAATTCCTTCAAATAAATATCTTTCAAATAAAATTCTTTTAAATAAATCTCTTTCGAATAAAAGTCACCCGTGACATAACATTTCAAAATGATAAAATACGGATCTCAGCCCACTTTCATATTTTCACGGCACCTCATGCCAATTTCTCTATCAAAACCGCACGGGCACTTCACGTGTTAAATATCATCATCATTTAACCACGGCACCTCGTGCCTACATTTTATATCACAACTGCACGGACAATTCACGTGCCAATATCATCATTATTTACTCACGGCACTTCGTGCCCACATTTCATATCACAACTGCACGGACAATTCACGTGCCAATATAATCATTATTTACTCATGGCACCTCGTGCCCACATTTCATATCACAACTGCACGGACAGTTCTCGTGCCAATATCATCATTATTTACTCACGTCACCTCGTGCCCATATTTCATTTTATAATCCGCTTGGCAATAACCACATGCTCCCAATTTCAACATAGATCAGACTATTATCAATTTACCAACAACAAGACAAATTGCACAAGATATAAAAATAAACACAAGAAAAATCACAACATCACATGAAAATTACCAACGCAATAGCCCCACATCATCACATATCATCCCTGACAATATCCACCCTTATCTCTCCTATAGCCACCCATATCACTCCTATAATAGCCTCCCTTATCCCTCCGCCCTGACAATATCAATAGCCACTCTTATCGCTCATATAGCCACCCTTATTTCTCCTATAGCCACCCTTATCGCTTCGCCTAGATAATATCCCAACACACATAACAACAGTGAAATGCCACCCTTATACCCACATAATATCAACAGTGAAATGTCACCCTTATATCCTCAAAATAATAACTCAAATAACACAACAATTTACACGGAATATTATCACGGCAACATAACAAAATAAATTCATATCACAATTTACCCAATGGCCACAATCAATTCCAAAACAAAAATTAATTAATTTCATAACAAATAAGGCTCCACACAATGTGTATAACACCTCAAAATAACAACAGAGATGGAAAATACTCAGTATAGGGCAACACCTTCATTAGTCCAAATTCTTGATAATTATATAACGCCTCGGTTTAAACTTATTTCATTAATTATTTGTAGATGGAAAATCCGTAATATAGTTATTTTCAGGAAATATCAAATCACCAAACTCACGGAATTTACATAAATATTCAAGTAACAATCACATCAAATTGTCATATAAAAATAAATTCAACAAATAAGGATTGAGGCATGGCAAATAGATGATTTAATAAATGCCAACAATTATTCAATTTATTACACAAAAATGCCTAAGACTTTAACCCAATAAAATTTGTACATATAAGCACGAGTACGTACTCGTCACCTCGCGTACACAGCTTTTCACATTTCACAAATGGCACATAAGACTCGAAGTCTAAGGGGTAATTCCCCCACTCAAGGTTAGGCAAGATACTTACTTATTTTAAAGTTAGGCCGATATTCCAAAATTGCCATTTTGCTTGAATTGACCTCCGGACAGCTTAAATCTATCCAAATTAATTCAATTTAGTCAATACTAATTATAGGAATTAATTCCATATGAAAATACTAATTTTCCAATAAATTCCGAAATTTAACTCAAAGATCGTCCGTGGGGCCCATATCTCGGAATCCGACGAAACTTACAAAATCCGATAACCCATTCAATTACGAGTCCACCCATACCAATTTGATCAAATTCCGATAAAAACTCGGCCTCCAAATCTAAAATTTTCGTTTTGAAAGATTTTGCAAAAAATTCAATTTTTTTCATTTAAATCCGAATTAAATGATGAATATAACCATGGATTTATGAAATATAATCACTTTTGGATATAGGACACTTACCCAAGTTAAAGTCTTGAAGAAATCCTCAAAATCTCCCAAGAACCGTGCTCCAAAAATCCAAAACGAAATGAAGGAAATGACATTTTTGGTCCTTAAGTTTCTGCCCAAAAAACACTATTGTGGTAGCTAAAAGTCCAATCCCGTTGCTAAAAGTGTTAAATCTGGTCGCTAAAGGTGCGCACCAGAACTATTTACACCAGTAGTTTTGTTTTCACTAAAAAGACTTTAACTCCATCATAAGAACTCGAAATTCGACGATTCTTGTTCCTATGAGTCACAAATAATAATACGAACCTACTCGTTTAATCGAAAATCAATTCGGAGCTCATTTGCTTAATGCGATACCAATTTCGCTCGTTAAATAATTAACTCATGTTTCGCGCTAAAAACCCAACCGCAACTTGATGGAATTAGACCAAACTTTCCAGATCACTCTTATAATTCATTATCAAATTCTAGAACTAAAAATGGACCTTTAGATCATTACATACTTATGCTGAAAATATCAAACTCTTCCAAAACTCTTCCTCGATAGTTTGTAGTTTATCAACCATATTTTCTTGTACTCAAATCCAACTGCCAAACCGTTTAAATTTCTGCAAACTAGATATAAATGGCGACAACTTTCATGTTTTGCTCACCGCCCAACTCCTTATAGATTGCGAGATATAAGCTCCCAAAGTCAGCTTTGCGTATCATAAATTTCGCACATTGCTGTAAAAAGAATTAGTAGTTAAAATTGATCCGAAACCACTCTGAAACTCACCCAAGGTCATCGGGATCTCAACCCAATATACCAACAAGTTCTAAAATATTATATGAACTTAGTTGAAACCTCAAATCATATAAAACAACGCTAAAACCACGAATCATACCCCAATTCAAGCTTAAGGAACTTAAGAATTTCCAACTTCTACATTCGATGCCGAAAGTTATCAGTTCAATTCTGATTGACCTCAAATTTTGCACACAAGTCTTAAATAACCTAACAAATCTATAAAAATTTTCAGAAATGGATTCCGACTCCGATATCAAAAAGTCAACTCCCCGGTCAAACTTCCCAAAAATTCAACTTTCGTCATTTCAATCAAAATTTCACTATAGACTTCCAAAATATTTTTCGGATATGCTCCTAAGTCCAAAATCACCATACGAAGCTATTGGAATCATCAAAACTCTATTTCGGGGTCGTTTATATATAATTCACCATCAAGTTAATTATTTCAACTTAAGCTTCCAAAACAAGAATTGTTCTTTCAATTAAATCCTGAATTATCCGAAAACCAAACTTGACCACCCTCGCAAGTCATAATACGCATTTCAAAGCTGCTTGAGACCTTAAGCCACTGAATAGAATATAAATTCTTAAAATGACAAGTCGGATCGTTACATCTGACAGGGCTCATCCTATTATCGAAAATGCCACCCTAAACTCGCAAATGCGAGAACTGAGACCTATGCAAAAAAACCAACAGACTCCTTACTCTATCAAACACTCTGCTATGTGTCCGAAACTCACCCGAGCCCCCCGGGCTCCAAATCGAAATGCACACAAGTGTGATAACATCATACGATATTGCTCGCACGATCAAAATACCAAAATAATACCTAAAACTATGAATCAAACATCAAAATATATAAAAGTTTCAAAGAAACTCAAGAACATACAAATTTACAACCAGACGTCCGAATTACGTCAAATCAATTTCGTTTTGCACCAAATTTTGCAGACAAGTCATAAATAGTGAAATTAACCTATACCATATTCCGGAACTGAAATTCGAACCCGGTAGCAACAAAGTCAACCTACGGTCAAACTTAGGAATTCTTTTAGCCTTTAATTTACTAGTTTTCAATAAATTACGTTAAATCAAGTTAGGGACTTCCGAATTCGTTTCGAGGGCATACGCCCAAGTCTCAAATCACGATACGGACCCACCATGACCGTCAAAACACTGATCCGGGTCCGTTTATACAAAATATTGACTGTAGTCAACTCAAATGAGTTTTAAGGCAACATTTCACATTTTTTTCAATTTTTCACATAATTATTTTTCAGAAAAAGACATGGACTGCGCACGCAACTCGAGGAGGCTAAACTATTCGAGATCTCGGAACACAGAAATGAAGGTTAAAACTCAAAGTGACCTATCGGGTCATCACATATTATTACTAATGTAAAATTATTTTTATATTAATGATAAATAGTTTAAAAGAATTATTTCAAGAAAATTAAAACAAGAGAGGTAACAGTAATATTATTAACTACAAGGGGCCAGGATAAGTTCTTTGAATTGTCCCTATTTTTATTTATGTGTATGTTCTTCACAAGAAGGGTTGCTCTGATGGTAAGCAACCTCCACTTCCAACTAAGAAGTTGTGAGTTCGAGTCACCCCAAGAGCAAGATGGGGAGTTCTTGGAGGGAAGGATGCTAAGGGTCTATTGGAAACAGCCTCTCTACCTTATGATAGGGGTAAGGTCTGCGTACACACTACCCTCCCCAAATCCCACTAATGAGAGATCTGTTGTTGTATGTTCTTCACATTGCTACAATAAAAAAATCTGTTGTTTTGAAGGATGCAATAGTAAGGCAGACTTTTGTGACTGCAAAGATCACCCAGAGCTTGGTACATGTATACCTGGTGTAGATGATGATTCAGACAAAGATGGAAAATGTTATATTTACTGCATCGAAAGTTGTGAAAACGGGGGAACTTGCAAACTGGTTGGGAATAAATATGTCTGTCACTGCAATTGTTAGCAGCTTACTTTTCACATATAATAAATAATATAAATGATGGAAATCAATGATTAGTAAGTTTCCATTCTTTGATGAATTATAATGTATGTTTTAATTTCATCTATGCGTAGTGAAAAAATGATTGATGTTATTCCCTTTTATTTATTTATTTGGCAAGAGAAGCTAGAGATCTAGTTATAAGATTTCAATCCACTTGGTCCAATTAACTAAACGTTTTCAACTAGAAACAAGGAAAAATGCTTTATTGAAAAGTTGCGCACTTTACATTATTAACTAAGAATACCATGTTGGGTTTTATTTATTAAATAAAAGAGGTGTGAATGAGAAATAGAGAAAAAAGAATTGGAGGAAAATAAAAAGTTTGAATTATTCTTGCCACGACCAAAAATCCGACTAGTCGTGATAACACCTAACCCAACCCGCTAGGTAAGCCAATTAACCACTAACCCATTCTAATAACAATTAATACAGAAATTAAGTAAAGACATATCTGAATCTTACACATTTCCCAAGGACTGGTAGTACAAATCATGAATTTCTAAGATTAGAATTTTACAAAGCTGGTGTGAAATAAAAATACATCATCTGTTTGAAATATACATAAACAGATTAAAATTCTAAAGCTACCATGAATAAGAGGCAGCAATGACTGGAATACAGGTACATCTTCAGATCCAGCTCCCGCCAGGTACAGCAGCATCAACATCAAAAATCTGCACGCAAGGTTCAGAAGTGTAGTATGAGTACAACCGACCCCATGTACTCAATAAGTAACAAACCTAACCTTAGGTTGAAAGTAGTGACGAGCAGGAACAAAGGTCGGTCCAACACCAATAGCCAACAACAGTCCATAATAACGTAAAGCAAGTAATAAAAGAAGTAACTCAGAGATAAAATGCTTAGCTAAATCATGATTTCTGAAAATAGTTCTGCCTTTCAAGTATATCAGAGAAAAACCCAAGTCGTTTACCGAAATTGCCAAAAATATGAGTAAGTTTGAAAATAATAATTTTCCCAAAAAAATCCTTTCAACAATAAATAAGATGTTTCATTTCCTTTTCAGATAGCCAGTGAAAAATGCATCACTATGCCCATATGCCAATATGTGTGAGAAGTCATGAATGACGTGATACCGTACAACATGAGAAAACTGCATCTCTATGCCTGTATGTGAAATGTGCATGTCAATGCGATGCAACTCACTCATAAAACCATATGCATACTCTCAGAGTATCATTTCACTCAGTCCTCCCAGTCACTCAGTCCTCACAATCACTCGGTCCACACAGTCACTCAGTCCTCCTAATCGCTCAACACTCGGCACTCGCACTCAGTAAGTACCTGCGCTCACTGGGGATGTGTACAGACTCCGGAGGGGCTCTTTCAGCCCAAGCGCTATAATCTGCATGGACAACTCACGTGCTATGATATAAATATCTGGATCCGCACAGACAACTCACGTGCTGCACGTATAACTCAAGTGCTATAGTATCAATATCTGGATCCGCACGGACAATTCACGTGCTGCACGGACAACTCACGTGCTGCACAGACAACTCACGTGCTACACGGACAACTCACGTGCTATAATGTAAATATCTCACAATTAGGCCCTCGGCCTCACTCAGTCATAAATCTCTCCAGTCTCTCGGGCTCTCAGTAATCATGAAAATTGGCCCAAAAATGATGATATGATATATCAATAATTAGCAACAGAGACTGAGATATGATATGAAATGAATGAACATGACTGAGTATGAAATTACTATTTGAACATATAATTCAACCACAGAAATGACTCCAATGGGTACCAATAATAATAACATATGTCTAAGCATGATTTTTAATACGAGTCTCAGCTCAATTTTCTCTAACACGTAGAGAATGTTCAGATATAAATATGTTATTCAACTTCACAGTTTCATGAAATTTGACCAAGTCACAATTCCTACGGTGCACGCCCACACGCCCGGCACCTAGCATATGCGTCACTTCAAAACTAATCACATATCACATAATCCGGGGTTTCATACCCTCATCTCTAAGATTAGAAGAGTTACTTACCTCGAATAAGCCGAATCCAAATATCGAGCAAACTAAACAATGCTCCAGAAATTCCATTCTGCGCGTATCAACTCCCGAATGGCTCGAATCTAGCCACAATTAATTTGATTCCGTCTACACAAATTATAGAAATTATTTCCATATCAAAATACTAATATTTTCCCACAAAAATTCGAAATTACACTCCAAAAATTACCCATGGGGCCCACGTCTCAGAATCCGACGAAACTCACAAAATCCGACAACCTATCCAATTACAAGTTCAACCATACTAATTTCACTCAAATTCGACTCCGAGTCGGTGTTCAAATCTCGAAGATTCATTTTATGAAATTGTAGAAACGTTTTTCAATTTTTCTTGAAAAATCAATAATCTAACGCCGAAAACGAAGATTAATTCATGGAATATAATCACAAGGGAGTCAAGAACACTTATCCCAAGTTGTGTAAAAAATTCCTCCCCAAAATTGCCCAAACCGTGCTCCAAAATTCGAAAATGGGTGAAAAATCACGAACCCTTGAACTTAAAGGGTTCTGTCCAGCGACTTCCGCATCTGCGGTGGAATAGTCGCATCTGCGACATCCGCTTCTGCGGACGAAGCTAGCTCCTGCGAAGGTCACTTCTGCGCGCATAGGCCGCTTCTGCGCATTCGCATATGCGCCCTGGCTTCCGCTCCTGCGGCCTTCGCTCATGCGGCTGCCTTGTCGCACCTGCGAGCCCATTTCCGCAGGTGCGAAAACACCAGAACCAGCAGGCTTCAACAATGCAATATGCAACGAAATTGATCCGCACCTTGTCTGGAACTCACACGAGCCCCTCGGGACCCTGTCCGAACATACCAACAAGTCCCATAATATAATACAGACCTACTCGAGGTCTCAAATCACACTTAACAACATTAAAACGATGAATCACATCTCAATTCAAAATCAATGAACTTTGAACTTTCAAATTTTATATCTTGTGCCGAAACACATCAAATCAATCCGGAATGACTTCAAATTTTGCACACAAGTCATAAATGACATAACGAAGCTATTCCCATTTCCAGAATCAGATTCCTACCCCGATATCAAAAAGCCAACTCCCCGGTCAAATTCCCAAAAATTCGACTTTCGCCATTTCAAGCCTAATTCCACTACGGACCTCCAAATAATTTTCCAGACACGCTCCTAAGTCCAAAATCACCATACGGAGCTATTAGAATCATCAAAATTTAAATCCGAGGTCGTTTACACATAAGTCATATCCGGTCAACTTTTCTAACTTAAGTTTTCAATTATAAGACTAAGTGTCTCATTTCACTCCGAATTCCTTCCGGACCCGAACCAACTGACCCGATAAGTCATAAAACAACTGTAAAACATAAACTGAGCAGTAAATGGGGAAACAGGTCTGTAATACTCAAAACGACCGGTCGGGTCATTACATTCTCCCCCACTTAAGTATACGTTCATCCTCGAACGTGTCAAGAGTTGTTCTTAACCTTCAAATCTCTATTCCACCTTACCACGCACATACCCGGGGGTGATCTCACGTCACCCTATTCTATATAGGCCTTACCACACAATATAACTGAGAATCATTAATTTAACCTTAGCCCAAAAACCTTGGAGCCAAATTTCTAACATCCAGAATTATTTTCAAGACTCGAATCTCACATCTACACACTGTATAAGCCTGAATAAGCTGTATCCAGCCATAACCATAATCCCAGATATAATCACATAACATACTATACAACTCGCATACTCGTAACACCATTTTTGATCACAATAACTACTCAAAACTAACCAAGTACTAGTATAAAACCCCACATTCAACAAAACCTCATTCCAAAACCTTCGTACGCTGCCAATGATGAAAGAAACAATCAAAAACTCATAACCACTCATCAGATCAACTAGCCATGGATCTCTCTCACCCCAACCAGAACCATAATCCTCTCGTAAGCCGACTTTCAATATTATCCTCCCGAATATACCATAATCAGGCCTGATAGTACCCATTCTAGGTCCAATGACCTTATATTATTAAATGCAACTATCCCACATACACGCCACATCAATATAACTCAAGTCACAACTACGCAATCCGTGTATCCAAATATGAGAGATGTCTCAAGGAAGAGAACCGTATTGCAAGTTCAACAAGCACCACCATAACCAAAATGTTATAACCAACTCCTCAAATTTCGTGAAGAGGATAATCGTAGGCGCATTGCACAATTGTAGAGGAAGGAAATTAATGAATTAGATAAATTATCATATAAATAAAATTCCCACACACGGCACAGATAACTCACGTGCCAATAATATGAATCGCCTGACATGGTCACAGGCCTCCAGTCTCAGCATATCATACAGGAGTAATTAAACAAGTACACTTGTATATGATAATGAAATAAGATTCTTATGCTTCTGGACTGGTATAAATAACACGCCATAGTGTAAGCATGTGCAAAATCTGCTATCACACTTCAAATCGGCAATTTAATGCAGAAATAGTAACTACCCCGTTTATTTAGGGAATTAGACTCTTTGTAACCTCAAGTGTAGCCCAGATAGTTTTCAACAAAGGTAAGAACACGAGAAACATTATAACTTTATGCTTAACAATCAACTCTAGGCATATCATATCCTAAGCATTCTTTCGAGTATAAATACTTGCCCCGATGCCCGCACATTGGCTCAAACCTCACATATATGCACACTTATAGCGCGTAGCTATCACAAATAATTAATTCAACTAGTGCCTCCACTGAGTTAAAATAAAATACTCACCTCAAATAGGCCGTAACCCGAAACAATATACTTTTGAGAATTTCGAGTCTCTAAATTCATCGAACACATGAATTACCGTAACTGATCCCAACTCCAACACTAGAATAACTAACACATCTTCCATTCATGATAATCCCATGAGGAATACTTTCATAATTCTTCCGTGTGACAGATGAATAATTTGAATAACAACAGTCTATCAACCAGGTGAGTACCACAATACCAATGAAATATTTGTAAGTCAAAACATAGTGCGCCTTCTGAAATGCGCATCCTTCTCAGGAATTACTGAGTAGTTATAACATTCATCTAAATATCTGGAACTGACCATGCTGTCCAAAATTTATCACCTTCTCTTCAAGACTGAACTGTCACCTTGTACATGTAAATCCTAATCCCGCACACCACACCACATCTATTATGCCATAATATGACAAGCACAAGAATTCCATTATCAACTCTGAGTCACCAGTAAATTACATACCCGGTTAGTTAGAAACCTTCCTCTTGCTTCCTTCCAGGAGAAAATCACAATACACAAAATGTTTCCCACACAGGTAGAAAATATCTGGTTCAAACTATGGTAGAAACCATCAAGAACACTTTGAAATTCATCTGCACATAACCAAGCTATTAGAACTAAATTCCTCTAACTCGACCAAACCACGTAGGTCACCAAAACCCAAGAATATTGCCACCAAAACATCTGTAGAGTCTCACCATATCATAATTACCCCTATAAATACCACAACCGAAACACCCACTCTGAAAATACCTTATTTTAGTCTAAGGCCATTTCATTCCACCTTTTTGATACCGAAATATAAAATCCATAATGATATACAAAAATGCCACATGTCTCGACACCATCCAACTTAAATCTCAGATTTTAGCCATAAACAAATTCGTCAATAATTCTCAATTTCTACATATTAATCTTGAATCCATTAGAACTTTCTCGAGGGTCATCCACTCTGCTCAAATATCAATTGCACCACCAAACGGGCCGAAAGACACGTGCCCCATTAGCACAACAACATCCAAAGAAGTACCCCTGCCTTAACACTACCAATCAAATTCATACTCCCTGCGCACTATATCCTTCATAAATAACAACTCACTCATTCCATGATTTTCATATATTTATAAGTGTAATATAACCCGTATCCAGGAATTTCCTTACTCGATTCATCCTCGATCTCAACCTCTGTAAGTCATAACTAACCCACAAGTATGTCTCAGACCAAAACTAAACCTTTACATATAACCATGAAATTGATTTGTCAATAGCAGGCTCCCCCACTTGGCTCAAATCTATAGATTAGAACACTTGATAACTCACAATACCCATACTCTATTACTGCCATAATACCGCAGTCAGTTCAACAAAAATTATTCTTAAGCTCATGCAACACCAACCATAAAATACCTCAATCATCCGCTAAACTCACATTTATTCTCTTGACACTCAGATCAACTTTCTCACCTAGATTCAAATTCAAATCTCAACACATACACTCCGATGGTAGAAAAGAAACTCTCCACTCAACATTATAAGGAACACACCTACGTACATTACTCTGCAGGAGATAACCTACTTGCTTATCCTCAAATTGGCATCTTGTTATACCCTTTCACAACCACAGTTAATATGCAATAACTTAATCTTTCTGAGTCCAAACTCATTAACAAGACATGAAAATCTAATTCTCTCCATAATTAACCTGCATGATAGATCCTTCAACACACTCACAGTTCGAGACTGTACGTCATATCAAATGAAAATCAAGCACCCAATAGCCCTCTTTACATTCCAAGGAAACACTTCTCGTCACATTCAATCCATCTTAACACGTCCCGCAATCGCATCATCCTCATCATATAGCTATTCGACCGCTCATCGAGCCACAAATTTTTCACTTATATGGATACTACCTGACATATGAGTCCAAATGTACATGTTACAACTGAAGCTACCGAGCCTAAGCTACGGTCCAAACCTGGCCTCAAGTCCTCCAGACTAGCCTTTCACCAAAACACAGAATACACATCTCACACGTCATCCCTAAAATCACAAGCCGACGATACACAGCTGATACTGAGCGCTCACATGCAAATACGAATGCGTGGAAGGAATTCAAAGAGTTATGTTTAAGCTGAATCAATTTCGCACGATAAGGAAAGAAAGATGGGAAGTTATCCTAAATGCCCTATAGCCTCTCGAAGATAAGTATGGACGTCATCATACCGATCCGCAAGACTCTACTAGACACTTGCTCATGACTGGTAGAACCTATGAACCTAGGGCTCTGATACTAACTTGTCACGACCCAAAATCCGACTAGTCGTGATGACACCTAACCCAACCCGCTAGGTAAGCCAATTAACCACTAACCCATTCTAATAACAATTAATATAGAAATTAAGTAAAGATATATCTGAATCTTACACATTTTCCAAGGACCGGTAGTACAAATCATGAGCTTCTAAAATTAGAATTTTACAAAGCTGGTGTGAAATAAAAATACATCATCTGTTTGAAATATACATAAACAGATTAAAATTCTAAAGCTACCATGAATAAGAGGCAACAATGACTGGGATACAGGTACATCTTCAGATCCAGCTCCCGCCAGGTACAGCAGCATCAACATCAAAAATCTGCACGCAAGGTGCAGAAGTGTAGTATGAGTACAACCGACCCCATGTACTCAATAAGTAACAAACCTAACCTTAGGTTGAAAGTAGTGACGAGCAGGAACAAAGGTCGGTCCAACACCAATAGCCAACAACAGTCCATAACAACGTAAAGCAAGTAATAAAAGAAGTAACTCAGAGATAAAATGTTCAGCTAAATCATGATTTCTGAAAATAGTTCTGCCTTTCAAGTATATCAGAGAAAAACCCAAGTCGTTTACCGAAGTTTCCAAAAATATGAGTAAGTTTGAAAACAGTAATTTTTCCAAAAAAATCCTTTCAACAATAAATAAGATGTTTCATTTCCTTTCCAGATAGCCAGTGGAAAATGCATCTCTATGCCTATATGTCAAATGTGCATGTTAATGCGATGCAACTCAGTGATAAAATCATATGCATACTCTCAGAGTATCATTTCACTCAGTCCTCCCAGTCACTCAATCCTCACAGTCACTCAGTCCTCCTAATCGCTCGATACTCGGCACTCGGCACTCGCACTCAGTAGGTACCTGCGCTTACTGGGTGTGTGTACAGACTCCGGAGGGGCTCCTTCAGCTCAAGCACTATAATCTGCACGGACAACTCACGTGCTATAATGTAAATATCTGGATCCGCACGGACAACTCACGTACTGCAAGGACAACTCACCTGCTATAATATCAATATCTGAATCCGCACGGACAACTCACGTGCTATAGTATCAATATCTGGATCCGCACGGACAACTCACGTGCTGCACGGATAACTCACATGCTATAATATAAATATCTCACAATCAAGCCCTCGACCTTACTCAGTCATAAATTTTTCCATTCTCTCGGGATCTCAGTAATCATAAAAATTGGCCCAAAAATGATGATATGATGTATCAATAAATTGCAACAGAGACTGATATGATATGAAATGAATGAACATGACAGAGTATGAAATTACTATTTGAACATATAATTCAACCACAGAAATGACCCCAGTGGGTACCAATAATAATAACATATGTCTAAGCATGATTTTTAATACGAGTCTTAGCTCAATTTTCTCTAACACGTAGAGAATGTTCAGATATCAATATGTTATTCAACTCCACAGTTCCATGGAATTTGACCAAGTCACAATTCCTACGGTGCACGCCTACACGCCCGTCACCTAGCATGTGCGTCACCTCGAAACCAATCACATATCATATAATCCTGGGTTTCATACCCTCATCTCTAAGATTAGAAGAGTTACTTACCTCGAACAAGCCGAATCCAAATGTCGAGTAAGCTAAACAATGCTCGAGAAATTCCATTCTATGCGTATCAACTCCCGAACGGCTCGAATCTAACCACAATTAATTTGATTCAGTCCACATAAATTATAGGAATTAATTTCATATCAAAATACTAATATTTTCCCACAAAATTCGAAATTACACTTCAAAAATCGTTCGTGGGGCCCACATCTCAGAATCTGACGAAACTCACAAAATCTGACAATCCATCCAATTACAAGTTCAACCATACTAATTTCACTCAAATCCGACTCCGAATCGGTGTTCAAATATCGAAGATTCATTTTATAAAATTGTAGAAAATTCCTCCGATTTCTCTTGAAAAATCAATAATCTAACGCCGAAAATGAAGATTAATTCATGGAATATAATCTTAAAGGAGTCAAGAACACTTACCCCAAGTTGTGTGAAAAATTTCTCTACAAAATCGCCCAAACCGTGTTTCAAAATCCGAAAATGGGTGAAAAATCACGAACCCTTGAACTTAAAGGGTTTTGTCTAGTGACTTCCGCATCTGCGGTGGAATAGTCGCATCTGCGACATCCGCTTCTGCGGACGAAGCTCGCACCTGCAAAGGTCATTTCTGCGCGCATTGGCCGCTTCTGCGCATTCGCATATGCGCCCTGGCTTCCGTTACTGCGGCCTTCGCTCCTGCGGCTGCCTTGTCGCACCTGGAGTCCATTTCCGCAGGTGTGAAAATACCAGAACTAGCAGCCTTCAATAATGCAATATGCAACGAAATTGATCCGAACCTCGTCCGAAACTCAGCTGAGCCCCTCGGGACCCTGTCCGAACATACCAACAAGTCCCATAACATAATACGGACCTATTCGAGGCCTCAAATCACACCTAACAACATCAAAATGATGAATCACATCTCAATTCGAAACCAATGAACTTTGAACTTTCAAATTCTATATCTTGTGCCAAAACGCATCAAATCAATCCAATATGATTTTAAATTTTTCACACACGTCATAAATGACATAACGAAGCTATTTCCATTTCCAGAATCGGATTCCAATCCCGATATCAAAAAGTCAACTCCCCGGTCAAACTTCCCAAAAATTCATTTTTTTGCCATTTCAAGCCTAATTCCACTACGGACTTCCAAATAATTTTCCGGACACGCTCCTAAGTCCAAAATCACCATACGAAACTATTCGAATAATCAAAATTCAAATCCGAGGCCGTTTACACATAAGTCACATCCGGTCAACTTTTCTAACTTAAGTTTTCAATTATGAGACTAAGTGTCTCATTTCACTCCGAATTCCTTCCGGACCCGAACCAACTGACCTGGTAAGTCATAAAATAAATGTAAAGCATAAATTGAGCGGTAAATGAGAAAACAGATCTGTAATACTCAAAACGACCGGTCGGGTCGTTATAGTTCCTTTTTACTAAGACACTTTGTTCCTCATTGGATAGAAAGAGGAAAATTCTCGTTCTTATATATAAAAGCACTTTTTGTAGATCTTAAAAAGTTGAGAAGAGAGCAAGCCTCGCATCGTTGTTGCTCGGCTCTGCTTCGGCTTCGGATCCAATAACTTTGGGCAACAGTGAGGGGGTTAAATCCCTTGAGGACACCCAAAAAACTTATGAACTAGGAATTTTCTGTTTTTGTTTATTGCACTAACGTTTTATTGCCTCTCTAATTTTCTGATATTTAACACGGATTACTAACATACCCAAATACAATTGACGAAATCAATGAATTGCTTGCCACCATATTATAGAGGATTAACTTCAATTCTGTTGGCCAGTTCATGCCAATGCTTCAACCTTGATAACTAGCACACTCTTGGCACGTACTATCTCATATATTGAGTCTCACCTATGTCCGCATTAAGGGTTTTTCACGACCAGGGCCGACTGTAACAGTGTATGAGGTAAGGCGTGCCTTAGGCCCCAAATTTTTGGGGGCCTCATTTTTAGGAATAATATATATTTTATAGGTTTATAGGTTTATCACTTAAAAATAATAGAAAAATAGTTTTCAATTTGATTTGATTTGGCAATTCTACTTTTTACTCTTCTTCCCAAGTAAATCCCAACGTTTCAATTTCATTTCACATACCTTCTTCCTTCCTCTTTATTCATGTTCATCTTCTTTCTACTAGATTTCTTTTTTTTTTCTCCAACAAGCCAACAACTAGATATTTTGGAATTAAAGTCTTCAAACTTCTTGAATCAAGTTATTGGGTAATATCATTCGAACTTTCTAGTATTATTTTCATCTGTTATTTATTATTTTATTAATTTTACTCCATACATATTGTTTAATTTTTTTTAGAATATAAATATGTCAACAAGAAAATATGCATCCGGTTATTCAAAAATCCAAAAGAAAAGAAAAGTTAAAAATTTAATAAAATCTCAAAAAGGAGCTCTTGACAAATTTTTGACAAACAATGAAAAAATTAAATCGCAAAATATAGGAGAATATTCTGTAGATGAACAAGTCACTAACTTAGTTAAGTCAGATGATAATAAAATCCAAATTGAAGAGGAAGAGGTTTATGAGAAATCTGACGAGATTCTCAAGAAAATCAAGAACTAATAAATAAATTAAATAATGACATTCCTAAAAATATATATCAATTGAAAAAAAATATTAGAAAAAATCGATTATAAAAAAATTATTAACAACTTTGCATCTCAAAAAGTTAGAAGAATAGATTTTAAATAAAAATATATATTATAACGTTCTTATAAATACTTAGGCCCCATATTAAACTTTGGCCTTAGGCCTCACATGCGCTTGAGCCGCCCCTGTTCACTACCCAATTGTGACAAGGTTGAGTATATTCACATCGTACTCAGTATGTATCATCGACTCCCTCACTCAAGACTGAGACAAGGCTTAGAAAATTATAATGTATGTATGTGCAAAATAATTTCGCAAATAGTCATACATTTCATATTCCAAAGCATTTGCGAAACCAATCACGTTGTCCCTCAGAATGAGCTACACGAGCTTATTTATTATTAGTATAAATTTTAATATATCAGATCGGTGAATTCAATACCAAATGAGTTAAACAAAAAATAAATGAGTAAAAACCAAAAACCAAAAATACGAAAGTTCTTTTTCGTTTGATATTCTATCTACACTTTGTTATTTACTCATTTTTATGCATTATCTCACCATTGTGCCTATAGAGAGCGCATAGCCTAGTCATATAAAAGAAAATCCTAGGAATAAAGAAAGAAATAGAGAAGTCCATTGATATTTACTAGGAGATATTAAAAGGATCTTTACATAAATAGCGGACCGGATTTATTGTTTACTTTTCCTAATAGATATATATAAATAATATACTGATTATACACAATTATGCAGAATTATACGTATATAATACTTCCAACGTTTTTAGTTTAAACAATTAGGTGAGCGACTATTTAGGTTAATTTTTTATATTAAAATTATAATTCCATATAGAAGTAGTGATTATGACAACTTACTCACATAATCAGACTAAGCATCCATAATATAGCAGGCTCTTAAATTTGTTTATTATTTTGTACATACGTCCTACCTTTTTTTGGCCTAAGATGGGAAGAGAATAAGCACTACTTTCTTTTTTCTATGATGGTTATGAATAATAGCAATCTTATTATAGATACATGTAATATCAAAACCAAAGACCTCTTGTCATTTTTCACTATAAATAACTCATTTTTCATTAAGATTGAGACGCACCAATTTATAAAACTGTTTCTTTTAGCATGGCTATCAAGAGGGTTAATTTAGTTCTTTTTGTCACACTCATTGTTCTTATTATAGGTACTTCATATGTGTTTTCACTTTCTTTTTTTTCCCATTATTGTTTGAATTTTTTTGGTATTCTTTTTATGAAAGATATGTTTGATTCATAGAAGAATGTGCTCGTGATAGTCTCATTCTGATCGCTTTCATGTTTGAGTGGAAAATTTAATTTGCTAATAAGAACATGCAAATTTGTAATCCTTAGGATTTGTAAACTGATTAGATTATCAGATTATAAATTCATTTGATAAAAAGGTGCAAAACATACCACACTAGTCTAGCCATATATTTCAAAATTGTCCTTAACTTTTTTCTTGGTTATTAGTTCTTCAATTGATTTATGTGATATAATTTCCTTTTTAGCATATTGAAAAAGAAATGATATATTTTTATATTTAAAAATAATTTAACTTTAAAATTTTATTTATCCTTAATGATGATTTTATAGCCACATAAAAATATCGTGACATGTTTAACATCATAAATTTCAAAAATCGTAATGGTGTTTTACTTTGTAGGTTGCAATAATATGACTGATGCATCAGTATGTTGCCAGGATCATCCAGAGGTTGGTCCATGTGTACCTGGTGTAACTGATAATCCAGATAATGATGGCAAATGTTGGACGTTCTGTGTCAATGACTGTGAGCTCGGAGGAACTTGCAAATTAGTTGGAAATAAACACGTTTGTCACTGCCGTTGTTCTTTATAATAGTTTTCACATAAAAAAAGTAAATGATGGAAAAAGAATGATTAGTTTCAATAAATTTCTATTGATTTTGATGGACTATAATGTAAGTTCTAATTTATAAATTTTATTTCTTTTTTCTAATAAGATTTGGAATGAATTTTCTCATAGAAGGATAGATGTTGTTTTCTTTTATCTACTAGCAAGAGAAGATAAATGTCTTGCTATCCCATTTGGATCAACTTGGTCTATTTGAAATGTTTTCAACTATAGGGGGAATGTTTCTAATTAATGAAATTGCTCTTGTAACTATGTTTCACAAAACCCAAGCACAATAGATGAAGTTAATTACTTGATATCTTAATCTCATTCTATGTATAGGGGTTTTACAGTACGATCGATAAGTAATTTCTTACATATATAATTATATATTGTGTAGAAAATATTAGTTTGGTTAAACTCATTGTTTACATCCTACGCTACATTTGCCACTATCGCGAGCTGTTCTAATTTTTAATTTTAGGATCGAGGGTGTCAAGATCCCCGGCTCTGCTCAAGGAAATCTAATATAAGTGATGTTTTACTGCTCTTATTGTTTAGAAATTAGAAGGATATCCTCCTCCTAGAATCATACAAGTTTACTCTCAGCTGAACTTTATTTAATCTGATGTGGGAAACTATAAAATTTTAAATGCTTAAAGTATTTTTATCTAACTTGTCCAAGTATACATGAATTTAGAGAAGCTTCTTCTTTGGTATAGGAGAATGGAGTACCCTTATTAAGGTACTTTGTAATTGCCCCAATGCCAAGGATACCTCATACTCGTCTGTGACGATCCGATAGGTCATTTTGAGTACTAGCATTAATTTTAGTATTTCGAGACCTCTTATAGCTTCCTTTGATATTTATCGATTTGCGTGCGTGGTTCGTGTTGTTTTTCGAAAAGCTTTTACGTAAAATTTTGAAGAATATATGATTTTTGGCCTAAAATGAGACTTGGGTTGACCACGGTCAACATTCTTGGTAAACGACTGTGGATCATTGTTTTGATAATTCTGGTAGATTCATATGATGTTTTTGGACTTGTATGCACGTTTGATTGGGGTTTGGAGTGACCCGAGAGCATTTCAACGCGTTATGTGAAAAATTATGGAAATGAGTTTTAAAGTTGAAATTCTTGAGTTTTGATGATCGATTCGTGTTATTTGATGTCATTTTGATGATTTGAGGCAGCGAGCAAGTTTGTAGGATGTTATTACACTTGTGTACATATTTGGTTTGGAGTCCGAAGGGCTCAGATAAATTTCGGATGAGTTTGGATAATTATGCAACTGCTGGTGCATTTCAATTGCTCGTGTATGTTGTAGATCTTGCAATTGCGAGCCTCGCTTTTGTGGTTGTTAGGTTTAGAATTTTAATAATGATCAATAATCAAAAGCGCCTTAACTAATGCCATTCCACTTTGTGTGTAGATTCGCAACAACTCTAATGAATGCAAGAAAGGAAAGAAAATCATCTAAGCATATAAGAGGGAGCCAACGACTATGTTATTCAAACTCCATGTCAAATGGATATAAAGATGGAAAAAGAATCAATCAAACAAGCAACAAGGAAGGAAAGAAAATCAATCAAACAAGCAAAAGATTCTAGAGCATACAAGGAAGGAAAAAGAGCCAATGTAACACCCTAGACTTTAGACAGAGTCCCATATCGACAAAACATAAGAGGGATACTGGGTATATAAGTTAACAAGCCTTAGACCCTAGTGATGCATTTTAAACCCGTGAGGGCCTAGGCCCATAGCGGACAATATCACTAGCGGGCTGGGCTATTACAAATGGTATCATAACCGCTCTTGTGTCAGCCTTTCCGATAGTGGGTCAGAGTTCAACTGAGTTTAGGCAAATCCCGGTTTGGCGGGGCAAACCTCAGTGCTGAGTCTAGGCGAATCCCATGCGGTAGGGCAAACCTCAACGAGGACGTTGAGTCCATAAGAAGGGGTATATGTAACACCCCAGACTTTAGACAGAGTCCCACATCGACAAAACACAAGAGGAATACTGGGTATATAAGTTAACAAGCCTTAGAATCTAGTGACGCATTTTAAACCCGTGAGGGCCTAGGCTCAGAGCGGATAATATCACTAGTGGGCTTGACTGTTATAGCCAATCAAGAGAAATCCGCGGAAGTTCTTAAGAGAAGTAAATTGGAAATATGATGGAGCCAAACCTCAAACTGAGAATGAATCTGGCCATATCATCAATCAGATTCATGAGGCTACTCTTGGGTCCTACTCTTAGAAGATTATGCCTCACAAGGAAAAGACCTCCAATCAATGATCTTTCGCAATCCCAGAAAAGAGAAATCAGAAGCCTCATCGAGCACTATTAAAGAAGAAGTGGAAGGACAAGGAAGCTCACGCAACTTGACATATATTTCTATACCTTTCTATTTCTTAGTACAAACACTGTATTCTTGAGTTTACAAGTGTCACAAAAGATAGGAAGAGTTAGAAAACAAAACAAGAGTTGTGTCAAAGTTAGATAAACACTATTGCTGGATATCGTTGGTGGTGAACGTACTAAAACTACTACTGTTGTAAAGACTTATTGAAGATCTAAGAGAACGCTTGTGACCCAAGAAAAATGGATGTAGGTACCACACCGATACTGAACCAGTATAAAATTTTTGTGCCTCATTTACTTTTTTATTCTGCATAATTTACTTCTGCTGAAATCAAATCTGCTATAAAGTTTAGTCGACTAATTCCTCTCCTAGTAAACTAAGTTTTAAGGGGCTATGTAGGATGTTACTGAGAAGTTGACCAAAGTTACCAAGGAGATTGATGCCTCCTATGATAGTTTCTGCACCAAAGTGATCAACACTATGAAGTATTTCCTTAGGAGGAATTGAGTGTCTGGGCTGTTTAAACAATCTTTTCTTTGTTTTTTATGCTGTTTGATAAAACTCCTCTTTTGGTTGTGTTTTTTGGATGGGCATACAGTTGACTATGTCCACGTTTTCCTAGTATAACTGTTAGATATATATAATTATGCATGCTCTAACTATTATTATTACTAACTATTTTCCTTCGTATCTCTTGTTCTTTTTGATTGATGTCAAAAGAGGAGAAGAAAAAGAGTACAAAGACAGGGGCATCGTGCAAACAAGGTCACAAAGATAGGGGGAGCAGAAGTACACACCTTGAAAGGGAAGTATACCCTAAATTCGTCAAACTCTTTTTGGATTATTGTCATCATAAAAAAAAGGGAGATTGTTAGGTTTAAAAATTTAATAATGATAAATAATCAAAAATGCCTTGACTAATGCCATTCCACTTTGTGTGCAGATTTGCAACGGCTCTGATGAATGCAAGAAAGGAAAGAAAATCATCTAAGCATATCACAGGGAGCCAACATCTATGTTATTCAAACTACATGTCAAATGGATATCAAGATGGAAAAAGAATCAATCAACAAGCAACAAGGAAGGAAAGTAAAGAAGAAAAAGATTCTCGAGCATACAAGGAAGGAAAGAGAGCCAATCAAGAGAAATCTCCGAAGTTCTTAAGAGAAGTAAATCGAAAAATGAAGGAGCCAAACCTCAAACTGAGAATGAATCTGGCCATACCTCTCAGCCAGATTCATGAGGCCACCCTTGGATCCTACTCTTAGAAGATTATGCCTCACAAGAAAAAGACCTCCAATCAATGATCTTTCGCAATCCCAAAAAAGAGAAATCAGAAGCCTCATCGAGCTGTCACGACCCAAAATTACCAAAGGTCGTGATGGTGCCTAACACAGCCATCAGGAAAGACAACTGTGATTTAATCAACTAAATTTTTTATTTTAGTATTTTGAAATCAGAATTTTTCCTTAATTAAATAGTAGAAATAGAATTACAAGGAAAAACGATAATGACTACGTGAACTAATATTACGAACAACCAGTAGAAATTCCCAAAATCTGGTGTGATAAGTGCATGAGAATTTTCTAAGGAATACAATAATAATATTACAACGTTTGTCCCGAATATAAAAAGAAAGAATAAAATAAATAGTACAATGGAGACTCGGTGGACTGCGATGCGTAGCCTGGAATACAGCTCACATAAAGTCTCCTTAACAGGTGTACCTACGTGCCGGGATGATCACCAAATGAACCTGTCAGTTCCTGTATATTTAGTGCAGAAGTGCAACATGCGTACGTAAATTAACTCATACCCAGTAAGTATCTAGCCTAACCCTAGAGAAGTAGTGACAAGATGTCGACATCGACACTTACTAAAGGTCCAATAAAGCAATATAATAAAACTTAAGTAGATATACAACGTACGACAATAATAAGATAAATTTGTAAGGCTCATAATCTTCTAATTATTTCTTTTAAAGTATAAATTTCTTGATCTTGTATCCTGCCTTAACAACTCAGAAATTATCAAGTGCCAATATCAAATAAATAAGGAACACCGTATAATATGTCGGGCATCGATAGAAAGATTTAACTCGTGAACATTTAGACTACTAGCTATATACCACACGATTCTGCCGAGGTCATTCGGACCGATCCAGAATAACGTAAACACTACCGAGGGCGAGCGGCGCGATCCATAAATGTATCTATATACTGCCGAGGCGTTCGGCCCGCTCCACAAGAAAAGGGAAGGAACTTACCGAATTCCAAGACACATGTTTACAATGCAGCACATGAGCACAAAAATAAATTAAATCTTACCATTTCTCAATTTACTCGCCCACAACTCAAAGTGTTAAGGCTTAGCCTGGTATACATATAATTATTTCTATTTTCATTTCGATTATAACTACAATTAATTAAGCTAGAAGAATGGATTTAAATAATTCAATTAGTACATGATATGGTCCAAAATCTTCCCGGACATAAACATGCATTAGCTACGTACGGACTCTCATCACCTCGTGCGTACGTATCACCCACAACTAGTTTCACATAACAAGAATTATCACCTAGGGGGTAGTTTCCATCTCACAGAGTTAGACAAGAGACTTACCTCACTCCGAAGTTTCATAACCGGCTCCAAAGCCTCTCTAATACCTCAAACAACTGTGCAAACCAATCAAAATATACTCTAATACCCATAATCGATCAATTTATATAAATTCCCAACTCCGCTCGAAAAGTCTATAAAATCAACCCTCGGCCCCACGTGCCCTGATTCCGAAAATTTTCGAAGATAAACTTTACCCATAACACCATGAACTCACATATATAACTTATCCCAAATTTCATATCCAATTTCGTGGTTAAAATTCAAAAAATACCAATTCTAGGTTTTGTACCAAAATCCCACAATTTCTACTAATTTCCATGCTCTAATCCACATACAAACCATGTATTTAAATTGTAATAGATGAAAATCACTTATCTTATATTGCTTGATAAAAATCTCCCCTTGAAGCTCTCCAAAATCGCCCCAACCAAGTGAAAAGTGGAAGAAAAATGGGCCAAATGCCGTTTTTTATAAAACACCTCTGCCCAGACGACCTTCCGTTTCTGCTGCTTTTTAGCCGCCTATGCGGCTCTGCACATGCAGATGTTCCCATCACAGATGTGGCTTTCTATATAGCCTATCAAAGTCTGCTTATGCGAACAGAAACCCGCTCATGCGGTCACGCTTCTGCGGCGCCTTGACCGCCCATGCGGTCTCGCTTCTGCGGAGCCTTGATCGCTCATATGGTCCAGCGCCAAAGGCCTAGCCACGCTTTTGCGATGCCTTCTCTGCTTCTGCAGATGCGCATCTATGCCTCCAACTCCGCATTTGCAGCCCTTTGCCCAGCTGGCTCAGGACCGCTTCTGCAACCCCCTTGGCCGCTTCTGCGACCCCCTTGGCCGCTTCTGCTGTTCCGCACCAGCGGCCAAAACCTCGCAGGTGCGGTTACACCAGATGTGCTTCCACCGGCAAATTTCATAAGGCCAACTTCAATCCGCTAGCCATCCAAAATTCTCCCGAGGCCCTCAGGACCTTAACCAAATATACCAACACGTCCCAAAATACAATACAAACTTAGTCAAAGCCTTAAATTATGTCAAATAACATCAAAATCAAGAATCACACTTCGAATCAAACTTATAAATTTACAACTTTCCAAGTTCTATATCTTGTACCGAAACGTATTAAATCAAGTCCGATTTGACCTCTAATTTTTCACGCAAGTCATAAATGACATGGCGTAGCTATTCCGATACTCAATCCGAACATACGCCCAATTCTAAAATCATCATACGAACCTATTGGAACCTTCAAATCTCGATTCCGAGGTCGTTTACTCAAAAGACATACCTTAGTCAATTCTTCCAACTTAAAGCTTCCGAAATTAGAAGTTTCTTTCCAAATCAACTCCGAATTTCCCGAAATTCAATTCCGACCAAACGTACAAGTCATAATACCTGAAGTAAAGCTACTCAAGGCCGCAAACTGCTGAATGACGCACTAGAGCTCGTCGGGTCATTGGATTACTATTAAAGAAGAAGTGGAAGGACAAAGAAGCTCACGAAACTTAACATCTGTTTCTATACATTTTTATTTCTTAGTAAAAATACTGTATTCTTGAGTTTACAAGTGTCACAAAAGATAGGAAGAGTTAGAAAACAAAACAAGAGTTGTGTCAAAGTTAGATAAACACTGTTGCTGAATATCATTGGTGGTGAACGTATTAAAACCTCTACTATTTTAAAGACTTATTGAAGATCTAAGAGAACCCTTATTACCCAAGAGAACGGGATGTAGGTACCTTACGGTACTGAACCAGTATAAAATTCCAGTACCTCATTTACTTTTTTATTCAGCATAATTTACTTCTGCTGAAATCGAACCTGCTGTAAAGTTTAGTCGACTAATTCCTCTCCTAGTAAAAAAAAGTTTTAAAATCGGTTACAATTCACCTCCCCTATTGTACTTTCAGTGGTCACATGATCACATTTGCGAACTGGGAGCTGGGGGCTGGGATTCCGCATTTGCGAACAACTGTTCACTTTTGCGATAAGGTCTGGGATTGCTTTTGCGATCCATGGGGTCGCATTTATGATATCTTACTGAATGGAGTAGCTTCGCATTTGTGAGAGGGGTGTCCTTCGCAAATGCGATGGTTTTGTCGCATTTGCGACGTTTGCATGATTATCGCACTGGTCGCTTTTGGGATCAGTGTTTTGCAAATGCGAGCTTCGCAATTGCGAACAAGAGTTCACAATTGCGATAGTTGTAGCTGGGTATAAGAGGGAAAAGTCGGAATTTAGCTCATATCATTCTATTTTTCAACTCTAAACACTATAGAGACGATTTTCTAGAGAGCTTTTCTTCCCAAAATTATTGGTAAGCAAATTTTAATAATTTTAATCAATTCCCATTACTTTTCATGCATTTTTAACATCAAATATAGGAATTTCATGGTAGAAATAAGGGATTGTGGGTAGAATTTAGTGATTTTGGGTAGAATTTAGGGATTTTATAAAATTGAGATTTAGACCACAAATTAAGGTTGAATTTTGAAAAAAATTACATAACCGGGCTCGGGGATAAATGGGTAATCATATTTTGGTCCGGATATCTGATTTTGACCAAGCAGGCCTAGAGTTGTTCTTTTTAATTTCATCAAAGTTTGAATCTTTCCATTCGTGGGTAGTTTCTAAATCTTCTTTTGAATTATTTGAACGATATTTGGCTAGAGGTATTGGTTATTCTCTGTTTGTACTGGTATTTCCTTGGCACTCCGTAGGCTTTATTTCCCTTCTGTTAGTTGACATTCAGGTCCATTTTTATGAGTTTACTGCTTTATCTTTATTTTGTTATCATTATTCGTACATGTTTATAGTGAGTGTCCTGTCATAGTCTCATCACTAATTCGTCGAGGTTAGGCTCGACACTTACAGAGTATATGGGGTTGGTTGTATTCATGCTACACTTATGCACTTCTTGTAAAGTTCCCAGTGTTGGTCCTAGCGGCGCGTAGCGGAGACTGCTCAGATCCGGCTGCTACATGAGACTTGAGGTAGAGCTGATTGACGTTCGCAGTCCCTAAAGTCCCCTTCTACATATTTTACTATTTATCTAGTTTCAGAAAGTTGTACTTTATTTCAGACCATAATTTTAGTATTCTAGGAGTAGTTTAGTACCACGTTAATATAACTATTTAATTTATTTTTGAGTTTATCAATTGTTAATTATCATTACTCTGTTATAAATTATTAAAACTGATTAATTAATTAGCGAACGTTAGCTTGCCTAGCACGTGAATGTTAGGCGCCATCATAGCCCCACAATTGAGAATTTGGATCGTGACAAGTTGGTATACTCACGAGTCATGAGCAAGCTTAGTAGAGACTAGAGGATCGATACAGAGACGTCTGTACTTATCTTCTAGATGCTATAGGGCTTTAGGAAAGTTTACTTCTTTCTTACTGTATCGTGCGACTTTATTCTATCATTGAGGTTTGGACCCTTCTACTCTTGTTCTCACACAGATGGTAAGGATACACATATCATCCATAGCCAAGAAGGAGCTGGAGCCCCAGGTTTCAGCCACTACCAAGGGTAGGGACTAGGGCCGAGGTCGAGCCCGAGGCAATGACAGAGAAAGAGCTCAACCTAGAGCCCGTACAACAATACCTATCGTAGAGCCTCAAATCGAGTAGGAGGAGGAGGTCCCTGCTCAAACCCTACACGTTGGACTAGCTTAGATCCTAGAGGGGTTCATTGCCACCCCCGTACTTCAGTATGCCCTAGTCCACTTAGTTGGCCTTATGGAGAGTGTGCCCCAGGCCGATGCACTTCATGTAGCATCAACCATATCTCAAGGCTAAGGGAGGAGCCCGGGATCCCGCTACTCATACTCCGGAGTAGATAGATCCCATATATCAGATTCTGGCAATTCTAGCAGTTGGATTTATTCAACCCGTTATTGCTACACAACCCGATGAGAGGCCTGCTATATCGTCATAGGGGTTGAAGAGGTTGGATAAGTTCACCAAGCTTTTTCCTATTCATTTTGGTGGTACACATTCTGAGGACCCACATGATTACTTGGATCGTTGCCACGAGGTGTTGCGCAACATGGATATTGTTGAGTCTAATGGAGTTGACTTGGCAGTGTTTCAGATGATCGGTTCTGCCAAGAGATGGTAGTAGGACTATGTTAAAGGCAAACCAACAAGTTCACCTTTGCTCACTTGGGATCAATTTTCTTAGATATTCTTGGAGAAGTTCATCCCTTTTACTTTGAGAGAGGACTACCACATCCGGTTTGAGCACCTCCAGCAGGGTAGCATGACTGTTACATAGTATGAGACCAGATTTGTTGACCTATCTTGCCATGTAGTTATCTTGATCCTTTCTGAGAGGGAGAGGGTGAGGAGATTTATAAATGGCCTTACTTATAGTATCAGGTTGTAGATGGCTAGAGACATTGGGGATGATATTGCTTTCAATCGGGTTGTAGAGATTGCTAGACGGATTGAGAGGATTCGTGGTCAGGTCAGAGAGACGACATCTACGAAGAGGACTCGCCATTTTAGTAGTATTAGTGGTTCCTCGACTGGAGGCAGGGGTTCATTTGGTAGAATCCATCCTCCTAGACTGACTCAGTCAGTGCTTTAGGTAGCACACAGTGCTTCAGGAAGTTGTGGTTCTTATGGGTGTCATCCGGAGCAGCCAATATTCGACACACCTTCAACTCCTATTAGTGCACCCCACTACAGAGTTACTATAGTGGTCATTCGTGTCATCAGGGATCGTCTCAAACTCAACAGTTGTGCCATCTGAGGGGTTGCTTTAAGTGCGGTGACCCAGGTTATATTAGGATGTACTGTCCTAGATCGAGGAGCAGCAAACCATAATAGGACACTCGTGCCATGATTCCGGTACCGGTTGCTCCACCGTCCGCTCAGTCAGCTAGAGGCAGGGGTCAGGCAGCCCGAGGTGGTGGTCAGGCCATTAGAGGTGAAGTCCATCCAGTTAGAGGTCGTTCAAGGGGTGTAGGACAGAGTGGTGGGGCTCATTCTTGTTTATATGCATTCTCAGCTAGACCTGAGGAAAAGTCGTCGAATGTGGTCCTCACATGTATTGTTCTAGTTTTCCATAGAGATGCATCAGTTCTATTTGATCCAGGTTCTACTTATTCATATGTTTCATCTTATTTTGCTTCATATTTGGATATGTTTCGTGATTCTTTGAGTGCTTATGTTTATGTGTGTACACCTATTGGGGATTCTATTATTGTAGACCCCATATATAGTGCTTGTTTGGTTACTATCGGGAGCTATGAGACTAGGGTAGACCTTCTATTACTTGATATAGTAGATTTTGATGTGATCTTGGGCATGGATTGGTTGTCACCTTATGATGCTATTTTGGATTATCACGCCAAGACTGTGATATTTGCCATGCTGGGCTTGCCTCGATTGGAGTGGAGAAATACTCTTGTTCATTCTAGTAGCAAGGTCATTTCTTATGTGAAGGCTCGACGTATGGTCGAGAAGGGGTGTCTGGTATATTTGGCCTATATCCTTGATTCTAGTGCAAAGGTTCCTTCCATGGATTCGGTACCATTTGTACGCGAGTTCACAGAGGTGTTTCGTACATATTTTCTGGGGATTCCACCCGACATAGATATCAACTTTTGTATTGACATGGTTCTAAACACTCAGCCCATTTCTACCCCACCATACAGTATGGCCCAGTTGAGTTGAAAGAATTGAAGGAGCAGGTGCAGAATTTACTTGATAAGGGATTCATTAGACTTAGTGTCTTGCCTTGGGGTGCACCAGTGTTGTTTTTGAAGAAAAAAGATGGAACGATGATGATGTGTATATACTATCGAAAGTTGAACAAAGTCACTATCAAGAACAAGTATCCATTGCTGAGGATTGATGACTTATTTGACCAGTTTCACGGTGCCAATGTGTTTTTGGAGATTGACTTGAGATCTGGATGCCATTAGTTGAAGATTAGGGCATTGGATTCCCTAAGACAGGTTTTTGGACTTAGTATGGTCATTACGAGTTCTTAGTGATGTCATTTGGCTCGAATAATGCCCCAACAACCTTTATGAATTTGATAAACCGGGTGTTCAAGCCCTATCTGGATTCTTTTGTGGTTATTTTCATTGATGATATTTTGGTTTACTCTTGGAGACGAGAGGACCATGAGCAGCATCTCCGGATCGTACTTTAGAGTTTGAGGGATCATCAGTTATATGCCAAGTTCACGAAATATGAACTGTGGTTGGACTCGATTGCCTTTTTGGGCCATGTTGTATCTTCCGAGGGCATCGAAGTGGATCCTAATAAGATTAAGGCAGTTTAGAACTAGCCTAGACCTACTTCTACTACAGAGATTCAGAGCTTCTTGTGTTTGACGGGTTATTATCGCCGGTTCATGGAGGGGTTTTCATCTATCTCAGCCCTATTGACCAAGTGGACCCAAAATGGTGCTCTTTTCTGATGGTCCGCTAAGTGTGAGATGAGGTTTTAGAAGCTCAAGACTGCATTGACTACAACTCTAGTATTGGTATTACCTACAAGTTCGGGATCTTACACCGTGTATTGTGATGCATCGTGTATTGGGCTTGGCATAGAATTGATGCACGACGGTAAGGTAATTGCCTACACGTCTCAGTAGTTGAAGGTCATGAGAAGAATTACCCTGTGCATGACTTAGAGTTGACAGCCATTGTTCATACGCTAAAGATTTAGAGACACTATCTATACGACATTCCATGTGAGGTCTATACTGACCATCGGAGTCTCCAACACCTATTCAAATAGAAAGACCTTACTTTGCAGCAGTGAAGATTGTTAGAGTTAGTGAAAGACTATGATATCACCATTTTATAATACCCGAGGAAGGCTAATAGTGGCCGATGCATTGAGTAGGAAGGTTGAGAGCATGGGTAGTTTGTCATATATACCGACGGTAGAGAGGCCACTAGCTATGGATGTTCAGGCCTTAGGTCAATCAATTTGTGATATTGGATATTTTGGAGCCTAGTTGGGTTCTTGCTTGTGTTGTGGAACGATACTCGTTGTTGGAGTGTATCAAGGCTCACCAGTTTGATGATCCTCACTTGTTGGTTTTGAAGGACACGATGCATCGGTGGTGGTGCTAAGGAGGTAGTGATTGGAGATGAATGTGTTATGGGTCTTCAAGGCCGGATTTGTGTTCCAAATGTTGATAGGTTGAGAGATTTGGTCCTTGAGGAGACTCAATTCGTGCTATTCCATTCACCCAGGTGTCACAAAGATGTACCATGACTTGAAACGACACTATTGGTGGCGAAGGATGAAGAAATATATTATTGCTTATGTTTCTCGGTGTTTGAATTGTCAACAACTGAAGTACGAGCATCAGAAACCAGGTGGATTGACTTAGAGATTGGAGATACCAGAGTGGAAGTGGGAGCACATCACTATGGATTTTGTGGTAGGCTTACCATGGACCTTGAGGCAATATGACGTAGTCTAGGTTATTGTGGACCGGTTAACTAAGTCTGCACACTTCATTCCGATGATGACTTCCTATTATTCAGAGCAGTTGGCTCAAATTTACATCCGGTAGGTTATCCGCCTACATGTCATGCCCATTTCTATCATTTCTTATTGAGGCATGCAATTCACATCGCGTTTTTGGTGAGCCGTGCAACATAAGTTGGGCATGCGGGTCGAGCTGAGTACGTGTTTCATCCTCAGACGGACGGACAATCCGAGCGCACTATTCATATCTTTGAGGACATGTTACATGCATGTGTTATTGATTTCAGAGTTTCATAGGACCAATTCTTACCTTTAGCAGAGTTCTCCTACAATAACAACTATCAGTCGAGTATCCAAATGGCTCCGTATGAGTCCTTATATGGGAGGCGATGTCATCCGTCGATTGGTTGGTTTGAGCCAGGAGAGGCTAGATTATTGGGCACTGATTTGGTACGTGATGCTATGGAAAAGGTTAAGGTGATTCAGGAGCGACTTGGTATTGCTCAGTCCAGGCAAAAGAGTAATACGGACCAGAAAGTTCGAGATGTGGGTAATATGGTGGGTGAGAAGGTTCTTGTCTGAGTGTTGCCTATGAAAGGCGTGATGTGGTTTGGGAAGAAGGGAAAGTTGAGACCGAGGTTTATTGCCCCATTCAAGATCGTGGAGAGAGTTGGGAATGTTGCTTATAGGCTTGCATTGCCTCCTAGCCTAGCAGGGGTACATCTAGTATTTCATGTATCCATGCTTTGGAAGTACCATGAGGATAGATCACATATTTTAGACTTCAGCACGGTGCAGCTTGACGAAAATCTGACCTATGAGGAAGAGCCGGTAGCTATTCTAGACCGATAAGTTCGCAGCTTGAGATCTAAGAGTTTTCTTCTATGAAAGTGCAATGGAGAGGTCAACCGATTGAGGAAGCTACGTGGGAGTCCGAGTCTGATATGCGGAGTATATACCCCTACTTTTTAACTAGTCCAAGTACTTTTCTATATCTGTTCGAGGACGAACTTTGTTTTAGAGGCGGAGAATGTCACGACCTGATATGTCATTTTGAGTAATAGCATTAATTTCAGTGTTTTGAGACGTCTTATAGCTTTATTTAATATTTATCGATTTGCGTGCATGGTCCATATCATTTTTTGGAAAGTTTTTACATAACATTTTGAAGAAAATGTGATTTTTGGCCTAAAATGAGAGTTGCGTTGACCACGGCCAATATTCTTGGTAAACGAGCTCGGATCGGTGTTTGATGATTCTGGTAGGTTCGTATGATAGTTTTGGACTTGTAAGCACATTTTGTTGGGATTCGGGGTGACCCGAGTGCATTTCAGCGCATTATGTGAAACATTGTAAGACTTTTAAAGTTGAAATTCTTGAGTTTTGATGATCGGTTGATGTTATTTTGATGATTTGAGGTAGCAAGCAAGTTTGTATGATGTTATTACACTTGTGTGCATGTTCGGTTTGGAGCCCGAGGAGCTCGGGTGAGTTTTGGAAGTGTTTCGGAAGAGTTTGGAATTGCTAGTATAATACCTGTTGCTGGTGTCGTATGCAGATCTCACATTTGAGAGGCCCGGCTCGCATTTGCGGTCAATAGATCGCATTTACGACAGTGGGTTGGGCAGGGCAATCTTCGTATTTGCGAAGAAATATTCGCAATTGCGGACATTACTGGATCTCTTTGGCGAGTGGGCATTAGAATTAGGCAGGTTCGTAAATGCAAACCTTTGATCGCATGCGGTGGAATGGGGCCTCGCAAATGCGATATTTTTGTCGCATTTGCGACTTATGCAGGCTGGGGGCACTGTTCGCATTTGTGACAAGTGTTTCGCATTTGCGATGGTTAGTTCACAATTGCGACACTTGCAGTTGGGTAAAAGAGAAAAAAATTACGACTTTGCCCTTTTTATACCATTTCTCTACCCTAAACCACTCTAAAGGCGATTTTTGAAAAATATTTTCTTCCCAAATACATTGATTAGCAACTCTAATTCATTTTCTATCAATTCCCCATTACTTTTCATGAGTTTTTAATATCAAATCTAGGAATTTCATGGTAGAAATTAGGGATTTTGGGTAAAATTTAGGGATTTTGTAAAATTGAGATTAAGACCTCAAATTGAGGTCAAATTTCGAAACAATCCACATAACCGGGCTTGGGAGTGAATGGGTAATCGAGTTTTGGTCCGAATCTCGAATTTTGACCAAGCGACCATGTGGTTGACTTTTGTTGACCTTTTCAATTTAGCTCAAGATTGAATATTTTTTCATTCGTGGGTAGTTTCTAAAACTTATTTTGAATTGTTTGAACAATATTTGGCTAGATTCGGTTGGTTTTGAGGCTTGTTCAATGTAAAGCCATGGTTGAGTATTGATTTGGTTGCTGAAAGAAGTAAGTGTTGTGTTTAAATTTGACTTGAGGTAATTAGGACTTGTTTGGTCTATTTGTTACGTGAACTATGTCTTGGAACGACATATATGCAAGGTGACGATTGCATATGCGTTTCCATGGATTCAAGGATGCGGGTTGGGCTATTTACCTTTATATCTTTATTTATTCTATGATATATTTCGTTACATGCTTGATTTTCTACATGTCCTTGCTTGTTATTCATGCCTTACTTGTTATTCATGCCGTACTTTCTTTTCATGCCTTACTTGTTATTCATGCCTTACTTGTTATCTGTCAATTAGTTACTACATGTTTGGTTAATTCATCCTTCAATCAATACCTTCTTACCTGCTATATGTGCCTACTTGTATTAATTGTATACCTTCATTGATCCATGTCTTTACTTTCCTTTATTGTCTTTACGTTGCTCGTTGCACTTTATCATGTTATATCTGATTGTGTGAGTCATTTTGCTGTTCTTGTATCAATGAATTGTCGAGGTTTGTGGTTGCGAGGTAGTGGATTATTCTCCGATTCCATCGGTAGTTCCTTGATGTTCTGTACGCTTTATTTCCCTTTTGTGATGAGATTGCGTTATTGTTTGTGTCGAGTTGGTTATGTTAATGAGTTGATATTGGGAATGGGTTGCACGACACAACAGTATTGAAATGAATTGATATTGGGATCGGGATGCACGCCGTAACAGATACTGATATAATATTAGGATCGGGTTATGCGCCGCAACAAATATTGTGTTAATGCGGGATCGGGTTACTCGCCGTAATGAAATATGATGTGTTATAACTGTTGTAACTGTAGTGTTTTACTTCGGTACTATGATATGAGGTTATGAGACGATGTTATTCTGGCGCCCTCTGTTAGTTGACCTTCGGGTCTCGTTCCTGTGAGTTTACTAATTTTTTTATATTCGTGTTGTCTTTTATTTTACTCGAAAAGGTTTATAGTGAGTGTCTTGTCACTACTTCGTCAAGGTTATGCTCGACACTTACAGAGTATATGGGGTTGGTTGTACTCATACACGCTTCTGCACTCCTTGTGCAGATCCCGGTGTTGGTCCTAGTGGAGCGTAGAGGAGACTGCTCGTATCCGACTTCTACAGGAGACTTGAGGTAGAGCTACTCGGCATTCGCAGTTCCTGAAGTCACCTCCTGTCATATTTTTACTGTTTATCTAGTTTCAGACATTCGCATTTCATTTCAGACCAGATTTTTAGTATTCTAGTTGCTCATGTACTTGTGACTCCGGATTTCTAGGAGTAGTTTAGACTGTGTTATTTATGTAATTAATTCGTATATATCTGAATTTATCAATTGTTAATTATCATTATTCCATTATAATTTATTAAAATTGATTAATTAATTAGCTAACGTTGGCTTGTCTAACATTAGATGTTAGACGCCATCACGGTTCCATGATTGAAATTTCGGGCCGTGACAGTAGATGAGTTAAGCTTTCAACATAATTTGGATCCTATGGTGGATCGGTGTTAGTGTGGTTACTTATTTTGCTAAACTTATATATTGCTCAACAACAGTCTGATGAGATTTGCGACCAATTTAATTAATTTGGATTCTTTTATAGATGCTTAATTTAATTTAAGACTTGTCTCCTCTATTTCATGCTTAGTGAGTTAGATTAATTAATATTTCTTACCTTACTTTTTCTATATTTTCCTTTTAATAAAATTTTATAATTTGAAAATGGAGAGAATCAGTAACATGAAATGTGAAGAAAATCTAATATATGGACAGCAGAACGTGAAAAATAGAGCCATTTATTAACTTCTTGTGAGCGAGGTACTTCAATCTTAAGTTCATCACAGAGAAGTTGCATATAGCTCAATGCTGATAAGTAGAACTTTCATGTTATTACGAGTACCTAACAAGCGCATACAAATACCAAAATTTAGAAGGTGAAAAAAAAACGAAAAAGTTCAAATATATTCCCATATTTTGCAAAATTAGTCATTCATACGTTTTCGTTAAAATCATTTATTTATTATGACTATGACAAAGAAATGAAACCAAAAAAGAAAAGCTAACTATGATCCGCCCATTTATTAACTCGACTAATTTTGATTTGGGAATTCAGCCATCTAAATGTTGGGCATGTAGGCTTAATACAATAGAAATGACATCAGGTACCCCCTCTAAAGGGTTGCTATTAGGAATTTTAAGTTTAATTTTTCGGAACACAAATATCCTGAATTATCCTAGATTAAGCTTTTTTAATTAAACAAATTATAAGAAAATATAAAAAGACATTAAAATGTTGCTATGAATTGGCGGTCGAGATATGACCCATTGTTTAACCCATTATGATCCAATTCATCTCAACCCATATAATATTTGAATGGGTCATTGATCTGCGTATTTAAATACATTCTAATTCACCAACCCGACCATCTGACAATCCCATAGAGAATAACCTGAGGGTATTCCCCTTGCATTGAGTTAGCAGACCCAGTACAACAACAAATGCGGAATGTACAATTCACCATTCTCTCTCTTCGAATTTTTAGTGTGTCTATTTGTTATGACATATTCTGATTGAATAATCCTATAAGGTAGTCAAATCAGCTAGTACATACCTTTTAGCTAAAATAGTCAAAAGTAATTAGTTGATCATCAACAACATATTCTCAAAATATCCTTTCCAAGACAAAACCCCAACCCCCCTCTTAGTTCCATAGCCATTGGTCCTCATTCTCATTGTAAAGAATATACTTTCTAATTTATAACTTTGTAATTAACTTTCAGGGCATTTAAGTTATTTTAATAAAAAATTGCTTAGTGGAGTAATATTTTCCTGCCAAACACATTAGTTATTTATGGTTAGTTTTAGCACTTCTGTCCAACACATAATTTCTTATTTATAAAGTTAATTTCAACACTTCAATTTTTTTTGAGTAATTACTTTGTTTACCCTTAAAATTGGATAACAATTAAACTTATAATGTGGTTCTAAGGACACGTGATTTCACTTAATACCAATGTTATAAGGGTAAACAAAGCAAACCAGTGTTAGAATGGAACTCAGCCCTCGAGTTTGGATACCCTCGAAGTGGTTGATGCAAGAACAATTAAAATATAATAAGCTGATGAATAATAGTATAAATGAGAAAGATAATTATATTGCTTTTATATCGGTGAACAATGTGTGTTATAAATGATTAGAATCCCCTTTAAATATTAGAGGAATTTTACTTATGGTATAATTCTAATTACAGAAGAAAATCCCATGATTAGCTAATTAACCGTTTCTGATTTAATCCGTTTTGAAATTTACGCCATGATCCTCGACCAGTCACGGATATCTCTCCTTTCTGTTATCGTACTATCTTCGATCTTGCTCGATGTTTGTCTCATTTGGCTTCGATCGCTACTAGGCTCGATCTCGACAGGTACCTCGATTCTGAACTCGATACCTTATCCTCGTGATTTAGTCTGTTCCGTTACGAGGCCGTCCTTCAATGCATCCTCCCGGTCTCGGTCAAATACTAAAATCGGTTGGGGCCGATTTTAACCGTATACATGCTTATTTGTGACGATCCGATAGGTCATTTTGAGTACTAGCTCCCTTTTTCTATGTTTCAAGACCTTTTATAGCTCAATTTGATGATTTATGACTTGCGTGCATGGTCCTTGTCGATTTTCGAAAAGTTTATATGTGAAATTTTAAAGAAAATATGATTTTTGACTTTAAATATAGCTAGAGTTGACTATGGTCAACGTTTTTGTTAAACGATCTCTGATTGGTGTTTCGAAAATTCCAGTAGGTTGTTCGTATGATGATTTTGGACTTGTACCCATTTTTTAAATCAATTGAGTTTCAGCACATCATGTGAAAAATTAGAAAAATGAGTTTTCAATTTGAAAATCTTGAGTTTTAATGGTTGATTCTTGATATTTGATGTTATTTTGATTATTTGAAATGGTGAACGAGTTTGTATGATATTATTGTACTTGTGTGAATGTCCGAATTGGATCCTGAGGGGCTAGTTTTGGACACGTTGCAGATTGGTTTTTGTCTTAACAGAACTTCTGGTGTTGATTGATCTGCAGGTCTTGCAAATGCGAAGACCTGTTGGCAAATGCGTGCTTCTCTTTTGCGAAGTCAGGCTCGCATTTGCGATATTGGGCAGGGACAGGCATGTTTCACAATTATGAAGCGTAGTCATATTTGTGAGCTGGAGGGCATCGCATTTGCGACTCAGGGTTGGGCTAGAGATCTTCACAAATGCGAAGACAAGTTCACTTTTGCGATAGGCAGGCATTTCACAAACGCGAAGTTTTAGTCACGATTGCGACAACTAAAGGGCTCAGAAGCTGTTCGCTTTTGCGAACAATGGTTCACTCTTGTGAACATCACAATTGGGAATAAGAGTTCGCAATTGCAATATCTGCAGCTGGGTAAATTGTGGAAATTTCGGGACTTAGCTCATTTTACACCATTTTTGAACCCTAAACTCTATAGAGGTGATTTCTGAAGAGCAATTTCTTCCCAAATTCATAGGTTAGTAATCTTAACGTATTTTTTCAATTTTCATTACTTTTTCATAAATTTCATCATAAAATTTAGGAATTTCTAAGTAGATATTGAGGGTTTTGGATAGATTTAGTAATTTTGTAAAATTGAGATTTAGACCTCGAATTGAGGTCAGATTTCATAATAAATCGCACATCCGGGCTCGGGGGCTTGTTCTAAAGGAAAAGCCTAGTTGGATTGTGATTGTATCCGAAAAATGTAACTATCTTGGTTAACCTTGATTTGAGAGAAATAAGGTAGAATCGAGTCTATTTGCTATATGAACTATGTGCTTGGGGTACCGTATATGTAAGGTGACGAGTGTATATATGTTGGACATGTTATAAGCATGCATGTAGAATTTGCCTTATTTGTGCCATGTCGTTTTTGTATTATGTTCTCTATGATTTCGATAGATTGTTTAATTCTTTAATTACTTGTATTCATGTTATTTTTAGGTTGAGATCATTGTGATATTGGATGTTAAGATCGTGAAATATTTTGATTGGTTGTTGGCACTAATTGTCGAAAGATTCTCATATGACGAGTTGTGTTCAAATACTATTATTGATATTGAATTTGCTTCCCACTTTGCTTGGTATTGTGTTGTTTGTGATTACTTGGTGAGGAAGAATGAAATGCACAAAGAGTGTTGCCGTGCTTTTTAGGAAGAGTGATTATGCACGATGGGTATTTCCGTGCCTTATTTACATATTGATATATTGTTTGAGTGAACGTGAGGATATGCACGAAGGGTGTTTCCGTGCTTGATTATTATTTTATTATATGAGGATGAGTATAAAAGTATGAAGGGTGATGCTGTGCAATTATTTTTACATTATTATGTGAGGATGAGAGTAAAAGCACGAAGGGTGATGCCATACATTTTTGTTGATTTCATTGATCTTTACTTTGATATTTGAAATATAGACTTGGCTTGTGGCTCTATTATTTACTTTGGAAAGAGGTTTACTTAGTGATACGTTACTTAATGTTTCTGTTTGTTGTCCCTTTACTCGTGTAATTTTTTTTCTTTTCACATGTCCCCACTCGTTGTTATATTTGATTATTTACCTGTTAGTTCACTACTTTTGATATATAACTGCACATGTTTATTGTGGGTGTCTATCTTAGCCTCATCACTACCTTATCAGGGTTAGGCTCGATACTTATTGAGTATATTTGGTTGGTTGTACTCATACTATACTTTTGCACTTCTTATATAGATCCAGATATCGGTACCAGTGGCATCCCGAGAGGTGCTTAGCAGATACCAGGCAAGTGATTCGAGGTAGAGCTGCATCCCGTTCGTCGGCCTTGAGTCATCTTCTTATTTCTATTATATTATTTCCATTTTGTTTCGGACAATGTTGTATTTCTTTTGGAATAATGTATGTAGAAAACTCTGGATGCTCATGTACTTGTGACTCCACATCTTGGGAGGGTTGAATGTTAGTGGGGTTTTTAGACTTATCATTCTTCTCTTATTCTCTCATTGATGGTGAGAACGCATACGTCATCCGCAACTGATTAGGAGCCGGAGCCCCAAACTGCAGCCACTACCAGGGGCCAGGGCCGAGGTATAGCCAGAGGTAGAGCGAAGCTCAGCCTAGAGGACACATAGAGGCACCCGTTGTCGAGCCTCAGATAGAGCAGGATGATGAGATCCCTATTCCGACCAAGCCAGTAGGACCAACTCTGGTCTTATAGTGGTTCATTGCTACCCTAGTGCTTCTGGACGCCTTAGTCCACATGGTTGGCCTCATGGAGAGTATGGCTCAGGCCGGTGTATTTCCTGTTGCACCAGCTGTTTCTCCAGCTAAGGGAGGAGCCCAGACTCCCGCTACTCATACTCCAGAGTATATGAGTGGCGGTTATCAGACCCCAACAGTTCTACCAGTTGGGGCAATTCGACCTGTTATTGCTACACAACTCGAGGAGAGACCAGTTATGTCAGCTGATGAGCTGAAGGGATTGGGCAGGTTCACCAAGTTGTATCCCCCTCACTTTAGTGTTATGCCTTTTGAGGACCCCTAGGATTTTTTGACCGTTGCTATGAGATTTTGTGCAACATGGCTATAGTGGAGTCCAACAGAGTTGATTTCACAGTATTTCAGATGCATGGTTCTGCCAAGAAGTGGTGGCGAGTGTATATCCAAGGCAGGCCAGCTATGACGACCCGATAGGTCGTTTTGAGTACTAGATTTTATTTTTGTATTTCGAGACCTCTATTAGCTTCATTTTATATTTTTTGATTTACGTACATAGTCTGTGTCGTCTTTTGGCAAGTTTTTACGTAAACATTTGAAGAAAAAGTGATTTTAGGCTTTGAATGGGACTTGAATTGACATAGTCAACATTCTTGGTATACGACCTCAGATTGGTATTTGGACGATTCCGGTAGGTTCGTATGATATTTTTGGACTTGTACGCACTTTTGATTGGGGTTCGGGGTGACTCGAGCGCATTTCAGTGTGTTATGTGAATAATTATGAAAATGAGTTTTCAAGTTGAAAATCATGAGTTTTGATGATCGATTATTGTATTTGATATTATTTTGATGATTTGAGGTAGCGAGAAAGTTCGTAGGATATTATTACACTTGTGTGCATGTTTGGTTTAGAGCCTGAGGGACTCGGGTGAGTTTCAGGTGTACTGCAGATGAGTTTGGATGATATTACAACAACTGGTGTAATTCCAGTTGCTGGTGTCTGTTGTAGATCTTGCAAATGCGAGTCTCGCTTTTACCGTTACACTATCGCATTTGCGTGCACGGCTGGAGGGGTGGAACTTCGCTTTTGCAAAGAATAGTTTGCATTTGCGAACCAAGCTGAGACTTCATTTGCGATCTAAGAGTCGTATTTGCGACACAGTGTCCTGGGAGTGAGCTTGGCATTTGTGAAGTTTTAGTGCGCAATTGTGATTGGGGGGGGGGCAGTTCAAATTTGAAAACTAAATGTTGCATTTGCTTCCATGCCGGGCCTGATGCATTGATCGTATTTGCAATCATTGTGTTGCAATTGCAAGCATCACATTTGCGGATAAGAGTTCGCAAATGCGACACCTATAGCTGGGTAAAAGAGGGGAAAAAGGGGACTTAGCTCATTTTTCACCATTTCTCAACCCCAAACACTCTATAAGCGATTTTTGAAGAACTTCTTCTTTCCAAATTCATTTGTAAGCAACTCTAATCCACTTTCTTTCAATTCCCCTTTACTTTTCATGAGTTTTAACATAAAATCTAGGATTTTCATGGTAGAAATTAGGGATTTGGCTAGAATTGAGAATTTTTGTAAAAATGAGATTTAGACCTCAAATTGAGGTTGAATTTCGAAACAAATCATATGACGAGGCTTGGGTGTGAATGAGTAATCAGATTTTGGTTCGGATCTCAGATTTTGATCAAGCGGGCCTAGGGATAACTTTTGTTGACTTTTTTAAATTCATCAATGATTGAACGTTTTTCATTTGTGGGTAGTTTCTAAAACTTATTTTGAATTGTTGGAATAATATTTGGCTAGATTTTGTTGGTTTGGAGGCTTGTTCGAAAGGAAAAACCGTGGTGGATTGTTAAGTTGGTTGCGCAAAGAGGTAAGTGTCGTATCTACTTTTGACTTGAGGGAATTATGACTTGTTGGTCTACTTGTTATGTGAAACATGCGGGGAAACGACGTACGTACGAGGTGACGAGTGTATATGAACCGTCATGGGATTAAAGCATGCGATATTGGGCTATTTACTTCCATGTATTCATTTATTCCATGTTATCTCATATTACATGCTTTAATTGCTACATGTTCTTACTTGTTATCCATAATTTACTTGTTATTTAAATATTACTTGTTTTAATTTGTTAATTTTCACTCAATATCTTCTTACCTGCTATATATTCCTATTTGCATTAATTGTATATTTTTCGTTATCTCATGTTTCACTTGCTTTATTGTCCATATATTACTTGATGCACTTTATTATGTTACTCCGTTTATGTGAGCCATTTGGCTATTCCTTTATTAATGTTTTGCTAAGGTTTGGGATTACGAGGTATTGGCTATTCTCCATTTGTACTGATAATACCTTAATGTTTCGCTCATTTCATTTCAATTTTGTGTTGAGATTACGTAACTAGAGGTGTTAAGTTGCTATGTTAATGATTGATATTGGGAGTGAGTTGCACGCCGCAACGGTATTGAAATTAATTGATGTTGGGGGTCGGGTTACACGCCACAATAGATAATGATATGATAAGATATTAGGATCGGATTGCACGCCACAACTGTTATTTTGTTAAATGTTGGGATCAGGTTACACGCTGCAACAATTATTGTGTTAAGTGTTGGGATCGGGTTGCGCACCGCAACATATTGATGTATTTTAGTTATTTATGGTTGTAGAGTTTTATCTCGGTATTGTGATATAAGATTTGAGAATATGTTATTCTGGGGCCCTCTGGTAGTTGACCTTCAGGTCCATTTTTAACATATAAGCTTAAATAATTATTTTGAGAAATTAAATTATTAATTTCTGCGATCAATAATAATAATAATAATAATAATAATAATAATAATAATAATAATAATAATAATAATAATAATAATAATAATAATAACAATAATAATACCTTCTTAACAGGATCGAGTAGGCTGGCGGTAATCCGCACGGCCATCCCAATCTAGCTAATTTAGTATTCTTAAGTTTAAAGGCTGGCGGTAGTCCGCACGGCTAGTAAAGATTTAAGAACAGAAATATACCATAATTTTCATATAGTTTGCTGACTGTATGGAAGGTCTAACATTTTACTCGAGCAAGGGGCCTGTCTTAATCTAATACATACTCTTATTGAGCCCATGTGTCTAGCGATTCTAACCGTGAAAGAAGATGCCCCTTTTCAACACATTTAACGGGCTAAGGTTCACGGCTTGCTAGACGGAGCCACTAAGGCAAAGCCAATAAAAGTAGTGCTAGATTAGACTGTACCACCATCTCGAAACCAAGCCAAGAAACTATATAAATTATTTTTTAATATTTTGATAGAGGTCAGATTTTTCATGGTGTATATAGGAGAGAAGTTAGATATTCAACATAGATATGAAATCTCTTAGACGGACATAGTCACGGCCAGAGAGGAGAGACTAGAGAAGAGACTTGAAATTAAAGTAAAATAAATAACTCTTGAGGCCGGGATGCAAGGCCTGAATGCAGTGAAATAGAGATTTTATTTACTTCAACGGAAAACAGTACTTACAATAAAGAGAGAGAGATTTACAAGAGAGAGAGAGTTTTGGCTGATGCCTCTCTCGGAATGAAGAATGATCCTATATATAGAAAGAGAAAAGAACATAAAGAATCTATGCACAGTAAAGTGGGTCCCATATGTGGGTCCCTTATACAGTGAATTTACTATGTATACAGTATTTCTACTGTGTAAACAGTGTATCTACTGTTGAGTGGGGTCTCCGGCGGCTTCAATGTTAATCACACTCCACGTTTCTCTAATTCTTTCATCTGCTGGATAAAATCTTCCGCATTTTCTATGGCTTTATCAGATAATATCTTCTCTGATTGAATAGGCTGGGAATCTTCTGCAATATCATCGTTGCTAGTTTCACTCCGCATTGAAGTGTCAGATTTTTCATACTGATTAATAGATTGAAGCAAGTTTCTTTTTACTTTTTCCAAATATTTATTAATCATCTCATCTTTATCTCCTTCTTGAAAAGAGATTCTTCTAGCAATATGCTTGACTGATCTATAATTAATTATTCTCTTCTGGGGAGCTGCTGAGTATTTTTGGATTTTTATTTCAATAGAATCCAAGAGTTTTTGACCGTATACCATTTTTGTCTTGGGATCCTTTTTCATTAATTTATCCCAAAAATTATTGTAAAATATCCTATATAAGCAAGAAATCTATTCTTCAGTGAATCCCAGCTCGGGAGTCCATTTATGAATCCATGGAATAGAGAATTCTATAAAGAAATATATTTGATCAATTGTTTCCAAATAGCAGATATGATCTGCGCGGTATAACTCATTCAAATCTGGCAAAATTTTAGTCCATTCTTTGTATAACATAAGAAATGGGTCAGGTAATATCTTGATTGTTGGACCGTGGTATGACCACCAATTTAAGAACCAATTAGGAATGGGACCTGCAAATATCTTTGCACATACCTTTATGAACCGGGTATGTTTATCTCTCTCATTATTATAATAAAGCACTTTATCAAAGGCTTGAATATAATCTCAATATGTGAAATTCATACGAGATTTGTTGAGGCTTATATGCCTGTCTTTCATTGTGAAAATCTCCCAATCTTCAACAGATATAATCTGTTTAATAATAACTTTTGAGAAGTTATAAACATTCTCATCTGTGCTATAACCGGAAAAGTGCTGAAATTCTGCACTGCCTGTGCTGGTGAGAATAGTCTCATAATAAGAACGAGTTTTGTATGACTCACCCGGATAATATAATCTATTAATTAAATACCTTTGGAATATCTTTCAGGGTTCATCTTTTCTCTGTATCTCAGAATTTTCTAAAAGAAATATCATTTCTTTTTTAGACAATTTTTCATAGGACTTTATATCATTAGTGCCCTCTTTGGAAATTGAAGCAAACATATCACTTTGCTTTTGAGCAGCCAAATATGCCTGTAAATGACTGTATAATGGGCTGTCTTCTGGAATATCTTCCAGATAAATAGAAGGTGTTGATGAAGATTCGCCTTTGAGGGATATCTTCTCATTAACTAAACTCTTTCTTCCCATTTGTATTACTAGGGAGTTTGACGAGGATCCGTATGACGATCCTTGAGAATATGATTTTCCTGGGGATTATCTTCCCCCTCTTCCTCTTCCTCTACCTCTAGCCCACGGATGATCCATACTGCAAATATAACAATTTATTTTATTCACATAAATAATAGTCTTCCATATTATCTCTAATTTCTTCAGAATAATCATGAATAGAAAATTCATTTTCGACAATATTATCAATAATGTTTTCAATTATAAGGTTTTGTAAGTCTCTATATAACTTAACCACTTTCAAAATATTGATTAATATTTTTTCATTTAGAAAAGTTTTATAGAAATTCATGATTAATTTAAATATTCACGGGATAAGAAATCAGGAAGAGAATTATCAATTCCCTTTTTATACTGAATTTCAAAGTCAAAAGGAGCTAATTGAGCCTGCCATCTTGCAAATATTAATTTCGAAGCATCATGTTTAAAATCTTTGTTAAACATATATTTGACAGATTGAGCATCAGTTTTTATCAAAAACTTTTGTTTGTATAAATCATCCTGAAATTTTAGAACACATTTGATAATAGTCAACATTTCATGGGCCACAGTAGCATATTTTTTCTGAGCTTCAGTCCACTTTCCAGAATAAAATCTTATCAAATATTCACAATTATTGTAGGGATTAACTTGTTTTAAAATCCCACCATAGCCAATATTAGACGCATATGTCTCAATAACTTTTTGCCAAGCTAGATTAGCAAGAGTTAAACAAGGTAAAGACTTAATCCGTTATTTAATATTTTTAACCAAAGTAGTATGACTATCAGTCCAAGGTTTTTTATGATCCTTCTTTAGTCTGTCGTATAAAGGGGCCAAATCACGAGATAAATTGTTATGAAAAGGGGGTATATAATTTAAACTTCCCAAAAATCTCTGTAATTGAGTTTTGTCAGTAATAACATTAGGAAATTTTGATGCAAAATCAATCGATCTTTGTATAGGAGTAACTTTTCCTTGACAAATATTATGTCCTAAAAATTGAACATTTGTTTGAAATAAACTCATTTTTGGTTTTGAAATAACTAAACCATTTTGTAAAATAATCTTTTTAAAGATATCTAGATGCTTATTATGCATTTCAAATGTTTTAGAGAATATCAAAATGTCATCAATATAAACAATGATGAAATCCAGATAGGGATTAAATATATCATTCATGATTTTTTGAAATTCAGAAAGGGCATTCTTTAAACCAAAAGGCATAACATTCCATTCATATTGCCCGAATGGAACATTAAAAGCAGTTCTATAAGTATGCTCTTTAAATATTTAAATCTGCTAATAACCAGATTTTAAATCAAACTTTGAAAATATATTGGTATAATATAATCTTGATAATAAATCCTTTTTATTGGGAATGGGATACCTTATCCATTTTAAATACTTATTTAAAGGTTTATAATTAATAACCAATCTAGGAATACCACATTCCTTTTCAGCAGCATTATTAACATAAAAAGCTGTACAAAACCAAGGAGATTTTGAGGGTTTTATCAAACCCTTTTGTAACAAATTATCAATCTTTTTTTTTTTTTTTGCAGAATTCTACCAATTCATCGTTCATCTGACAAGGTCGAGATTTAGTAGGAATATCATCCTCAGAGAAATTATCTTCATATGGAAGAGTGACAATATACTTTTTTCGATTCCAAAAAGTACTAGGATGCTCAGCACAAATATCAATAGCAATTTGTTCGGAAATTAATTTAATCTTTTCCTGTACTTTAGTGGATTTTAAAGTGTCAAATATATTCATAATAAATAATTCTAATTGTAACGAATCAATATGTCTTTGCTTCATATCAATTAAAGAATTTATATCTCTAGTTACGGGATCTGTAACAAAAGTGTAACTTATCTTTCTATCCTTATAAGTAGCTATAAAACCTTTTGAGTCTATGCTAGTAAAAGGATAAATAACGTTAATAAAAGGTGTTCCATGTATAATTGGAGGGTATAACTGATTTTTAACCAATTGAGATATCTTTTATCCGGGTAGTGGAGATCGCCAGGAGGATCGAGCGCATCACATGCCATGCTAGGGAGATGACCTCTTACAAGAGGTTCCTTCATTTTGGAGAGTTAGTGGTGCCTCATTTGGACGTAGGGGTTACTTTGGTAGAGGCCATCCTATCAGGCCGATTTAGTCAGCTCTACAGGTCACCCATGGTACTTTAGGCAGCCACAGTGATCATGGATCTAGTCCCGGTTGGAGATTCTATATAGTTGATCGGGTATATAGGTATTGTGTTGTCACTATTGATGATTTTGATATTATAGTTGATCTTTTATTGTTGAATATGGTTGATTTTAAGGTCATTTTTTATATGGTAAGGTTGTTCCCGTATCACGCTATCTTGGATTGTCATGCCAAGGCTGTAACTTTAGCCATGCCAGGGTTGCCTAGATTATAGTGGAGAGGGACCCGTGGTCACTCCCCTAGGAGGGTGGTTTCATATTTGAAGGCTCGACGTATAGTGGGGAAGGGGTATTTGGCTTATATCCATGATTTTAGTGTGGAGGTTCCCTCTATGGATTCGGTACAAATTGTGAGTGAGTTTCCAGAGGTGTTTCCTATAGATTTGCCGGATATACCACCTGACGGGGATATTGACTTTTGCATTGATTTGGTTCTGGGCAATCAACCTATTTCTATTCCACCATTTCGTATGAACCAATTGAGTTGAAAGAAATGGAAGATCAGTTGCAAGATTTGTCGACAAGGGATTTATTAGACCGAGTATTTCACCTTGGTTTATGCCAGTGTTGTTTGTTAAGAAAATATCGCGACTCAATACAAAATCCCCCAAACTTCGGGTGTCAATAAGTACATGAGCATCTAAATAACAACATAGTCCGACTGCTAAAACACTATCTAGAAAGATAGAATAGTACAAATAAATGAAAAAGAAGGAGAGTCAAGGTCTACGGACGCCAAGGCAACTACTTCGATAGTCTCCAACAGATAAAGCTCCAAAGCTAGCAGTCGCTGTACCCGGAAGTACCTGGATCTGCACACAAAGTGCAGAGTGTAGTATGAGTACAACCAACCCAATGTACTCAATAAGTAAGAAGCCTAACCTTGAGTTGAAAGCAGTGACGAGCTCAAAATGTACAGTCCAAATACAAGATTTAACAGTACAGAAATGCAGACATGCTTTCAAGTTTATCAATTTAAGTTCAATACGGATAAAATATGTCAAGTGTGAAAGAAATGAGGAATGATACATCACTATATCTACATGTCAATTATGCATGCCAACTGTAATGCCACACAGTGATAAAATCATATGCATACTCTCGGAGCATCAATTCACTTAGTCCTCCTAGTCACTGAATCCTCCAAGTCACTCAGTCCTCACAATCACTCAGTTCTCCCAATCACTCGGCACTCACGCTCGGCACTCGCACTCGCACTCAGTAGGTACCTACGCCCGCTGCTGGTAAGTCAGACTCCAGAGGGGCAGATCCTGCCCAAGCGGTATAATAAGCCAATCATGGCATGAATCAATAAATATCACTCACAATTAGGACCTCGGCCTCACTCAGTCATCAATCTCTCTAGTCCCTTAGGCTTACAAATATCATGAAAATAAACCCAAACAATGATAATATGATGTATCAATAAACGGCAACGAGACTGAGATATGATATGCAAATAATAGATGTGACTGAGTACATAATTGCAAATTAAGCAAGTAATTCAACAGGAAAACGACCTGAGTGGGTCCTATCAATACCAGCATAAAGTCTAAGAATGATTTCTAACATGAATCACAACTTAATTCCTCTAACACATGAAGAGTACACTAATAATATTCAGATAAGATGACTACACAGTTCCACGGAATCGACTGAGTCACAATTTCTATGGTGCACGCTCACACACCAGTCACCTAGCTTGTGCATCAACTCAACACCGATCACATAACACGTAATTTAGGGATTCATACCCTCAGAACCAAGTTTAGAAGTGTTACTTACCTCAAACCGTACAAATCACTACTCCAATAAGCCCTTGCCTCGCAAATCGTCCTCCAAACGCCTCAAAACTAGCCACAAACGACTCGATACAATCAACACAAGCTATAGGAATCAATTCCATATGATAAAGCTAAGTTCTTAAGCAATAGTCAAAATGTCAACCCCGGGCCCACGTCTCAGAATCTTACAAAATTAACAAAATTCGAACACCCACTCACCCAAACCTCTAATTCTTACTCTCCAATACATGGGTAAAACTTCCCCAATTTTCACCTCCAAAACACCAAATCTATGGGCGGAATTCAATGGGTAATCAATATAATTAGATAAAAATGACCAAAAGTGGCTTACCTCAAGAAATCTCGTGAAACCGCTCTCAAATATCGCCTCCAACCGAGCCTCCAATGTCTAAAAATGACAAAAGCTGCAAACTCTCCGAATTATATATTGCCCAGGCCTCTTTCGCTTTTGCAGATCATAATCCGCTTATGCGGGATCGCATCTGCGGTGAAATTTCCTCACTTGTGGAGTTCACTTACATCCCCAGACTCTACACTTGCGCCCCAAATCCGTATCTGTGGAAGCGATTCTACGCCCAAACGTCCGCTTCTGCGAAGCTAGCCACGCCTACCTAACTCCGCATATGTGAAGCCTTCGCACCTACGACCACTGCCCAAATCTTTCAAGTCCGCACCTGCAACCCCTGGCTCACTTCTACGAGCTTGCACCTGTGACCAATCCCCTTACAGGTGCGGTCACACCAGAAAGCCCCTAGCTTCAGCAATGTTTCAAGTCTCATTTTTGATCCGTTAACCATCCGAAATCCACCTGAGGCCCCCGAGACCTCAACCAAACCTACCAACATGTCCTAAACCAAGATACTAACTTAGTCGAGGCTTCAAATCACATCAAACAATATCAAAAATATGAATCGCAACCCAATTCAAACCTATTGAAACTAATGAATTTCCAACGTCTACAATCAATGTCGAAACCTACCAAATCAACGCCGATTGATCTCACATTTTGTACACAAGTCATAAATGACACAACAAACTGATTCCAACTTTTGAAACCAAAATCCGAGCTCGATAACCACAAAGTCAACTCTCGGTCAAACTTCTCAACTCTCCAAACTTCTATTTTCCCAACTTTCGTCAATTCAAGCCAAATCACCTACGGACCTCCAAATCAATATCCGGACACACTCCTAAGTCCAAAACTACCATACGGAGCTATTAAAACCATCAAAACTCTATTTCAGAGCCGTTTAAATATAAGTCAACATCTGGTCAACTCTTTCAAATTAGGCTTCCAACCTTGAGACTAAGTATTCCAACTCCTTCCGAAACATTCCCGGAACCAAACCAACCACCCGGCAAGTTACATAACAACAACCAAGCACAGAATAAGCAATAAATTGGGGAACAAGGCTATAATACTCAAAATGACCGGCCGGGTCGTTACATCCTCCCCCTCTTTAATAAACGTTTGTCCTTGAATAGGTCTAGAATCATACCTAGAGTCTCAAATAGGTGTGGATATATGATCCGTATCTCCCACTCGATCTCCCAAGTAGCCTCTTTGACTGGCTGCCCTCTCCACTGCACCTTCACTGAAACTATATTCTTTGACCTCAACTTCTGAACCTGCCGATCCAAAATGGCCACCGACTCCACATCATAAGTCAAATCCCCATATAATTGAACCGTGCTGAAGTCCAAAATATGAGACAGATCGCCGATATACTTCTGGAGCATGGAAACATAAAGCACTGGATTGACATTTGATAGACTAGATGGCAATGCAAAAATTTAAGCCACTTCTCCAATCCTCTCAAGCATATCAAAAGGCCCAATATACCGAGGGATCAACTTGCCCTTCTTCCCGAACCTCATTACACCCTTCATGGGTGAAACTCTGAGTAGTACCTTCTCTCTCGCCATGTAAGCAACATCACTAACCTTTCGATCGACGTAACCCTTTTGTCTACACTGTGCCGTGCGAAGCCGATCCTGAATTAACTTAACCTTGTCCAAAGCATCCTGAGCCAAGTAAGTACCCAATAGCCTAGCCTCAACCGGCTAAAACTAACCCACTGGAGACCGGCACCGTCTCCCATACAAAGCCTCATACGAAGACATCTGAATGCTCGATTGGTAGCTGTTGTTGTAGGCAAACTCTTCAAGCCACAGAAACTGATCCCAAGTGCCCTCGAAATCTATGACACAAACGCGTAACATATCCTCCAATATCTGAATAGTGCGCTCAGACTGTCCGTTCATCTGAGGGTGGAATGCTATACTCAACTCAACCCGTGTGCCTAACTCTCACTGCACTGCTCTGCAGAACTGTGACGTGAACTACGTGCCCCGATCTATAATGATGGACAATGGCACACAGTGAAGGCGAACAATCTTGCATATTTAGATCTCAACCAACCGCTCCGAAGAATAAGTAGTCCCAACTGGAATGAAATGTGCGGACTTGGTCAACTGATCCACAATCACCCAAATAGCATCGAACTTCCTCGAAGTCTGCGAGAGCCCAACTACGAAGTCCATGGTGATACGCTCCCATTTCCACTCCTGAATCTCAAGCCTCTGAAGCAACCCGCCTGGTCTGATGCTCGTACTTCACCTGCTGACAATTTAGGCAACAAGCTACAAACCCAAGTATATCTTTCTTCATCCGCCTCCACCAATAGTGTTGCCTCAAGTCCTGATACATCTTTGTGGCACCCGGATGAATGAAATACAGCGAACTGTGGGCTTCCTCAAGAATCTACTCATGTAGCCCATCCACATTGGGCACACAAATCTGACCCTGTATCCACAACACCCCATCATCCCCAATGGTAATCGCCTTAGCATCACCGTGTTGAACCGTGTCTTTAAGGGCAAGCAAACGGGGGTCATCCTACTGACACTATCTGATGCGATCATATAAGGAAGACCGAGAAACCACATAAGCTAGAATCCGACTAGGCTGCAAAACATCTAACCTCACGAACTGATTGGCCAAGGCCTGAACATCTGATGCAAGTGGTATTTCACTGACCGGAATAAATGCAAGGCTACCTATACTCACCGCCTTTCTACTCAAGGAATCGACCACCATATTAGCCTTCCCAGGATGATACTGAATGGTAATATCATAGTCCTTTAGCAGCTCCAACCATCTACGCTGCCACAAATTTAGATCCTTTTGTTTGAACAAGTATTGGAGACTCCGATAATCCGTAAATACCTCATAAGACATCCCATAGAGATACTGATTCCAAATCTTCAATGCATGAATGATGGCTGCCAACTCCAAATCATGAACATGGTAGTCTTGGGGCTTCAACTGTCGTGAAGCATAAGAAATTACTCTACCCTCCTGCATCAAGACATACCCAATACCAATCCGAGAAGCATTACAATAAAGTGTATACGAACTCGATGCTGAAGGCAAAATTAGAACTAGAGCTGTAGTCAAGGCAGTCTTGAGCTTCTAAAAGCTCTCTTCACACTCATCCGACCACCTGAATGGAGCACCCTCCTGGGTCAACCTAATCAAAGGCATTACAATGGATGAGAAACCCTCCACGAAGCGACGATAATATTCGGTCAAGCCGAAAAAACTCTAAATCTCAGTAGCTGAAGACGGTCAGGGCCAACTCTGAAACGCCTCTATCTTCTTTAGATCCACCTTAATCCCCTCATTGGACACCACGTGCCCCAAGAATGCCACCGAACCGAGCCAAAACTCACATTTGGAGAACTTGGCATAAAGCTTCTCCTCCCTCAACCTCTGTAGTATAATCCTCAAATGTTGTGCATGCTCCTCCTGGCTACGTGAGAACACTAGGATATCATCAATAAATACTATGACAAACGAATCAAGATATGGCTGGAATACCTTGTTCATCATATGCATGAATGCTGCTGGGGTATTGGTCAGCCCAAAAGACATCACAAGGATTTCATAGTGACCATTGCAGGTCCTGAATTCCGTCTTCAGAATATCTGAGTCCCAAATCTTCAAACGGTGATACCTAGACCTCAAATCAATCTTAGAGAACACACTAGCTCCCTGAAGCTAGTCAAATAAATCAGCAATGCATGGCAAATGATACTTGTTCTTAATTGTAACTTTGTTACACTGCCTATTATCGATGCACATCTACATAGTACCATCCTTCTTCTTTACAAACAGAACTGGTGCACCCCAAGGCAACACACCAGGCCTAATGAACCCCTTATCAAGAAGCTCCTGAAGCAGCTCTTTCAATTCCTTGAACTCTACCGGTGCCATACGATACGGAGGAATAGAAATAGGCTGAGTGCCCGGCACCAAGTCAATACCAAAATCAATATCCCTATCGGATGGCATGCTCGACAGGTTTGTAGGAAACACATCCGAGAAGTCTCACACTACTGGAACAAAATCAATAGTAGGAGTATCAGAACCAAAATCTCTCAGAAAGGCCAAATATGACTGACACCCCTTCCCAACCATCCGTTGGGCCTTCAGATATGAAATCACCCTGCTAGAAACATAATCTAGTGAACCTCTCCACTCGATCCTCGGCATGTCACAGTCTTAGTGTGATAATCCAGAATAGCATGATATGGGGACAACCAATCCATACCCAGAATCACGTCAAAATCAACCATACTAAGCAATAAGAGATCAACTCTAGTCTCTAACCCTCCAATAATCACCACACACGACCGATACACACGGTCCACAATAATAGTATCGCCTACCGGCATAGATACATAAATGGGTGAAACTAAGAACTCACGGGGCATATCCAAATAACGAGTAAAATGGGATGATACACAGGAATAAGTAGAACCAGGTTCAAATAATTTGGAAGTATCCCTATGGCACAATAAAACAATACCCGTGATCACTGCGTCTGAAGCAGCGATCTTTGGCATAACAGGGATAACATAGAATCGAGCCTCACCTCCACCTGATTGGCCTCCCCCTCTAAGGTGGTTGAGCCCTACATCGAGCTGATTGGGCGGGTGGTGAAGTAACTGGTGCGGAAGTCATAGCCTGACCCCTCTGCTAAACTGGACCTCCCAAGCGATGGGGACACTATCTCCATACATGCCTAAACTCCCTGCACTCGAAGCAACTCCCCGCGGGTGGTGGGGACTGAATCGAACCCCGAGAACTAGAATAACTGCTATAAGAACCTGACATAGATGAACCCTGAACATATAGAGTAGGGGATGAACTATGAACTGAGAGGGCACTGAGAAATAACTGACTCAGATGAGCACTCTAAGAATCATGGCTAGCTGATGCACCACGATAAACCGTACGGGCCATCTTAGTGGGCCTATAAGGACGACCCCTGATGTGGTAGGACTGCCCTCTAGAAGAAACACTGCCGAAACTACCCAAACCACGAGGCCTCCCTCTCCTCACGCTCCTAGCTACGGACCAACTCTAGTCGCCGAGCAATATCAACCACCTCGTCGAACCTAGGACCTAATGCATTCTCTCGAGTCATAACAAAATGAAGTCCATAGATGAGGCCATCAATGAAACTCATAATCCTCTCCCTCTCTGTGGGAACCAACCAGATCGCATGACAAGTCAACTCTGAAAACCTCATCTCGTATTGGATCACAGAAATACCCTCCTAACGTAGCTACTCAAGCTGCCTACGCAACTCCTCCCTGTGGGTCGGTGAAACAAACTTCTACAAGAAGAGAACAGAGAACTTGTGCCATGAAAGTGGTGCAGCACCGGCTGGCCTGCTTCGCTTATAGGCCTCCCACCATCTGAAGGCTGCTCCTGTAGTAAATGAGACCCTACTAGTCACCAGAATACCCGCCGTGAGAAGAATATTCTAGCACCTATCCAAGAATTCCTGAGCATCCTCTGACTTAGCCCCACTGAATAATGGAGGCTTGAGCCTCCCAAACCTCTCTAGTATCTTCTGCTCCTCATCAGTTATAATAGGACCCACTTGGGCCTGAGCAACTGTAATCGGCTAGGCTGGTAGTACCCCCATTGTATGAAGTCCTTGCACCACCTGCTTTGGAGTACGAGCGACGGGAGTCTGAGTATCTCCCCCGGCCTGAGAAGGGGCTGGTGCGGCCGAAACTGAAACCGCCAGAGCAAGGCCAGTGCAAATAGTCAATATCTAGGCCAGAGCCTCCTGAATGCCCGGAAACACAATGGGCACAACTGGTGTGTGAGCTGGTCCCACCGGCTCAACCACATCTAGAGTCTGCTCCTAAGCTAGAGCAACTGATGGGTTAATAGGTGCTGCTCTAGCTGCTGTACGAGCTGCATCTCGGCCTTTACTGCGGACCCAGCCTCTCGTGGCCCTAGCTGGTGGTACTGGTGGCCGTCTGCCCGATCCGGTAGCATGTGTCCTCACCATCTGTGAGATAATAGAATAACATAAGTTCAGTTTTCAGAATCAACAAATTCGGATGACAAGAACACAAGAAAGTGAAGTTTTTCCTAATGGTTCGGCAGTCTCTCGAAGATAAGTACAGATGTCTCCGTACCGATCCGCAAGACTCTACTAAACCTGCTCATCACTCGTGTGACCTATGTAACCTAGGCTCAGATACCAACTTGTCACGACCCAATTCTCACATGTCGTGATGGCGCCTTTCATAATACTAGGCAAGCCGACAACTCCCATATAAACATGCATCTTTAATTTATAACATACTGAAATAAGCTTAAATAGTAATTCTCATAATTAGGAGATAAGAAAATATCGCGACTCAATACAAAATCCCCCAAATCTGGGTGTCCCTGAGTACATGAGCATCTAAATGACAATATATTCTGACTGCTAAAATACTGTCTAGAAAGATAGAACAGTACAAATAACTAAAAAAGGAGAGTCAAGGTCTGCGTATGCCAAGGCAGCTACCTCGATAGTCTCCAACAGATAAAGCTCCAAAAGCTAGCAACCGTCATACCCAGAAGTACCCGGATTTGCACACGAAGTGCAGAGTGTAGTACGAGTACAACCGATCTAATATACTCAATAACTAACAAGACCAACCTTGGGATGAAAGCAATGACGAGCTCAATAAGTACAGTCCAAATACATGATTTAACAGTACATAAATATAGACATTCTTTCAAGTTTATTAGTTTAAGTTCAATACGGGTAAAATATGCCAAGTGTGAAAGAAATGAGGAATGATACATCACTATATCTACATGTCAATTATGCATGCCAACTATAATACCACACAATGATAAAATCATATGCATACTCTCGGAGCATCAATTCACCCAGTCCTCCTAGTCACTTAATCCTCTTAGTCACTAAGTCCTCACAGTCACTCAGTCCTCCCAATCACTCGGCACTCGGCACACGCACGCGGTACTCGCACTCATTAGGTACCTGCGCCCACTGCTAGTAAGTCAGACTCTAGAGGGGCGGATCCTGCCCAAGCGCTAAAATAAGCCAATCATGACATGAATCAATAAATATCACTCACGATCAGGACCTCGACCTCACTCAGTCATCAATCTCTCCAGTATCTCAGGCTCACAAATATCATGACAATCAGCCCAAACAATGATAATATGATGTATCAATAAATGGCAACGGAGACATAGATATGATATGCAAATGAAAGATGTGACTGAGTACAGAATTGCAAATTAAGCAAGTAATTTAATAGCAAAATGACCTCTGTTGGTCCCATCGATACCAGCATAAAGCCTAAGAATGATTACTAATATGCATCACGACTCAATTCCTGTAACACATGAAGAGTACACTAATAATATTCAGATAAGATGACTACACAGTTCCACGGAATCGACTGAGTCATAATTTCTACGGTGCACGCCCACACGCCCACACGCCCGTTACATAGCATGTGCGTCACCTCAATACGGATCACATAACATGTAATTTAAGGATTCATACCCTCATAACAAAGTTTAGAAGTATTACGTACCTCTAACCATGCAAATCTATATTCCAATAAGCCCTTGCCTCGCGAATCGGCCTACGAACGCCTCAAATCTAGCCACAAATAACTCGATACATTCAACACAAGCTATAGGAATCAATTCCATATGATAAAGCTAAGTTCTTAAGAAAAAGAAGAAAAGTCAACCCAAACACCCAGTCAACCTTGAGTCCAACCATACTAAAATTACCAAATTGTGACACCAAATCGTCAACCAAACCTCCAATTTTTACTCTTCAATTCATGTTTCAAAAAATACCTAATTTTCACCTCAAAAACACCATATTTGTGGGGGAAATTCAATGGGTAATCAATATAATTAGATTAAAATGACCATAAGTGGCTTATCTCAAGAAATCTCGTGAAACACCTCTCAAACATCGCCTCCAATCGAGCTTCCAAAGTCTAAAAATGAGAAACGCTTCAAACCCTCATAATTTTATTATGCCTAGGCCTCTTTCGCTTTTGCGGACCATAATCCGCTTCTGCAGGACCACATCTGCGGTGAAATCTTTGCACCTTCGGAGTTCACTTAAGTTCCCACACTCCGCATCTGTGCCCAAAATCCGCATATGCGGAAGCGCTTCTGTGCCCAGACGTTCATTTTTGCTAAGCTAGCCATGCCTACCCAACTTCGCATATGCGGGCTTGCAGATACAGAAGCCCCTTCGCACATGAGATGACTGCCCAACTCCTTCAAGCCCGCACCTGCGACCTCTGGCTCACTTCTGCAAGCACGCACCTGTTGACGACCATTTTACCCTTCTTTTTAAAGCTAATTTATTCACGCTTAACAATTTACAATAAATACTTTAAAAGTATGTTTCTATTAATGAATATCTATTTTATAAATTAATTAAGTATTAGTTTTAAAATTAATCACATAGTACTAATATTGTATAATTACAAATGTATTTACTATTATAAAAATAACTTTTGTACATACATTACATATGTTTTATAATTTGACAAAATTACTCCTTAATTTCCAATGATCTAGGTTACTATATTAATATTTGAAGTTAGTGCTATAAAATTTGAAATATGTGTCATTTATAGATAATTAATTAAAATAATAAGTAATATGTAGTAATTATAATTTTACCATATTGTTTTATTGAAATTGTTAAGTTTATTTAAATTGATTTTAAAAGGGTTAAAAACTAAAAGGGTACAATTACAATTCCTTAACCAAGTACAAAATGGATATTTATTAAATTATTTTAGCCCAAATGTACAGCCCAATCTGAAAATACCCAGTGCAAGTCCACCCCTATCTTCCAACTTGGCAATCCAAGTAACTCTATTCACATCAATCAACGTTTGCCACGTCACCTCCCTTTACCATTCACACACACACACACACACATTTGAACCGTTGATCTATCTGATCAACGAATCCCGTTTAATCTCTGATTTTTTTTGATTTTTAAAAACAGTCGCCCAAAGACCCCATCTCCACCGTTCAAACCTCTTAATCCAATGGCCCTTAAAATTCTTTCTAAAAATTCTAAATGCCCAAAATTCCAGGGTCGTTGAACACCAGAACCAACGGACCGTATTCTATCTCTCAACATTAACCTAGAGACGGACCCCTATTCCCCAAACCCTAATTCATTCTCACATCACTCAGCCACCTCATCTCCCCATTTCCTCTTCTTCTCTCTTCTCATTCGAGCCTACATACTCATTAATCACCTGAGCCTTGCAAAAATTGGTGCAAGGCCACAAACCTATCAAGATAATCCATCATGTCTCCCATATCTAGGATTCTCGCTGAATATTTGCCTATTTCATCACCGAAAATCAAAAATTCCCAAATCCAAACCCTAACCTCAGAGATGAAACTTCAAATTGCTACTGAACTTTCAAATCCATGGCATGCATGGTTGTTCCTTTTGTTCATGCGCTCTTGGTCCCGTCGTTCTTTCCATTTTCACCTTTCAAATTCAAAACCTTAATTGAAGAAATCAGACCCCAAAAATGAAACTTTGAATTCGCCTGATTCCTTCTTTCATCCTTTCAAATTGAGTGTAGTACCTGAGAATGTGATTAAGATGACTTATCTTCCCCTGCTTCTTAACCTTAAGTTTGAACTTACAATGTCTAAATATCTTCTTGTCTTCTTGTGTTTTTTGTTAAACTGTCTCTGAGTTACCACTATGGTCCTTACTATGTTTGACAATCATCATTGTTAAACCAATCATGTTCATGTTTTTTCCTTCATCAATGATACTGTTATAATGTTCACTTCTGCATATTATTCCCTACATTTTACTTGTTTATGATCAAGTTCATTATTTGGTAAATTTTAACTGATATACACTTGAAAAATTCAATATGTCCATGTCACTTAACTAAGTTGACAGAGTCTGAGTGTTTAGATGCCTTTCCTCCTTGTATATATACATCTTAACTTTGAGGGTGATATCTGAGCTATCATTATAGCTTTCTCATGATCATGCTCAACTGTTGTATGTATGGAAAGTTGTTTTCCATTTCCTTTCTTCATTTGCATGATTAACTTGATTCTATAATCTGTAAAGCTCCTTTCCCTATATGAGATCACTATCTCATTTACCTTTCCTATGAACAGTTGACTGAATGTAACACTATGTTCTGCTTTGAGTGATGCTTAGTCCTCCTCTTTAGCGTCACCCTGAAGTTGAACTTGACTCTTAAACCTTATGAGTCCCCTTTGTTGATATTATCTGAATACATTAACTTGCTAATACTGTTAGAAGCATGACCCTGTTGTGACTTCAAGAGTCCCCTGTTTGAACTTGTGAAATTGTAATCATGATAAGAGTTTAACCCCATGACTTTGATAACCTTTCAGTGACTGTTGGTTTGAATTTACCTTGATGTCTTTAAGGTGCCAAGTAATGTTATCAATACCTGTTAGAATATGTTATGCTTTAATGATTCACTCCTACAATGGTGTGATTAGGAAACCTCTTTTATCTATGTGTTTTCTGAACTCACCCCTCCCCCTTTTAGGTCTCCTTGATATGTGGTTCCCTATTCAGTATTAAAAATAGTTTGTACTCTCTTGTGTTATTTTCATTAAGAGAAAACTATATATTTTGTACTAGGTAATACCTTAGTACTTAGTTTGCATTAAAAAGGCCTCATTGGCACTTAAACTCGTAAGGAAAATATGTAGTTAGTGATTAAGGGTATTTGGGAGCGGAGTTCGATTCTAGGTTGGGCTGCCCTCCCCGGCACAAGCATTGCCCTGGGCCTTGAGTCCCTTGGGAACTTTGAAGTGTCGCGGAATCCAAAGAGAGCATCGACATTTTCACAACCCCATTTTTCCTTCCGTAGGACGTCGTGATGGCACCTAGTCTCTAAGATTAAGTAACCCTACAAATTTGCGGAATCAATGAATAATGAACTGAACTCCAATCTCAACTCATGATATATAAATATAAAACTGCCATTCAATAATTACAACTCCCCAAACCCGGTGGAAACAAGTCACAAGCTTCTAATAGAAATACTAAGTGTCTCTATACATCAAATCTAAGGAGAATCATGGAAATAACATAATAAGAATAGAGAGGGACTTCGAGGTCTGCGGACGCTGGTAGATATACCTTGAAGTCTCCACGTGCGGTCCAACTCACTCGTATATGGTTTGGTGGGAAGAACCTGGATCTGCATAAAAAGATGTGTAGAGTGCAGTATGAGTACGCCACAACGGTACCTAGTAAGTGCCAAGCCTAACCTCGGTAGAGTAGTGACGATGTCAGATCAGGGCCCTACTGGTTTAAAAGAAAAGTAAGGCAAAAAATATAATAATATTTTGAAATGACTGAGAATTTAAAAAATAAGAAGTTTCAGAAAATATCAGCACAATAAATAGAGGTACACAGCAGGGGCACTCCAGAGGTACCGCCTCGTAGTCCCAAATGTAAAGATGTAGTACAGGGGGATCTCCCGAGGAGCCGCCTTGTAGTCCCAAAGTAAATATGCAGTACAGGGGGGGATCTCCCGAGTAAACGTCTCGTAGTCCCAAAGTAAATATGCAGTATAGGGGGATCTCCCGAGTAAATGCCTCGTAGTTCAAAAGTAAATATACAATACAGGGGGGGAGATTTCTTGAGGAACCACTTCGTAGTCCCAAAGTAAATATGCAGCAGGTAATCGAAGGGACACACGATTTTTCACAAGAATCTTACAGTTAAAGATTTAATTCAAATCAAGTAAAGCAGGTAATTCAACAAAGCATGTTGCACAAATTGCAAGTAAGAGTTAAGGCACGTAGACATGCGATAGTAGGCTGAACATGATCACTATATATGCTAAGGCAACTCAGTTAATGTATTTTAAACGAAGACAACTCCGTTAAAGTATTTTAAAAGGAGACAACTCTGTTTATGTATTTTAAAAGATGACAAATCAGCAAGAACTGAAAATTTTCATAAACAGCCCATGTACGCACTCGTCACCTCACGTACACAATGCTCATATATCACAAATTGTTACAACAATACCAAATCCTAAGGGGATTTCTCCCACACAAGGTTAGACAAGTCACTTACCTCAAATCTCGCTCAATCAATCGGTAAGAAAGCCCTTCCCTCAATTTTCCGACTCCGAATGGCCCAAATCTAGCCTAAAGCAATTTCATAACATTAATACAATTACAAGAAACTATTGTAAATCATAAATCTACGACTTTAGCAAGGAATCAAAAAATCGCCCCAAAAGGTTAACCCGGGCCCACGTCTCAGAATCGGGTAAAAGTCACAAAATACGAATACCCATTCAACAACGAGTTCACCCATACCAAAATTACCAAAAGTCGACACCAAGTCACCACTCAAATCCCCAAATTACACTCTCCAAGTCTGTAGCTTCAAACTCCCACATTCCACCTTAAACACACATAATCTAGGTGGAAAAATCAACGGGGAAACAAGTTTATTGATAAAAAATAAGCACAAGGGACTTACCTCAAGAAATCCCTCAAAAATGCTCTCAAGAATTGCCAAACCCGAGCTCAAATGTCCAACAAATGATAAAAATCCCGAGCCTTTGAATTTATAGAATCTGCCTAGGCTTTCCGCTTTTGCGGACCAAATTCCGCTTATGCGGTACCGCTTCTGCGATGAAGGCTCCGCATCTGCGGAGTTCACTTAAATCCCAAGGTTTCGCACCGCTTATGCGATCTATCCCCCGCAGAAGCGACTCTGCTTCTGCTGCCCTCTCACCGCACCTGCGACCACTAGCCAATTCCCTTAGCCCCGCACCTGTGCCTTATTGCTCGCACCTGTGGTCAACCTTGCGCAGGTGCGATTACACCAGAACCAGCCCAACACCAGAAAATCTTCTAACTCCAAAATAGATCCGTTAACCATCCGAAACTCACCTGTGGCCCCCAATACTTCAACCAAATATACCAATCAGTCCTAAAACATCACACGAACTTAGTCGATCATTTTAATCACATCAAACAATGCTAAAAACACAAATTTCACATCGATTCAAGCCTAATGAACTTTAAAGTTTCAAACTTCTACATCCGACACTGAAACCTATCAAATCTAGTCCGATTGACCTCAAATTTTGCACACAATTCATAATTGACATTGCGGATTCGGTATCAGAATCCGACATCGATATCAAAAAGTCCACTCCTGGACAATCTTCTAAAAAAATCATCCCTTTGCCAGCTTTTGCCAATTGGCATTAAAATGACCTACGGACCTCTAATTCAACATCCGAACACTCTACTAAGACCAAAATCACCCTACAGAGCTGTAGGAACCGTCCAAACTCCATTCCGGAGTCTTCTTCTCACAGTTCAAACTATTGTCAATTCCTATGACTCAAACCTCCATTTTAGGGACTATGTGTCCCATTTTACTCCGAAACCAAAACAAATCCTCACGGTAAGTCACAAAACCCAAAAATGAATTAGAGGGAATAGTAAATAGGGGTTCGGGGCTAATTTCCTCAAAACAACCAGCCGAGTCGTTGCATCCTCCCCTCTTAAAATATGCGTTCATCCTCGAACGAGTATAGAGACATACCTGAAGTGGTGAAAATATAAGGATAATTGTTGCGCATATCATGCTCGGTCTCCCAAGTCGCCTCCTCGAACGGATGACCCCTCCATTGAACTTTCACTGAAGCAATGTTCTTTGACCTCAACTTTCGAACCTGCTTATACAAAATGGCCACTGGCTCCTTAACATAAGATAGATCATTGTCCAACTGGACTGAGCTGAAGTCTAACACGTGAGACGGATCTCCGTGATACTTTCGGAGCATGGAAACATGGAACACTAGATGAACTGTAGAGAGACTAGGTAGTAGTGCAAGTCTGTAAGACACTTCTCCAACCCTCTCAAGAATCTCAAAAGGCCCAATATATCTTGGGCTCAACTTTCCCTTCTTTATGAACCTCATAACACCCTTCACGGGCGAAACCCGAAGCAAAACCCTCTCCCTAATCATGAATGCTACATCGCGAACCTTCCGATCCGCATAACTCTTCTGCCTGAACTGGGCTGTACGAAGTCAATCCTGAATCAATTTAACCTTCTCCAAGGCATCCTGAACCAAGTATGTACCCAATTGTCTAGCCTTACCGGCTAAAACTAACCCACCGGGGACCGGCACCGTCTACCATGCAAATCCTCGTACAGTGCCATCTGAATGCTCGACTGATAACTGTTGTTGTAGACAAACTCCGCAAGTGGGAAGAACTGATCCAAAGCACCCCCAAAATCCATCACACACGCATGAAGCATATCCTCAAATATTTGAAAAGTGCGCTCGTACTGCCCGTCCGTCTGAGGGAGAAATGCTGTACTCAACTCCACCCGAGTACCCAATTCACGGTGTACGGCTCTCCAGAATCGTGATGTAAATTGCGTACCCCAATCAGAGATGATAGATACTGGTATACCATGAAGTCTTACAATCTCGCAGATGTAAACCTGAGCCTGCTGCTCTGAAGAGTAAGTAGTAACCGCATGAATGAAATGAGATGATTTGGTCAATCTATCCGCAATCACCCAAACTGCATCAAACTTTCTCTGAGTCCGTGGGAGCCTAACAACAAAATCCATAGTGATCTGCTCCCATTTTCATTCTAGAATCTCCATCTTCTGAAGCAATCCACCCGGTCGCTGATGCTCATACTTCATATGTTGACAATTTAGGCAACGAGCTACATATTCCACTATGTCATTCTTTATCCGCCTCCACTAATAGTGCTTCCTCAAACCTTACACATCTTCGCGGCACCTGGATGAATGGAGTACCACAAATTGTGAGCCTCCTGGAGGATCAACTCATGCAAACCATCTACATTAGGCATACATAGCCTGTCCTGCATCCGTAATACACCGTCATCTCTAATAGTGACTTCCTTGGAATCACCGTGCTGAACCGTGTCCTTAAGCACAAGCAGATGTGGTCATCATACTGACGCTTCCTGATGCAATCATAAAGAGAAGACTGAGAAACCACACAAGCCAAAACTCTGCTCGGCTCGGAAACATCCAATCTAACAAACTGGTTGGCCAAGGCATGAACATCCAAGGCTAAAGGCCTTTCTGCTACTTGTAGATATGCTAAACTGCCCAAACTCTCCGCCTTGCAACTCAAGGCATCGGCCACCACATTGGCCTTCCTAGGATGATAGAGAATGGTGATGTCATAATCCTTAAGCAACTCCAACCATCTCCGATACTGTAAGTTAAGATCCTTCTGTTTAAACAATGCTGTAGACTCCGGTGATCGATGAAAACTCTACAAGGAACACCATACAAGTAGTGCCGCCAGATCTTCAAGGCATGAACAATAGCTCTAACTCAAGGTCGCGGACATGATAATTCTTATCATGCACCTTCAACTGTCTGGACGCGTAGGCAATCACCCTACCATTCTGCATCAACAACGCGTCGAGGCCAATGCACGACGCATCACAATACACCGTATAGGACCCTGATCCAGTAGGCAACACTAACACTGGGGTTGTTGTCAAAGCAGTCTTGAGTTTTTGAAAGCTCTCCTCACACTCCTTGGTCCACCTGAACGGAGCACCCTTCTGGGTCAATCTTGTCATAGGTGATGCAATAGACGAGAAACCCTCTACAAATTGACAGTAGTACCTCGCCAAGCCAGGAAAACTCCGGATCTCCGTAGCTGAGGACAATCTGGGCCAACTCTGCACTACTTCAATCTTCTTCGGGTCTACCGTGATCCCCTCACTCGATACTACATGACCCAAAAATGCCACTGAATCTAGTCAAGACTCACACTTCAAAATTTTGCATACAACTTCTTCTCCCTCAAGGTCTGAAGCGCAGTCCTCAGGTGCTGCTCATGATTCTCCCGACTCCGGAAGTAGACCAGAATGTCGTCAATAAACACAATGACGAATGAGTTAAGATAGGGCTGAAATACACTGTTCATCAAGTGCATGAATGCTGCTGGGTCGTTGGTCATTCCAAAAGACATTACAAGGAACCCGTAATAACCATACCAAGTCCTGAAAGTAGTCTTCGGGATATATGGCTCTCGAATATTCAACTGATGATAGCCTGAACGCAAGTCGATCTTAGAGAACACTCTGGCACCCTGAAGCTGATCAAATAAGTCATCAATACGTGGCAATGAATACCTGTTCTTCAGTGTAACCTTGTTCAACTGGCGATAATCAATACACATTCGCATAGAACCATCCTTCTTCTTTATAAACAAGATAGGAGCACCCCATGGCGACACACTAGGCCAAATAAAGCCCTTTATTAAGCAACTCTTGCAAATGTTCCTTTAGCTCCATCAGCTCTGCTGGGGCCATACGATAAGGTGGAATAGAAATGGACTGAGTGCCCGGTAACAAATCAATGCCAAAGTCAATATCTCTGTAGGGTGGCATGCCCGGAAGATCTGCTGGAAATACGTCTGCAAAATCCCTCACTACCGGAACTAACTCGACAGTAGGCGTATCAACACCAACATTTCTCACATAGGCCAGATACGCATCACACCCATTCTCAACCATTCGCTGAGCTTTAAGAAATGAAACATCCCTGCTAGGAATATGATCCAAGGTACCTCTCCACTCTAGTCACAGTAGACCTCGCATAGCCAACGTCACCGTCTTGGAATGATAATCAAGGATAGCGTGATAGGGCGACAACCAGTCCATGCACAAAATAACATCGAAATCTACCATTCTGAGCAATAATAAATCGGCTATGGTCTCAAAACCACTAAGTACAATCAAACACGATCGATACACATGGTCAACAACATTGGAATCACCCACAAGTGTAGATACCTAAACAGGTGAACTCAGAGAATCACAGGATACACCCAAATACAAAGCAAAATAAGATGACACATAGGAATAAATGGAGCCTGGATCAAATAAGACTGATGCATATCTATGATAGACCAGAACAATACATGTGATAACAGAATTTGATGCAACTGCCTCTATCATAGCAGGACGGGCATAATATATGGCCTAGCCTCCCCCTCTAGGGCGAACTCTACCTGTCTGACCTCCACCTCTAGCAGGTTGTGCAGGTGGAGTGGTAGCTAGTGCTGTAATCATAGCCTAAGGACCCAGTGGAGCACGCGGTTCTTGAGAAATCTATGGTGGTGCACCCCTCCTGAATATGGGGCAATACGAGTGTCGCCACACTCAAAACAAGCCCTCGGAGGATGTGGCTACTGCGATTGGCTTGGGCCTGATTGACTAGACTGACCACTAGAAACACCTCGTATATGAGGCAGATTAGACACTCGCAGTGCATAATAAGGATCCTGGGGCCTAGTAGTGGCCGGAGCACCGCTGGCGGCTGGAAGTGCTGAATGAACAGGGCGACCCATATAACCTCTGCCCTGACGAGCTATAGCTGGGGCACGAGTACCATAGTAAGTGCCAGACTCTTGATACCTCTTGGCCTCTCTCTCCTCTCTATCCCGAGTCAGCATACCCTCCAACCTCCTAACAATCCCTACTACCTGCTAGTACGTAATATACAACTCGAACTCGCGGGCCATGCTCAATTTGATACTGGGGTTGAGCCCCTCAATGGACCGACGAACCCACTTTCGAATAGTAGCGACCAGGGCTGGTGCATGCCTGGCCAAATCACTGAATCAGACCGCATACTCTGACACGGTCATAGCACCCTGGCACAAATGCTCAAATTACACGCGCCAAGCATCCCTGAGACTTTGGGGAACATACTCTCTCAGGAACATATCGGAGAACTGAGTCCAGGTGAGTGAAGCTGCCTTAGCCGAACTATCCAACTCGTATGTACGCCGCCACTGGTAGGCTACTCCTCTAAGCTGCAATCTAGTGAAAGAAACCCCACTAGTCTCCGCAACACCCATAGTAAGGAGGATACGGTGGCACTCCGCAAGAAAACCCTGGGCATCCTCTGGCGCTAAGTCACTAAAATTAGGCGGGTAGTACTTCTTGTACCTCTCGAGCCTGAGTTGCTTTGCCTCAGAAGATGCTGCTCTAACCTTAGGCTGAACTAGAGCTACTGGCTGTATCAGTATGATCTTTGGATTCTGGTCTACCTGAACCCGCTACTCTAGGGTACTGATGACGGGAGTCTGCGCTCCTCCTCCGGCCTGAGATGTGGCAGGAGCAAGAGGTATCAATTCTGCCTGAGCCAAGGTACTGAACATGCTCAGAAACTGGGCTAGAGTCTCCTGGAGAGCTGGTGCAGTAACAGGCGTCTCAGGTGCCTGTCCTCCAAGTGGAGCTACTGGTGGCTCCTCTGTTGCAGCTCATGCGGGTGCTCTAGCTGCACCACGTGGATGTCTTCGACCTCTACCCCGGCCCCGACCCCAGCCTCTCGCGGCTCTAGCAGGGGGCGCGGGTGTCTGATCGTCCGATCCAGTTGTACGTGTCCTCATCATCTGTGAGAGAATTGAAAGATAGAAGTTTAGAGCCCGAAGTCCAAATCTCACACGATAAGGAATCCAAAAAAGTGAAACTTTTCCTAACAATTCCATATCCTCCCAAAGATAAGTACAGACGTCTCCATACCGATCCGTGAGACTCTACTAAACCTTCTTGTGACTCATAACACCTATGAACCTAGTGCTCTAATACCAACTTGTCACGACCCCAGGTTTACCTCCGTAGGATGTCGTGATGGCACCTAGTCTCTAAGACTAGGTAAGCCTACAAATTTGCGGAATCAATGAATAATGAACTGAACTCCAATCTCAACTCATGATATATAAATATAAAACTGCCATTCAATAATTACAATTCCCAAAACCCAGTGGAAACAAGTCTCAAGCTTCTAATAGAAATACTAAGTGTCTTTATACATCAAGTCTAAGAAGAATCAGGGAAATAACATAATAAGGATAAAGAGGGACTCCCAGGTCTGCGGACGCTGGCAGATATACCTTAAAGTATCCACGTGTGGTCCAACTCACTGGTATCTGGTCTAGTGGAAAGAACCTAGATCTGCACAAAAATATGTGCAGAGTGTAGTATGAGTATGCCACAACGGTACCCAGTAAGTGTCAAGCCTAACCTCGGTAGTGTAGTGACGAGGTCAGGTCAGGGTCCAACTAGTTTAAAAGAAAAGTAAGGCAGAAAATATAATAATATTTTGAAATGATTGAGAATTTAAACAATAAGAAGTTTCAGAAAATATCAGCGCAATAAATAGAGGTACACAACAGGGGCACTCCCGAGGTACCGCCTTGTAGTCCCAAATGTAAAGATGCAGTACAGGGGGATCTCCCCAGGAACTGCCTCGTAGTCCCAAAGTAAATATGCAGTACATGGGGGCATCTCCCGAGTAAATGCCACGTAGTCCCAAAGTAAATATACAGTACAGTGGGATCTCTCGAGTAAATGCCTCGTAGTGGCAAAGTAAATATGCAGTACATGGGGGATCTCCCGAGGAACTACCTCATAGTCCCAAAGTAAATATGCAACAAGTAATCAAAGGGAAACACAAATTTTCAGCAAGAATCTTACAGTTAAACATTTAATTCAAATCAAGTAAAGTAGGTAATTCAACTAAGCATGTTGCACAAATTGCAAGTAAGAGTTAAGGCACGTAGACATGCGATACTAGGCTGAACATGATCACTTCATATGCTAAGGCAACTCAGTTAATGTATTTAAAAGAAGACAACTCGGTTAAAGTATTTTAAATGGAGACTACTCCGTTTATGTATTTTAAAAGATGACAAATCAGCAAGAACTGAATTTTTCCATAACCAACCCGTGTACGCACTCGTCACCTCGTGTACACGGCTCTCACATATCACAAACTGTTACAACAGTACCAAATCCTAAGGGGATTTCCCCCATATAAGGTTAGACAAGTCACTTACCTCAAATCTCGCTCAATCAATCGGTAAGAACGCCCTTCCCTCAATTTTCCGACTCTGAATGGCCCAAATCTAGCCAAAAGCAATTTCATAACATGAATACAATTACAAGAAACTAATTTAAATCAAATTCTATGACTTTAGCAAGGAATCGAAAAATCGGCCCAAAACGTCAACCCAGGCCCACATCTCGGAATCGGGTAAAAGTCACAAAATACGAACACCTATTCAACCACGAGTTCACTCATACCAAAATTACCAAAATCCGACACCAAGTCGCCACTCAAATCCCCAAATTACACTCCCCAAATTCCTAGCCTCAAACTCCCACATTCCACGTTAAACACACATAATCTAGGTGGGAAAATCAACGGGGAAACAAGATTATTGATCAAAAATAAGCACAAGGGACTTACCTAAAGAAATCCCTCGAAAATGCTCTCAAACATCGCCAAACCCGAGCTTAAATGTCCAACAAATGATAAAAATGCCGAGCCCTTGAATTTATAGAATCTGCCTAGGCATTCAGCTTTTGCGGACCAAATTTCGCTTCTGCGGTGAAATCTCCGCATCTGCGGAGTTCACTCAAATCCCCAGGTTTCGCACAAGCGCGAAAATCTCCGCATCTATGGATGCACTCCTACGGTCCCTCGTTCGCTTCTGCGGAAGCCTCCCCAAGCACTCGCCCACTTCTGTGATCGATTTCCCGCAGAAACGACTCTACTTCTGCGGCCCTCTCACCGCACCTGCGACCACTATCCAATTCCCTTAGCCCTGCACCTACACCCCACTGCTCACACCTGCGGGCTCACACCTTTGGTCAACCTTGCGCTGGTGCGATTACACTAGAACCAGCCTAGCACCAGAAAATTTTCTAAGTCCAAAAAAGATCTGTTAACAATCCAAAACTCACCCGAGGCCCCCGGGACCTCAACCAAATATACCAACCAGTCCTAAAATATCACACGAACTTAGTCAAGCCTTTAAATCACATCAAACAATGCTAAAAACACGAATTACACATCGATTCAAGCCTAATGAACTTCAAAGTTTCAAACTTCTACATCCGACGCCGAAACCTATCAAATCAAGTCCGATTGATCTCAAATTTTGCACACAAGTCATAATTGACATTACGGACCTACTCCAACTTTTGGAATCAGAATCGACCTCGATATCAGAATGTCCACTCCTGGTCAAACTTCTCAAAAAATCATCCTTTTTTCAACTTTCGCCAATTAGCGCTAAAATGACCTACGGACCTTCAATTTAATATCCGAATACGCTCCTAGGACCAAAGTCACCCTACGGATCTATAGGAACCGTCAAAACTTCATTACAGAGTCGTATTCATACAGTTCGATCTATGGTCAATTCATATGACTCAAACCTCCATTTTAGGGACTGTGTCCCATTTCACTCCGAAACCAAAACAAATCCTCCCGGCAAGTCACAAAACCCAAAAATAAATTAGAGGGAACAGTAAATAGGGGTTCGGGGCTAATTTCTTCAAAACGACGGCTGGGTTGTTATAGACATTGAGTGGGTTCCCTCCTTAGCTCTCAATTTATTAACACATTCAGTTCTTTAAGGGTTTAGTGTTTAATGACAACGAAAAGTTTTCAATGCGAATTATTTGCTAAGTAAAGACATCACATTAATATATAATTTCCTCTACCATATTAGTCTTGTTCTTGCTTTAATTAACTGTTTATGTATTTGTCATGTACATCAAAGAATGATCTGTAGTTAAAATATGCTAAATATACTGGATATATGTCTAATGACTTTCTCATTCTTTCACATGTACATCTGTTTGGGCCTCTGAGTTCATAATGAACTCAGGCCCAGCTCCAGCTTTATTGCATCTCATCGAGGAGTCCAAAGTCAACTTGTATCTGCGTCTCTTCGCTGCTGGGCCTGCCTTATTAAGGCACAATCATAGAGTCCAGTCCTCTTTCCCTCAACTCCTTTATCATTATTACTATCTCGTTAATTTAGTTTATTGCTTCTACTAGTTTAATGTTAGTTGTATTTATTATGTCTTTATTGTTGTTTATCTCTCATGTATATAACACTCATATATTAGAACACATGTTTTTCCTTTCATGATTTAGTATCATGTAAACTTAGGCAAGCCTTAAAAATATAGGATTAAAAGGGAAATTAGTTAGAAGTAGATCCTTAACTCACTAATTATAATCTGCCCACGAATTATTATTGTATTTCACTCATCTTTCCTTAAGATATTTTCAAAATCCAGAACTTAACGAAACAACAACTCTATTGCAAAAGGAAGAATCAGATTTCAACTTCATTGTCAAAAGGAAAATCCGAACTTCAAAGAAACTGTCGCCCTTAAGGAATTTTTTCGGTAAATAACCCCTTTTTTAAAGAACCTCCGAATCTAAGGTAAATTATTCACAAACGTCCCTTTAGCATTATATATATAGCCATCCCCCAAATCAAAGTATTTTCATAACTCAATCCCTTTTATAAACTTATAAAAATCTAGACCACTTATGTATCAATTTCAAGACTCTTTTAACATATCTTATGAATCCCATCATAAACGTAAATCGCTCTAAGACCCTGCATTCTATTTACCAATACCATACTTAGGTATATAATAAGCAACCTTCCTTATTACTAGTCAAAGCCTTTTACAAATAATTAATCCCAAACTTAGTCTAAAGCCTATGGAGCTACCTCAGGTAGATTCTAAGGGATGCCTAATACCTTCCCCTTAGAAGAATAAAAACCCTTACCCATAATCTCACCGGTTAGCAGACTAATAATAAAAAATGACTTAGTAATTAAATAGGTACCCTCGTATACCTTTAAATATTAGGTGGCGACTCTCTTTCATCGACAACAGAGAAATCACAAGTTAAATCCTGTCTTGACTAGTGCAAAATAGGGTGCAACACCTACGATCAATCCTCTCGCAGGTGCGGTCACACCAGAAAGCCCCTTGCTTCAGCAATGCTTCAAGTCTCATTTTTGATCTGTTAACTATCCGAAATCCACCCGAGGCCCCTGGGACCTCAACCAAACATACCATCAAGTCCTAAAACATGATCCGAACTTAGTCGATGCCTCAAGTCACATCAAACAATATCAAAAACACGAATTTCACCCCAATTCAAACCTATTGAAATTAATGAACTTCCAACTTCTACAATCAATGCCGAAACCTATCAAATGAAACAAGTCATAAATAACACGACATACCTATTCCAACCTACGGAACCAAAATTTGAGCCCAGTAACCACAAAGTCAATTCTCGGTAAAATTTCTCAACTCTCTAAACTTTTATTTTCCCAATTTTTGCCAATTCAAGCCAAAATCACCTACGAACCTCCAAATCAATTTCCGGACACATTCCTAAGTCCAAAATCATCCTATAGAGCTATCGGAACCATCAAAACTTCTATATGGAGCCGTTTACACATAAGTCTATATCGGATCAACTTTTTAATCTAGGCTTCCAACCTTAAGACTAAGTGTCCCAACTCATTCCGAAACATCTCTGAAACTAAACCAACCACCCCGACAAGTTACATAACAACAACCAAGCAAAGAATAAGTAATAAATGGGGGAATGAGGCTGTAATACTCAAAACGACCGAACGGGACGTTAGAACAACATTGTTTGGTAAGAAGATAAACAATAGTGAATGCAATAATAGAAGGTGACTCCGAGGCCTGCGAGTGTCAAGAAGGTATACTTTGAAGTCTCCGAAATATCTGGGTCAATCACTAGTGTCCGACACGAGCAGAAGTACTTGGATCTGCACAAAAATATGCAGAAGCGTATCATGAGTACATTACAATAGTACCTAGTAAGTATCAAGCCTAACCTCAACAGAGTAGTGACGAGGCCAGGACAAGACACCTACTAGACATAGAAAACTTGTGCAAGAAATTAATGTAATCTAACAGCGGGGAAATAAAGGAAATAAATGAAAAATAAGCAATTTATCGAATCGGGCTAACAACGGAAATTAAGGTCATAAAGGACGACAAAGAGGGAACATGTGATAAAAGCAACAATGATCAAATACATTAAAAATACGAGTGAAATGAATTTAAGGAAAACAATGCAATAACCTTTCAAATCAACGAACCTTTCCAACTTAGAATGCATAACAAAAATCACACCGAGGTACCACACCTCATGTTCCCATTTCACAAATCACAATCACAATCTTCCTTATATCACCACGTGGGCCTTGTATTTATTTTTAAAACATTTTTTTCGAAATAGCTACAGGCCTTTTAGTCCCCTTATCTCACCACATGGCTTCAAGTAATTTGCTTACTAGCAACACACGTATAAATCCCACCTTATCTCCCCTCATGTGTTTCAATACCCACCCTTAAACCACCGCATGCGTATCAATATTACAACACAACAATCAACTCACACCACACGTACCCATATGCCACAACATTGCCAAATCAACAATACTAATGTTACCACAACACATAGCCCGCGACTCAACCACAATATGTACAAGAATCTCAATAACAACAAATGAATGAAAAACAACTCAGTAAGAAAATATATCCCAATAATCAACAACTTCAACCACAATGCATTGCTCTCACAACTACAACTTCAATAACTCCACAAATAAAGGTATCCTTGTGAGATGGCAACTTCCAATTCAAGAGCAAAACATAAGCTTAACAATGCAAGAGATAACATGAAATAACAACTACGAGTAAATGCATGAGAATAACTCAACAACGGAAAGAATGGCATGTAACAACAACTACCAATAAATGCATATAAGAGCAACCTCGACAATGGAAACTAGAATATGTAATGACAATTTCTATTAAGGCTTATAAGAATAAGCTTGACACAAAATATAGAACAAATGATAACAACTTCAATTAAATGCTTATGATTAACCTAAGAGTCTAAATCGATAACTTTTCACATAAAAGCTTGTGTACACACTCGTCACCCCACACGTCTTCCACATAATTCAGATAGTACAATCAACCCAAATTCTAAGGGGTAGTCTCCCACACAAAGTTAGGCAAGACACTTACATCAAACAAGCTAAATCAATCCACTAATAATCCCTTCCTGCACAAATCCAACTCCGGACGGCTCGAGTCTAGCCAAAATAACTTAATATCATAAATAAAATCCATAGGAAGCAATTCCGGATAATAAAGATTAAATCTTTAATGAAAATAAAAAATTCAACCCCGGGCTTGCACCTCGAAAGCCGACCAAACTCATAAATTCTGAACATCCATTCCGATACTAGTCCAACCATACCAAAATCATCCAATTCCGACCTCAAATCGACCGTCAAATCCTCATTTTATACTTTGGGAACCTTTTTACAAAAATTACTAGTTTTTCCAATTAAAATTTCTAATTTAATGATAAAAAAATATGGAATCATGAATAATGGACAAATCTGAGTAAAAAACACTTACCCCAATCCAAATCGTGAAAATCCCCTCCAACATTTCCCAAATCTGAGCTCCAACACTCAAAATATGATATAATAACTCAAACCCTCAAAATAGAGTACTATATAGTTTGCCCAGGTTCTATACATCGCGAATGCGGGACCCTCATCGCATTCGCGAAGACAAAAAATGATCTACCCAGAAAAGGCATTTGCGTTCTCGTCCTCCATCTGGCGAACGCGTTGAAGCAAACATCCAAGCCTTCACGAACGCGGCCTGGAGCTCACAAATGCGTAGGCTAAGCCCCTCCAGCACTTGGCTGCTTCGCGAACGCGGAGCTCCATCACGAATGCGAATAAGGGAGACTGTCCAACCCCTATAACCCTTCGCGAACGTGACTACCATGCCGCGAATGCAAGGAAGAAAACTAGATCTGAGACATCAGCAGTCCAAAAACAAGGTGGAATGGTCCGTAGCCTATCTGAATTACACCCGAAACCCCTAAGACCTCGTCCAAACACACTAACCAAACCCAAAACATAACACGAACCTGCTCGAAGCCTCAAATCACATAAAACAACATCAAAACTCCGAATCGAACTTCAGTTCAAGCCTAATGAACTAATGAACATTTCAAATGACCTCAAATTTTGTAAGCCTAAGCAACTCCGAATGACCTCAAATTTTGCATGTAAGTCCCAAATGACACAACAGCCTATACCAACTAGCAAAATCACAATCCAAGCCCGATATCAATAAAGTCAACCCTCGATCAAACCTATCTACTTTCCAACTTTTGCCAATTTAAGCCAAAACAACGTACAGACCTTAAAATCAACACCCGGACACACGTCTAAGTCCAAAATCACTATACAAAGCTATTTAAACCATAAAATCATGTTTTTAGAGCCGTCTACATAAAAGTCAAACTCCGATCAACTCTTTTAACTTAAGCTTCCAACTTTGGGACTAAGTGTCCCAATTCACCTCGAAACTTTCTCGAAACCAATCCAACTATCTCAACAAGTCTCATAACCACAAATGAACATAGAATAGGCAATAAAGAGGGCAACAGGGCTACAACATACAAAACGACCGGCCGAGTCGTTACATGTTGTGTCTTCCAAGGGTATCAGGTGGATCTTAAGAAGATTGAGGCGGTTTAGAACTTATGTAGACCTAATTTAGCTACAGATATTCAGAGCTTCTTAGGTTTGGAGAGTTACTATCACCAGTTTGTGGAAGGGTTTTATCTATCTTAGCCTCGTTGACCAAGTTTACTTAGAAAGGCGCTCTTTTCAGATGGTCCGACGAGTTTGAGTAGAGCTTTCAGAAGCTTAAGAATACCTTAACTACAACCCAATATTGGTGTTGCCCACAGGTTCAGGATCTTACACCTTGTATTGTGATACATTGTGTACTGGACTTGGTGCAGTATTGATACAGGATGAGAGGGTGATTGCTTATGCATCTCGTCAGTTAAAGGTTCATGAGAATAATTGCCCTCCGTATGATTTGGAGTTAACAAATATTATTGACGTTCTCAAGATTTGCAGGCACTATCTCTATAGCGTTCCATGTGAGGTCGATACTGACCATCAGAGTCTCCAGCATCTATTCATGCAGAAGGTCTTAATTTGAGGTAGCGAAGATAGTTAGAGTTTTTTAAAGACTATGATATCACAATGTTATATCATCCAGAGAAGGCCAATATGGTAGTCGACTCCTTGAGTAGGAAGGTGGAGAGCATGGACAATTTGGCATTTTTACCGGCAGTGGAGAGGCCATTAGCCATAGATGTTCAGGCTTTGGCCAATCGGTTCGTGAGGCTGGATGTTTCAGAGTCTAGTAGGGTACTTTATTGTGTTGTGGACTAATCATCATTGTTGGAGCGCATCAAGGGCTTGTTAGTTTGATAATCAACATTTGTTGGTGTTGAAATACACGGTGCAACAGGGTGGTGCCAAAGAGGTTGTGATTGGGGATGATGGTGTTATGCGGATTCAAGGCCGGATTTGTGTTCTGAATATTGATGGGTTGAGAAAGTTGATCCTTGAGGAGGCTCGTAGTCCACAATATTCCATTCACCCTAGTGTCATGCAGATTCAGTATGATGTTGTTTGGGTTATTGTGGTCCGGTTGACTAAGTCCACCCACTTTAATTCGGTGAAGACTTCTTATTCTTTGAAGAAGTTGGCTTAGATTTACATCCGGGAGATTATCCGCCTGCATGGTGTGCCCATTTCTATCATTTCAGACCGAAGCATGTAGTTCATGTCACACTTTTGGAGAGTTGTGCAGCGTGAGTTGGGCACGCAGGTTGAGCTGAGTACCACATTTCATCCTCAAACGGACAGACAGTCTGAGCGTGCTATTTAGATTTTGGAGGACATGTCACAGGCATGAACTATGAATTTTGAGGGCCAGTAGGACTAGTTTTTACCTCTAGCGGAGTTCACTTACAACAAAAGCTATCAATCGAGCATCCAGATGGCTCCGTACGAGGCCTTATATGGGAGGCGATGTCATTCTCCAATTGGTTGGTTTGATCCCAATGAGACTAGAATTTTGGGTACAGATTTGGTTCGTGATGTTTTGGAAAAGGTGAAAGTAATTCAGGAGAGGCTTCGTATATCTCAGTCCAGGCAAAATAGTTATGCAGACCAGAAGGTTTGAGATATGGCTTACATGGAGGGTGAGAAGGTTCTTCTCCATGTTTCGCCTTTGAAGGGCATGATGCGATTTGGGAATAAGGGAAAGTTAAGCTCAAGGTTCATTGGCCCGTTTGAGATTTTGGATAGAGTTGGGGAGGTTGCTTATAGACTTGAATTGCCTCCTAGCCTAGTAGGCGTATATCCGATATTTTACATTTCCATGCTTCGGAAGTACCATAAAAATACGTCACATATTTTAGACTTCAGCACGATGCAACTTGATGAATATTTGACCTATGAGGTAGAGCCAGTGACTATTCTAGACGGGCAAGTTTGGAATATAGGAGAGGTCAGCTGATTAAGGAGGCTACTTGGGAGTCAGAGTTCGATATAAGGTGTAGATAACCGTACCTTTTTACAAACCCAGGTACATTTCTATGTCCGTTCGAGGACGAACGTTTCTTTTAGAGGTGGAGAATGTGATTTGAGACCTTTTATAGCTCTTTTTTTTGTGATTCGAGACCTTTTATAGCTCAATTTGATGATTAATAACTTACATGCATGGTCCGTGTCGATTTTCGGAAAGTTTATGTGTGAACGTTTGAAGAAAATGTGAATTTTGACTTTTAATGTAGCTAGAGTTGACCACAGTCAATATTTTTGGTAAACGACCTTGCATAAGTGTTTTGACAATTTTGGTAGGTTCGTATGATGATTTTGGACTTGTACGCATATTTGTTTAAGGTCCCAGGTGAATCGAGGCCGTTTCGGCGTATTATGTGAAAAATTAAAAAAATGAGTTTTAAACATGAAAAGCTTGAGTTTTAATGACCAATTCTTGATATTTGGTGTTATTTTGATGATTTAGGATTGCGAGAAAGTTTGCATGATGTTATTACACTTTTATGAATATCCAGATTGGATCCTGAGGGGCACAGGTGAGTTTTGGATGCGTTGCTGACTGAGTTTTGGCTTAACACAACTTCTAGTGTTAATTGATCTGCAGGTCTCGCAAATGTGAAGACCTGTTCGCAAATGTGAGCTTCGCTTTTACGAACTCAGGCTCTCAATTACGATATTGGGCAAGGCAGGTATGCTTCGCAATTGCAAAGTAGTTGTCGCATTTGCGAGTCAACACTAGGCTAGAGATCTTCGCAAATGTGAAGACATGATCCCTTTTACGATAGGTGGGCACTTCGCAAATGCGAAGTTTTAGCTGTAATTGCGATAATTGAAGGGCTCAGAAGCTGTTCACTTTTGCTAACAGTGGTTCGCTTTTGCGAACAAGAGTTTGCAATTGCGATATCTGCAGCTGGGTAAATTGTGTGGATTTCCGGACTTATCTCATTTTACACCATTTTTGAACCCTAGACTCCAAAGAGGCAATTTCTGAAGAGCAATTTCTTCCCAAACTCATTGGTTAGTAATCTTAACTTATTTTTGTTCAATTTTCATTACTTTTTCATTAATTTCATCATCATATCTAAGATTTTCAAAGTGGAAAATGGGGGTTTTGGATAGAATTTAGGGATTTTATAAAATTGAGATTTAGACCTCGAATTAAGGTCGGATTTTGAAACAAACTACATATTTGGGCTCGAGGGTGAATGGGTAATCGAGATTTGGTCTTAATTTTGGATTTCGACCACGTGGACCCGGGTTAACGTTTTTGTTGACTTTTTAAATTATGTTAAAATTGAATATTTTTCATTCGAGGGTAGTTTTTAAAGCGTGTTTTAACTTGTTTGAACACTATTTGACTATATTCCATTGGTTTGGAAGCTTGTTCTAAAGAAAATGCCGTGTTGGATTGTGAATGTGTTCCGGAAAGAGGTATAAGTCTTGGTTAAGCTTTATTTGAGGGAAATAAGGTAGAATTGAGTCTATTTGCTATGTAAACTATGTGTTGGGGGAGGCTTATATGCAAGGTGATGAGTGTATTTGCATTGTAGAATTAGCCTTATTTGTGCTATGTTATTTGTGTATTATATCTTCCATGCTTTAGATAGATTATTTAATTCTTTAATTACTCGTATTCATATTATTTCTTACGTTGATTATTGTGATATTTTGTGGTGAGATCGTGAAATTTGTTGATTCGTTGTTGGCAATAATTGTTGAAAGATTCTCATATGAGGAGTTGTGTTCAAATATTATTGTTAGGAATTTCCTTTCACCTTCCTTGGTATTGTGTTATTTGTGATTGCTTGGTGAGGAAGAGTGAAATGCACGAATGGTGTTGCGGTGCTTGTGAGGAAGAGTGATTGTGCACGAAGGGTGTTTTTGTGCCTTATTTACATATTGATATTATTGCTTGAGTGAATGTGAGGATATTGAAAAGTGTGGATTCTAATCACTTATTAGTATCTTCTTTCTTTAGTTTTTAGTCCGAAAGTAATGATTTTTGTCTTCGAATCTAATAAAAACGGGTGAATTACAGGTGTGCTGGAAAATGTGAGCTCAATGAAGAAATATGACTCAAAGAGGAGATGTTCTGGTTAAGATCAACAAAGAGGAAAGATATGAAGAATAGTGTGGTCCGCAAAATTCTATCTGCTTTTTTCAAAAGCAAATGCAGCCCACAGAAGATGAAATGCGACGACAAAAGAGGAACTGGAGCTTCAAGGAATTTTGGCAGAAGAGCGGTCCGCAAACAAAAAAAGTGCGGTCGCACTTGGTCTGCAAAACTGGTTTGTAATGACAAGCCTGAAAGATTAGAGATGATGCAATCGAACAAAGTTTGAAGCCTCCTCAAAGTGTGGCCCGTAGCAATTCAGGGCGGCCGCAGAAGCTGATGTGCGGCCGCAGAACTCCTCCAACTAAAAGCACTCGCAACAACAACATGTGCGGCCGCAGAACTCCTCCAACTAAAAGCACTCGCAACAACAACCCAGCAAAGTGCGGACAACAGATGTTAAAGTACGGTCGCAGAACCTCTGAAGGGTATTAATGTCAGGAATTTTGGAGCACTGTAAATAGACTGAAAATACTTTTTAGGGTATCTTATTCCATTGTAGTAGCTGGTAGTTATTCTTAGCTATTTGGGAAACTTTGAACTACAATTAGAGAGGATCAATTTCTTTTCCATTAATTTAGTTTTATGTCTTTAATTTCTGCTTGTTGTCATTTTTCTATGTCCATTGCTATAAGTAGCTAGATTTGACTTTGTTATTATTTGAGAAAGAGAAATTTAGTATAGGAAAATTTAGCTGACAAGAAATTAAACTAGTTGAAGTATCGATTAGTTTAATTAAAGGATTAGAAATAGAGATAGGGATAATCTAACTTGGACTCATATTCAGTTGCTTTGATTGCTACCATTTGGACTTGAGAGAGCCAATTTAGGCATAATCACTCTTTAACCGAGAGATCTTGTGTGAGTACTTGTGTATTGAGAGTTATAACAAACTCCGATCTACCAAAAAAGCATAGATTTACTCAACCCATTAGGTTTACACATAGGTAAGGTTACATCCCTAGGCCTTTTTCTATTTGATAAAACTTCAAACAAATATTTCAATCATTACTTGTTCATTAGTTAGTTAAATATCTTAGTAGTTTAATTTAGAAGAATTGTTACCCACTTTTGTTTGAAAGCTAAATCTAGCTATTTCGAGTTTCTTTCTTAAGTATTTACCTCAACACCCATTCTAAACTCCTTGTGGATTCGACCCCAACTCGCGTTGGATTTATTATTGTAACGACCATTTCATATTTCTTTAATTGGGGTGTGAATTGTACGTGATCAGATATGCACAAAGGGTATTTTCATGCTTGATTATTATTTTATTATGTAAGGATTAGTGTAAAATAACGAAGGGTGATGCCGTGCAATTTTGTTGATTTCATTACTCTTTACTTTGATATTTTGAAATGTGGACTTGGCTTTGTAGTATCGTTATTTACTTTTGAAAGAGGCTTACTCAGTAGCACTTACTTTATGTTTCCGTTTTATGCCCCTTTACCTGTGTACTTATTATAACTTTCACTGGTCATTATTCTGTTATTATATCTGATACTCTATCTATTATTTTATTACTTCTTGATATATAACTGCATAAGTTCATTGTAGGTGTCTTGTCTTAGCCTCGTCACTACCTCGTCAGGGTTAGCTCTACACTTACTGAGTACATTGGGTCGGTTGTACTCATACTACATTTCTGTACTTCTTGTGCAGATCCGAATATCAGTACCAGTGGAGTCACGAGAGTTGCTTAGCAAATACCGAGCAGGTGATTTGAGGTAGGGCTGCATCTTATTCGCAGGCCTTGAGTCATTTTCTTATTTCTATTGTACTGTTATGTAATGACCCGGCCGGTCGTTTTAAGAGTTGTAGCATTGTTCCCCCACTTACTGCTCATTTTGCACTTTATAACTACTATGTGACTTACCGAGGTAGTTGGTTCGGGTCCAGTGAGGTTTCCTAATGAATTGAGATACTTAGTCTCAAGGATGAAAACTTAAGTTGAAAAGGTTGACCGGATATGGACTTATGTGTAGACGACTCCGAAATGGAGTTTTGATGGTTCAATTTGCTCCGTTGGGTATTTTTGACTTAGAAGCATATCTAGATTGTGATTTGGAGGTCTATAGTTGAATTAGGCTTGAAATGGCGAAAATTAAAAATTTGAAAGTTTGACCGAGAGTGGACTTTGTGTTTACTGGGCTTGGATTGGAGTTCTAGGAGTTGGAGTAGGTCCGTGGTGTCATTTATGACTTGTGTGCAAAATTTGCGGTCAATCGGACGTGATTTGATAGGTTTCAGTGTCGTTTGTAGAAGTTGGAATTCCTTAGTTTCAATAGGCTTGAATTGGGGTGTGATTCATATTTTTGATGTTGTTTGAGGTGATTTGAGGGCTCGACTAAGTTTGTATCATGTTTTAGGACTTGTTGGTATAATTAGTTGAGGTTCCGGCGGCCATGGGTTGAATTCAGATGATTAACGGATCGAAAATGAGACTTAGTGCATTGCTGAAGCTGGGAGCTTTCTGGTGTGATCGAACCTATGAGGGATTGGCCACAGGTGCGATGCCGCAGATGCGACTGGATTTGCGCAGGTGCGGAATTGGGCTGGCCTGGGGCAGGATGCAAGTGCGAGGGGGTAACCGTATCTGTGAGCCCGTAGGTGCGAGCAAGTCTTCGTAGATGCGGAGTTGAAGGACGAGGTCTGTGCAGAAACGGATAGTGGGCCGCGAAAGCGCCTCCGCAGGTGCAGAACCTGGAGCGCAGATGCGGCCCTTGAGGATTTAAATGTTTCCGCAGAAGTGGAATGTTTGCGCAGATGCGCGCTCGCAGAAGAGGGGATTTCGACCTCCGAAGCATTTGGTCGACTTAGTGGCGTCCGCAAATGCGGATGATGGACCGCAAAAGTAGTGCCGCAGAAGCGACTAAATTGGCCTCAAAAGCGAGAATGCTGGGCAGATTATTTAAAACAAGGTTCTGAGTTTTTTTTAAAACCATTTTTAACATTTTAAGCCGGGATTTTGCGATTATTGATAGGATTTTAGGGAGATTTCTTGAAGTAAGTCACTTGTGATTTAATTTATTCAATAATTGTGTTACCCCAATGATTTTCCTACCTAGTTTGTGTGTATTTAAGGTGGAATTTGGGCGTTTGAGGCAAGGGATTTGGAGAGTTTGATTTGGGGACTTGGGGTGGCGATTTGGTGTCGAATTTTGATAAATTTGGTAAGGTTGGAATCATGATTGAATGGGCTTTCGGGTTTTGTGACTTTTCCTCGGATTTCGAGACGTGGGCTCGGGGGCTGACTTTTGAGTCGACTTTTTACTTTTGATTAATAACGTAGTATTTTCTTATGGAATTGATTCCTTTAGCCCGTGTTGATTGTATCACATTGTTTGTGGCTAGATTCGAGACATTCAGAGGCCATTTCTTGAGGCAAATGTGTGTTGCAGTAGAGATTTTGTCGGATTGAGGTAAGTAACACTTCTAAACTTCACCCTGAGGGTTCGAAACCCTGAATTATGTGTTATGTGATTGGTGTTGAGGTGACACACATGCCAAGTGACGGGTATGTGGGCGTGCATCGTAAGAGCTGCGACCTGGTCGATTCCATGGAACTGTATAATGGATTTATCTTGTTGATATCCGTGTTTTCATCATGTGATAAGTAATTGAGTTGCCAATCATGATAGAAATCATGTTTAGGCTATATGCTGGTACTGTTGGAACCCATAGTGGTCGTTTCTTGCTGTTGACTTATTGATTACATTGAAATTTCATACTCAGTCATATTTATTCATTGCATATCATATCTCAGTCTCCGTTGCTATTTATTGCTATATCATATCATCATTTTTGGGCTAGTTTCACGACCTTGTGAGCTAGAGAGAGAGAATGGAGAGATTGATGATTGAGTGAGGCCGAGGGAATGATTGAGAGTGACAGTTATGGGATCGGGCTGTACACCGCAACATATTTTATTGATTTACACTTGGATCTGGCTTATTATAGCGCTTGGGCTAAAGGAGCCCCTCCGGAGTCTGTACACACCCAAGTGAGCACAATTGACTATATTGAGGGATGGATCTTCCCTGGACATGGATCTTGTCCGAATCATTTATATTTGAGGATGGATCTTCCCTTGGGCTAGATTGGCCTCATACAGTACTGAGTGACTGACTGTGAGTTGGTGTGTATATATATGGGATGGATCTTCCCTGGGTTGGATTGGCCATATACAATACTGAGTGATTGAGTAGTCTGAAAGTGTGAGTACACGAGGCTTTCAGTGTGGTGCATCACATACAACATGTGCATTGACATGTAGATGTAGAGAGGTCATACTCCTCATATCATTCAGAATTGATATATTTTACTTGAATTGAGTTTAACTGTTGAACTTGAAAGCGTGCCTATATTTTTGTACTGTTATTTCTATATTGAACTGTACCTGTTGAGTTCATCACTACCTTTCAGTCCAAAGGTTAGTGTTACTTATTGAGTTGGTTGTACTCACGCTACACCTTGCACCTTGTGTGTAGATCCAGGTGCTTCCAGCCACGGCGGTTGTTAAGTTATGAAGTGCGGATATTTGGAGACTATTGAGGTAGTTGCTTGGCGTTCGTAGACCTTGACTCTCCCTCCTTACCTTTCATTTTATGTTTCAGGTTTTATTACCTAGACGGTTTATTAGACTATGTCCTTATGTAGATTCTCATGTACTCGGTGATGCCCAGTTTTGGGAGAGATGTTGTTTTGAATTATGATTTCTTACTATGTTTTAAAAAGGATTTTTCCTTAATTTTAACTGCTTCCGTATCTTTCAAATCTTTAGGGTGTTGGAAATATCTGCGTAGTCGGCTTGCCTAGTGCCATGATAGGCGCCATCACGGCAGGTTGGTTTTTGGGTCGTGAAAAGTTGGTATCAGAGCCTAGGTTACATAGGTCTCATGAGTCATGAGCAGGTTTAGTAGAGTCTTGCGGATCGGTACGGAGACGTCTGTACTTATCTTCGAGAGGCTGCCAAACCCTTAGGAAACTTCACATTCTTTTATTCTTGCCATGTGAATTTGTTAATTTCGGTTACTAAATTTCAGTTGTTCTATTCTATCACAGATGGTGAGGACATGTGCTACGGGACAGGGCAAGCAGCCACCATTACCACCGGCTAAGGCCATGAGAGGCTGAGGTCATGGTAGAGGCCATGGTAGGGGCAGAGGTGCAGCTCGTACAGCAGCTAGAGGAGCACCTGCACATCCACCGGTTGTTCCAGCTCAGGAGCAGGTTCCGGATGTGGTTGAGCCAGCGGGACTAGCTCAGGTACCAACTGTGCCCATTGTGATTTCAGGCCTTCAGGAGGCTTTGGCCTAGATATTGATTGTTTGCACTAGCCTTGCTCAAGTAGTTTTGGCTCAGGCAGCACCAACCACTTCTCAGGCCAGGGGAGCTACTCATACCCCGCCGCCCGTATTCCAGAGCAGGTGACGCAGGGACTTCAGATACCAGGGGTACTACTAGCCCAATCGGTTGCAGTTGCTCAGGACCAGGTGGGTCCCGTTATGATTGATAATGAGCAGATGAGACTTGAGAGGTTTGGGAGGCTCTAGCCTACATCATTTAGTGGGGCTGAGTCTAAGGATGCCCAGGACTTTTTGGACAGTGCCAACGGATTCTTCGCACGACAGGTATTCTATAGACCAGTGGGGTCTCATTCACTACTCTTTAGCATTTTGGGACTTCCTTCAGATGGTGGGAGGCCTATGAGAGTCACAGGCCAGCCGGTGCAACACCACTTACATAGCATGAGTTCTGCGTTCTATTTTTGAAGAAGTTCGTACCACAGTCTCGCAGGGAGGAGCTGGGCAGACAGCTTGAGCAATTTCGTCAGGATGACATGTCTGTGACCCAGTACGAGATGTGGTTTTCGGAGTTGGCTCGTCGCGCAGTTTGGTTGGTTCCCACGGATAAGGAGAGGATTAGGAGGTTCATTGATGGCCTCGCATATCAGTTGCGGTTGCTTATGACTAGGGAGAGGGTATCTGGTGCTACTTTCGATAAGGTGGTCGATATTGCTAGGCAGATAGAGATGGTCCGCAGTCAGGAGCATGGAGAGAGGGAGGCCAAGAGGCCTCGTAGCTCGGGTGGTTTCAACAGTGTTCCTTTTGGGGGTCAGTTCTACCACAACAGGGGACGTCCTTAGAGGCACGCCAAGATGGCTCATCTGGTTCACCGTGGTGCATCATCCAGCCATAGTTCATACAATGCTCATCAGGGTCAGTCATCTCTCACTGCCCTTCAGCTTAGAGTTCATCTCGTGCACCATTAGTTCAGGGTTCATCTGTACTCACCGCCTCCCTGTGAGACTGTGGCACGAACCTCTCCAAAAATAGAACGGAGAACTCATGCTATGTAAGTGGTGTTGCACCGACTAGCTTGCCCCTCTCATAGGCCTCCCACCATCTGAAGGCAGTCCCAGTAAACTGAAGAGTAGTGAATGAGACCCCACTGGTCTCTAGAATACCTGTCGTGCGAAGAATCCGCTGGCACACTGTCTCTGCCTTTTGGGAGCGCCAGCTTAGTAGAGGAGTCAGACAACTACTTCAGCACCAGTTACTTCAGCACCCGCCCAGCCAGCTCAGGGTGGGGCTTAGGAAGCTAGAGGTCGTCCAAGGGGGGAGGCCGATCAGGTGGCGGTCATGCCCAATTCTATGTTATTCCTGCCAGACCAGATGTTATTGCTTCCTATGAAATGATCACAAGTATTGTATTAGTATGCCACAGGGATGCCTATGTATATTCGACCCTGGTTCCACTTATTCGATTGTATCATCATATTTTTCTCAATATCTGGATATGCCTCGTGAGTCCTTAGTTTCATCTGTTCATGTATCTACGCTAGTGGGCGACACCATTGTTGTAAACCGCGTATGTCGGTCGTGTGTAGTGACTATTGGGGATTAGAGACTAGAGTTTATCTCTTATTGCTTAGTATGGTTGATTATGACGTGATCTTGGGTATGGCTTGCTTATATCCATGTCATGCTGTTCTGGATTGTCACGCTAAGACCGTGACATTAGCACTATCAGGGTTGCCAAGGATTAAGTGGAGAGGTTCTCTAGACTATGTTCCCAGCAGAGTGATCTCATATTTAAAGTCCCAGCGTACGGTTGGGAAGGGTTGCTTATCTTATTTGGCCTTTGTGAGGGATGTTGGTGCTCATACTCCTACTATTGATTCTGTTTTGGTGGTGCGAGACTTTCCGGATGTGTTTCCTGTAGACCTGCCGTGTATGTCGTTCGACAGGGATATTGACTTTGGTATTGACTTGGTACCGGGCACTCATCCCATTTCTATTCCTCCGTATTGTATGGCACCAGCTGAGTTGAAGGAATTGAAAGAGCAGCTTCAGGAACTTCTTGATAAGGGGTTTCTTAGGCCTAGTATGTCGCCTTGGGGTGCACCAGTTCTGTTTGTGAAGAAGAAGGGTGGTACTATGAGGATGTGCATTGATTATAGGCAGTTGAACAAAGTTACAATTAAGAACAAGTATCCTTTGCCACACATTGATGATCTATTTGACCAGCTTCAGGGAGCGAGGGTGTTCTCTAAGATTGACTTTAGGTCTGGGTATCACCAGTTGAAGATTCGGGACTGAGGTATTCTAAATACAATATTCAGGACCCATTATGGTCATTATGAGTTCCTTGTGATGTCTTTTGGGCTGACCAACGCCCCAATAACATTCATGCATATGATGAATAGTGTATTTCAGCCTTATCTCGACTCGTTTGTCATAGTATTCATTGATTACATCCTGGTGTACTCTCGTAGCTAGGAGGAGCATGCCAATCATTTGAGAGTTGTGTTGCAGCGGTTGAGGGAGGAGAAGCTTTATGCCAAGTTCTCCAAGTGTGATTTTTGGTGGCGTTCTTGGGGCATGTGGTGTCCAGTGAGGGGATTCTGGTGGATCCGAAGAAGATTGAGGAGGTTCAGAGTTGACCCAGACTGTCCTCAGCTATGGAGATTCAGAGCTTTCTCGGCTTGGCCGGTTATTTTCATCGCTTCGTGGAGGGTTTCTCGTCTATTGCATTGCCCTTGACTAAATTGACCCAAAAGGGTGCTACTTTCAGTTGGTTGGATGAGTGTGAGGAGAGCTTTCAGAAGCTCAAGATTGCCTTGACCACAACTCCAGTTCTAGTTTTGCCTTTAGCTTCAGGAACTTATATAGTGTATTGTGATGCTTCTTGAATTGGTATTGGGTGTGTCTTGATGCAGGAAGGTAGAGTGATTTCTTATGCTTCACGTCAGTTGAAGCCCCATGAGAAGAACTACCATGTTCATGACTTGGAGTTGGCTGCCATCATTCATGCATTGAAGATTTGGAGGCACTATCTCTACGGTGTGTCTTGTGAGGTATTCACGGATCACCGGAGTCTCCAACACTTGTTCAAACAAAATGATCTAAATTTGAGGCTGCGGAGATGGGAGGAGCTGCTAAAGGACTATGATATTACTATTCTGTATCATCCCGGGAAGACCAACGTGGTGGCCGATAGCTTGAGTAGAAAGGCAGTGAGTATGGGTAGCCTTGCATTCATTCTTATTGGTGAGACACCTCTTGTAGTTGATGTTCAGGTATTGGCCAACCAGTTCCTGAGATTAGATGTTTTGGAGCCCAGTCGGATTCTAGCTTGTGTGGCTCCTTGGTCTTTCTTATATGATCGCATCAGAGAGCGCCAATATGATGATACTCATTTGCTTGTCCTTAAGGACATGGTTCAACATGTTGATGCTAGAGACGTTACTATTGGGGATGATAGGGTGTTGAGGATGTAGGGTCGGATTTTTTTTCCTAATGTAGATGGGCTACGTGAGTTGATTCTTGAGGAGGTCCATAGTTCGCAGTATTCCATTCATCCAGGTGCCGCGAAGATGTATTAGGACTTGAGACAACATTATTGGTGGAGGAGAATGAAGAAGGATATAGTGCGATTTGTAGCTCAGTGCCTTAATTGTTAGCAGGTGAAGTATGAGCATCAGAGACCGGGTGGATTGCTTCAGAGGCTAGAGATTCCAAAGTGGAAATGGGAGCGGATCACCATGGATTTTGTAGTCGGGCTCCCACGGACTTCAAGGAAGTTCGATGCTATTTGGGTGATTATGGATAGGGTGACCAAGTTCGTGCACTTCATTCCAGTTGGGACTACTTATTCTTCAGATCGGTTGGCTGAGATTTATATCCGCGAGATTGTTCGCCTTCACGGTGTTCCAGTGACATCGTGGTTTTGGAGAGCCGTGCAGTGAGAGTTGGGCACCCAAGTTGAGTTAAGTACAACATATCACCCCCACAATTGGAGTATATGCTACACGCTTGTGTCATTGATTTCGGGGGTTCTTGGGATCAGTTTCTTTCGCTCGCGGAATATGCCCATAACAATAGCTACCAGTCGAGCATTCAGATGGCTCCATATGAGGATCTAAATGGGAGACGATGTCAATCTCCAGTGGGTTGGTTTGAGCTGGGGGAGGCTAGGCTATTGGGTATTGACTTGGTTCAGGATACTTTGGACAAGGTTAAATTGATTCAGGATCGGCTTCGCACGAAGCAGTCCAGACATAAGAGTTACACCGATAGGAAGGTTCGTGACATTGCTTTCAAGGTTGGGGAGAAGGTACTGCTCAAGGTGTCACCCATGAAGGGTGTTATGAGGTTCGGTAAGAAGGGCAAGTTGAGCCCTTAGTATATTGGGTCGTTTGAGGTACTTCAGAGGATTGGAGAGGTGTCTTACAAATTTTCCTTGCCACCTAGTTTATCGAGTGTGCATCCAGTGTTTAATGTTTCTATGCTCTGGAACTATGTCGGCGATCCATCTCATGTTTTAGATTTCAGTAAGGTTTAGTTGGATGGTGATTTGACTTATGATGTGGAGCCGATGACCATTTTGGATTGGCAGGATCGAAAGTCGAGGTCAAAGGACATCGCTTCAGTGAAGGTGCAATGGAGAGGTCAACCAGTTGAGGAGGCTACTTGGGAGACCGAGCGGGAGATGCGGATCAGTTATCCACGCCTATTTGAGACTCCAAGTATGTTTTTAGACCCATCCAAGGATGAACGTTTATTTAAGAGTGGAAAGATGTAACGACCCGACCGATCGTTTTGAGAGTTGTAGCCTCGTTCCCCCATTTACTGCTCATTCTGTACTTTATAACTGCTATGTGACTTACCAGGTTAGTTGGTTCAGGTCCGGTGAGGTTTCAGAATAAATTGAGACACCTAGTCTCAAGTATGAAAACTTAAGTTGAAAAGGTTGACCGAATGTGGACTTATATGTAGACGGCTCCGGAAGGGAGTTTAGATGGTTCCGCTAGCTCCGTTGGGTATTTTGAACTTAGGAGCGTGTCCGAATTGTGATTTGGAGGTCTATCGTTGAAGTAGGCTAGAAAGGGCAAAAATTAGAAATTTGGAAATTTGGCCGAGAGTGGACTTTGTGGTTACCGGGCTCGGATTGGAGTTCTAGGAGTTGGAGTAGGTCCGTGTTGTCATTTGTGACTTGTGTGCAAAACTTGGGGTCAATCAGACGTGATTTGATGAGTTTCAGCGTAGTTTGCAGAAGTTGGAATTTCTTACTTTCAATAGGCTTGAATTGGGGGGCGATTCGTGTTTTTGATGTTGTTTGAGGTGATTTGAGGGCTCGACTAAATTCGTATCGTATTTTAGGACTTGTTGGTTTAATTGGTTGAGGTTTCGGGGGACTCGGGTTGAATTCGGATGGTTAACGAATCGAAAATAAGACTTAGTGCATTACTGAAGCTAGGAATTTTCTTGTGTGATTGCACCTGAGAGGGATTGGCCGTAGGTGCGATGCCGCAGATGTGACTGGATTTGCACAGGTGCAGAACTGGGCTGGCCTGAGGAAGGACGGAGGTGACGGAGGTGCGAGAGGGTAACTGCATCTGCGAGCCCGTAGGTGCGAGCAAGGCTCCACAGATGCGGAGTTCAGGGGCGAGGTCTGTTTCCGCAGAAGTGGATAGTGCGCCGCAGAAGCGCCTCCGTAGGTGCGGAACCTGGAGCGCAGATGCGGGCCTTGGGGATTTAAGTGATTTTCGCAGAAGTGGATTGTTTGCGCAGATGCGCGCCCGCAGAAGCGGGGATTTCGACCATAGAAGCGGTTGGTCGTCTTAGTGGCTTCCGCAGATGCAGATGATGGACCGCAAAAGAGGTGCCGCAGAAGCGGCTAAATTGGCCGCAAAAGCGAGAATGCTGGGCAGATTATTTAAAACAAGGTTCCGAGTTTTTTTTAAAAACCATTTCTAACATTTTAAGCTCGGGATTTGGCGATTATTGATAGGATTTTCGGGAGATTTCTTGAAGTAAGTCACTTGTGATCTAATTTATTCAATAATTGTGTTACCCCAATGATTTTCCCACCTAGTTTGTGTGTATTTAAGGTGGAATTTGGGAGTTTGAGGCAAGGGATTTGGAGAGTTTGATTTGGGGACTTGGGGTGGCGATTTGGTGTCGGATTTTGGTAAATTTGTTATGGTTGGACTCGTGGTTGAATGAGCTTTCAGGTTTTGTGACTTTTATCGGATTTCGAGACGTGGGCCTGGGGCCCGACTTTTCAGTCGAGTTGACTTTTGATTAATAACTTAGTATTTCCTTATGGAATTGATTCCTTTAGCCCGTGTTGATTGTATCACATTGTTTGTGGCTAGATTCGAGGCATTCATAGGCAGTTTCGTGAGGCAAAGGTGTGTTGGAGTAGAGATTTGCTCGGATTGAGGTAACACTTCTAAAAATGGCCCTGAGGGTACACTAGTTTATGTGTTATATGATTAGTGTTGAGGTGACGCTCATGCCAAGTGACAGGTGTGTGGGCGTGCACCATAAGAACTGCGACCTCATCGATTCCATAGAACTGTATAGTGGATTTATCTTGTTGATATCCGTATTTTCATCATATGATAAGTAATTGAGCTGCCAATTATGCTAGAAATCATGTTTAGGCTATATGTTGGTACTATTGGGACCCATAGTGATCGTTTTTTTACTGTCGACTTATTGATTACTTTGAAATTTTGTACTTAGTCATATTTATTCATTGCATATCATATCTTAGTCTCCATTGCTATTTATTGCTTTATCATATCATCATTTTTGGGCTAGTTTCACGACCTTGTGAGCTAGAGAGAGAGAGGGACTGGAGAGATTGATGACTGAGTGAGGCCGAGGACATGATTGAGAGTGATGATTATGGGATCGGGCTGCATGCCGCAACATATTTTATTGACTTATGCTTGGATATGGCTTATTATAGCGCTTGGACTGAAGGAGCCCCTTCGGAGTCTGTACACACCCCAGTGAGCACAATTGACTATATTGAGGGATAGATCTTCCCTGGACATGGATCTTGTCCGAATCATTTATATTTAAGGATAGATCTCCACCTGGGCTGGATTGGCCTTATACAGTACTAAGTGACTGACTGTAAGTTGATGTATATATATATGGGATGGATCGTCCCTGGGCTGGATTGGCCATATACAAATACTGAGTGATTGAGTATTCTAAGAGTGTGAGTACACGTGCATCACATATAACTTGTGCATTGACATGTATATGTAGAGAGGTCATACACCTCATATCATTCAGAATTGATCTATTTTACTTGAATTGAGTTTAACTGTTCAACTTGTAAGCATGCCTACATTTCTATATTGTTATTTCTATATTGAACTGTACCTGCTGAGTTCGTCACTACCTTTCAGTCCAAAGATTAGATTTGTTACTTATTGAGTTGGTTGTACTCACGCTACACCTTGCACCTTGTGTGCAGATCCAGGTGCTTCCGGCCACGGCGGTTGTTGAGTTGTGGATTCCGGATTTTCGGAGACTATCGTGGTAGCTGTTTGGCATTCGCAGACCTTGACTCTCCCTCCTTACCTTTCATTTTATATTTCAGTTTTTATTACCTAGACGGTGTATTAGACTATGTCTTTATGTAGATACTCATGTACTCGGTGACGCCCCGGTTTTGGGAGAGATTTTGTTTTGAATTATGATTTTTTACTCTATTTTTAAAAAGTTTTCTTTAATTTTAACTGCTTCCGTATCTTTCAAAGCTTTAGAATGTTGGAAATGTCTGTGTAGTCGGCTTGCCTAGTACCATGATAGGCACCATCACGACAAGTTGGTTATTGGGTCGTGACGCGTTTTTATTTTTTTCGGACAATGTTATATTTCTTTCAGAATAGGTATATTGAAAACTCTAGAAGCTCATGTACTTATGACTCCACATCTTGGGAGGGTTGAACGCTAGTAAGGGTTTTAGACTTATCTTCTTCACTTTCGAGTTACTTTTACTTTTCTTATCATCCTGTTGATTAGTCAATTATTGCTACTCTTTCGTATTTTTTTTTTTTGCTATGTGTTGACTTGTCTAGCAAGCGGTGTTAGGCGCCATTACGATTCCGGTCGGTTAGAATTTTAGGCTGTGACATTATTAGCTACTTTTAATTAGTTAACTCAATGATCTCTATCATAAACATTAATGATTAGACATTAGAGTGGGCTCAACTCCCTAACATCGGGTTATATCTTACCAGGAATGTGTTGAAAGTTGGGATTTTGGTAAAATTGTTATACGCAACTCGATGATCTTGTTTATCTCCTAATCATACCCACAACACACATTAGTTTGGGATTATCTCGAGCACTAACAAGATTAAAACAAAGTATTTCAGATTAATCAAGCAGATTAAATGTGTCATGCTTGAACACCATTTAGTAATCATAATTCATATTTGCTAATTCTACCAAATAATGTTAAAAACTCATATATAATAGAATATTATTTTTCCAGTTCGTAATTGAATATTATTCCCATGGAAAAAGTGGTGATAACAACATACTTACATGATCATAATAAGCTTCCATATTAACCAAGTAGGCTCTTACTAACATATGATTGTAATCTCCAAATGTTAGGACCAATATGGAAACGGTATTATGAGATAGTATATCATTCCTTGCATTTCACTAAATATTCTATTCCCTTACCTTATCTTTTTTCGTAAGATGGGAAGCAAATCGGCACTATAGAATTCAAAGATCTCTGGTCATTTCTAGCATTATAAATTAATAGTATACTCTCAGTAGAATTGATATACCCAACTCTGAAAATTAATTGTTCTATAAGCATGGCTATCAAGAGTGTTTTAGTTCTTCTTTTCACACTCCTTATACTTTCTATAGGTACTCTTGTTCGTACCTTTTAATATCTCAATGTTATTTGATACTTTATTTTTAATTGTTTTATGTAATAGATCTTTGGTTTGCACAAAAAATGTGCTTAATTGTGCTGCTCTCAGTTTTTTGTAATTCAAGTGATACTAAAACGCAGGAATTTATACATTTAGAGCTAAAATTTCTTTATTCAAAAGGCTGAGAGATTTTTTATATTATTCAAGCACAAGATCATTCAAATAATAAGACTATTTAAGATATTTTATACATTAGTTAGAAAAAATCTAGATATGCATATACGCGCACACATAATATGTGTATATTTACATATATAATGTATTGTTGTTATTTTGTAGGTTGCAAGAATATAGCTGATGCAGCAAAGTGTTGCATGGATCACCCAGAACTTTGTTCATGTGTACCTGGTGTAGATGATAGTCCAGAAAATGATGGCAAATGTTGGACGTTCTGTGTCAGTGACTGTGAGCTCGGAGGAGCTTGCAAATTAGAGGGAAATAAGCATGTCTGTCACTGCAAATGTGCTTAGCTTAATTTCTACATAAAAAAAATTTATGAAAGATGAAAATTCAAATGATTCATTACAAATATATTTCCTGATGGATTTATTCTAATGTATGTTTTAATTCTAATGGATCCTATGGTGGATCGGTGTTAGTGTGGTTATTTATTTTAGTATATATATATTTTGCTCAATGATGAGATTTGCGACCAATTTAATTAATTTGGATTCTTGTAGATGCCTAGAGTAGTACTCCATCTGTTTCAATTTATGTGACATATTTTTCTAATTAATCCATTTAAAAAAGAATGACATATATTTATATTTGAAGTTTTCTTCAATTTATTTATTTTACCCTTAATGAGAAACTTTTTGTGAAGATCCGATAGGTCGTTTTGAGTGTAAGCTCCTTTTTTGTGTTTCTAGATCTCTCGTAACTTATTTTAATGATTTATGACTTACGTGCATGGTACACCATTTTTCGAAAAGTTTACATGTGAAATGAGGCTAGAGTTGACCATGACTAACATTTTAAGTAAACGATCCCGGATCGATGTTTTGACGATTCCGATAAGTTCGTATGATATTTTTGGACTTGTACGCACGTTCGGTTAGGTCCCAGTTGATCCTAGCGCATTTCGGCCCATTATGAGAAAAATGGCAAAAGTTGACTTTAAGTTGGAATTTTTAGTTTTAATGATCGATTTTTGATATTTGATGTTATTTTGATGATTTGAGTTAGCGAGCGAGTTTATATGATGTTGTTACACTTTTGTGCATGTTAGGATTGGAGCTCGCGGGGGCCTCAGGGAAGGTCAAGATGAGTTTTGGAGTGTTTTGGTATAGTTGAGCATCAACTATTGCTGGTGTAGCCAGCAAATCTCGCATTTGCGAGCATCGATTTTGTGGTTAAGAGATCGTATTTGCAAAGGTTGCTGGGATTGGGGAACTTCGCATTTGCGAAGAAGGAGCCGCATTTTCAAAGGCTTGGTAACCGCAATTGCGGCTGGTGTTTTGTTAAAGATTGAACCTTTTTCATTTGTGGGTAGTTTCTAAAGCATATTTTGGATTATCTAAATGATATTTGACTAGATTCGGTTGGTTTTGAGGCTTGTTCTAAAGAAAATGTCGTGGTTGATTATTGATTTGATTTCGGAAAGAGGTAAGTAACATGGTGAACTTTGACTTGAGAGAATTAGGATTTGTTTAGTCTATTTGCTACTTGATTTGTGTGTAGGGAGTACGTATATGCTAGGTCACATATGTATATGTGTTGTCATGAGTTAAGCATGCGGGGCAGACTACTTAGTTACACGATTTCCATTATTACTATGCATTCTTTAATTCCATGTTATCATTCATTCCGTGCTTTAATTTCTACTTGCATTTACCTATTAGATTCATGCCTTCCTTCGTTACATGTTTCAATTTGCTATATGTTCCCATGTAGCCATGTCTTCATTTATTGTTCCTTTATTTGCTTATTTATCTTATATGTTGTTAGTTAGCCGCTTTTACTTGTCTTACGCATTTACTTATTTATTTGCCTTACTCGTTCCTATTTCACTGTAAATTGTTGTATTGGATTGTCTTAGAGCAATTATACCTTTTGGTTCCTTTTACATATATTGTGAGATACATCGTAGTTGTTTGTAGTATTATCATGATGTTTGGAATAGGGTTGCACATCGCAATAATTTTTGGTATGATATTTGGGATAGGATTGTACGTCGCAAAAGTTTTGTTATGATATTTGAGATCGGATTGCACGCCACAATGGATATTAATATTATATATGGGACTGGTTTCACAATACAACGGTATTGGTATGTATAAATATGGGGATCGGGTTGCGCGCCGCATCCAAGAAGATATATATTATGATTTTTCTTGGCTATTGGTTCTGTATCAGTGTTGTGTTGTGAATTTGAGCATAGATGATATTCGGGGGCCCTCTATTCTGCTATTGTTTTTACTTATAGTCATACAGGTTTATAGTCAGTACCTTGTTATAGCCTCGTCACTACTTTTGTCACGACCCAACTCCCACTATAGGCCGTAATGGCGCCCAACGTCGCTGTTAGGCAAGCCAACGGTAAACTATTCATTTTATTACTTTTAAAATCATGAATTTTATTTAATAAAGAAACAAAGTAGAGAAGGCCATGGTGATATAAAGCATAAATAAAACATAAGAGTGCAATGGTGATATTATTAGGCAAAAATCATAAACATCTACTAGAAATTCCAAAAACTCTGTGTCACAAGTGCACAAGCAATCTAGTAGAATATACAAACCACTACAACTACTGTCTGAATTGAAATAGATAGAAATATAAAATGTAGCAGGAAGGAGACTCCGGGTATCAGCCCACCACTAAGTCTATGGGTAATATGGATGCGCGCCCGAACGATATCAAATGTACCTACCTCAGCACCTGCACATTTTGTGCATAAGTGTAGCATGGGTACGTAAATCAACGTATACCTAGTAAGTATCTAGTCTAACCACAAAGAAGTAGTGACGAGGGGTTGACATCGACACTTATTAGTGGTTAATAAATAAAATATAAAAATTATAAATGGGCATGAAATACAACAATAACAATGGAATTCTCACGACTCAAAATCCAACTATTCGTGATGGCACCTAACCCAACCCGCTAGGTAAGCCAATTAACAACTATCCAATTTAATGAGATTTATTGAGACAAATGAATGATAAAGTGATGAGGTTTAACATTCAACATAGTTTGGATCCTACGATGGATCAGTGTTAGTGTGGTTATTTATTTTACTAAAGATATATTTTGCTCAACAATAGACTGATGAGGTTTGCGACCAATTTAATTAATTTGGATTCTTGTAGATGCCTAGAGTAATACTCAATCCGTTTCAATTTATGTGACCCATTTTTCTTATTAATCCATTCAAAAAATAAAATAACATATTTCTATAGCTTAGCCTCACCCAGCTCGAGCCAACCAACCAGATACCGACACCACCTCCCATAAATGGCCTCATACGGAGCCATCTGAATACTCAAGTGTAGGCACACTCTGCAAGTGGTAGAAACAGATCCCAAGAACCCTCAAAATCCATGACGCAAGCACGTAACATATCCTCCAATATCTGAATGGTGCGCTTCGACTGTCCGTCTATCTGAGGGTGGAATGCTTTACTCAACTCAACCCATGTGCCTAACTCTCATTGCACTGCTCTCCAAAACTGCGATGTGAACTGCGTGCCCTGTTCTGAAATAATGGACACGGGCACACCGTGAAGGCGAACAATCTCGCGTATATAGATCTCAGCCAACTGCTCCGAAGGATATGTAGTCCTAACTGGAATGAAATGCGCAGACTTAGCCAATCGATCCACAATCACCCAAATAATATCAAACTTATTCAAGGTCCATGGGAGCCCAATTACGAAGTCCATGGTAACTAGCTCTTATTTCCACTAGGGAATCTCAAGTCTCTGAAGCAACCTACCTAGCACATAGTACTCATACTTCACTTGCTGACAATTTAGGCACTGAGCTATATACTCCACTATGTCTTTCTTTATTATCCTCCACCAATAGTGCTGCCTCAAATCCTGGTACATTTTAACGGCAGTCGGATAAATTAAATACGGCAAACTGTGGGCCTCCTTAAGAATCAATTCACATAGCCCATCTACATTGGGCACACAAATCCGACCCTGCATCCGCAACACCCCATCATCTCCAATAGAAACCTCCTTGGTATCATCATGCTAAACCATGTCCTTAAGGTTAAGAAAATAGGGGTCATCATACTGACGCTCTCTGATGTGATCATATAAGGATGACCGAGAAACCACGCAAGGTAGAATTCGACTAGGCTCTGAAACATCTAACCTCATGAACTGATTGGCCAAGGCCTGAACATCTGATGCAAGCGGTCTCTTACCTTCAGGAATATATGCAAGGCTACCCATATTCATTGCCTTTCTATTCAAGGCTTTGGCCACTACATTGGCCTTCCCGGGATGATACAAAATGGTAATATCTTAGTCTTTTAGCAGCTCCAGCCATCTTCGCTGCATCAAATTTATATCCTTTTGCTTGAACAAGGTGGGTTGCTCTTACGGTAAGCACCCTCCACTTCCAACCAAGAGGTTGTGAGTTCGAGTCACCCCAAGAGCAAGGTGGGGAGTTCTTGGAGGGAAGGATGCCGAGGGTCATTTGGAAATAGCCTCTCTACCCCAGGGTAGGGGTAAGGTCTGCGTACACACTACCCTCCCTAGACCCCACTAGTGGGATTATACTGGGTTGTTGTTGTTGTTGTTGTTGCTTGAACAAAGGCTGAAGACTCCGATGATATGTAAATACCTCACTAGACATGTCGTAGAGATAATACCTCCAAATCTTCAGTGCATAAACGATGTATGCCTACTCCAAATCATGAATCGGGTAGTGCTTCTCATGAGGCTTCAACTGGAGTGAAGCATAAGCAATCACTCTGCCCTCCTGCATCAAAACACACCTAATACCAATCCGAGAAGCATCACAATACATTGTAGCGGAAGACGGGTTGGGCTAACTCTGAACTGCCTCAATCTTCTTTGGATCCACCTTGATTCCCTCACTGCACACCATATGCCCCAATAACGCCACCGAACTGAACCAAAACACACACTTGGAGCATAAAGCTTATCCTCACTCAATGTCTGTAGTACAATCCTCTAGAGTTGTGCATGTCCACGGACTCAGAGGAAGTTCGATGTAGTTTGGGTAGTCGTGGATAGATTGACCAAGTTAGCTCATTTCATTCATGTGGTTACTACTTATCACACTAGAATTTTATCAATAAATACTATGACTAACGAATCAAGATATGGCTAGAATGCATTATTCATAAGATGCATGAATGTTGCTGAGGCATTGGTCAGCCTAAAAGTCATCACAAGGAACGTGTAGTGACCATAACAGGTCCTAAATGCCATCTTCAGAATATCCGAGTCCCGAATTTTTAACTGGTGATACCTAGACCTCAAATCGATCTTAGAGAACACTCTAGCTCCCTGAAGTTGGTCAAATAAGTCATCAATGCGCTATAAAGGATACTTGTTCTTAATTGTAACTTTGTTCAACGGCCCATAATCAATGCACATCCGCACAGTGCCATCCTTCTTCTTCACAAACAGAATCGGTGCACCCCAAGGCGACACACTAGGCCTAATGAACACCTTATCAAGAAGCTCATGAAGTTGCTCTTTCAATTCCTTCAACTCTGCTGGGACCATACGATACAGAGGAATAGAAATGAGCTGAGTGTCCGGCACTAAGTCAATACCAAAATCAATATCCTTATCGGACGACATGCCTAGTAGGTCTGCAGGAAACACATCCAGAAAGTCTCGCACTACCGGAACAGAATCAATGGTAGGAGTATCAACACCAACATCCATCACAAAAGCCAAATATGACAAACACCCCTTCCCAACCATTTGTGGGGCCTTCAGATATGGAATCCCTCTAATGGGAACATAGTCCAGAGAACCTATCCATTCTATCCTAGGTAACCCCGGTATCGCCAATGTCATGACCTTAGCGTGACAATCTAGAGTAACATGACATGGGGACAACCCATCCATGCCTAGAATCACGTCGAAATCAAATATACTAAGCAATAAGAGATCAACTCTCGTCTCCAAGCCCCCAATAGTCACCACACATGACCGATACAAACAGTCCACAATAATTGAATCGCCCGCTAATGTAGATACATGAACATGCGGAACTAAGGACTCACGAGGCATATCCAAATAACGAGAAAAATATGATGATACATATAAATAAGTGGAACAAAGGTTAAATAATATGGAATCTTCCCTGTGGCATACTGAGACAATACATTTGATCACTGTGTCTAAAGCAACAGCCTCTGGCCTGGCGGGAAAAGCATAACATCAAGCCTGACCACTACCTGAATGGCCTCCCCCTCTAGGGCGACCTCTAGATATCTGAGCCGCACCCCGAGCTGGCTGAGCGGGTGGCGAAGTAACTGGTGTGGAAGTCATAGCCTGGGACCTCTGTTGTGGAACCATATGCAATAATCTAAGGCAATCTCTCTTGAGATGAATCAAATCCTCGCGCTCATAGCAACCTCTTCTGATGGGCTGCTGACCCTGATAAACTGAGGAACTACCTGTAGAAACCTGGGAGGATGGAGCATGGTAAGAACTCTGTGCTGGTAATACACTGTATGACGATTGGCCCAAATGAGCACCGTAGGAACCATTGCTAACTTATGCACCACGATGAACCGGACGAGCCATCTGAGTGGGCCTATAAGGATGACCCCTGTTGTGGTGGGGCTGCCCTTCAAAAGAAACACCGCTGAAACCACCCGAACCACAAGGCCTTTTGGCCTCCCTCTCCACTCACTCCTGACTATGGACCTACTCTAGCCGTCTAGCAATATCAACCACCTCATCGAATCTAGCACCTGTTGTAATCTCACGTAGTCCATAGATGAGGGGCAGCACCGGCTGGCCTGCTCAACTTATAGGCCTCCTACCATATGATGACTTCCCTCGACAACTAAAAAGTAGTAAATGAGACTCTACTAGTCTCCAAAATACCCGTCGTGTGAAGAATCTGTTGGAAACTATGTAAGAAGTCGTGAGCATCCTTTGACTCAGCCTCACTGAATGTTGGAGGCCTGAGCCTCCCAAACCGCTCTAGCCTCTTCTGATCCTTATCACTCATAGGTGGACCCACCTGGGCCTGATCAACTGCAACCGGTTGGGCTGTTAATACCCCCGGTGTCTGAAGCCCCTGAACCACCTGCTTTGGAGTACGGGCGATGGGAGTCTAAGCACCTCCCCCGACCTGAGAAGTGGTGTGCAGACTGAACTGAAACCGCCTGAGCAAGGCTATTGCATACAGTCAATATCTGGGCCAAAGCCTCCCGAAGGCTTGATATCATAATGGGCACAACTGGTGCCTAAGCTGGTCCCACAGGCTCAACCACATCTGGTATCTGCTCCTGAGCTGGAGCAACTAGTGGCTCCACAGGTGCTGATCTAGCTGTTGTACGAGCTGCACCTCGGCCTCTAACGCGGCCCCGACCTCTCACGACCCTAGCTGGTGGTGCTTGTGGCCGTCTGCCCGATCCGGTAGCACATGTCTTCACCATCTGTGAGAGAGTAGAATAATAGAAGTTTAGTTTCCGGAATCAACAAATTCGCATGACAAGAACATAAGAAAGTAAAGTTTTCCTAATGATTAAGTAGCTTCTCGAAGATAAGTAAAGATGTCTCCGTACCGATCTGCAAGACTCTATTAAACCTACTCGTGATTCGTAATACTTATGAACCTAGGGCTCTAATACCAACTTGTCACAACCCCAAATCCCTACCATCGTGATGGCAAGGCAAGCCGAAACATGATAACGAAGGCAAACAGAATAACGAACTTTTGGTTTCAATGAAATATAACTGCTAATACAAAGTAAATTCCCCTAGAAACTGGTAAGTACGAAGTCATGAGCTTCTATAATGGAATATAAGTTTGAAACTGAGCAATGAATACATTGTCTGAACTGTAACAACAGTATTAAAGGAAAAGACTAGTCAAACTGCGACCAAGGATGCATCTCTACCTCACCTCTAGCAGATAGTTCAACAAGCAAGCCTACTGTTGATAACTGGTCCGCACACCTGGATCTTAACAATTAAGTGCAGAGTGTAGTATGCGTATAACTGACCCAAAGTACTCAATAAGTATCGTAAATAAGCACGGCAAGGTAAGAGAAACACAAATTATAATGATACTACCTATCACCTGTGTAGTTTCATCCTTTAACTCGATGCAAAACAATATTTGGAATACTTTGTCAATCAATTTCATGAAATATAGAGATGACATGTAGTTAAATCAGATAAATGATCAAGGGAATTGCAAGTAAAGATGAAATGCAAAATTTAACAAAGCACTGGCCAGATTACCTCAACTTTTCCATATCCGTTCCAGCCCACTGATCAATATTCTCAATAATCGCGTGTACACCATCGAGAGAGAAACATGAAAGGGTGACCCTAGGGGGATGGATCCATATCCACATGCAAGCACGGCCAATTCAACGTGCTACCAGCCCGCCGTGGTCACATGTTCAATATCACAATCTGCCCGGTGTGGTCACAGGCACAACAACATAATTTGCCCGGCATGGTCACAAGCATAACAACATAACCCGCCCAGCGTGGTCACAGGCATACCAACACAATCCGCCCGGCATAGTCACATGCATCCAGTCTAATCATATCATTGAGGAGCTAATAAACAAGTATACATGTATGAAACGGGTGAATAACAAATATCATGCTCCTGGACTGGTATCTGTTCATTCAGGGATTAAACACCTATGTATCCACAAACATGGCTCAAATAGTTCACAACAATGACACAAATGTGCGAAGCATCATAGCTTACAGTTTAACAGTTAAATTCTAGACTTATAAGAGCCTGAGCACAACCCGAACATGAATAAATAACCCTGGTTCCTACACACGGGTATAACCCCACGCGTGTGCGCACCCAATAACACGTAGCTATCACAATAATTCAGGCAGCTAGTGCCTCATTTGTGTTTAGATAAGATACTTAACTCGAGTAAATCAAATCATTTTGCTAGCAAGCCCTTCCCACGTCTATCAATTTCCGAAAGGCTCGAATCTAGCCAAAATAACATAATAATATCAATATAAGCTATAGGAATTATTCCAAATGATAAAGCTAAGATCTTAAGCAAAAGACAAAAATTAACCCAAAAAGTCAACCCTGGGCCCACGTCTCAAAATCTAACAAGATTTATAAAATTCGAACACCCATTCAATAACAAGTCCAATCATATCAAAATCATCCAATTCCGACCACAAATTGCCTTTCAAATCCCCAAATTTTGGTCTATGAAGTTTCACAAAAACACTAATTAAATGACAAAAATATCAATGGATTCACGTATAATAGCCAAATCCGAGTTAGAATCACTTGATGACGGAAACCAGAACACAAAAATCAGCAATCCCATTCCAAGAACAATTGGTCCGAACTCAATCCGAAACACACCAGGGGCCCCCGGGACCTGGTCCAAACATACTAATAAGCTCTAAAATATAATATGAACTCGTTCGAAGCCTCAAATCACATCAAACAACAATAAAATAACGAATCACACATCGATTCAAGTATAATGAACTTATGAATTTCTAACTTCTAAAACTAATGCCAAAATATACCAAACCAACTCCAATTGACCTCAAATTCTGCACACAAGTAATATTTGACCCAACGGACCTATTCCAACTTTCGGAACCAAAATACAGACCCAATATCAATAAAGTCAAACTCCGGTCAACTCTTTCAATTTAGGCTCCCAAAAGTGTCCCAATTCATTCCAAAACATCCCCGAAACCAAACCAACCACTACGACAAGTCACATTACAACAAACGAACAAAAAATAAGAAATAAATGTGGGAATGAGGCTTCAATACTCAAAACAGCCAATCGGGTCATTATAGTACTTGAGTGAATAGTCTATAACTTTCCCCGAACGTGCTTCAAGGCGAAATTTTAAGTTTGTTTGGTTTGAAAGATGATTGTAGGCTTTCCTTGGACCGTTTGAGCTTTCAATTTCCACCCTATGTTTGTTATCCCTAGTAAACCCCTTTGAGCCTTTAGCCTTTCTCTGTTGATAACCATGCTACAAGCCTTTACCCGTTTTGAACATGATCCTCTCTTGGCACCCGAACTCTCCTAAGCACTCATATGTAGTAAGTGGCTCAAAGCTTAAGTTTGGAAAAAAGTTGAGAAATCTAAAAGTGGTATCACGCATTAAAAAGAGAGAAAACCTCTTTCTCCCTATATCCGCTATCGGCGCAAGTTAAGAAAACGCACGCCGATGGCGACATCCATGGCCAGAGGGCAAGGACAACCGAAGAAACAAGCAATTGTAACAGTGGAAAGCTCAGTCAGTGCTAGGGTGATAGCTGAAACACTAGAAAATGGTAGCGAGCAATGAGTGATTACATCTTTGGCAACTCAATTTCCACCTCTATCTCCGCTGATCTCGGCAAGCAAAACGACCATCGGAGCTAAGAAATTGAACTTAAGTGAACCTTTGCAGATGCAATTGCAACAATAATCAATGCAGATCAAACAACCATATTTGAGGAAACCTGAGCAGACAACAAAGGGCCAAGCTCTAGATCCCACCTGGTCTGGGCTATTTAATCGGAATCATGCAGCAACTAACGGTATGTCACTCGATTACATACCACCAGAATTGGTTGAAGGTAGTCTAATGGTCAAGCTCGATAAGGAAGAAACGAATAGGGAAGCTGATAAATGGAAGGATGCTTTAGTAGTATATGTGATAGGTGAAACACCAGGCTATAACTATATGAAACGATATGTGGCTCAAAATTGGAATATGGTGGCAGAACATGAGGTGTATTATCACGAAGAAGGCTATTATATTATTAAATTCTAATCGATAGCAGATCTGAATGAAGTACAATATGCAGGTCCATATAGCATCAACAACAAACCTATGACATTGAAACAATGGTGTCCAGAGTTTGATTTTAATGTTCAGTTCCTTACATAGCTGCCTTTGTGGGTTAAATTTCCTAGCCTACCTACGAGTTGCTGGAGCCGGGATTCATTGAGCAGGATAGCTAGTGCGATTGGAGTGCCAAAGTATGCAGATGAATGTACAGTAAAGCAAACCAGAATCTCATTTGCTAGAATTCTTATAGAGGTCAATGTCACCAAGCCACTAACAGATGAAGTGACTGTGATGGATCCATCAGGAAAAATATTCCAACAATCAGTAGTATTTGAATGGAAGCCAGATTACTGTGAATAATGCCTAATGATTGTACAACACAGAAAATGAAGGATTTAAAAAAGGAAAAACATATGAATAACAACATTCAAAAGAAGAAGAAATGACCTAAGAAGGTGGTGCAAACCTGGGTACCAAAGGAGGATAAAAGAGATTCAGCTGAAGCTAATGACGAGCTGAAGGAAGCTAAGTATGCAACAGCCACTAAAAAAGCTCAACAGCCAAACGAGAGAGTAGATACAGAGGAATTGAACCCACAAGCTAAAGAGAAGCAATTACTAAAAGGGAAGGCAGCCAAAGAAATCAATGGTCGATATGTAAATCAACTGATTGAGGCTGCTATTCCAGTGAGATATGAATTTGATATACTGCAATGTGAAGATGATGTGATGACACAACTCCTACCTATTGATATAGGAGGGGGATTTATATATCATCATTAATGTCATGGTTAATATGAATTATGAGGGGATTAAATAATAAATATAAACATAAAGAATTAGCTATGTATCTCAAAGAAAACAGAGTTAAAATAGCAGGATTAGTGGAGACAAGGGTGAAAGAGCATAGAGCACAAACAATATATAATAAAATTGCCTCAGGTTGGGGATTTGAAAACAATTAAAATCATGCACATAATGGTAGGATTTGGTTACTCTGAGAAAATAATGCTTACAAGATTGAAGTTCTGAAGAAAGAAGCACAACTTATTTATTGTAAAGTGATGAGAAGGAATCAACAAATAGACTGTGAAATGACAATAGTCTATGGATACAATACAGTGGAGCAGAGGAAAGATTTATGGCAGCAATTGAGTAATTTACCTCAAGCAACAACTAAACCATGGATTATTTGGGGAGATTTCAACTCTATCTTGAGTCCACAAGATAGATTGAAAGGAGCAACAATTACTAGCTATGAGATAAAGGATTTCACAGAATGTATCCAACAACTGATGCTAAATGAATTGCCCTGGAAAGGAGATTATTATACTTGGACAAACAAGCAGTAAGAGGGTGATAGAATATGGAGCAGAATAGATAGAGCACTGGGAAATGCTGAATGGATGATAAAATATGGCCACTTGATTAATGAGTATAAACTCCAACATATATCAGACCATTTCCCTATGATGATAGCCACCAATGTTAGGGAACCAAGGGAGCTGCATTCAAATTTTTCAATGTGTGGGCAACTCATGAGGATTTTCTCCACCTAGTGGAGGAAAACTGGAAACAGAAACTTCACTTGCATAAGATGGGGAATATCTGGTTGAAACAAAAGGAATTAAGGGAGAAACTAAAAAGATTAAATGAGACTGAGTTCAAAGGTGTAGCAATAAGAATCAACCAAGCAAGAGAAGATCTCCAAGAAATACAACTCAAGATAAGACATCAATACTCAGATGAGTTAGCAATGGCAAAAAAGAAGATTATATGTGAACTTGAGAAGTGGTCTATGATTGAAGAAAGTGCATTGCAACAAAAAATCTAGGGCAAGATGAATAAAACTTGGAGATGCCAATACTAGCTATTTTTCAGCTGTTATAAAAGACAGAAAGCAGACGAAACAAATACTAGAATTAGAGTCTCAAGAGAGAGGAATATTAACAGAAGTAAGAGATATCAAGATGGAGATAATACAGTTTTATAAATCACTTATGGGATCAGCTCTGTATAATATGACAACAGTAAGCAAGACAATCATGAGAAGGGGGAATGTACTGAATCATGATCAACAACTCCAAATATGTGAGGATATGACAGAGGAGGAGATCTATGCAGGGCTTCAGTATATAAGAGATGACAAAGCTCCAGGTGTGGATGGATATAATGCTGTATTTTGTAAAAGAGCTTGGCCAGTCATTAAAAGTGAAATTATTGAAGCTGTGCAAGATTTCTTCACAACAGGCAAAATGTATAGAGGAATCAACTCTACATTAGTCACCCTGATTCCAAAGGTAGCCAATCCTGCTACAATCATGGAGTATATGCCTATTGCCTGTTGCACTGTCCTATACAAGATCATAGCTAAACTCCTTGCAGGTAGAATCCAGAAGGTGATTGCAACCAAAGGTAGCCAACGCAGATGCTCGATTAAGGTGGATATTCAGAACGCATATGACACTGTGGATTGGAGATTCTTGGAGAAAATATTGATAGAGTTGCATTTCCCTCAAAAGTTTATCAGATGGGTGATGGAGTGTGTTACCATTGTTAACTACTCTATAGTTATAAGTGGTGAATCAATCCCACCACTTGATGCTGCCAGAGGACTTAGACGAGGAGATCCAATGTCTCCCTTCCTATTTGCTATTGTTATGGAATATTTGAGTAGAAGTCTCAGCACCCTAAAGGAAGAGAAGCAGTTTAAGTATCACCCAAAATGCTCTAAACTAAATGTCACACATCTTTGCTTTGCAGATGATCTCCTCATGTTTGCTAAAGGTGATAACATCTCTGTAGGGCTCTTACATGAAAAGTTTGGTATATTTACAAATGCTTCAGGGTTACAAGCTAATCAATCCAGAGTGCTATTTATTATGGGGGGGGGGGGGTCTAAGAAGCAATCAAGAAGGATATCGAGCAAGCAATTGGATATAGAAAGGGTGACTTACTATTCAGGTACCTGGGGATACCACTGGCTACTAGAAAACTGAAATTGGTAGAATGACAGCCTTTAATAACCTAGACCACAACAAGAATTTCATCATGGACAGCTAAAAAGTTATCATATGCAGGCAGAGTCCAATTGGTAAAGTCAGTGCTCTTTGGTATTCAATCTTATTGGACACAAATGTTTATCATACCTGCTAAGGTGATGAAAGCTATAGTAGGATATTTCAGAAGTTTTATCTGGTCAGGAGCAAATGAACTCACTAGAAAATCACTAGTAGCTTGGAGTAGGATGTGTATGCCAAAGGCAGCAGGGGGATTGAATCTCACAAACCTTAAACTGTGGAACAAAGCAGCCATAACAAAGATTTGCTAGGACTTGAAGACTAAGAAAGACACTCTGTGGATTAAGTGGATCCATGAATACTACATAAAAGCACAACCTTTGGAGAGTATGGATATCCCCCAACAATCTGGTTGGATGGTCAGGAAAATACTCAAAGCAAGAGAAGAATTGAGGCATGTGCAACCAGATCACCCGAAGAACAAAAGTCTAATCACAAGAATTTACTTGAGAATGGTAGGGGATCTACCCAAAGTTGCCTGGAAAAACATCATTTGTGGAAATGAAGAACGGCCAAAAGCAATATTTATAACATGGCTCCAATAGCAAGACATGCTACTAATTGCTTCAAGACTGGAAAATAAGGGAATACAAGTTGACACTACTTGTGTCATGTGTAAAGAGGTAGCTGAAACCAGGGACCATCTATTTGCGGAATGTGCAGTTGGAAGACAGGTATGGAATAAACTAATGAAGTGGCTGCAAATCACTTGGGTGGATATGAGCTCATGGAACCAGATGCAACAATGGATCGAGCAAAATACAAAAGGGAAAACTATGAAGGCAAAACTAGTGAAGCTGGTGTTTACAGAGTTTGTTTATGCAGTCTGGATAGAAAGGAACAACAGGTTATTTGCCCATAAGGATAACACATGTGAACCAATAGCTAGAGAGATTGCATATACATGTCATGTTAGAGCCAATGATACCACTAGGATACTACTCCAAAAGTATAGATTTCCTAGATAAGAAGTAGATATACATAGAAAAGGCTTTTAGTGTTAAAAAGAACTACTCTTGATAGAAGTTATAAGCAAAGCAGACTGCATTATAAAGTCTAGCTGATTTGTACATGATATTTTGGTTACTAATAAAAAGCTTATAGTTACCAAAAAAAAGTAAGAAAAGAAATTGATGAGAACAAAAAGAAGCCCAAAAGGAGACAAAAAGGGAGATTGATAAAATTTAGTGAAGCAAGTACCTCTAGTATAAAACTCACGGGAGAAAAAGATTAAAATTGTCAATAAAGTGTGATGGTAAGTCTCTCTAGCCTCCAAGAAGAAGAAATTCCTCTAATGGTTTGACAAATGTGAGCCATGAAATGTGATGTGAAGTACTTAAGGAAGGGTGTAACTACTTGTATCCCATATAGTATCCTACCCCGGACCAAAAGCCTTCATTACAACCCGGAAGAAGTCCTATTTGCTTTCGAACTGAGCATGCCTACATTAGTGGAGATTTACATTAGGGGCAAGCCTATGGTACTTGAAGCTTAACTTGTGACATTCCTTTGTGAGAGAAGAGTGAAACCTTTGTTGCTCTAGAAATTGAGTGTTGAAACATGAAGTAAACATTGAAAATGGAAGGTAGAAGAGGAATAGTATGGTGTCCACCATGATTTATGGCAAATGCAATCCGCAGAAGATGACATATGACCACAAAAGAGGAACTGGAGCTTTAGGAAATTTTGGTAGAAGTGCGGCCCGTAAAGAAAAAAGTGCAGTCGCACTTGGTCTGCAAAATACGCTCGCACTAAAAAGCCTAAAAGATGAAATCGAACAAAGTCATAAGCGTCCTCAAATTGCGCCCCACAGCAATTCAGTGCGTCCACAGAAGCTGAAGTTCGGACGCAAAAGCTAATGTGTTGTAACGACCCGATCGGTCGTTTTGTGTATTGCAGCCCTATTCCCTTATTTATTGTTTCTTCTATGTTCATTTATGGTTATGTGACATTTCGAGGTGGTTGGTTTGGTTTCGGAGAAATGTTGGGGTGAATTGGGACACTTAGTCCCAAGGTTGGAAGCTTAAATTGAAACCATTGATCATAGTTTGACTTTTATTTATCGACTATGGAATGGAGTTTTGATATTTCCAATAGGTTCATATGGTAATTTTGGACTTAGGTGTCTATCCGGATTTAAATTTAGAGACCCGTAGGTTGATTTGGTACTTTCTGCAAAAGTTGGAAAGTTGAAGCCTTGGAAGGTTAATGGGTTTGATCGAGAGTTGACTTGTTGATATCAAGCTTGAATTTTGGTTCCGAGAGTTGGAATAGGTCCAACGTGTCATTTGGTACTTGCATGAAACAAATGGGGTTATTCCGAGTTGGTTTGATGTATTTCGGCATGAGTTTTGGAAGATGGACGTTCATTAGTTCATTAGGCTTGAATTGGGATGCGATTCGTCGTTTGATGTTATTTTGTGTGATTTGAAGCCTCGAGTAGGTTCGTGTTGTGTTTTAGGATTGGTTGATATGATTGGACGGGGTCACAGGGGCCTCGGGTGTGATTCAGATAGGTTTCAGACTATTTCCATCATTTTTATACTGTTGTTACTGAGGTTCTACTCCCACTTCACGATCACGAAGTGTTAGATAGGTTGTATAATGCGATCGTGAGCAGGGATCCGCGTTCGCATAGAAGGAAGGTCTGACAGGGAATGGCATGTGTTTGTGAATCGCGCTCGCAGGTGTTATTATGGATTTGCGAAGGCATGGGTCTTCTGGTCATCGCGTTTATGACCAGGTCATCGCGTTCGCATAGGAGGTTTTGGAAACTGGAGTATTTTGTTTGTCACGATCGCGAAGGTCTTTCCGCGATTGCGAAGGATAATGCCTGGGCAGATTGTATTAAAGCTCTATTTCGAGGGTTAGAGTTATTATATCATATTTTGGGTTAGAGAGCTCGGTTTTGGGTGATCTTGAAGGTGATTTTCGCGATTTGGATTGAGGTAAGTATTTTTGACTCAGATTTGTTCATTTTTCATGATTCCATCTTTGATTTTACCGTTTAATTGGTGAATTAAAGCAATGAAATCGGGGATTTTAATAAAACTTTCCTAAAGTGAAAATTGAGGATTTGTAGGTCGATTTGAGGTCGAAATTGGATGAAATTATTATGGTTGAACTCGTAACTAAATGGGTGTTCGGTATTTGTCAGTTTGATCAGGTTCTGGGGTGCGAGCCCAGGGTTGACTTTTTGATTTTGATAATGATCAAAGCTTTATTGTTTTATGTTCTTTCCTATGGCATTATTTGATGATATTAAGTTGTTTGTGACTAGATTCGTATTGTTCGAAGGCCGATTTGCGTGGGAAGGGCTTTATGGAGTATTGATTTGTGCACTTTAAGGTAACCAACATTTCTAAACTTGGATTTGAGGGTAATTATCCCTGGAAACCATGTTATTTGTGATGTGTTGGGGTGACGCACATGCTAGGTGAGGGGGGTCTGGGCGTGCATTGGGTTAATCATATCCGAGTTGACTTTTACACTATTACTGAATTTGTTTTGCGGTTATATCTTGTTATATCTGTGTTCTCCTTGCTTGTTTGATTATCTGAGATGTGATTTATGTTAGAAATCATGTTTAGGCTATATGATTATTTGGTTAAGACCTAATGAGACTACTTCTATTGTATTGAGCTATCTGACTTAACTGTAGTTATACGAACAATCATGGTTATCAACAACGCAATGATTTGACATTTTGAGTACTATAGTTCTAATGCGACACTAGAGCATCAAGAGTTGACTCTATTCATCAAGGACGCCCTCTCTTTCATGTAGGTCATTTTGGATCCCAAACTCCTCCTCCTCTACTCTCCATTAGTAAATATCACTTTAGAATGTAACACTCGAATCAAGGATTACGAAAAGTGCGCTCATCTCTCTCAAAAGAAATTCACATGTCGGGCTCTAAGTACCATAAGCTTTTTCCCCATGTAAATCACCACTAATGTAAGCTCACTCAACCTAAAATCATGTAGGGCTTTTGCGGGATGTAATGAAGGCTTTTGGATCAAGGTAGGACTTGTTAGAATAGAATGGTTTCATCTTTCCTCAAGCACTCCATTTTCTCTTTTCGGCTCATACTTTTTCGACTCTTTGAGTCATTTTCTTTTTCCTCGGGGGAACTAGAGAGAGACGTAACGTCACTCTTTCTTGATCATGACATTTATTTTTTTTTATTTTTTATTTTCTAGTTACTTCATGCCTATCATCATTGTTTTCTTTGAATCCCTTCAACTTTCTACCTTATTAACTTTCTTTTTGGCATTTTTCTTTTTTGTTCTCTTTCTTTTCTTTGCCTTCCCCTTCTTTTTTTTTTCATTTCTTTCTTTTCTTTGTACCTTTTATCACTTCCAAACTCCTCGTCTCTCCCCCAAACTTATGTTTTTGCCAATTGTTTCTCAAGAATGCTAAGGAAAGATCGGGTGCCAGGAGAGGGTCATTACAAAACAGATAAAGGCTTGTAGTGTGGTTATTGAAAGAACAAGGGCTTAGGCTCAAATGGGTTGACTAGGGATATTACATTGGTAGTCTATGTAAGATTTCAAATTTCAAATTGGACCAAGGAGAGCCTACAATCATTTTTCAAGATAAGCTACACTTAGAATTTCGCATAGAAAAATATTCCGGGCAAGTTCTAGACTATTAGCACGAGTACTTGGACTTGCAATTCAATACCTCACCTCGTACACTGCTGGATTGCTAAAGAGAATGGAGTCGAGAGCCCACAATAACCCTAGTTGAGATTGAGAATCACAAATGGCTCGACTAAACCGCTCGATGATTGCTTAAGTTAACACAAGAGTCAAAAGGTCACAACTAGAGCTAATTTCTGCCAATAACTTGTTTTTAACCATAAGGTCATGGGTAAATGTGTTGGTACCAAGTGAAGCATGTTAGAGACCCTTTTATTCATTACTACTATTTTTTTTCTTTTTAAACATAAAAGAAAATGAACTCAATCCCTTAAGAAGGTTGTCACGCCATCTATCATTGGGAAGAGCCACCCGGTTCACACAAATCCACCTTTGGAAAGAACCGTGGCCCTAAGAAAACCAAAGGTTTATTGTTCACTCAAACGTAAAAAAGAAGCCAACAAATCAAAAAGAAGTTAGTAAAATAAATAAGAAGTTATACTACTAAGAAAGACAAACTAAAGAAGCTAAACTTTGGAAAGTAAGGCAAACGAATATACAAACCGAGGGAAAATAAATATAAACATCAAGGGAAAGGGAAGAATATATACATAACCAAAGAGAAAATAAAAATAAAATAAAAATAGTATAACAGTTATTTCAGACCAAATCTCAATGTCAAATCAATCAAAATAGACCCCCCTCCCGAATAAAAATGAGCATTGTCCCCAATGCTTATGAAAAATAAGAATAAGAAGGGGTAGAGAGTTTAGAGAACTCCCTATGTGGTCTCAGTCTGCATGGCATCCTCAGCACCCTCGGTCTCGTCTAGCTGTATCTCATCATCACCTGGCTGAGGGACAACAGGGTTACTGAGCATCTGTATCATCTCCTCAGCGGTGTGGGCAGTCGCAACCGGCTCCTCAGACTGGCCAGCTGTTGCCTCTGATGTCTCAAGTACTGCTGGTGCTACCTGTGCTGTTGGAACTGTTGGTGCTGTCTCCATGAGTAAATCCAGCAGTAGATCTCCGGCAGATGCAAGCTTGGTAACTACTGTTGTCAACTTATCCACCGACTTCTTCGAAGGTTGAGACTTCCGTATTTTCTTTACTTGCTTGCCCAACTCCTCAATGACATCCCCATGTGCCACCAGAGTGTCCATAATGGTCTTCTGGTTGTCTAGAATCTTCTTCAATGTTTCCTCCACTGATGGAGGTACCTGTGGTGCAGCCTGGGCAGAAGACTGTGCTGCAATAGCACTGGATATGTCAGATAGCTTTGAAGTAGCTGCCTGCATCCAGTTGTTGAGACTCGCCAATGTTTGGGAGACTCGCAGCGCAGTCAGTGGATAAGTAGATGAAGCTGGCACTGATAATAGAGCTGATGGTCTGGAAGAAGAAGGTGGTGGCATATTTGCTGTCCCGGTGGAAGGTCCGGCTGCTGTGGAAGGCATAGCATCTATGGAAGGCTCAGTAATTGAATCAGTAACTAATACCGTTGGTTCCTCAAACTAGCCAGCAGAGGTAGTTTCCTTACCCTTGAACTTCGGGTTGTCAGAATCCTGTAGGTGGTACCTTGAGAAAGGCTTCTTGGCCTTTACCTTAGTATCATACTGGCTCGGCTCCACCTTTTGATCATTGAAGTATTCTGTGAGGAAGTTCGGGTAAGGGTAGGATCTCTCATCTTTCTGGACAGCCAAATTGATGTTGATTGACATTATAGCACCCATATTGATCGGGTACCCAGCCATAATCGAAGCCACCAGGACTGCTCGGGGAAGTGGGAGGTTGGTATCATTCAAGAACGGGTCAATGCGGCTCCACTTGAAAGTCTGCCACCCTTTAGCTTCAAAGTTTAGGGTGGCCTAGACTATGGGAACCCCTGCCGTGAGCCACAGAGGTGTTAATCCTTGAATAGCCAAAATCTCATCTAGCCACGGGCGAGCTGCATCATCCTTAGCCAGCTTTTCCAAGTATTGGGCTGCCTCCACTTCTTCAAATCCCACATAAGAGTTCAAAGAACAGTAGTCGAATCGGATTTTCAAATTTCACACTTTTGTCACCTTGGTACCCTTCCTAATGTGAGCTACATTGGCATAAAATTCTTTAACCAAGTGCTCATTTGCATCGAGGGTGCTTTGGGTGAACCATTTCCATCCCTTTTCTCTCCTGGAACTGTCTGAGGACATTTGGGTTGTGCTTGTCCAAATCCTTTATCAAGAATTGTCGCTCAAGAGTGAGCGATCTCTGGGGCCACCACTCTCTAAATCTATTGAAGGTAGTCAAGCTGACAAATCTGTCTTCCCACCTCTCCTTTTTCTTTGTCCTCTCAAGACCACCCACTTGAATGTCTCCCCCTCTACCGTCATCCGAGACGTCATCATCATCATCCAGCATTGATTGGTGTAGCCGGGACATGTGAGGAAGAGGGCTCAGAATCATGGCTACCCTCTTCCGAACCTTTAGAAGAACTAGCAGCGGAAGATGATTCATCAACCAAGTGGAAGATACCCGGGACTTGTTGAGATTGGGTGTTAGGTGGGGCTTGGTCAAAGTCTCCCTCAGAAACTTCCCTAGATGGGAGATACTCACTGGTGTCTGATGATTCAGGGACTCTGTTGGTCGTAGCCTTCTTGCTTATCACTCTCTGGATGGCTAGTGGTAGGTTACTCTTGCTTAGTCCTCGGATTCGGCCTCAGGAGGGTTCTGCCCTTCCTTTTGATGTATCTCCTCCACCACGTGATCTAAACATTGTCTGCAATTCATAACAATAAGAATTAGTTAGAGTTCAGGTACATAGGACACAGATATATGCCTGATAGTTGTAGGTCAGTTGTGGAAAAATAGAAGAGGTAGTGCGGACCGCACAAAAGTGAGTGCGGCCGCAGACTGCCAAGTGCGGACCGCACAAAAGTGAGTGCGGCTACAGACTGCCAAATGTGGACCGCACAAAATTGAGTGCGGCCACACAATCAAAAGTGCGGACTGCACAATATTGAGTGCGGCCGCACAGCCCCAGGTTCAGACTACTAGGTCTCTGATCATTTAACAGTGCGGACCGCACAATTTTGACTGCAGACCGCACAATTTCACTACGACCGCATATTTTTGAGTGCAGTCCACACAATTCAATCATACAAATGTCATAACTTAAAGACCGCAGACCACACAAAAGTGTGTGCGGCCGCACAATTTGGATTAACACGGCACTACTTTACGATTCATACAAGTTTTGCAGGAATTAGACATGGCCCTAACAATTAAGCATGATTAGCTATTTACCCAGGCCCCAATTAACAATTATGAAGCTGCCCACACGATTTTGAGCAAAGATGACTAACTATTGACATTGTTAGGCATGAAATTAACCCTAGACAAAAAGAACAAAACTAAGAGAAGATGAAAAATATAAAGATGAAATGAACATACCAGTGATGGAGGATGCAGGTGAGAATCTAAGAGATGAAATGCTTGAAGTTTGAGAATTAGTGGCAGATGCATTGTGTTTTCTTAGGGCTTGAAGGTTCAGAGAATGTAAAGCGTCAAAAGTTGAGAAAACCCTATTTATACTTTGACCCGTCGGGCCCAGAACTACCTGAGTGCGGCCGCATAATTTTGAGTGTGGTACACACTCATTACCTGTTCCTTCGAAGACATTCTGCAGACCGCACAAAAGTGAGTGCGGCCGCAGAATTTGTGCGGAACGCATAATTTTGCGTGCGGCTGCACTTTGTTAAGGATTTTTGACAAGCCAAACTTCATAGAGCATGCAATTTTGATCTTCTAGTTGTGCGACCACACACATAATTGTGTGGCCACAGAGTGATTGTGCGGTCCGCATGATTTTGGTGTTGTCCGCACTTTTGTGACACTTAGCCAATTGTTTCTTGCACAGTCCCTGCAATGCACACCCATTCCTGCATACACTTCAAAACTAGTTAGCACAAAACAAAGCTATCTAACAAAGAAGCAAAACAAGAAAAAGAAAAAGATACATGGGTTGCCTCCCAAGAAGCGCCTGATTTAACGTCGCGGCACGACGTAAATTACCAATCATTTGAAATGAAGGACCGCCACAATGTGGCCATCATCAACCTTGCCAAGATAATGTTAACCCGCTGCCCATTGACTCTAAACACCTCGTCATTCTTATTTTTCAAATCTAGAGCACCAACAGGGGTTATATTCACCACTTCAAAGGGGCCACTCCATTTTGGCTTCAACTTACCCGAAAACATCCGTAACCGGGAATTGAACAATAGCTCAAGATCACCCTCTTTAAATTCCTTGTTGTGGATGTACTTGTCATGGAGGTACTTCATCTTCTCCTTGTAAAGGGACGAGCTTGTGTAGGCATGATACCGAAATTCATCAAGAGCATTCAATTGTGTCACCCTTAGATTTGCCACGATATCCCATTCAAGGTTCAACTTCTTCAAAGCCCACATGGCCTTATGTTCAAGTTCTACCGTACGATGGCATGCCTTCCCGAACACTAATCGGTATGGAGACATCCTTATCGGTGTTTTGTAGGCCGTTCTATAAGCCCAAAGAGCATCATCAAGTTTTATTGACCAATCTATCCGGTTGGCATTGACTATCTTCGACAAAATACTCTTTATCTCCCGGTTGGAGACTTCAACTTGTCCGCTTGTTTGAGGATGGTAGGGGGTTGATACTTTGTGAGTGAAACCATACTTTGTGAGAAAGGCATAAAAAGCCTTGTTGCAAAAATGTGAACCCTCATCACTAATAATGGCTCTTGGGGTACCAAACCTCGTGAAGATATTCTTTTTCAAGAATTCCACCACACTCCTTGCTTCATTGTTGGGAAAATCAATTGCCTCAACCCATTTAGATACATAATCCACCACAACTAGAATGTAGGTGTTCCCACAAGAGCCAACAAACGGACCCATAAAATCAATAACCCACACATCGAAAATATCTATCTCCAAGCTCACTAGCATCCTTGTAAAGAGTAGGCCAATAGAATCCATAAGTCAAAACTTTTGATGCCGTTCTTGCTCCACCATGGTGACCACCATACAGTGAAGAGTGGCAAGCCTCAAGAATACCCATTTGTTCTTCCTCCGGCACACATTGTCGGATCACACCATCGGTACATATCCGAAAAAGATACGGCTCGTCCCAATAATAGTCAAGGCAATCCCGTTTGAGCTTCTTCCTTTGGTTTGAAAAGAACGCATTCGGTACAATGCCACTCATAAGATAATTGGAAAAGTCGATGAACCATGGTATCCCGGTCATAGAAATGGCTAGGAATTGCTCATAGGGAAATGAATCATTTATCTCAAGGCCATCATATGGGCCTCCCCTCCTCCTCTAATCGGGACAGTGGTACGCCACTTGATTCTCACTAGTCACTAGCCTTGCGGTCTTGAATCTCTAGATCAAACTCTTGCAATAGAAGCACCCACCGCATCAATGTTGCCTTAGAATCCTTTGTGCTCATCAAATACCGATGCGCCGCATGGTCGGTGTGAACAATCACCTTTGTACCCATTAAGTACGGGCAGAACTTCTCCATAACAAAGACAATAGCAAGGAGCTCTTTTTCGGTCACTATGTAATTGACTTGGGCATCATTCATGGTCTTGCTTGCATAATAGACCGGATGGAAGATTTTGTTGATATGTTGCCCCAACACCGCTCCAACCGCCACATCACTTGCGTCGCATATGAGCTCAAAAGGCAAGCTCCAATCCGGTGCGGTAATAATATGAGTAGTAGTCAACTTGAACTTAAGCAACTCGAATGCCTTCATGCAATCTTCATTGAAATGGAACTTGGCATCCTTCTCCAAACGTTTACACAAAGGGTTCACCACCTTAGAAAACTCTTTGATGAATCAGCCATAGAACCTCGCATGACCCAAAAAGCTCCTCACTCCCTTCAAGGATGTAGGGCAGGGAGTTTGGAGATCACTTTAACTTTGGCCTTATCAACCTCAATACCATACTTTGAAATCTTGTGATCGAGGACAATGCCTTCCTCGACCATGAAGTGACATTTTTCCCAATTCAAAACCAAGTTAGTTTCCTCAGATCTTGCCAATACCTTGTCCAAGTTGTTCAAGCAATCATCAAAAGAATTCCCAACAACGGATAAATTGTCCATGAAGACCTCAAGAATATCTTCCACCACATCGGTGAAACTAGCCATCATACACCGTTGAAAGGTCGTCGGTGCATTACATAACCCAAATGGCATCCTCGATAATGCAAAGGTACCATATAGACAAGTAAAAGTGGTCTTCTCTTGGTCCACAGGAGCAATAAGAATCTGATTGTAGCCGGAGTATCCATCCAGAAAGCAATAAAAAGCACGTCTGGCCAACCTATCCAACATTTGATCAAGAAATGGAAGCGGAAAATGATCTTTCCGAGTGACTTTGTTGAGCTTCCTATAGTCCATGCACACTCCCCACCTTGTGACAGTTCTTTTGGGGATCAATTCATTCTTGTCATTATTTATCACAGTCATGCCCCCTTTCTTTGGGACACATTGCACCGGAGAAGTCCATGAGCTATCAGAAATGGGGTAAACAACCCCAGCATCCAACCACTTTATGATCTCCTTCTTCACTACCTCTTGCATTGCTTCATTCAATATTCTATTATTCTCCACGGAGGGTTTGGCATCCTCCTACAAAATAATCTTGTGCATGCAAAAGGCTGGGCTCATACCCCGAATATCCGCCAATGTCCAACCTATCACTTTCTTCCTCTTTTGGAGCACCACTAAAGTAGAATCTACCTGCACGTTAGTCAAGCAAGAGGAAAGAATAACAGGTAAAGTGGAACAAGGGCCAAGAAACTCATACCTGAGATGTAAAGGCAAAGGCTTTAACTCCAAAGTGGGAGGCTCCTCGATTGATGGCTTTGTTGGAGGAGTCTTCTGATCCTCAAGATTTAAGGATAATTTTCAGGGTTCATAAGTATATGACCCCATTCCTTGCAAAGCATTGACACATTCCACAAAGGCTTCCTTCTTATCATCATCATGATTGAGCAACACATCTTCCAAGGTATCCTCAACATTCATCACAACACTAGTATCATCAACAATTACTTTGGTCACTAAATCCACGAATGAAAAAACTTCTATTTGGTTGCCTCATCGATTTGCACTCATGGAAAACCAACTTTTTGTCACCCACCCGGAAAGTGAGCTCACCAGCTTCCACATTAACAAGAGCCTTCCCCGTAGCAAGGAAA